>NC_047671.1:21850000-22450000 GCF_011762505.2 Arvicanthis niloticus
TTAAGGTTACAGCTGGGCCATAGCCCTGTCCTTGAGAAACAGAGGTTTAGTCATAAACAAAAATGAACCTAGTTGGCCTTTACTGTACAATGATTGGCTTTTAAGCCTAGAGTGGAGGCAGTCTGGTTCTTCACCTCCTTCCCAAAAATGTTTTAATCTCCTGTGGTGCTGGGAACTAAAGCCAGGGTCTCATGTATGCAAGGAAGATGCTGTCCCACTGGATGTTTGTTGTTGTTTTCTTTTTTTTTTTTTAAAGTTTACAGCAAGCCGGGCGGTGGTGGCACACGCCTTTAATCCCAGCACTTGGGAGGCAGAGGCAGGCGGATTTCTGAGTTCGAGGCCAGCCTGGTCTACAGAGTGAGTTCCAGGACAGCCAGGACTACACAGAGAAACCCTGTCTCGAAAAACCAAAAAAAAAAAAAAAAAAAAAAGTTTACAGCAAAATGAAGAGGAAGGTTCAGAGAGCTTCCATGTAGTTCCCCACAGTCTCTTATCTGTGTCAGTTTGTTTATTATTTTCTTTATCAGCATTGTACTATAAGGCATGATTTGAGTTCTTCCTGCAACCAATGCCTGCTCCACCCTGCAGGGTGGGTACGATGGCTAATCTTGGTTGGTAACTTGACCACATCTGGAATCAACTAAAACCTAAGCAACTGGACGAACCTGTGAGGAAATTTCTTTCTTTCTTTCCTTTCTTTCTCTCTCTCTTTCTTTCTTTCTTCCTTCCTTCCTTCCTTCCTTCCTTTCTGCCTTTTTTTTTTTTTTTTCTCAAGAGAAGATGTCTCTGTAACAGAGCCCTGACTGTTCTGGAACTCCACTTATAGACCAGGCTAGCCTTGAAGTTACAGATATCTGCCTGCCTCTGCTTCCCAAGTGCTAGGATCAAAGGTGTGTGATCATGCCTAGCTGAGGAATGTTCTTGATTTGATCATTCGTAAATTGGGGGCATACTTTCTGGTGGCAACCTACATAAAAGGTCATGGATGAAGGAAGCTCTTTTTTTTTTTTCTTTTTTCTTTCTTTCTTTCTTTCTTTCTTTCTTTCTTTCTTTCTTTCTTTCTTTCTTTCTTTCTTTTTTGTCTGCTTGCCCTCACCTCACTCTGGCTGGCAAAGCATTTTGCTGCTGAAGCATTCTTTTGCTGGTATTAGAGCCTACTTCTTAAGAGTAGCTGAGATATCCAGCTCTGTGGATTGAATAACTACTGATTTCTTGGACTTCCTGTTGGTAGACAGTTATTGTTGGACTAGCTGGACCACACCACAGCCTGTGAGTCTCTCTAATAACCCTGTCCCCTTTTTTGTTTTTTGTTTTTTTTGTTTTTTTTTGTTTTTTTTTTTTTTGAGACAGGGTTTCTCTGTGTAACAGCTCTGGCTGTCCTAGAACTCACTTTGTAGACGAATCTGGCCTGGATCTCACAGACATCTGCCCGCCTCTGCCTCTCAAGTGTTGGGATTAAAGGTATGTACCACCATGCCAGGCTATAAATCCCCTTTAATATAATGTATATTTTGCAGCTAAAATGACTCCATTTCTGACTAAGGCAATCATCCTAAAAGTCTGAGACTGGCCTGTCAGCAACTTGAGTCTGTTAAAATATTTCAGGAATTCTAGGAATGCAAAAGACCCAGGGTACATGTCCACAAGAATTGAAATCTGTGAAATGCACAAATTTGACTTTTGCCTTTAGCACTCACCCCCCCCCCCCCGCACCTCCACACCCACTTGGCTCTAGCCAGGGCTGCAGTCTCAAATGTGACCAAGGGATGATTAAAATCGCCAGAGTCTTTCAGTGTTCTCAAACTCTACAACATATACATACATACACATATACATACATACGTGTGTGTGTGTGTGTTCATTTTCTCAGTTCTGTTCCTCCAGAGAACCCTAACTAGTATAATGGATAAACTCTCAGATTTCTACCCTCACGGAAAAGACTGAAGCCTGAAGATGAGAATTAACAGGGATGGGAATGCACTGACAAATTCTCCACCTTGTCTGCATTTTAAAACAAAATTGTTCGTGGACAGTTTCTCTGAAATTTTTATTAAAAAACTGTGCTCCATTTGTGTGTATGAAAGTTTTTTTTTTCCTCTTAATCTAAAAAAATACTATTATGTGACTCCATTCAGGTTTGGAATATTTTCCTACAGGTAAAAAGAGGAAATGATTGGTATTAGCCCAGGAAAGTTTGTACGCTGGGTCCACACAAAAATGCTTCAAAGCAATTACTGATTGAGAAGAAGATGGCATAGACTGCCCTGCTTTTGATGTAGGCCACTGAGCCTTGACTTTAAGTAAATGAGACATGGCAACACCAAAGCCAAGGCATCTCTGGTGGTTGAATAAGAATGGTTCCCATTGGACTGGAGAAAAGGCTCGGTGGTTAAGAGCACTGACTGCTCCTGAGTTCAATTCCCAGCAACCACATGGTGGCTCACAGCCATCTGTAATGGGATCCAATACCCTCTTGGTGTGTCTCAAGACAGTGACAGTGTACTCACATTCTTAAAATAAATAAATAAATAAATCTTTTTTAAAAAAATTAATTAAAAAAAAAAAAAGAATGGTCCCCATAGGCTCATATATTCAAGTGCTTAGTCACCAGGGAGTGGCACTACTTGAGATTAGGAGGTGTGGCTTTACTGGAAGAACTGTGTCTCTGCCGGTGGGCTCATCATGTCATTGAGAGGCATAAGAGTACAAAAAAAAGTAATGCAGAATCTTGTGTTCAAAGGCCTTGGGCAGAAAGCTCAGTTTCTGAAGGATGCTCAATGGTAGAGCAAGCATGTGTCAGGCACTGGCCTCCCTGCAAATTCTGCTTAAAAAAAGAGATGCTAAAGAAAGATTCAGACAGTGAACTGCGCCTAGTGAAGGAGTTACCTGTTACAGTTGGTAGACGCCTGCTCATCAAGGCTTCTCCCAGACCAGTGTTGCAATCTGAGTTTGCCCCTTTGCTTTTGTGCTGCTGGAATTTCCCTCATGCTACGTGAATATGCTTCTCCTGAGCTACCTGTCCAACCTTGGGGGGGGGGGGTTTGTTTTGTTTTTTTGTTTTTTGTTTTTTGTTTTTGTTTGTTTGTTTGTTTGTTTTGTTTTGTTTTTTGAGACAGGGTTTCTCTGTGTAGCCCTGGTTGTCCTGGAACTCACTCTGTAGACCAGGCTGGCCTCAAACTCAAAAATTTGCCTGCCTCCGCCTCTCATGTGCTGGGACAGCCTTGCGTTTAAAGATAAAAAAAATGTATTCAAGGCCAGTATAGTGAATGCCATTAATCCCAATCCCAATCGGAAGGCAAGTCAGGTGGATTTCTGTGAGTTTAAGTCCAGTCTGATTAACACTGCCAAACTAGCAAAACAAGCAAAACATACTAATGTTTTAAATGAGTAAATAAAAAAGTCAGGTAAAAAAGTTTTTAAATTTTTAAAAAAGATTTATTTACTTCTATGTGTATGAGAGGACTGTTGGTTTCTATAGACCATGTGCATGCAGTGACTAGAGAGGCCAGGAGAAGACTTCAAAGCCCCTGGAACTGGAGTTACTTGTGAACTGACTTGTGAGTTAGGAATTGAACCTCAGTCCTCTGGAAGAGAAGCTAGTGTTCTTACCTGCTGAGTTATCTTCCCAGCACATCAAGTGAAACGGTAGTAGAAGATACATTTGTTCATGCAAAATTTGTTGTTTAAAATACTGTTTTAATCAAGTTGTCTGAATGGTTTTGGACCAAATTATGTGCCACATCGAATGTAGAAGAAGAAATATACAAGGCAGAACATTTTGTGAAGACTAAATAAATCAATAAACCAAACAAACCTTCTGGAACCTGGACCACCAGTGAGAATCTTCATTTTTAGCATGGCACTTCCCCCCCCCACCCGTACCTTCAGGAGATGGGGATGCGAGTGGGGGAAGGGGGATGGGGTGAATATGAATCGGTCATAAACAGAGAGCATCCTGTCCTGCATGCAGCACCTCTGGCTGTCAGTAAGACCTGCACAGCTCCAGGCTGAGACTGAGGACCTAAAGGAAACCACTGACTGGCCAACCATCAGTTACTGCAGAAAACACTATGAGGAAAGGCATTAATACAAAGTGGCAAAGGCCAAGAGGGTCCAATGCACTTGCCTAGGACCTCAGAAAATACACACAGTAACTCAATAACCCCAGAAGACTGCTATTATTACACACATTTTACAGAGGAAGACCTCAGCTTAAATAACTTGCTGGGTAATTTGTTGCCATGTGACATGTGTGAACAAAGAGAGGTGAGTTTAAACCTGAGCAAATTCTTGAGTCCTCATTCCAAGTGACAAAGTGTGAGCTGGGCTGGGAATGTAAGAGGGAGAGGGGAGGATCATGGGAGGGAGAGTAACTCGGTTGGCAGTATTGGCCTAACACACACAAAACCGAGGGTTCAGCCTCCAGCACCACAAAAACCAGGTGTCATGGTCTCCAGAACTTGAGGTGACCAGTTTGTTACTTAAACCCTTCTCTGCAAAGATCTGACCCTTTATAAAAGAGCCCAGACAAATTGATGAATTTATTGATTCTGTCCCTTCTCTATCTTCCCAGTGACCTACAAGTACCAATTTAAAGTCACCAACCACCATGAAACAAGCTCCCTCACAGAGCAGGCAACAAGACCACTGGTACCTGTCATCCTCAGTGGCTTTATGACACATTCACTAAACCACTACCTGCACAGAGGCAGACATGACTGACACTCGCCAGCTCAGGCCACCTGACAGCCTAACACTGAGAAACAGAGTTGGCACAATACAGGTTGGATGACAGTATTCCTTACTCTGGTAAGGTGGCATCCAAAGGGCTATGAGGTAATGTGAGTCTCTTACCACTGGTGAGCCTGCCAACTATTGGACTATGCCTTTGGTAAATCCTACAGCACTGCCCATGTAACCAACGCTGCAACCCAGAGCCTTGGGGCCGGGCCCATTTAAAAACAAGGGCTGGCCTGGGGATGCCACTCAATGGTAGATCTGCTTAGCATAGGTGAGGACCTGGGCTCAGTGACCAGGACCACCTATAACAAAAGGCCAAAGGTCTGACTTACATTTCTCTAAAAGGGATGCCACGGGACTTCAATAGGAGGCAAACATTGTACTAAACATCAAGGTACTGATGAAATGGGAGGGTGCGTGTGGAGGTCACAGGGCAGCTTTGTGGACTCTTCCCCCTATCTTTATGTGGGTCCCAAGGATTGTGTTCTGACTGTCAGGCTTTTGTTCCAAGCTCCTCCATTTACTGAGCCATCTTCCTGGCTCCAGACTGTAAAATTTCTTGTTCCTTTTGTTTCCTGTAACTAGCGTAAGAATCATTGATGAATCCAGTGTCATGAAAGTTTTGTGCTTTATTTTCTTCTGACAGTCAAATAGTCTTAGGTCTTTGATTTGAGTTAATTTTCCATACAGTTAAGTAAGGGATTTATATAGTTACATAAGGAGTGAATATGATAAAATACATTTTATATATGCACGAAATTGTCAAAGAATTAATAAAAATGCTATAATAATTTTTATTTCATTATTCATTGTGTGTGTGTGTGTGCACATGCGCATGTGCGTGTTGGAGGGTAGGTCCGAGAATAACTTTTTGGGTGTTCTTCCTATTACATAGGGCCTGGAGGTTGAACTCTGGACATCAGACTTAGTGACAAGCACCTTCACCAGCTGAGTCTTTCTGTACTGAGCAGAACTCTGTAACCTATGTGGGAGCGGGTTCTCAGGGCCTGTGGGGAGGTGGGCGGCAGCCAGGGACCTGCTGCTTCAGTTGAGGGATTTTCAGGAGCTGTTTAAAAATAGCCTGGCGTATGCACGAAGAGCTCTAGAAAGGCCGTCTGGCGAGTGATGAGTGCGCACTCAAGTTCAAGCGTAAGAACTGAGTGGACAGGTCCCCAAATGACCAGGCGGCCACATAGCCTGCCAACCAGGTCATTACAAGTAGGGCAAAGGTCTCGAGAAGTGCTGCTCCCTGCGGCTCGGCTCCAGGCTCCTCTTCAGTGTCCAGCCAGGGGCTTTCCTAGAGACACCAGAGGCTGGATTTGCAATCAGGTGATTTGCCCCTGAATCTTCCTCTGGTTTTCCTTCAGGCAATAACCCCAGGGTGCTCTTTTCCAACAACCAGGAGTAGGGAGGCTACTTAACTCCTGCCCGGATGCTGACCCTCCGGTAACATATTTCTGGAGACCATCAGTGTCCAGCCCAGGGCTATGCTTCTTTGGAGGGCTGAGTTCTATGAGAAAGGCTACTGGTAGAGCTAGTTCTGCGTTCACTGGGGGCTTTTGCGAAGTTGGATGATACCAGGCCTTGGGAGGTAGGAGAGAAGCCATCCATCCCTTTCTGGTGTTTACTTGGGGATCCCTGTGCACCAGCTGGATCAGACAACAGAGCAGCCATGTTGCTATCAAGTCTCTGTTCACATATCCTCTGCCCACTGCCGGTACACTATTACTGACACCGGCTCCTGCTACAACTGCTGCCTTCTCCCTTTGCCAGGTTTTTCTGTATCCCTGCAGTAACACTTCATTTTTTCAGCTCTTCATTTTTTCATTTGAGATTCACATAATAACAACCAGCGCCAACTCAAGCTACTGCTACAAGGACACCTCTTTCTCCGTCAGCAGCAGCCCATTTCCCTTCCTCAGCGCCCCCAGGTGTCTGTGGTGGGGAACAGCAGTTCTAGAAGCAGGAGGGAGGCAAGCTTCCCCCCTTCACCCGGTTTCTGTTGTGTGTGGCCTCTTCCTGTCCCAGGAGCTGGAGTCTCCTTGATGATTTTTCCAATACAAGCAGAACCTGCCTCAGTGTACCAAGACAGTGGCCTTGTCTTCACACTTACATGACGTTTTACCAATCCCAACTGTTTCCTTTCGTTTCACATCGGGCAGTGTGGTAGGGACATCTTTTTAATTTTCAAAGTTCTTTTTATCAATATGTACTTAATTAATAATTAATTAATTAATGATTTACTTAACAATTGCTCACATAACACTCTGCATGGTGTGGTTTCTCTCCTTTTTGGACCTTGACTATAGAAATACTTGATATTCTCTCTTTCTTTCTTTCTTTCTTTTTTTCCTTCTTTCTTTCTTTTTTTAATTCAGCTTCTTTGACTCAATTAGTGAGATCAGTGATACTATTTTTGTAGCTATGGTTCATTAATGCTCACGCCTGTTTTGTACTCCACCACACACCTTATCTAGCTACTTACTGTGGGTAAGCAGTGCTTCAAACACATGCGTTGCTGCTTCAAATACTTTTGCAGTATGTGGACTTTGGGACTTTGGATTAGGAAAGCAGCCGAATGTTTTAAATGGGGCTTAATGAGCCACACTAGTAGGCTCGCAGAAGACAGTGATGCTGAAAACAATGTAGGTTGTGATGGCTCAGCTCAAGAGGTTCCTGAGGGGGGAAAATATTAGTAAGTGGCCTAGAGACCATTCTTGTGATATTTGGCATAGAATCTGGCTGCTTTTTGTCCTTGTCAAAAAAAGTCTGCCTGAGGCTAAAATTGAAGAGTTTTGGATTAATAACATTGGCAGAGGAGATTTGAAGACAGCCTACTATTGACTCGGTTGTGTGGTTATTAGTGGTCACTCTTATTCATTTTGCAATAAGAAGGGACAAGCTGAGCAGGGAAAAATACAAAACGTACAGTTTGAGGAGATAAGGAACACCAGGAAGTGTAATACAAAAAAAAAAAAAAAAAAAAAAAGTTTAAAGGAAAGCCCAGTGCTAAATGTAATCAAGGGAGTGGTGACCTCAGGGCAAGACCCCACCCAGCTAAGCTTCCCACTTGTGAAAGGGGAGTAAAAGAAAGTCCCCCCCCCCACAGGGTTTCTCTGTGTAGTCCTGGCTGTCCTGGATCTTACTCTGTAGACCAGGCTGGCCTCAAACTCAGAAATCTGCCTGCCTCTGCTTCCCAAGTGCTGGGATTAAAGGCATGCACCACCACTGCCCGGCCATAAAGGAAAGTTTAAGCAGTGAAGGAAACCATCAAAAATAGGGAGCTGATGAAAATAACAAGGGGGCCATGTTCCAAGCAAGCAGAACTTGGCTACTTTGGCCATGTGGTTCTGGCTTTAGAGTCAAGAATACAAGAAAGGGGCTGTAGAATCTCTCTCCATGGCTAAGGATAACCACTGAGGCCAGGCTTGTGTCAGGGGTGTCCCTGCACAGCGGTCCAAAGAGGCCATTGACACTGTGAAGGTGAAGCCTGAATTGCCTTGGAGACCCCAAGATGTTAGAGATGCCAGAGTTGTGGGATACTTGCCAAGAAAAGCTGCTATCAGGGAGTAGAACCAGTCCAAGAGAGAGAAATTGTTACATT
This sequence comes from Arvicanthis niloticus, assembly GCF_011762505.2. Classification (NCBI taxonomy): domain Eukaryota; kingdom Metazoa; phylum Chordata; class Mammalia; order Rodentia; family Muridae; genus Arvicanthis; species Arvicanthis niloticus. Next base: position 21,858,345 of record NC_047671.1, read on the forward strand.
CAACAAAGCTGAAAGGAGTTGGAGATCACAAGAGTAGGTTCTTGTGTCTGAATGCTTGGTGGCACCGTTTGAAAGGATTACAAGACTTGGGAGGCAGAGGCAGGCGGATTTCTGAGTTCGAGGCCAGCCTGGTGGTCTGCAGAGTGAGTTCCAGGACAGCCAGGGCTACACAGAGAAACCCTGTCTCAAAAAACAAATAACAAACAAACAAAAAAAAGGATTACAAGGTGTGGCCTTGTTGGAGGAAGTGGGGCCTTGAGGTTTCAAATGCTTAAGCCAGGCCCAGTCTCTCTGTCTCTGTCTCTGTCTCTGTCTCTCTCTCTCTCTCTCTCTCTCTCTCTCTCTCTCTCTCTCTCTTTGTCTCTCTCTCTTCTCTCCAGCTCCATGCATTGAATTGAAGATCCAGACACATAAGTTCACATACTCAGGAGCACACGAGTTTTGACAAAGAAGCCAAAAAATACACACTGGAGAAAAGACAGCATTTTTGACAAATGGTGCTGATCAAAATGGTGTGGCTGCATGTAGAAGGGTGAAAATAGGTTTATATCTATGGTCCTGAGCACGACTCAACTCCTCATGGATGAATAACCTGAACCTAAGACCAGATACTCTGAATCCTATAGAAGAGAAAGCTTGAACTTATTGGTACGTTGAAAGGAAAGGACGTTCAGAGCAGAAAACTAATAGCTCAGGAATTAAGACCAATAATTAATAAATAGGACCTTGTGAAATTGAAAAGCTTCTTCATGGCAAAGGACACCATCATTTGGGCAAAACAGCAGCCTACAAAATGGGAAAGAACTTTTACTAATTATATAGCTGATAGAGATTTAGCATCTAAAACCAAACCAAACCAAACCAAACCAAACCAAACCAAACCAAACCAAACCAAACCAAACTCCCTGAACATCAAGAAAGCAAATAACACAATTAAAAACGGGTTATAGAACTAGGCTAAGAGTCTCCAAAGATGAAATACAAATGGATGAGAAACACTTAAAGAAATGTTCAACATCTTTTGCCATCAGAGAAATGCAAATTAAACCTATTCTGAGATTTCATCTCACCACAGTCAGAAGGGCCAAGATCAATAAAACAAATGACAGCTCATTCTGGCAAGGACGTTGGGGATAGGGAATACTTATTTATTGTTGTTGGGAATGCAAACTGGTAGAGACACTGTAGAAATTAGTGTAGAGGTTCTTCAAAACTCTGAAAATCAACCTATGTCAAGATCCAGATATATCACTCTTGACCATATACCCAAAGGACTGTACCTCCTATTAAGGAGATTCTTGCTCAATTCATAATAGCCAGAAATTAGAAACAGCCTGAATGTTCATCAGTAGGTGAATGGATATGAAAATATGGTACATTTCCACAATGGAATATTATTCAGCTATGCAATTGTAAGGTTTGCAGGTAAGTGGACGGTGCTAGAAACAGTTATCCTCAGTGACATAACCCAGACCCCAGAAGACTAATACTGAATGTTTTCTCTTATATATGAATGTTAGCTTTTAAGCTTTCAATAAATGGATTTTAATCAGAATAACCACAGAGATTAAGTAGCTAGTAAGGGACTTGGGGGAGGAAGGAATCTTTCAAGGAAGGGGAAATAGAATATAGTGTTTTAAAAAAACAAACCAGGAAACTAGGAGGAGGAAGGGAGAGAAGGGTGAGGCAAGGAATATAGGAGGGACAACTAACACCAAAGGTCGTTTGAAAAACCATATGGGAAACCACGGCTGTAGTAGCTCCCTAAAACACATACACAGAGGAAAGGAATCTACCTAGAGTCACCAAATAACAGGGAGCCAGGGCCACCGAGTAAAACCTCCAATAACCTGAGACTAGCTAAGTCACAGGTCTGGGGAAAACTTACTATTATTTGTGGAGAGCTTTTGGGGCTGCTTGGCAGGAATCTGACATTGGCCAAAGCACAAGGAAATGGGCTTCAGGTAGGATTCTGACATTGGGCCATGACAAGGAAGTAAGTTCAGGCAGGAATTTAATTTTAGGCTAAAACAGAGAAGTAATTTCAGTCAGGAATCTAAGTCTTAGGCTAGAACAAAGAAGTAGGCCTCAAGCATTGACTATGACCTTGGACTAGGACTGGGAGGTAGGCTTTTGGTCATCCTGATAAGTCCTTAAAAACAGTGATCATTTTGCTTGTTGCCTGTCTTGTTCCTTGACTATTTGCATTTATTGTATTGCTAGTTCCTCAACCCAGAACTGACCTAAATACTTGCATGTAATCAAAATGCTATAAAGGCAAATTGGGAAAAAAAACCCTGCCTTCAGTGTCAGAATTTGCTGAGGTCATGCTGCAATGTTGTCTAATCGTCTTTTTTCCTTTTTAATTCTCACTCCTGCGCTGGAGAACCTATTGACTGACTGAGCTGGCCTGGTCAATTATTCTACTTTAAAAAGTACAGCAATCAAATTACTCCCATCAATGATATACCTCTATACTCATAGATAAATACCTTGTTCAACCCACATCAGAGAAGCTTCTTCTTTTTAAAATTTTATTTACTTAATTTAACGTGAGCGCTCTGCTGCACCTGCACCTGCACCTGCACCTGCACCTGCACCTGCACCTGCACCTGCACCTGCACCTGCACCTGCACCTGCACCTGCACCTGCACCTGCACGCCAGGAGAGGGCATCAGATCCCTTTCTAGATGGTCATGAGCCACCATGTGGGTGCTGGGAATTGAACTTAGAACCTTTGGAAGAACAGTCAGTGTTCTTAACCTCTGAGCCATTTCTCCAGACCCAAGAAGCCTTTTCTTGCAGGAGGTGGGAATTAATACTGAGACCCACAACTAGAAAATGTACGGAATGAGAGACTTTGGATCACTTATGCCTACATGGGACGTTTTCATCAACTCCCTCCCTCCAAGTCTCTGTGAGCTATGTCGTAGAGGAGGGCTGACAGATTGGAAGAGCCAGAGTGGTGGATGCCTCCAAGAAAAACAGCGTCTTCCAGACATAGCAAGACCACATGGTGTTCGCATTAACTCAGAGATTTGTGACACTACACACAAGCCTGAACAGATTCAAGTCAAGTGGGGTCTCAGCCTTGAGAGGGGTAAGGAGGCACAGGGTCTCACTTCTAACCAAAAACGTATTGCTTCTGACACTTGCTGGCAAAGGGGAAATCAGTTTTCTCTATTGGAGCATCCTTGAATGTATCAACCACATTCTAGTCAGGCTCCATGCTAGGTGTAGTTGCAAACTCAATAGTATTTTTGTCTTACTTTGTTTTGGGCTTTAATTGAGTCACTAATTAAAATTTGGTCTAATTGTTCTCTTGGTTACTTTTTTTTTGTTTTGTTTTTTTGTTTTTTTGAGACAGGGTTTCTCTGTGTAGTCCTGGCTGGTTACTTATTTTTATTTTTGTGTTTTGTGTTTGTTTTTGGAGGAGTGTTTAGAGAGAGAAAAAGAACATAAAATTTGGTGGGTAGAGAGGTGGGAAGGATTTCAGAAGAATTGGGTGAGGGTATAACACGATCAAAATATATTGCATATTTTTTTTCAATTAAAAAAAAAGCGCAAACTAAAAATATAAATAAATGTCTCCAAGCTGTTAAGGGTGTCTCCGCGCAGCAGAAGGCAGTTTGCGCCACCTAGTGGCGACTTTACTGGCCTGCTGCGTTCTTCACCATTCAGCAGCTATATGACCCTCCTCTCCTGTCTGAGGAGCGCCCTCTTGTATCCCCTGCTGGGCTTTCTGACTTGGGATTCCTTAGGTCCTAGGTTTTAATGAACACTCATCTGTGTCCTGCTGGGATAGGGCTTCTTTTGAGTCGAGCCGCTGGTCCCTAGCAGTCTCTGCTTAATTGAGATGTAGAGCCAGCCGGCAGTTAGACCCTGGCTTTCCCTTGTGATGTCACAGCAGTTTGTATTTATGAACCTAGTGACCTTCTTCTCTTGCAGACATTTGACATTTTTCTTGGTTTAGTATGAACTGGAAAGCTCCCGGACCTGATTCCATAAAGCTGCCTCGCTATAGGAATGACTTGGCGTGATCTGTTGGAAAGACGGAGGGTGAATTGACAGGGGAAGGACACCTGCGCTGTGTGCATGCTGAGCAGCCTGGAGGTTCTACACCGGCTTCCTGGGTACCAAACCTGGACTGGACTGGATGTGACCTACGCCTGCCACGTGCTAGAGGTCACTCATATTTGGACATCTCCGTTGTATAAAAAGTAGTCTTTGGTCTGGCGGTGGTGGTGCATGCCATTAATCCCATCACTCGGGAGGCGTGGATCTCTGCGACCTCGGGGCCAGCCTGGTCTATAGGACAGCCAGGCTCTCTCTCTCTCTCTCTCTCTCTCTCTCTCTCTCTCTCTCTCTCTCTCTCTCTCTCTCTCTCTCTCTCTCTCACACACACACACACACACACACACACACGCTATGTCTCAGGGAAAAATAGTCTTTCTCTTATCGTTCTGTCGTGAAGTTATGACAACTTGAAATGGGTTCACCTGAGACAATTTGTCTACAGGAGAAATTATCCATAGGTTCTAAAAGGCTTTATTATTTACCCGTACTGTGCTGTGAGCTGAGTATCACGGCATTCAGTTTTGCTTATGCGTTTGAGGACATGTGTGTATACACACGTGTTAGTGTGTGTGCATCTCCTTATCCAGGATGCAGACAGTTCAAGACCACAGGCTATTGCTCTACATTTAAATATATATATATGTGTATATATATTTATAATATTATATTTATATAATATAAATATAATAATAATATATTATTTATATATAATATATAATATATATGTTTATTTATTTACCACAACAAAATAAATAACAGGATGGGGAAGTGGGGAGTCACTCAGACACTTTGTAGACTTTGTGCTTCGTGGAGGAACGACTCTGAGCTCAATCCACAGCACCAGAGTGTTAGATCACAGGGCAGAGCTTTCTCAAGACTCAGTGATGGGTGTGGCGAAGGAACCGATGGGCGTGGCGAAAGAAGTGAAGACTTGTAGATGCTTACGGGTTCCTTTTAGGATTTCAGAGGTTGACATTTTACGTTAATATAAGTTGAAGCAAAGGTTGAATAGATAGCATTTTAGTAAAACCTAAAAAGTCCCAGCGGTGCCGCTTACTAATGTGTGACCTTGGGAAAATTGCCTCTCTCTCTCTCTCTCTCTCTCTCTCTCTCTCTCTTGTTTTTTCAAGACAGGGTTTCTCTGTGTAGCCCTGGCTGTCCTGGAACTCACTCTGTAGACCAGGCTAGCCTCGAACTCAGAAATCCGCCTGCCTCTGCCTCCCAAGTGCTGGGATTAAAGGCGTGCGCCACCACCGCCTGGCGCATGCCTTTCTCAACTTTAGTTTCTTCATTTTATTGTAAAATACTGAGGGTAGTATTTTACAATTTCTCATTGATTGTTTGTTTTTCTCAGTCTCCCTCCCTTCCTCTCCTCTTTTCTTTCTTTCTTTCTTTCTTTCTTTCTTTCTTTCTTTCTTCGTCCTCCCTCCCTCCCTCCCGCCCTCCCTCCCTCCCTCCCTCCCTCCCTCCTTTCTTTCTTTCTTTCTTTTTTCTTCTTTCAAGACAGGAATTCATACTGCAGCCCAGGCTGGCCTGGACCTCAACTATGTAGCCCAGGCTAGCTGAGAACTTGCTATAACCTCCTGTCTTAGTCCCCTAAGTATTGGGAATATGGTTGATAAGGAAGTGAGCACCATGCTTGACTTTTATTTGATTATCTTAAATGAGTTGTTGGTATGAGTAAGGAACATAGTGTGGTGTTTTATTTTCAACTTAATTAGATTAAGAAATGTCTAAGGCATCAGTGAAGCACAGGTTTTGTTGTGTCTAAGAGGATGTTTCTAGAGAGAATTATTTGCGGAGGAGACTTGCCCTGGCTGTAGGTGGCACTATTCCACAGACTGGGACTCCAGATCGAGTAAAAAGAGGGAAAGGTTAGCTCTGTGCCACATTCTCTGCTTCCTGTCTTCTGATCCTCACGTGTCTGCTCCACAGATGATGGTCTTTCTGAGCCATCAAAGTGTGAGCCAATTTCTTTCCTTAAGTTTTTTCTTTAAAATAATATCTTTAAAATGATTTATTTATTTATTTATTTAGTTTTTTTGTTTTTCAAGACAGGGTTTCTCTGTATAGCCCTGGCTGTCCTGGAACTCATCTGTAGACCAGGCTGGCCTCGAACTCAGAAATCCTCCTACCTCTGCCTCCCAAGTGCTGGGATTAAAGGTGTGCGCCACCATTGCCCGGCCCACCACTGCCCAGCCAATTTATTTATTTTTATTTTATGTGCATTGGTGTTAGATCCCCTGGGACTGGGGTTACAGATAATTGCAAACTTCCATGTGCATGCTGGGAATTGAACCTGGGTCCTCTGGGAGAGCATCCAGTGCTTTTAACCATTGAGCCATCTCTCCAGCTTCCTTAAGTTGTTTTTTTATCAGGTATTTGACCACAGCAATGAGAAAAGTAAATAATACAAGAGGTATATAGTAAGTGCTCAATAGATGCCACCTAAAATGAGAAGAAAATTACTTTTATTTCTGTATGTGTACTGTGGAAACATGTCTTTCTATGCCTATAACCAAGTAGCTAGCCTCCTACACAATTGTCCTTATAAGCTGCAAACAGTCAGTTCCGGTTAATAGCCAGTGAGGAAATGAGTGTAGTCTCCAGCCGGAACCAGCCTGGTTGTTGGCTTTTCTGCAACCTTCTAAAGTGTCCAGTCATGTCCTCCAGCTAAGCACTCTGGAATTTTTCATGGCAGAAGTTTTGAGATGGGGCATTGGCAAGTACCAACCTTTGGCCATATAGCTCTGTAGGATCCACTGTGAGCCAAATCGTGAACCAGTGACTTCATGCTAACACCCCAACTCCACTATGCTCTAGGAAAATAATACTTCTGTTTTCAATACTAGGTGGTAAGAAATTATTCCATCTATCCTAAGACCTACCCCAAAGTGCATCTTATACAAGGCATGTGCCATGGTTCCCTAATCTCTCCCTCTCTCCTTCCAGTGAACAAACGCAGGGCTTTGTGCGTGCTGATCAAGAGCTATAACCCAGCCCTTCTTTTCTTCACTATGTACCTAAAACAATCTCACAGTGGATGGAGTCTCAGCTCTGAGGAAATATTGTAGATTTCTTAAATAACCACACAGCCATGTGAGCAATGTTTCCTCTGTGGTGCAGATTTTATTTTTGGAGCCAGGGACTGAACAGACAAAGTGAAGATGCACAGGCTCATTTGCTATTGGGAAGGATCCCAGCCCTAACTGACCAGTTGTGAAACCAAATGATCATCATGTGACTTGTACTTGCACATTGTACATTGAGGGAGTGCTAAAGATACCAAAGATGTCGAGAGTGGGCACTGGCTGCTCTTCCAGAGGACTCAAGTTCAATTCCCAGTGTTCACATGGCATCTGACAATCACCTGTAACTGGACTTCATGGGTGTGCACACGCTTGAGGTGCATGGCCATGCATGCAGGCAGAACACCCATATACATAAAATAAAAAAAGATGTTGAGAGTAGTTCAGAGGGTCTGACCACTCAGAAGACTATAATTTTAGAAGCACTATTCCTTAGATATAATATATATGACACACAGATTATATATCACATTAGATATCATATAATATACCATATTATATACAACACATAATATATCACATTATATATTATATACCATATTATATATAACACATAAAACATATAAAACACATAAAACATATCATATTATATATATATACAAATATATATATTGAGTAATTATTTGTTTTTGAGTATTGAGTAAATTGATTAGGTTAGAGATCCAAAAACTGCCTGGTGAGATGGCACAGCTGTGACAGGAGCTTGTCCTCAAGCCTTAGGACCTGAGTTTGAATCCACATGGCAAGAGGAGAGAACAAGCCCTGCAAGTTGTCCTCATACTTCTGTATTTGTGCTGGGGGACACATACTTTCCCACCCCAAGTAGATAAGTAACTAAATGTAATTTTTAAAAAGACATATAAACAGCCAAGAATATGGATGAGCATTCAGAATCAGCATCATCAATTAGAAAACTAATGTATTATATATGTACGTGTGTGTGTGTGTGTGTGTGTGTGTGTGTGTGTCTGTCTGTCTGTCTGTCTGTCTGTCCATCTGTATATGTGTGATGGTACATACTTACAATCACAACGCTTGGGGACAAGGGGATCAGAAGTTCAAGTTTCAGCCACAAAGCTTGTTCAGGATGCGCCTGGGCTACAGGAAACCCTATCCCTACCACCCACACTGCCCCAATATTATAGTTAGTTTTTCCAGACAAAAGCTGTTTCTTAAAAGTCACCTGGGGCGTGAGGACTTTACTCTTGCCTGATAGCTGGGCTATTTAAATCACAGATCAGACATTTTGAGAATGTCTGTGTCTCTGTCCCCCTCCCCACCTCCCACACACCTGTCAGCCAGTGTCAGAAGTACTATGAGGTGAGAGAGGAGGAGGAAAGAAATAGGGAGGAGGTGTCTCCCATTTCTCCATGGTAACAGAAAGGCACTTTGGCAGGTGGGGAAACTTGGGTCTCTAGAATTAGACTGTGTGCTTCTGTGAGATCGACAGGTCATGAGTACGCTCATGATGCCTCTTTCTCTAGGAATGCTGTAGAATTATATTATAATATATACTGTATTATCTGTAAGGCATCATCTAGCACAGTGGTGCAGCCCTTTAATATAGTTCTTCATGTTGTGGTGACCCTCAGGCATAAAATTATTTTCATTGTTATTTCATATCTGTAAATTTGCCACCATTATGAATCATAATGTAAATATATGTGTTTTCCCCTGTGAAAAGGACATTTGACCTCCAAAGTGGTTGCAGCCTATAAGTTGAGAACCACTGGCCTAGCCAACAAAACAAAACAAAACAAAACAAAACAAAATAAAACAAAACAAAACAAAACCCCACAGGCTCCATGTGTACTGAAAACTGTTATTTCCCTCTTTCTCCCCACTCCTTTTCCTCTCTTTGTCTTTCCCTCATTTTCTTCTGTGTGAGACAGCAGTGATCGGCCAATGCTATAAAATAATTCACTGTGGCAGAAAAGGCAAACATAATTTATTAGATGCATTATGGTTCAGAAGCAGCAGGAGAGGCAGTAGAGAGAAACTGTCGGCCCAGAAGCTTTCTAAGTGGCTGCTTTTATGGCCGGGGAATCCCTACATGGACAACCAGGCAGTATTTCAATGCTACATGACCCTGGGACACTTATAGCTGGGGCTTGTTATGATTAACTCTCCGATGTTGGCCTTACTCTGAGCCCAGTCTGCCTTGAGCCAATAGCAGGCTTGTTCTGAGGTTGTAATAGTGTAGCACTGCCATCTGCCCCAGGATATGTCAATCTCTCTCTCTCTCTCTCTCTCTCTCTCTCTCTCTCTCTCTAGGATGATTTGAATGACAGGCTAGAACCTAAGCTGAAGACTGGGCAGACTCTGAATGCTGATACAGGCAGAAAAAATTCTCCTTAAGCCTCCAGGAGGAACCTAGACCTTTATCTTTTATTTTGAACCCAGTGTGACCATGGAGGGCTTCTGACCTTTGCCAAAGTTGGAGTGCACATTTATGTTTTTTAGAATACCATCTGCATGATACTTAGCTACAGCAGCAATAAAAACCCACAAATATTCCATTTTAATCTTCTTTACCCACTTGTTCGTTTATTTTTGGTGTTGGGGATCTATTCCAGGTACCTGTACACAGCAAGCAATCCACACCCCATTGGTCTTATTTTTGTGAAACAATGCCTTATCCGAAGCCCTGTCTACTTACCTGAACACTACATTGTTTTCTACGTTTTGTTCTTTACTTTCTAGTTAGAACGAACATGTCTTATGCATGTATTCCCAGCAAATCCCATTATTGAGGATTTGGTGTTTGTGAATTTGCTTGCTCATTAAAGCTCACCTGTAGCCTCAGAAGTCACGCTTATAATACCTTTGAAATAATTCACAGATACCTGTAAATGACAACAGATTGAGTTTACCAATATTCACATTGCTGACTGAGAAGAATGTGACTTAACTTCAGATCCTGTGGTCAACATGTGACCTCTGTGGGATGCTATTTGAAGAGTGCTATGTACCTTCAAATACTGGTATTTTTAGGGTGATAGCTCCAGCCATTTTCTTGAAAGGTTCCAACACAGAGCTACAGTGCAGGAGGGCTGCAGCGTGACTCTTGGAGTGAATAAGTATCCCAGACAGGTGTCCCTGAAGTAGGACTTTCAGTGCTGGGAGATGCTGATCAATGTTAAGAAATCACCCATATCCTGCAAGAAGAAGCTTCTCTGATCAGGATTGAGTAATGCATTGATCTATGGGTATAGAAATATTTCATGAGGAGTTATTTTTGATGCTATGTTCCTTTAGCAGAATAATAGTAATAGGCTTTCAACTAGGAGCCATGACCCATCTAGTCTCAGGTTTTTGGCCACTTTATTAGTGTTAGATATGGATCCACAGATATTAGCCTGCCTCTGCCTCCCAAGCACTGGGATTAAAGGCATGAACCACCATGCCCTGGGAGACTCCATATTCTTGTGTGCTTTTTGTTTTGTTATTGTCTGTCTTATTGGGTTTTTGTTTGTTTGTTTTGACCTTTGACGTATGTTTATTTTTGAGAGAGAGAAGAGGGAAAGAATAAGAACATGAATTGAGGGGAAGAGGATCTTGAAGGAGTTTGGGGAGGGGAAATATCAAAATATATTATAGGTAAAAATTTTTTAAATAATTAAAAAATGTCCTATATATTGACTAAGAGATCATTAAACAGAAATGCAGGTCATACAAGGTTTTACACTGGTGGGCTGTATCTCTCCTGGGTGGAAGTTTAGAGTTATAATACAAGTGTCCTTACCAAGGAGAAATGACTGGACATACTTTGAATGTCTTTAAAAATAATTTTATACTTCCTTGAGACTTTCATACACTGTATTTTGATTGTATCCAATCCCTCCAACTCCTCCCAGGTCCATTCTTGAACCCTTATCTTCTACCCACCCAACTTCAAATTTTTCTTTTCTATTTTTAATTAATTAATTTTGGTGCCCAAACCCAGGGTAGAACTAGAGTTTTGTATCTCTTAATACAAGCTACTATACTATATTGTTGGCGCACAGCATGCACTTACTAATTTTTCCTGATCGATGGTGGGGCTTAGAAAGACCAGTGTGATGCTACAGGTCTCTAATTCTGCTTACTTGGGAAGCTGAGGCAGGATGATAGCTTTGAAGGGTCTTTGCAACTTAGTGAGATTCTATTAAGAGTTAAAGGCCACAGGTGTCTTATTGGGTAAAGACTTCTGTTACCAAGCCTGGTGACCTAAGTTTGACTTGGAAAACCACGTGATGGAAGCAGACATTTCTCCCCTGGACCCACATCTTCAAGGAGAGAACAGATTCCCACAAGTGTGTGTGTGATGTCTACATTCCTGCTGGGACAACCATGTATATGCATACTCACCACATGAGAACACACACATATACACACACTAAGTAGATGTAATATTTTTCTAAAAGAGGGAGGACTTTGTGTTAAAAAACAGGTGCTAAACTTCTTTAATTTGGATGAAAAAGGGGGCTCTGGTGGCACATGCCTTTAATCCCAGCACTTGGGAGACAGAAGCAGGCAGATTTCTTTGAGTTCAAGGCCAGCCTGGTCTACAGAGTAAGTTCCAGGACAGCCAGGGCTACACGGATAAACCCTGTCTTGAAAAACAAAACAAAACAAAACAAAACAAAACAAAACAAAACAAAACAAAACAAAACAAAACACAAAGCCACAAAACAAAATAGGAAAAACAACAAAACTCCCACAAAATAGAAATGAAGTTAGACAAGCAAATTAAAAGAAAAGAAAATCAATGAGAGAAAAATAACAAACCAAACCAAAAAGTGCCTGTTAGACCTAAGAGAAAAAAACATTTCCACAATGGTCTGATTAAAGCAAGCTGTATTTAGAAATGCACAAGGAACTGGCCAGATGACTGCCTTTCCCTAAGTCAGGGTTTCAGAGAGTAGCCTCTCATTGGCTTTTGAGGTCCCTTTTATAAGTCAGGGCTAGAGTTAATAAAAAAACAGCAGCCGAAAACATTGGCTGTTAGCACCTGGACTCAGTGTCAGGGACTCAGGGCTCAAGGCTGCCTGTGGGGTAGATAAGCAAGAATACATCTGCGGAAGGGGCACCTGCCCAGTATTTGAAATTTAGCAAAGCAAAGGGATGGGGTTACAAGTTCAGCTTAGGTTGCAAAACCTGGGTGGCAGGATACATTAGAGACTTAAAAACAATGTGTAACAATGTGGCTCCTTAACAATAATGTGTAACAGTGTGGCTCCTTAATAACAATAATGTGTAACAATGGGTCTCCTTAATAACAATAATGTGTAATATTGTGGCTCCTTAACAACAAGTGTAACAATGTGGCATTTTAACAACAATGTGTAACAATGTGGCATTTTAACAACAATGTGTAACAATGTGGCATTTTAACAACAATGTGTAATAATCTGGCTCTTTAACAACAAAGTAGCTCCTGTTTTGGTTTTACACATTCACAAGCCAACAAACACCACCCCCCAAAGAAAACCCTCAAACAGAAACTAACCAACCAATGAACCAAAAAAAAAAAAAAATTCTCCAACAGATTAAAATAACATACTATGTTTGTCCTCTCTCTCTCTCTCTCTCTCTCTCTCTCTCTCTCTCTCTCTCTCTCTCTCTCTTTCTTGGTTTTTTCAAGACAGGGTTTCTCTGTATAGCCCTGGCTGTCCTGGAACTCACTCTGTAGACCAGGCTGGCCTCGAACTCAGAAATCCACCTGCCTATGCCTCCCAAGTTCTGGGATTAAAGGCGTGCGCCACCACCATCTCATGCCCTCTGACCCCCTTCCCCCTCCCCCTCCCACTAGTTCCTTTGTTCCCCTAGATGGTTTTACTTTTACTTTCTTATCATTTATACACATAATTTTATGTAACTATATAAAAACCTAGGAACCGCAAAGGAGAGAAAACATGAAACTTGTTTGAGACTGCTTTAATTCACTTTCTAGAATCACCTATTGCTGCATTCATTTTCCTGCAGATGACAAAATTCCGCTTTTATTTATGGCTGAGAAATTCCATTGTGTATGTGACCACACTCTCCTTACCCGTTCTTCTGCTGTTGGATCCTGAGGCTGACTCCATAAATTATCTACTCTGAACAGTGCTTAAAGCAGCAGTTTGGAAGTAGTTGACCCAACTGGCTGAACTAGTTTTATTTGATCTGTTTGCTCTTGAGGTCAGTCAACACTGCTGTAAGCAAGCACTTGGTCTGGCAGATGCAGATACATCTGCAGTCTATCTGAGAAGCCAAAAGAGACCATTTTTTTTTTTTTTACCTTTATGCAGCTGGAATCTTTTTTTTTCTTCTATATGTTGCTACAGATAGGGACTGAGCTTAACAAGGCTGTTCCCTGCTCACAGAGCCTTCCAGGTGTTCCTAAGAAATGTGTATAGCTTTATGAACTTTATGAAGAGAGCCAGAGGTCTAAAAATATTTTATTCTTAATATTGTATGTGTGTGTGTGTGTGTGTGGTCTGTGCACATGTGTACAGATGTTGGAGGAGTCCAGAAGAGGGCACCAGGATTCCCTGGAGCTGGAGTTACAGGAGACAGTGAGCCACTGGACAAGAACACTGGGATCCAAAAGACGTTGAACTGTTGAGCCACTTCTGTAGCCCCCAGAGTAAGCATGTCTTTTTTTTTTTTTTTTTTTAAAGATTTATTTATTTAATACATACGAGCACACCACCATTGCTCTCTTCAGACACACCAGAAGAGGGCACCAGACCCCATTACAAATGGTTGTGAGCCACCATGTGGTTGCTGGGAATTGAACTCAGGACCTCTGGAAGAACAGTTAGTGCTCTTAACCTCTGAGCCATCTCTCCAGCCTGAGTCAGCATGTCTTGAAGTCAAAATACATGCTCAGGTTTTGTTTTTTTCTCTAGCAACTGCTCCCCTATGTGTTAACCAATCACACTAGAAGATGAAACTAAGCTCTGACCACCTTGACCCCTTTAAAACTTTTTGTCTCACTCAGATGCTTTGAATCGTGCCGACTTTTTCTTGAGACCTTAGACCCATTTCTAACAGCACAGCCAGGGCCAAGATGATAATGTTTACCTCGAGAACAGCATCTTTTCTTTCCCTGGTCTTATGTAAATATTGGTTGATATACCTGCTTGGGAAGAAGGGCTACCATCAAAACTGAGCCAGTTTGTGCTTGGGACACATGCCTCAGGGCTTAGTTTGTCACCAATCTGGCTCTCTTCACTCTTTTTGGAAAAAGATTTGTCATTACTTGTTTTTAAAGTGTGTGTGTGTTCACATGCATGTGAGTGCAGAAGACCATGGAAGCCAGAGGTGGCCGATACCTCTGGGGCTAGAGTTATAGGTGGTTGTGAGCTGCCTAACATAGATATTGGGAACCTAACTCAGGTCCTCTGCAAGAGCAGTGAGGATTCTCTCTCTCTCTCTCTCTCTCTCTCTCTCTCTCTCTCTCTCTTTCTCCCTCACTCTCCCCTCCTCCCTCTCTTTCTTTCATAATTGAAAATAATTTATAAGTGTGTGTGTGTGTGTGTATGTATGTATGTTCTGGTTCCATTTCCCCCTTTTTCGTATTCCTCCACATCTTCTCCATCTCTCCACTCATCCAATCTTTCTCTCTCTCTTTAGAAAAAACAAAAACCAAAAACAGAACAAAACAAAGCAAACAAACAGATAACCCAAAGAAAAACACATGAAAAACACATACACACTCAGAGACACATGCACACACACAAACCCCATAAAACCACAAAATTGAAAACTATAATAGATAAGCAAATGACAAGTAAGGCTTAAAAAAATATATAGCATTTACTGCTGGGCCTAAGATCTTCCCTAAGTTGGTTTGTATACCCAATGAGACATCACTGGAGAAAGCTTAAGTTTCCTTTGCCAGAGGTTGACAATTGCAGACTTAAATTAACATAATACAAGTAGCCAAACCCTACCCACAGGAAGCTTTAATCCAGGGCATTAAAAAATGAGCATTTGAAAGAATGGCTAACAAGTACATGGGGCGTGTTGTCTTCAGTTCAGCTGTGCAGGCATTTGGCCATTGCGACATGGCTCCAAGATCTCCAGGTTTAGTAGCGGAACTTGGTATTATCAACAGAAATGTAGGGTTTTTGTTTTGTTTTTCCCAGTCATTCAGATGCAAAACTTGTGGGGCCATGAAGTCTTCCATTAAGATTTTAGGAAGCCACTAAATCTAGGTGATCTATAATGGGTTGGAGGCCCTAGACGGAGTTCCTTGTAACAGGGCTCCAGACTTTAGTAGCTATTCCCACTAACCACTCCCCCACCCCCACTCCCCTAACCTTAGCACAGTTTCCATGATGGAAGTACCATTCAGGCTGTAAGACTCCATATGTAGACAGTACCACCTGCCAACAATGAAAACAAGGACCCGATCCATTGTCTTAGTTAAGGTTTTTATTGCTGTGAAAGGACAACATGACCATGGTAACTCTGGAGGAAGGACAACATTTAATTGGGGCTGGCTTACAGTTTCAGAGGTTCAGTCCATTATCATCATGGCAGGAAGCATGGAAGCATGTGGGCAGATGTGGTAAAAAAATATTTTAAAAAATTCGGGCATGGTGCTTCTCCCTGGCTTTAACCATTTATGTTCCCAGATGAAACACACACACACAGCCTTTATTTTTAAATCTGCCTTAGGCAGCACAATAGCTGGGCAGCTGCCTACCCTCCATGCTGTTAGAATCTACCTCCTATCCATAGCCCAAGTTTTTACTTACTATGTTCCATCTGGGCTGCTCTTAGCAATAAGACAGCCCTCTGGACCATGTTCTCTTGGCCTCTAGCCACTTGTGGCTCTCTTTTCTCATCTCCTATATTCGATGGCAGTTTCTCTCTCCTCTCTTTCCTCTCCCTTGTGGTTCCAAGCCCAGGAAAACCCCGCCTATGTCTCTTCTCCCCAGCTATTGTCTGCTGGCATCTTTATTTACCAGTCAGAATTAACTGGAGGTAGTCTAGTCCTTTAGGGTACACGCAGATTCCAAATCTTGGAGGCCAGCACTTAGCCTTACAATGAACAGTAAAAGACAAAGCCTCAACAGGCAGAGACAGTGCAGAAGGATGTGAGAGTTCTACATCTTGATCTGAAGGCAATCAGGAGAAGACTGGGATCCCACGCTGGGCAGAACTTGAGCATAGGAGACCTCAAAGTCTGCCCCTACAGTGACACCCTTCCTCCAAAAGGCCACATGTCCTAATAGCGCCATTCCCTATGAGCCAAGCATTCAAACGCACAAAGCTAGAGGCCAATCCTCTTCAAACCACCTCATCTATCAAAGTTCACAGTTATGGGAAGATCTCTGAATGTACCAACTAACCTTGCTTTTTTGGCTTCTGTAGTTCAGCTTCTGGCTAATTGTTTTTGTTAACTCAAGAATGCCAACTCAGAAGTGGCTAAAAGCTCACTGTGAGAAAGGCTCCGGGCTATACTGGAATCCTGAACACCCAGTGTGGTAGCCAGTGTGAGCTAATAAAGGGTTTCTATTGCTTAAGCCCATGTTCAAGCAGTTTTCTCTGGTTTCACTTTTACAGATTTACACACCACTCCCCTTAGTGAAACTAAGTGGTAAGGGAGACTACAGCATATTCAGAATGCAGCACACCATTAAGAATGTGGGGAAAGCGCCAGCTATCCATTAAGGGAAAGATACATTCTACAGGGTCAAAGGAATGGAATCTGAGGATTACTTCTAGCTCTGGTTGGAGACGACACTTTGATTTGCTCCAAAGATTAGAATATTATGTACTATTGTCTCCTCCCTTAAGACAAAATCCAGCTGGGTCTGTTATAGTCTTGACTTGTAGCCCAGGTTAGCTTCAAAACCACAATCCTATCTCAGCTTCCTAAGTGCTGGGAATACAGGGGCATGCAACCACAGGAGTATGGCCTTTTATTTTGTTTGTTTGTTTGTTTGTTTGTTTATTGTTTTTTTTTTTTTTTTTTTTTTTTTTTTTTTTTTTTTTTTTTGAGACAGGGTTTCTCTGTGTAGTCCTGGCTGTCCTGGAACTCACTCTGTAGACCAGGCTGGCCTCGAACTCAGAAATCCGCCTGCCTCTGCCTCCCAAGTGCCGGGATTAAAGGCGTGCGCCACCACCGCCGGGCCTATTTATTTAATTTTTGAAGGTGATGTGAGTCATATTTTCTCTTACACTCTTTTTGGTTTATTTTTTTTCCTCAAATGTTTTTTTCCTTTAATTTCTGTTTTCTGACATGTCACTTATTTCGGTGATTCCTTAACTCTGGCTTATGTCGTTTGTTTTTCCTTAAACTTCAATCATTCCCCGAATATCTTAAAACTTGTTTTGAAGTAAGAGGTTAAGGAACAATGTTGTAGTTCAGTAATAGAATGCTTTTATCATGGCCAATGTAGTGGGCACAATCCCCAGAGCATTTGTATGTACATGCACACGTATGCATTTTTGATGATTGTGTTGGTAGGTGGGCATGTTGTCGTGACATGCTTTTATTGTAGGAAGGTTTCACACTCATATGTGTGTGCATGCACATATGTGTGTTTGTGTGTGTGTGTGTGTGTAAGGCCAGCTTTGGTTACTGTTCTCAGACACCATCCACATTTAAAGAATGTTGTTGTTTGACTGTTTAATACCTTTACATATAAATTTTAGTGATTTTCACTCCTGATGCCTCTCACACGCCCCCTCCCTCTCCTGCTGGCACCCTTGCTCTCCACATGTCTCCCCGCCCCCGACTTTTCTTTCTTCCTTCTGCGTGTGGCCCACTGAGTTTAACTAGTCACTTGCCTGAGTGTAGGAGGGAGGTTATTCAAGGGTGTAGGGGCAGCTTTTCTGTCATTACACCAGAGAAAAATGACACGTCCTCCCTCAGCAAACGTTAATTGCCAACAGTTTCAAGGGCTCCTCTCTCATCCATGGCGAAGGGCGAGCAGCCCAGACTTGTGCAAGTCACATTCATAAGCCACGGCCGCAGTGTTTCTGAGCACACAGGCAGTCATATCAAGAAGGTACCTTTGCTACACTTAAATTATTTTCTGCCCCCTCTTCTGGGATGTTCCCTGATCCTTTGAGGAAGTGATACAGCTGTCCCATTGGGGGGCTGGACACTTAAACATCACTTATTCTTTTATTATTATTATTATATGGTTTTCAAGACAGGGTTTCTCTGTGTAGCCCTGACAACCCGGAGACTCCATATATAGACCAGGCTGGCCTCAAACTCAAGAGATCTGCCTGCCTCTGCCTTTAGAGTGCTGGGATTAAAAGTGTGTGCCACCACAGCCTGGCCAAACATGTATTCTTGACTCCTTGGCCATTCATGCATTTCTGTATTACCTACAGCCTGAAGAAGTAAGAAACTTCTGCCAGGCGGTGGTGGCACACGCCTTTAATCCCGGAACTTGGGAGGCAGAGGCAGGTGGATTTCTAAGTTCAAGGCCAGCCTGGTCTACAGAGTGAGTTCCAGGACAGCCAGGGCTACACAGAGAAGCCCTGTCTTGAAAAACCAAAAAAAAAAAAAAAAAAAAAAGAAAAGAAAAAAGAAAAAAAGAAACTTCTCTGATGGAGACTGGGCACAGCATGGAAGGCAAGTCTGAGCTTCCGGGTTTGTTTAAGACCGGCTGTCTCACTGGTGTGGAATTGCTCAGCTAGACTAGCTAAACTGGCTGGTCAGTAAGCATTAGGAATCTTTTCCTCTCTAATTACCCAGTTCTGGGCTTACAAGTGTGTGCTATGATGTTCAGCTTTTTGATGTTGGATTGGGAGTTTAAACTCAGGTTCTTAATCTTGTAAATCAAGCACTGTAGCAACTGAGACAACTCCCTTGCTCAAAATACTGGGTATTCTACAAAATTTATTATGTGTGTGAGTGTTTCTGCATGTGAGCTCATGTGCACATGCATGTATATGTATGTGTGGTTTTGTCATGAGTGTGTGTGTGCGTGTGTGTGTTTTGCAGGGGATGGAACCCAAAGTCTGGAACATTCTAGGTTAATGCTGAGCAGTGCTCTCAGCACCTAGGAAACATTTAAACAATTTTACCTTTACATATTTTGGGGGATTTAAAATTTTTAAAAATTATTTTTCATTTTTTACAGGGGCACACATGTCTCAGGCTGGCCTATGTAGTTGAGGATTGCCATGTAGCCACCATAGTTCTAGAATGTCCTGAAGACCCCCATACTCGGGAGACCCTTCCTCAAGCCTCCGGAATCGCGACCACCCAAAGATCACAAGAAACCATACCTGGATGCAATCAGCAGAGGTTTATTAGGGAAAGAGCTGGCAGCCAGCGGTCTGACCAGGTACTCGCGCTGGAGTCAAGGTCCGACCCCCTCGGCCAGTCCTTGGAGGGTTTTAAAGGGAAAAACCACAAACCAGGGGAGTGGGATGGGGTTGTTAAAGATACAAAACATGAAAACAGTGGAACAATTCAGAGGTATTCACTCTAAATGATTAGTGTCATGTGGAAATC
This sequence comes from Arvicanthis niloticus, assembly GCF_011762505.2. NCBI lineage: Eukaryota > Metazoa > Chordata > Mammalia > Rodentia > Muridae > Arvicanthis > Arvicanthis niloticus. The sequence goes on from NC_047671.1 coordinate 21,877,974, forward strand.
GCCCTGCATTCTTCTCAAAAATGTGGTTTTTACCATGCCATTGTGCCCTATCCGGCCATTTCAGATTGCTATCTTTACTTTTTCCGGCTATAGGGCTAGGGCCCCACCTAGGTGGTAGCATCTTTATCTGTAATCAGGAATGCCTTCCTGCCTTGGGCGAGGCTTGAGGAATGTAATCCAGCAAGTGTCCTTCACCTGGAATGTGAAGGCCTGAAATCTTATTTTCAGTTCTGTAAGGCAAAAAATCTACACATATTTCATAAAATGGCCTTTATAATTTTTCACTCTACATTCCTCACTTTTTTCCGATTTGGCTATGTTTTTAATCATAAAAACTCAATTATTAATAAGTCTATTCTCACCCCACTTTTTCCGATTAGGATCTTTAGAAAAGTTTAAACTCCAGTGTCATCATAATTACCATTTTCTTGACCCAAAGTCTTATATTGGTGGCGCAACACAAAAAGCTGAACAGCATTTATCCTTTCTCTAACAAAAGTTACTAATCTATTTTAAATGTAGGGGCCTATGGTTAAGAGCAAAAGTAAAATCACAAGGGGTCCAGCAAGGGAGGATTGAACCAACTCTCGAATCAAAGTTGCGGTGCATCTCTATCTTGTCTCTGGTCTAACTTTTTTTTCTGAATTTACTCTCTGGTCACTCTTGAATGGTCTACATAATAGTAACATTTTTTCTTAGAGCAGCACACAGACTTTCTCCTTTAAGAAACAGCAAGTCTAGTAACAACTTAACTTTGTTACTGACTGTTCTAGGGCTCTCAAATCCACATCAGTGGCAGCCCTCAGCTGATGAAAGTAATGAGGTGTCTGTATCAATGTAGTTACACCTGTCTCTATACCTATGGCCACTCCTAGTCACAATGTAACAGCTAGAGTCAAGGAAAATAGGCTGTCTGCAGAATCATCTAGGGTGTATCTCAAACTCAGTTCAAGAGTACCTGCAGGATCTAGCTGGACAAGTACACAATAATCTTTGTTTTCATCAAAGATAGCAGTGGAAACACATGGTGTTAACCCGGAGCTGTAAGTCTACCATTTATCAATTTTAGGCACTAGGTATCTGTTAGCAGGGGTTCTTGGGCTCTATTCTATTGACTAGGGGTTTCAAAACATTTCCTTTTCTTTGTAGCACACTTTCAAAGTTGTCTTCTGACTTTTCCACATTTTGTGGCACATAGCTGTCTACATATACATAAAATCACATATATAATAAAGAGAAATTGCAAAAGGAACAAATCTATATAACTCTAGATTCACATTTCAACTTCAATCTTGTAATCACAAGCTGTCATTTAACCTTGGGTATACACACTAAGTCCCACCCTCCAAGGCAGCATTTTCCCTGTGCCTCTGGGGTGGTCTCAGGAGTCAAGGCCTGCTGCTTCTTTAGCCTTGTAGAATAGCAGAAGACCTGGAGCCAAAGAGTAGGGGGTTGTTCAGGCATCTGGATCTTCTCCAGTTGGCATCAGTCACAGGTGGTGATGGTGAACTTCAAGGAGGTCGGATGGTCCACAGCACCAGGAACAGTCTTTTAGTAGCCTGAAAAATCATTTCTCACACAAAATGGGCATTCTGGGTATGGAGCAAGAACAAGGGACACTCTAGCCAGCGCCAGTTCTCAAGGGTAGTTTAATTTTAGGGTCCTGTATATTCTCTCTACCTGTCCTGAGCTTCGGAGACAATATAAACAGTGGATCTTCAATTCCTGACTTACCTTAAAACTGCTCTCTGATCTAATTACCTAGGACACTTGAAACCTCGGGAAGGTCCCTATTCTAGGCTGTTTTCTCCTAGGTATTTCTTATCTACTCTAAGTCTTATTATTTCTCTGGCTTAGAACCTAAGGTCTCTTATACGCTTTAAGTCTCTTGGCTGCTTGGTTGCACTCATATCTTAAGAGTCCATCTGTGTATTTAGCCTGGTAAATCCTTTGCTTTCTGGGGAGTATAGTTCTCTCTTCTTGTGTGCGCCATTGTCTATTTTAGGCCCCAAACCTGGGAGGGCTCCTGTATCAAGCCACTTGATCTGTCCGGTTGTTGCCTCAGGCTGGAGTCTCCTCCCTTTTTGGTATCCTGGGCAACAAATATTTACAGCTTCCGGTTTCATCAGGGTTTCCTCTCTTGGCATATAGCCTTGCAGGCATGGACTGTGGCAAAAGCATACCTGTTGTCCATGCAGATGTTGGCTTTCTTGTCAGCCCCAAGTTCCAAGGTTGTTCTCTGCACCGATAATCTCAGGGGTGGGGAGTCAGTCCAGATGGCATGTGTCCACCACAGTAGCGCTGGCTTGTCTCTGACCAGCATGGAGAAAACTGCTCCCGTCTGTAAAGCACGTTACCTCGGCTCCCGGCTGGAGTCAGTAGGAGGAGCCTTTCCTCTACCCGTGAGTTCTTGTCAGTTAGTTGCAGCCTGTCTGGGCCCCAATCCTGGGGAGTAAGTCTCAACCCGACAGAGGGTAGGAACAGTCTAGGATGACCATAAATGAATGGGATACCCAGCCCATCTCTTAGTCCACCATTTTCGGGTAGTCCATGAATACCTTTTGACCCATTGGCCTGGAGGAAGCCCCTGTGTCTATCAAAAGTTGGGTGGCTCCAAGCTGCCCCGTCTATCTCAATAGCCGTCTTCACACAGAGCTGTTATCTTCGCCACTTGGGGTGTTTTTCGGGGCCTGGGACTTTCTGGCCCTGGCTTCTATTTGTTAGGACCCTCTTGGACCCTGAAGCTGGCTCCTTTACTTGCAATGCACACACTGGTCTTTTTCAAAGAGTTTTATCTCTCTGATTGGAATCCCTTTTTTCTGCTTTCTGTAAATTCTTTCCTGTCACCTTTCTCTTTCTTCACCTCTCTCTAGTCTCCTCTATTCCTCTCTATTCCTGTGGACTCACAGCAACTGATCTCTATTCTTCTTCTCTACTCTTTTCTTCTAGACTTACACTAAACCTTCTCTATTCCTCTTCTCTATTCCTTTCTTTTAAATCTTCTCTCACTTGCTATTACCATCAATCATTTTAATATGTAGTATACTTCCTAAATCTTTCAATGACTTATCTTGTAGTCTCTGTAGCCTCTGGAGCCTTGTCTACACTGACAGAATGTCTCTATGAGCTAGTCTAGAAAGGCTGTGGGTAACTTATCTGATCTCTGCTTAACCTCATGTGTCCTGATCAAACTTAGTGGGGTCTCATATAATCTTCTCTCTCAAGACCTATCAGCGGAATCTGGCGTGGGCCTCTGGGTGTCCCTTACCTTCTGTCACATGGAGGACTCAGTCACATCTGCTCCAAATTGACCTGCTGCTGACCACGGCCTGATCAATTGACGGGGTCCCCAATCTGAAGACCAGAACCTGCAAAGGTCTTGTGAAAGCAAGGCTTTTACCTTATTTATTGCTTTGAACTCTGTGTAGACTGATGCATTTGTGAGGCTGCATGACTGCTGTTCACATCACACTAGAGACCATAACCTAATTCAGTCTGCAAACAGTACCTTGTCCACAGGTGTAATGTGAGCTCACCTCTGAAGCTCTAAGAAAGAAACCAAATCAGAATGAATAGCCTTATCTATAGCATTTCACAGCAAGGATTATTAAGATGTTGAAGGTTCATACAGTTATTAACAATTTTTAAAAGGCAACTTGAGTTACATTTGACACTTATTTGAATTTAACTTTTAACAAAATAGAAACTTTGGTCATAGTTCTATAAAAACCTTTTGAAGAGTTATTTCTGATTACAACAAGAACAATAAAGTAAACATTTTTATGTCTAACGTAAGAGCACAAGTCTTCACCACTTCTTTAATTTTATCTTGTCAGAACTCTCATCTTTGAACCAAATCTTAATGAAAATCTCATACAAATAATGAAATTGTCTCAAACAGTAATGGCTAAAAAATTTATCAAAACTGAAGGAGATATATATATATATATATATATATATTCCTGACTCATATATATATATTCCTGACTCATATATATATATTTCTGACTCAGGGCAGCCTATAACTTTTAAGCTGTAATTTTAGAAAAAAGCACTCCTTTACTTATAAAACTGGGAAAAATCATTATCAACTTCCTTATTACATACAGAAGCTAAAAAACTGCTGGCCCTTTTTTTTTTTCTACTTTCTGCTGGTGCCCTTCTCCTAGCCACAGAGCAGGGCGAATTATCAGTTTTTCTTGTGTAAATCAAGACTGCCTCACAAGTAAGTTTTAAACTAAATTAAGTAAGCAGTTTTAACCAGTTCTTGTCTCTCTTTTTTTTTTAAAAAAAAAATAATTAACTCTCAGGTGAACAATCTTGCTGCGGCTGTTTGTCTAGCTGTCCTGGCTCCACTGCCAAGTTTTTTTTCTTTTTTCTTTTATCACCTGGGTTCTCATCTATCTTCATAGGCGGCAGGTGGAAAACCGCCATTTGTTGCACTAGTGACCTCAAGGTACCCAGTACAGCCAGGAATACCAAACTAGGTAGCTGTTGCACGCTGTTGCTGTGCTGGGGAACCACGAGTTGTAGCCCGCCAAGTGGGGGCTGGGTGAGCGGGCTGGGTGAAGGCACCCTCCATGTGCTGTTACCTGAAGCATACCCTACATGCGGTAGGCGGGCTGTAGGAACACGAACCGCGAGCACGAACCGAGGTAGCTGCCCCTTATTAAAGGACCTGCCCGCCTTTCTGCAGTTGTATTCTTGTACCGGCGGCTTCATTTCTCTCTCTGCCGGCAATCATGTTACCTATTTTTAACTCAAGATGTTTAACACAGTAGATTAACAGCTAACACACAGATGATTTGCCAAGAAAAGACACACACATATAAAAAAACAACACAAATAACTCACCCCTCTCACGTGTAGTACATAAAACACAGCTCACCCCTGCCACGGGTGGCACAAATAACACTTAACTACATTTGGTCACGACCCCAGATGGAGAAGGATTCCACGTCTTCTCCCAAGTAGGAGCGCTCAGTCTCTTGAAACCTGACAGTCAGATCCCCTGACCTTCTGGAAGGCCTCTCACCTTCCCCCTGAAATCCAACGGTCAGATCCCCTGACCTTCTGGAAGTCTTCTCGCCTTCCAAGTAAGACTCCAATAACCAGACAACGCGGTCAGTCTTCACAGATTCAGATTTAACAGATTCAGACAACTTGGTCAGCCTATGCTGGACCAAGTCTAACAGATTTCTAACATACCAGCAATGAACAACCCAAAAATAGACACACTGCCATGAGAGCACAACTACCACGGTGGCTATTTCTGACCTTTTCTCTCTAGTTTTCATTGTTAACACACAAAAAGACTAACAAAAAAACCCGTCTCAATCGCCAGTGCCAGCCAAGAGGGATTCCACGTCCTCTCCGGCACCTAGATGCAAACCTGTGCCAGCCTAGAGGGATTCCACGTCCTCCCCGGCACCTAGATGAACCCCCAAACGTCTCTGGGGGTGCAGCAGCTAGTGACTCTCCCGCACGTCTGCTAATCACTCATTTGTCTCCTCTCGAAACAAAAATGGTTTACTGCCCCTCACGAGACAGAAACAGCTGCCAGTCCAAACCGAAGTGCACTTTTCAGAAACCAAATAATTCAGACAGACGGGCACAAACAACTCAGAAACCAAATAACTTAAACAAACCTAGACAAAACAGCACACGATTTAGGCAACCCTAGCACACGAGAAATCAGACGATTTAGGCAAACCCGCACATGAAAAACCAGAAATCAGTACATGAAAAACCAGGCAATTTATACAAAAGGTCACACAACAACCAGACAGAAAAAACCGCGGTGTCCCTTTACCTCCCAGCGTGGTTCTTGGATTAAGGTGGTCGCATATCCCGGACGAGCCCCCAAATGAAGACCCCCATACTCGGGAGACCCTTCCTCAAGCCTCCGGAATCGCGACCACCCAAAGATCACAAGAAACCATACCTGGATGCAATCAGCAGAGGTTTATTAGGGAAAGAGCTGGCAGCCAGCGGTCTGACCAGGTACTCGCGCTGGAGTCAAGGTCCGACCCCCTCGGCCAGTCCTTGGAGGGTTTTAAAGGGAAAAACCACAAACCAGGGGAGTGGGATGGGGTTGTTAAAGATACAAAACATGAAAACAGTGGAACAATTCAGAGGTATTCACTCTAAATGATTAGTGTCATGTGGAAATCGCCCTGCATTCTTCTCAAAAATGTGGTTTTTACCATGCCATTGTGCCCTATCCGGCCATTTCAGATTGCTATCTTTACTTTTTCCGGCTATAGGGCTAGGGCCCCACCTAGGTGGTAGCATCTTTATCTGTAATCAGGAATGCCTTCCTGCCTTGGGTGAGGCTTGAGGAATGTAATCCAGCAAGTGTCCTTCACCTGGAATGTGAAGGCCTGAAATCTTATTTTCAGTTCTGTAAGGCAAAAAATCTACACATATTTCATAAAATGGCCTTTATAATTTTTCACTCTACAGTCCTGGAACTTCTGACCCTCCTGCCTCCACCTCCTGAGTGTGGAGACTTTTAGCAAACACACATGGCTTTATGTGGTGCTAGGGGTTGAACCCAGGGTGGATGCTAGACAGGTATTCTACCAAGTGAGCTCTAGCTGAAGCATGGGGGACAATTTCCTTTAGAAATTTCTACACATTTATTTACTTGTCTAATTTGTTTTTATATTCTTTGAATTTATATATGCCAGTGGAAGAGAACTTTTGTAAATGTTGGTAATAATCTAAGAATTTATTGTATCGCCTTTCTTTCTTCTTTCTTTCTTTCTCTCTTTCTTTCTTTCTATATTTATTATTTGAGTCAGTTGTTTCTTTCTACTTGTGACTTTGTGGGTTAAACCATCTAATCAGTCCATTTCTTTTTAATTTTTATTATTTTGTGCCTATGAGTGTCTTGCTTGCATGTATGTATAGGCCCTCAGAAACCAGAAGAGGGCACTTGGTTCCCTGGAATTGGAGTCACAGGTGGTTGTGAGCTCCCATGTGGGTGCTGGGATTTAAACCTGGGTCATCTGCAAGAATAAGTGCTCTAAACCACAGAGTTACATCTTCAGCCCTGTCTGAGCATTCTTGAAGGTATAGTATGAAGATTTTTACTGAAACCAGCCCAGACATCTTTAAAGTATATTGCACTGTGTTTCTAAGTGTTTGAAACTTTGAAAACAAATGTTACTTTATTACCTATACTTTCTTTTACAAAAGTATTATGGCATAAATTTCCTTTTCAAGTTAAATGTATCATACCCCTGCCTATCCTTCATGTAAAAAGTATCATACCCCTGCCTATCCTTCATGCCTGCCTATCCTTCATGTAAAAAGGAAATATTTTAGAAAATGTACTTCTTAGGTTGTTACAAAAAAAAGAAGGTAGAAATACAACAAATGCTGGTATTTATTTATTTATTTAACTGCTTTAGGTAAGAGCTACTGTGGTGGTTTGAAGGAGAATTGTCCCCCACAGGCCTCAGGTATTTAAAACAGTTGTTTCCCAGCTGGCAGCACTACTTGTGGAGGTTTAGGAAGTGAGCCCTTGCTGGAGGAAGTGCATCACTAGGGGTGGGCTTTGAGTGTATGTAGTAGTCTCTCTGACTCTTGCTTGAAGCTGAGGAGGATGTGATCTATCTGCTTCCTCCTCCTTTGCCATTCCTGCCCAGTCTTATCCCCTCTGGAACCATAGCCAAAATAACCTTTTTCTCCCATTAAAGTTGGCTTGGCTATGGTGTTTTTAAATTTTTTAATTAACTAATTAATTTTATTACAGCAACAGAAAGCTGTCAATGCAATGACTTTAAACAATATCGCTTTTTTCCTCCCTTCCTTCCCTTCTTTCTCTCCCCCCCTCCTCCCCAACACACAGTATTGGAGCTCAATTGAATCCAGGGTTCTGCCCATAGTCCTAAATGCTCTACTCTACTCCAAATAGCACAAATTAATCATCTTACAGTCAGTTACATACAGTTCTGCGGGTTAGGGCTCTAATACAAGTCCCATGGAACTAAAGTGGTTGTAGATCATGTGGGTATTCAGTGATTCTCCATGTATGTCTTTGCATGTTTCAGCTTTGAGGGGCGCTCCCAACCTTGTGGCTTGTATTAGTTTCTTTTCTGTTGCTGTGATAGAAGGCTCTGACAAAAAGGAACTTAGGGGAGAAAGGGTTTATTTGTTTGTTTATTTGTTTTCTTTTGGGGGGGTGGGGTTTTTTTTTTTTTTGTTGGTTGGTTTTTGTTTGGGGCTTATTGTTCCAGAGGGGATATGGTCCATCCAGGTAGGGATGGCACGGCAGAGGATTATGAGGCCAGCCTGGCACTTGGGAAGTAGAGTGGTCACAGTTCGTCAGCACATAGGAAGCAGAGAGAGCAAACAGGAAAAGAGGACAGGCTGTAAAAACCTCAGATCTCTCCCCCAGTGGTATACTTCCTCATCAAGGCTTGCCTCCTAAAGGTTATGTGGTCTTCTCAAATAGCAACATCAACTGGGGCCACGTATTCAGATATACGAGCCTCTAGGGGCCATTTCAAACCACATGGTTCTTACCTAACCCCGGTCTTGACTGGCTGAATTCATACCTCACCCCAGTCTTGCTACCTATGAGGACAGGATGTTAGAAGGTTTGAAGTCTCTCCTCTGGTGGTTGATGGAGATCAGTTGGGCTGGTTGCCAGAGTGATATCAGATAACCTCTAATTTTGTTGTATTTCTATCTGAATGTTACACACCACCCACTCTAGTGTGGTGATAGTTGTCATTGACTTGAGAAAATGATAAAAAGTGTGATGAGCCCCAGAAAAATATCTCTGCTCATCCTCAGAAAAGACATGGATATTCCTCTCCTCGATTAGCCTATACCAACCCCCACCCCCCCAAGTTTCTTTTTCTCTCTGTCTGCAATCTGCACATTTATGGGGCTTAAGAAGTTGATTCCTGCCTGCTTCCCATTCTTGCTGTTCTCCAGGCTGGCCTGGACATCTGTATGTGGCTGAAAATTAAAATATTCTGTATTTCCAGTTCCATGGGGCTACTGAGATAGGCTGTCCTTTTATAAAAGACTTATTAGAAGAGACACCAACACCATAGACAAGCAAGCATAGAGGGCAGCATGATGGCTCTGAAGGGACTTCAGGCCTGTGTGGCAGAGAGTTGGGGTGGCTGTGTCCCTTCTTACAGGTTTTAGAGGACAGCAGAGGGTAGGAGACAGAAAACTCCTTTTTTGGTCTGTTGTTGCTAGTGGTAATCAGGGAGTGGTCAGTTAGAGACTGCCAGGTAATAGATAAACATCTTTTGTGGTGACCATTACTGGGAGTCTGCAGGGTAGGGAATCAATAATCTAGAGAAACAAGATACTGCTGAGAACCAAATTTCTTTCAGCTGTCATCCGTCATTAAAATGGAGGTGCTTTACCTGATGGTATGGGCATATCTAACAAAGATGACCATGTGTTCCTGATTGTCTTGCTGCTACCTCCTAGGTGCTGGGGTTACAAGTGTGCATGGCCACGCACAGCCCACATGCCTTATTTTTTATTTTTGGGTGGTGCATGCAGGTGAGTGTGCAGGTGCACATACACTCACAGAAGCCAGAGCAAGATGCCCAGTGTCTTTCTCTATTACTCTCCCCCTTATATTTTCCTCTCCGGTCTTTTACTGATGCAGAACATTGTCATTACCAGTGAGCTCTTGGGATCTGCCTATCCTGGCCCTCAATGCTGGGGTTACAGGTATAAACAGCCATACCTGAGTGTTTATGCTCTGCTGGGGATTTGAACTTAGGCCTTCCGATTGTACAGCAAGCACTGTTATCCACTGAGCATCTCCCTAGCCCCTTTCTCTTATTCTTTGTGGCTTATTACAGGGCCTGGGTCTTGTTCCTGATTCCATAATGCTAAGGAGAAAAAGGACCCAGTTTTGGAGTAAAACTTTTACACAACTTTTAGTTGTCTTTTTTTTTTTTGTTAGTTTGTTTGGTTTTTGTTTTCATTTTTTTTTTTTTTTTGAGACAGGGTTTCTCCGTATAACCCTGGCTGTCCTGGAACTCTCTGTAGACCAGGCTGGCCTCGAACTCAGAAATTCTCCTGTCTCTGCCTCCCAAGTGCTGGGATTATAGGGATGTGCCACCACTGCCTGGCGTTAGTTGCATTTTTAGTAAAATTGGCCAGACCAAATCTCAAATCTCCCTTTCCCCCTTCCATTGTTGTTACAGCCCTGTTCTCCACTCTCACAAGGCTAGAGAAGGTTTCTTTCTTGTGATTAGACCCCAAAGGATGGGATTGTGACTACTTTGCTAATTCAGGAGGATTTCCACATTCCCTAGACTTCACCTTGACCACATTTTACAGGTCCCTTTGCCACACAAGGTAGCATATCCATAGAGACTGGAATCCGGGCACCTTGTGGGGTCATGATTCTGCCATACAACGCCTGTGTAGTCTTGTTGCTTCAGTGTTAAGCTTGGTGCCTGTATTGTTTCTACTTTAACGTCCCTCCTCAGAAATCTCATCATTTGCCTGTAAATACTTCCGAATACTTCTCTGATAGGGACTCCTAGGAAAACTTGACACACCTATGATTCTACTATGCCTGAGGCTGAGGACTGTAAGTTCAAGGCCAGCATGTTTTAAAAAGCAAGACCCTGTCTCAACCAAAACAAAAACATGATCACAAAAGTGTGCTCTGGCAAGATAACTAATAATTCTCCTATGCCATTTATCGTCCAGCCTATGTTTGCATTTCTCAATCTGTTAAAAATGTCTTTAAAAAAAAGCAGCAGGACTGCTCAGTGGGTAAAGCACTTGTAGCCAAGTATGATGACCTGCGTTTGATCCCTGGAAACCATATGGTAGTAGAAGAAGAAGAAGAAGAAGAAGAAGAAGAAGAAGAAGAAGGAGGAGGAGGAGGAGGAGGAGGAGGAGGAGGAGGAGGAGGAGGAGGAGAGGGAGAGGGAGAAAAAGGAGGAGGAGGAGGAGGAGGAGAAGAAGAAGAGGGAGACGGAGAAGAAGATGATGATGAAGAGGAAGAGGAAGAAGAAGAAGAAAGAGGAGGAGGAGGAAGAGGAGGAGAAGGAGGAGGAGGAGAAAAAGGGAGAGGGAGAGGGAAAGGGAGGGAGAAGAAGAAGATGATGAAGAAGAAGAGGAAGAGGAAGAGGATGAGGAAGAAGAAGAAAGAGGAGGAGGAGGAAGAGGAGGAGAAGGAGGAGGAGAAAAAGAAAGAGGGAGAGGAAGAGGGAGAAGAAGATGATGAAGAAGAGGAAGAGGATGAGGAAGAAGAAGAAAGAGGAGGAGGAGGAAGAGGAGGAGAAGGAGGAGGAGAAAAAGAAAGAGGGAGAGGAAGAGGGAGAAGAAGATGATGAAGAAGAGGAAGAGGATGAGGAAGAAGAAGAAGAAAGAGGAGGAGGAGGAAGAGGAAGAGGAAGAGGAGGAGGAGGAGGAGAAGGAGGAGGAGGAGGAGAAAAAGAAGAGAGAGGGAGAGGATGATGAAGAAGAGGAAGAGGAAGAAGAAAGAGGAGGAAGAGGAAGAGGAAGAAGAAGAAAGAGGAGGAGGAGAAGAAGGAGAAGGAAGAGGAGAAAAAAAAAGAGGGAGAGGGAGAGGAAGAAAAAGGAGGAGGAGGAGGAGGAGGAGAAGAAAGAGGAGGAAGAAGAATAGGAGAACCATGGGTAAGTTGTCCTCTCACTACTTTTGAACCAGTGGTGAGCTGTGGTGTGCACATGCGCACTCTGATGGGGAACTGGGGGGGGGTGTAAATAAATGTAGTAAGAGTATCTTTGTATCAAATCGTGTGGCGTTAGGTGGGGGGCTAAAGCTCACAAACTACATTTTGCTAACTTGTATCTCAAGTCCCTTTATAACAGCTCTCCCTCTGACCCTGTCCCTTTTTCCTGGTGTCATTTAAAATTTTTATGTAAATTAAGGAAAAAATTGAGCCAGGGTTGCTATTTAACCAAGGCTGTTGGCCGACTGGGAACTTAACTGTCTTAGCCTGGTAGAAAGCTGAGACTGTAAAGTGTTCCACCACGCCCAGTGGCTTGACTTTTACTTTTGAATAAAAATTGTTTATAGTTTGCAGGAGTTCTGCTTTCTGATTCTGGCTGATGGCTTCCAGGTGTGTTATCCAGCAAGCTTACTCACTTGGCTCCATTATTTCTTTTCTTTTTTTTCCGTTCCCCTTCTCCCTCCTGCTCCAGCCCCCACTCGCTCCCGGCCCCTGCTGGCTCATATGAAGGCATCAGATCTCATTATGGATGGTTGTGAGCTACCATGTGGTTGCTGGGACTTGAACTCATAGACCTCCGGAAGAGCAGTCAGTGCTCTTAACCGCTGAGCCATCTCACAAGCCCCGCTCCGTTATTTCTTAAGCTCTTAAACTGTCTGGATTTAGCCCCCCACCCCCCACCTAACCCCACACCATCCCACGCCCGTATCTCCACGCACTGCATCAGTTTGGGTGTACGCAATGCTTACTTTGGTGATGTTAAAAGTTGCTCGCCTGAACACAGTTGAAAAGTCTACAGTCTTTTTTGAGTAGATAGCGACCATTTACTGCTTTCCTAAGGCATCCCAGGCATTTTGTTCTGATTTGTCACCCTGAGGCTTACTCTACAAAACACTCAGATTTGCAGGATCTGACCCGCAATTTTCTGGCTGGAAGCCAGTACATAGTTTCTCAAGCCTGCGCCGAATGTGCTGCTTGAAGGACCGGTTAATGACCTTGGTGCACTTTTTTTTTTCCCTTCTTCTTCTTGCAGGCTTATTGTAAGAATTATTTCAAATAGCGGAAGTGCGAAACCCTAAGTTAAACATGCTGCGTTTTGCTCGATGAAAAGAAAACAAATCCCCCACAATAACCCCCCACAATAAGCTCCTGACCGGTTTATTTACACATGACGCCTTCCTTGGGTATTTTTCCAAAAAAGACACCTTGCCAGGCTCGGGAGATGACAAAAGACAGAAGACATAGTGGCCCGTGGCTGCCGGCCGGAAGGACTCTCGCGGCTTCCTGAGCTGATTACTGAGAAGCTGCCACCAGGGCTGGGACTTTGGCCGCAGGGCGCGGGGCGGCGGGCGCCACCTTGGCCGCTGCGCAGCGCGCAGGCCCCGCGGTCCCCAGGCGCGCGGTTCGGTCCCCAACGAGCCGGTCCTCCATTCGCACATCACCCACCGACGTCTGGCCGCTCCTTCCTGCCGCCCCCTGTGCAGCTGCGACTTCCCGGAGGCGCCGCCGTCCCAAGTCCCGGGAAGGGCCCAGGCGGTCCCCGGAGGATGGCCCCCGCGAGCCCGCCGCCGCAGCCATGCGTAGGTTTCCATCTTTATTCGCATCCGCTCTTCCCAAACGCCGGCTGTGGAGCCTCCCGCAGCTGACGTTCCACGACGCGGGGCGCCGGCTTTGGAGGGCTCCAGGTTTCCCAAATGATTGACACCGGGGCTCCCTACCCAGCTCTGGGACTGCAGCTCCAGCCCGGGTCCTTCATGGCCGCAATCGAGGTCCCAGGGCGGGTGGCCTGAGTCTTTGCTTCCACGGTTTTGCGCCCTGCAAAGCGCAGGGATAAAGTAAGGTAAAAGAGTGGGTTTTGCGGCCCTGCCACATGCACACTTCAAGGTCGACTGCCGTTTCTTTTTAAGTGTTCGGAGCTTCATGGCTCCTGTATCCCAGCAAATTAAACCTCTGAATAAACAGCTTCTGGAAACATTATTCACCGAGAGAGGTGTAGAGCTATCTCAGTTACTCCTCAAATTGGAAAAAAAAAATCATTTAGAAGATTACTCAATATACAAATTTTCACATGTAAATAGCAATCGATGAGCTTGTGTTAATAATATATTTAAAATTATAAACAATCAAGAGATGTGCATTTAAGTATTAATTTTTATGTCGTTTTGGGGGAGGGATTAAATATTTGATGATAGCTTTGAAGTTAAGAATAAGCCAGCGAAGGAAAATATTTTGCTTTCAGTTGTAGGTTGTGGCAATTCGTATGTGTTGTGGAATCTAGAACAGTGCTCTGTATGTTTCATATAAGCACGTTCTATATAATTCAAAAGACTTGTGTAATGGTTGTTTTTGTCAATTTGGCACAAACCTAGATATATTTGAGAAGAGGGAATCTTAACAGATAAAGTGCGCCATTCCCTCATCCCCATCAGACTGGTCTGTAGGCAAGTCTGTGGGGTATTTTTCTTGATTAATGTTTGATGAGGGAGGGCCCTGCCCACCGAGGCACTCCTGAGCAGGTGGATATAAAAGCAAAGTGAGCAAGCAAGGGGGGAAAAGTCAGTGTTCTTCCATGGTCTCTGCTCAGTTCCTGTCTCCGGGTTCCTGACTTTTTTTCCTCAGTGGACTGTAACCAGAGATATGTAAGCCAAATGAGGCCTTTCCTCCCAAGTTGCTTATGGCTGTAGTCATCATATAAAAACTGAACTAAGAGGACTTGATTGCCATACGAGGAACCAAAAGTGTTCTCTACTGAGCCATATTCCCAGCCCTAGAAAGAGTAGGTTTTGACAACATAATGACAGTCATTAAAAAAAAAAAAATCATCTTTCTTTTCACTTGAACAGTCAGGTCGCTTGTTAATAGTTCACTAAATAAAATCCATTTTAGCATCAAAACACATTTTCTTTTTTTGTTTTTCTTTTTGGTTTTATTTCAGATGACTGTAGTCTGATTTTGGAATGCAGCCGCCAACCTGGAGTCTTGGCACCCAACTCGGTCTAGGAGTAGCATTCTTTAAAAGGTGAGGCGGCTTGTTGACTCTCTGGGCAAGCAGGGTTTACAAAGGTGTTTCCTTGTCAGGGACAGCACACTGGGGGCCTTGATCAGAGAACTTTGTCTTGGCCTCATCTCTTCTCGCCCTCCTTCCCCTTTCATTCCCAGCCCCCCTTTCAGGTGAACCCAGTTGACTTGTGGCCCCGGCGGGCATACTTCCTCTTCCCCCTCCCTCTCCCTCCCTCTGTCCCTCCTTCCTTCCCTGTGTTAGCAGGGTCTGTTAGAGTGTTTGCCTAGCATTTGAAGTCCTGAATTTCATCTTCAGGAAAACACACACACACACACACACACACACACACACACACACACACAAATTAAAGTCAAACCTCAGACCCTTTTTAGTTAGGATTATGATTTCCCACATGCTTGGATCAATGGAGTGCATGGGGATGGGTGAACCAAGAAATGACTTCAGTTTTCTGTTTGTTTCTTTCAGAAAACTTTTCCCAAAGAGGCTCAATGGATGGTTGTTATTATTTCCTCCTAAGGGTGAATGAGCCTGGCTTTTCCTCTGTAGAGTTATATACTGGATGAAAAAAATTGTTCTGTGTACCTACTTAACAGTCTCTAAACCGTTTTGTCAAAGCCAAACCGGAGTAACTTCTGTCTCTCTACTTGTTGCTATGACTATAGTTTTGTTTTTAAATTTCTCAGTGTCAGGTAATTTTGCAAGGTGGGGGAGGAAGGATATATATTCTACACACACACACACACACACACACACACACACACACACACACACACACACTCTAGTGTTAGGATTGAGCCCCTACCTGGTGCATACTAGGTACACACTGTACCACTGACATAAACCCAAAGGCTTTTGCAAAATTTATTTTGAAATTTATTTTGAATCAGAGTTTGACTAAGTTGGTCAGGCTGACTTTTACTTGTGGTTGCCCCAGCTTCCTGAGGCTAGGATTATGAGCACTTCCTTTTTCTCTCTCTTTCTTTCTTTCTTTCTTTCTTTCTTTCTTTCTTTCTTTCTTTCTTTCTTTCTTTCTTTCTCTCTTTCTCTCTTTCTTTCTTTCTTTCTTTCTTTCTTTTTCCTCTTATACTATTTAAAAAGGCATGGTGGCCTTGGTGATGCTATTTCTAGGGAGAGAATGAAGTCCTCTCGCTTTCTGTTATCTCTACAGGACTGGGAAGCAGGGGCATTTTTTGCCTATAATACTGTAGACAACACTAAAATATGAGTTCAGGAAGTCTGAGGGTAGGAAGAAAAATGATTTAGTTTAAGGATCTAGTGTCTGAAGTCATCCAAGGGTATGTTTGTCTCTCTGTATCCCCAGCTGGCTTCACCACGTAGTCCAGGCAGGCTTTAGAGCAATCCTTCTGTCTCAGCCTCCGAAGTGCTAGAATTACAGTCACCAACCCTAGCCTCCCTCCCCCACCCCAATGATCATATTATATTGGAGATGATTTACATGGTCCTAAGGTTTTCCTCATGGGAATATGGAGCAGCAGTAGCATGCTAGTCTCTTTTCAGGACAATCTGGTCTCTTTTCGTCGTCTTCTATCTCCCTGTCCCTTTTTCTTTCCTTGCCTCTAAGCCTCCTCTCATCAGGTGGGTTCGAGTCTGATTTTTTTTTCCCCTCTGTGGGAAAGAAGGTAGTCATTTGAAGGCAGGCATAGAACTTTCTCCTTTGCTGTTGTGTATTCCTCTGCATTGAGGTCTTACAGGTTAGGTCCTGCAGCAGAGTGAGTGGGACCTGCTGACTGGAATCACTGGATAGGTTGAGCTGTGTCAGCGCCTTTGTCCTGAGTTTGGTGCAGAGAAGCTGGAGGCCTGCACCTTTGTGTCTGTCCTACACTGACACCCACTCTCCAGCTTCCTTCTTCCTACTTGCTTATAACCCCCCCCCCCATAGGTCCTTAGTCACAACTGCTCAAACAGGCTTCTCTGGTGAGAGGAAGTAGGTGTAGTGTAGTAATTATCAAGTTGCCATTTGAGGAGTGTCAGCCAGGTGAGAATCCACAGCAAGGTCACACAGGTGCTCTTACCTCAATGTCTTTGGTTCTTCAGTGTGACAGGCCAGATGGTGACAGATGGGGGCCGGCTGCTCTCTCATTCTTGGCATCCACTCAGTACTAGCAATTGTAAGCAAGCTCCTAGTTAAATGCTTTCTTTTATAAGACTTGCCTTGGTCATGATGTCTCTGACACCATGGTCAATAGAACATCCAGATGTATATAAGAACAAGACACCCTGACTTCCAGTAACCCCAAAGCTAAGAATGTCAACAGATAACATCTGAGCCCGACAGCAGGGGATTCCCAGCTTTTCAGTTGCATACTTACCTGAGGCTCCCACCAATGTATTTTGAAAGTCTCTTTGTTCAGTTTCCATTAAAAACCTTTGTGAAACTGTCACCACATTGGAATGTGGTATTTGGGGTTCCTGGGCTGTGATCAGACATAGATAGCTTTATAATAAGCTATCTCTTATTCCTCTCCATGTGAGAGCTGTGTTGTTGTTTTTCCTCGTCCACACACATCATGGCCTTGTTCCTGTGATTATTCATGCTATTGTTCCACACTTAAAAGTGTCCCTAGTTGAGAGAGACAGAGAGAGAGAGAGAGAGAGAGAAAGAGAGAAAGAGAGAGAGAGAGAGAGAGAGAGAGAGAGAGACAGAGAGAGAGAGAGAGAGAGTGTGTTTATGGTGAGTCTGGTCCCTTGGCACTTGTGGGATAATCAGTAGACAAGATAATGCAGGCGGCCACAGTGCATCGCCATCTGGTGATAATGATGCTGTGGGTTTTCTGAGAAAGGTTCTAGGAGGAGAAGTTGATTCCACATTGCAGGCAAGGCTATCCTTTGGGGGAAAGGTTGTACTTAATATATAACATGCTTGCTATGACCTCTTCAATCAAATACTTAACATAAATGGTGTCATTCAAATGAAGGCAGAGGAATGAGGGGATGGGGTGTGGCTCTGTGGTTGGGTGCATGATGAATATAGAGTAGACAAGGTTGCGAGTTCAATTCCCACTACAAAACCCCAAATAAACCCTGGTGAGTAAGAGACTTTCCAGGGCAACCAATTTTTATCCCCAATCTCTTGTCTTTTTTTTTTTTTTCTTTCTTTTTTTTTTTTAACAGCTACAAAGTAAGAATTGCAGGTGGCCACTGGTCTCTCTGAGTAGCTGCAGAAACTTCTCATTTCTCCATTTTCCAAGGCATCTCCAACTCTGAGGTGGTTTGTTTGTTAACTTTGGATAATAGTTCCAAGTATGTGCTCACTTGCTTGCTTTTTTTTGTTTTTAGACAGGCTTTACTGTGTAGTCCTGGCTGGCCTGAAACACACTATGTAGATCAGGTTGACCTCAGACTCACAGAGCTCCACCTGTTTCTGCCTTCAGAACGCTGGGATTAAAGGCATGTACCACCACACCTGGCCTCTATTTTTCTTTGGATAAGGTTTTCAGTCTTTCATATCTGTATTATGGTTCAGTGCAGAACGCCACTGTGAAATGAGCCAGACACTTAAATTTTTTTTTTTTTTTTTTTTAGACAGGGTTTCTCTGTGTAGCCTTGGCTGTCCTAAAATTCACTCTGTAGATTAGGTTGGCTTCAAACTCATGTAGATTCACCTGCTTCTGCCTCCCGAGTGCTGGGATTAAAGGCTTGTGCCACCACTGCCTGGCTGAACCAGACACTTTCATTTCTATGTTTTGAGTGTGAATAGGTCCCAAAGCCTGGAGTCTGCAGAGGTAACTGTCAACCATCTAGTAATGAGTGTGTTCTTGACTCCATGTCTATGAACCAGTGTAGTTCCTGGATTCATATCTAAAAGCCAGCTGTACAGACGTGGCTTTCTTTTCTCTCTTGGCTCATTTGGGATGTCTGGCCATTGCCATGGCCTCATCTCCTGTCATGGCTTCTCTGATATCCAGGCTCTCTGTGGCCTACTGGGCCACTCCCTCATCTTGAGCACAGGCTGGGAAATTCTGCAGCAGCTAGAATGAAGCTTGTAACATATCTCAGAGCATCTTTTCATCAACTGTGCTATTAAAACTGGCAGAACCGGATCTAGCTTGTTGTATCAGGGCCACCATCTTCTCGACTAGGCAAGGTCTATGGCCATGAGCGGAGGTGTGCTCCCGCCACTGCTCAACTCTGACTGTGGCTCAGGCCGGCCAAAGCGCTGGCCCTTGTACCCACGAGATGCCAGCATGGGAGATGGCTCTGCCAATCTCCCACACTGTCTCCACAATGCTTGGCTGAGCCCTGACTATCCCACCATCCATGCGGTACCTGGTAGAAATGAGACTCTAATGCTTAAAGATTATCCAAAGGCTTTATATGTTTGGTAATGCTCAATTAACAAGATGCCCACACAATTGGAGGTGTTACCCAATTAACTAACCTAGATATAAGTTGTTACCCAGGATGGTCCTAGACCCATGGTTCTCCATGGATCCTACGTCCTGCCTCTCTCCTCTCTAGCTCCTCCTCTTCCTCTCCTTACTCATCCCATATTAGCTCCTCCCAAATTACCCAGTTTCTTGTAAACTCTAGTGGGGGAAATATTCTTCTACAGTGTGCTACTTGGATGTTTCAAAAAACTGCTTCCTTCACAGTGTGCAAAGTTAGCCAAGATTCAGGATGAGCACAGAAACGTTCTAAGCATCCTTCAGAAAAGCTCTGGCACATCAGGTCATATGAAAGAAGGCCATGGGGACTTTCAACACTAATTTGCAGAGCAAACCGTCTTTGTGGAAACATGCACAATCAAGTTTCAGGGTTATTTTTTTTTTCCTGTTTCCCTGTAGGAACAGCTTGGGACTGGATCCTGTCTCCACTATTACTCTCCTCAGGTTTCCATCGTGGGTTCTTGATGGACTTGATTTTCTTCTGCTGGCAACTCCTGGGCAGGAGACATGGCTCTGGTCGGATGGGGGCTGAGAAGACAGAACTTCCATCCGTTGAGGAGGAGGAGAGCGTTGTTGCTGAAACTCACAGTTGTCATTATCTCCGTGCTTCTCTTTTGTGAATATTTCATCTATTACCTGGTCCTCTTTCGGTGCCATTGGCCTGAGGTGAAGACGCTAGCCCATGGCGGTAGGCAGGAGCCTGTAGTGAAAGCCATGTTTCTGGCTGACACTCACTTACTTGGGGAGATAAGAGGTCACTGGCTGGACAAATTACGAAGGTAAGGAGGGAAACTGGGAATCCTTCTGGAATTCAGTGTGCAGGAAGGCATGGCCTTCCCCCCACAGGTCAGCTGGGAAGCTTCCCGTGGTAGCCACATTTCCTTCTAAAGATGTGTAGGACTTGAATTTTTCTCCTACTAATTTTTAAGTACCTATTATATGCAAAGCCCTGTAATTATAGTGTGGTCCGGGCTGCTGATTAGTTCTGGGAGTTTGGCGAGTCTGTAAGTCCTGCCTCTGTGTCAATTACTGGGTTAGTACAGGAAACCATAGCTGTGTGAGGAAGGTACCCACACAGCCTCTGGGATGAGGGAGAGGTCCCTGGGCAGGAGGATATAGCTCTGCATTGGTGGTTCTTTTTCCTCTTGGTGGTATGTGAGTTTGAGCACATTGGGTTTTTTGGCTTCTCTGTGCAGCCAGAGGCATGAGGCAGGTCTGTGCCTGTCTCCCCGAGGACAGGTAAGGTCTTGCCTCTTCAACTCTGACCTGCAGCAGCAGCTTAATCTGTTTTTGCAATAGCAAGCTTTTCTTGTTCTCTACGTCGAACTGATGTAAAATGTACAATGCATCCTATCACTGTCTGGTTTTGCACATGCCTGCGGTGGCGTTTGCCTGTCCAAATTCCTGTGCAGTTGTTGCCACTACCCACTCCCAGATGTTTTCCTTTTGAACGGCAACTGTTGTCCCTGGAAGCCACCACTGTGCTTCCTGCCTTGGTGAACTTGGCCACTGTAGTCATCACATATAAGAGGAACCACACAGCATTTCTTTCTGTGACTGGTTTATATCAAGTCACCTAGCACAATGTCCCCCGGGGTTCACCCATGTTGTAGACATGCCGGGATTTCATTCCTTTGAAAAACTGAACCATATTCCCTTGTCTGGACCTCACATTTTTGTTTACTTTTTGAGACAGAGACTTACTGTGGAGCATAGGATGGCTTTAAACTCACTGTGAAGCCCAGGCTGGCTTTATATTTTGGCAATCCTAGCAGCCTTTCCAGGGCTGGGATTACAGGCCCAGTGTGGACCACATTTTGAAAATTCTTTCATCTTGGGTAAACACTGGAGTTGGCTCCTGTGACCGAGGCATTGACGGCTCTTCCCGGCAGCCATTTTTATCCTGCAGCCATCCCTTGTCTTAGCTTTTCATCCCCGAGACAAAATACCTGACACAAGTTAAGAGGAGAAATGTTTATGTTGGTTAATAGTTGCGGCGGCTCAGATTGCCAGTGCTTGCTTTCTTGTTTCTGGCCTTGAAGTGAGGCAGAGTGTCACCATGGAGGAGGTTGCAGAGAAGAGCTGCTCAGTTCACCCTGGACAGGAAGCAGAAAGTGGGACAGGAAGGGGCCGAGAACAAGGTCCCTATTGGCTTATTCCTTCCTGCTAGGTCACACTTCCCAATGATTCCATCATACTACAAATCCACTCTGGACTTGCTATATTGGTGATTCTCAAACCCTTAGGATCTAGCCATTTCCAAAGCCCATCAGTGGACAACCAAACCTGTCACATGTGAGCTCTCAGGAAACATGGCAGATCCAATTGTAACCCTCCTCACTATAGCTCAGTTGTTTTCTAAAGTGTGAGCATTCCTTCAAGAGGTAGTATTATGTGAATGCTGCAGGTGCGGTGACCTGAGATTGGCAGAGTACGAAGGATATAGATGTTCCCAGTGTGGGGAGAAAGGGGAAAAGGGAAAGAAGGGTGAGGGATGCCAGGTCCTTCTATGAAGAGTTCTGGCCAATGGGGACATGAGCTAGGGAAGACCAGAGTGAAGCTGTACTTCCTGGGCTTTGACTGGGACTTGTGAGGTCAGGCCCTCTGGGTAGTTTTTCCTTCTCATCTGCCAGTGCTATTGCACTGACGTTCTGCCATGGAGCCATCTCTGGCTCCAGAAGGACAAACCTTTAAGTAATAATGTATACCAAATACTTGGGGGTCTGAAAATTACTCTGATTAAAACAAAACAAAAACACCTTTCTTTTGTTTCTGTACAGTAAGGCATAACATTCTTGTTTGGAGGAGTGGGAGCAAGGGCTGTAATGACGAGGGGGGGTCTGTAGGACAGTGACTTCAGGGGGAGTTGGTGAGGAGAGAGGCGGGGCAGACTAAGGAGCCTGGCACTTCTCTTGTGCCTGTGCGCTGCTGACACTCTCCAAGCACCAACTAATTTAATCCTCGAAAGTGGGCGCTTTCCATTCTTAGTAAAGAAAATAATTTTTTTTGAAAACAGTCTTTCTATGTAGTTCATGTTATCCTTGAACTTATGGTCTTCTTGCCATGACAGGAACACACCCCAATGTTGGCAACAGTGTCCTTCCTTCCTTCCTTTCCTTCCTTCCTTCCTTCCTTCCTTCCTTCCTTCCTTCCTTCCTTCCTTCCTTCTTTCCTCCTTCCTTCCTCCCTTCCTCCCTTCCTCCTCTTCCTTCTCTTCCTTCTCTTCCTCATCCTCTTCCTGCCCTCCTCTTCTTCCTTCTCCTCCTCTTCTTCTCCTTTTTTTTTTTTTTTTTAATTTGTTTTCATTACTAAGGAAGAAATTGGAAATCAGAGTGGTAATATTCTCCAGGCTCCACTCACCAACAGATAGTGCTGGGCATTTAAGCCATTGCCTGTCAGACCGTATCCCTTCTCACCTTCCGGGTGATCACGTCTCTCTGAAATTGACTGGATTTACTGTTGTGGTTTCTTTCTTTGTTTCCCTGTAACACTGAAGTTGAGGTCTTTTTAAGAAGGGAAGCTTGATCTGGGTTTGTAGGTCCAGAGCCTGCATGCCTAAATAACAAGAAAAGAAAGAAACAAAACCTGCATGCCCAACACACACACACACACACACACACACACACACACACACACACACACAAAACCTGAAAAAAGAAAAAAAAAAGTCTTAGACTGCAAGCCATCTTTTCAGTGTGGTGTAAACCTACTAGGCCTCTCTAGAAGTGGTTAAGGCCTTTCAAATCCCTGGGTTCTCTTGTTGGACTGACGGCTTCAGGGCACTTGAGGGTAAGGGAAGGCAGCCTTAAAATTCCCTAAATTTGACCAGATGCAAACCTATTGGTTGCTCCAAAGTTTAGGGTTGCAAATCAAGATTAGAGCCATGGGAGACAGAGACCATTTAATTCACTTTTTATTTGGCTTTGCTAATTAATTAATTAACTTATTTATTTGTAACATGCTCTCACTGTGTAGCTTTAGCTGCCCTGGAAGTTGCCATGTAGACTAGGCTGGCCCTAAACTCAGAGATCTGCTTGCCTCTTTACTGGGATTGAAGAGCTGTAGTACCACACACCAGGGCCACACACCAGGCTACTTCACCTTCCAAATTGCTGAGCAGGCCCAAGTAGCTTCCTTCACCCAAAAAAACAGACTGATTTTTTTTTTTTTTCTCTCAAGGGAGTGGCAAATGGAGAGAGCTTTTCAGACAGCTCTGTGGTTGCTGCAACCGGAAGTTGTTTTCATTTTGGGAGACATCTTTGATGAAGGGAAGTGGAGCTCCGCCCAGGTAGGACCTGGGTTCTAATTCTACCTCGAGGATTTTACTTTGGCAGTTCAGACAGTCCATGAAGTGCTAATGGCTTGAGCTGGGAGGTTTTCTTAGTTCTGATGATGGGAATGCATAGTCCTATGGTCAGGGATGTCGCTCACTGGTGGGATGGGCGTTTAACATGTATGAGGCCCTTTGTTGCCTCCCTAGGCACCAAATACAGTCTATCTTGGAGATCTTTAGAGTTCCTGCTCAATGCTAGTCTTGTGTTAGGCCAGGTAATCTTTTATTTATCTATGTTGGAAATGGGTAGTTAGGCTGACATTATTTATATAATTGGAATGTGGTCCTATAACCTCCTGGGGAAAAGTAGAAATAGGCAAGACAGTGTTATTTTACCTGTGACTAGGATTACAGGATAGATGTTGAGATGGACAGTTAACTTCATATACTTCCCTTCCTCTGGTGACACGGGAGATTGAACCCAGGGCCTTGAGTGTGCTAGGCAAGTGCTCTACTACTAAGCTACATTCCAGCCCCGAGCTTTATCCCCGTTTAGCTGTACGTTGTGGGAATTAGTTACACACCACTGTACTCTGCTCTCCTTTCTATGAGTGAGAGATGCAGAAGGAGCCACAGGGACCCATGTGAGGTTCCCCTGCATCTGGGGCTCCGAGACGGCTGCTAGGTATGGGGGTGATGCAGGGCTTTGCACAAATGAGAGAACCTTCCCAGTGCTCTGCTTAGTATGTTCCTAAAACAAATGAAAAGGAATGCCCTTGCTGTTGATTTGAAAGTCTTCCGACACTGTTTTTTTTGTTTGTTTGTTTTTGGTTTTTTTGAAGGAGTTTTTAATTGGGAAATATTCATGAATCCAGTGACATTTGCAAGAACGGTCTAAAAGCTTTTAAAACAAAGTCTTTGGGGTTGGAAAGAACTCATTAGGGAAAGGTGCTCCGCTGCCTACAAGATGGAAAGAAAGAACCAACTCTGACACAAACAAACAAACAAACAAACAAACAAAACATAAAATAATTTTTAAGAGAGCCTGGACTAGTTTTGGACTCATTGTCTAAACCATTGTAATGTTTCTTATAATTAAATGTGTGGAAACAAAAAAGCCAATGGTTCTCTTCTTTCCTAATGCTGTGACCCTTTAATACAACGCCTCATGTTGTGGTGACCATAAAATACTTTCTCCTCCTTTCTCCTCCTTTCTCCTCCTTTCTCCTCCTTTCTCCTCCTTTCTCCTCCTTTCTCCTCCTTTCTCCTCCTTTCTCCTCCTTTCTCCTCCTTTCTCCTCCTTTCTCCTCCTCCTCTTCCTTCTCCTCTTCTTCCTCTCCCCTTCTTCTTTTCTTCTTCTCCTCCTCCTTCTTTTTTCTTCTTCCTCTTCATTCCTCCTCCTCCTCCTCCTTCTTCTTCTTTTTTCCTTTTCCTCCTCCTCCTCCTCCTCTTCCTCCTCCTCCTCCTCTTCCTTCTACCTCCTTCTTTTTTCTTCTTTCTCTTCATTTCTTCTTCTTCTTCTTCTTCTTCTTCTTCTTCTTCTTCTTCTTCTTCTTCTTCTTCTTCTTCTTCTTCTTCTCTTCTCCTCCTTTCTTTTCCTCCTCCTCTTCCTTCTTCTTTTTCTTCTTTCTCTTCTTCATTCCTCCTCCTCCTCCTTCTTTCTCCTTCTCCTTCCTTCTCCTTCTCGTTCTCCTTCTCCTCCTTCCTTCTCCTTCTCCCTTCTCTTTCCTTCTCCTTCTTCCTTCTTTTCCTCCTCCCCTCCTCCTCCTCTCCCTTTTCCTCCTTCTTCCTCTCTCCTCCTCCCTTCCTTCTTCTTCCTTTTAAAGATTTTATGCATATGAGTCTTTGCCTGCACCATGTGTATGCAGTGTCCTCGGAGACTGGGAAACGGTGTTAGATCCCCTGGAACTGTAGCTACAGATGGTTGTAAGCTGCTATGGGGATTCTGGGAATCAGACTCAGGTCTTCTGCAAAAGTAGCAGAGCCATCTCCCCAATAATCTGTTATGGCCCGAGAGTCAAAAACTTAAAATCTATAAGGGAGGACTGTCAAAGAGATAAGACTTGTTTTCCTTGGAGCTCTCAAAGGAGAGTGTTAAATCAGTAAATGGATCATCCTCGCTTAGGATCAGCATGTACTTGACCTTTGCAGTTAACCCTGTTGTGCTGGTTAGGTTTTGGAACCTTGACAAACTATAGAGACATGTGGGAAGAGGGAACCTCACTTCAGATATTATCTTCCTCAGATTGACCCTTGAACATTTTTTCTTTATTGCTAACTGATGGAGGGCTTGTAGGGGGTGGGTAGTTCACTGTGGGCACAGCCACCCCCAGACAAGTGATCTTGAGTTGTATAAGAAAGGTAGCTGAGGGTAAGTGTCTTAGTCAGGGTTTCTATTCCTGCACAAAACATCATGACCCAGAAGCAAGTTGGGGAGGAAAGGGTTTATTCAGTTTATACTTCCACATTGTTGTTCATCACCAAAGGAAGTCAGGACTGGAACTCAAGCATGTCAAGAAGCAGGAGCTGATGCAGAGGCCATGGAGGGATGTTATTTACTGGCTTGCTTCTTCTGCCTTGTTCAGCTTGCTTTCTTATAGAACCCAGGACTACCAGTGCAGGAATGGCACCACCCATAATGGGCTGGGGTCTCCCCCTCCTTGATCACTAATTGAAAAAATGCCTCACAGCTGGATTTTATGGAGGCATTTCCTCAAGGGAGGCTCCTTTCTCTCGGATAACTCCAGCTTGTGTCAGGTTGAAAACCAGACAGCACACTAAGCCTGTGCTTAGAGGCAAGCCAGTCATGATTGTTCCTTGGTGGTTGACTCTTCAGTTCCTGTCTCTGGGTTCCTGCTGCAAGTTCCTGTCTTAGCTTCCCTTGATGAATGTACACTAACATAAGCCCTTCCCTTCCCAAGTTGCTTTTGGTCTGTGTTTTATCCCAGCAGAAACAAACCAGGACACCTACCAACTTTTTCCTCTCATCACTGAACTTGAACAGTAGTCTTCATAATCTACCTTACAATTTCATCTATAAAAGGAAATTTCTGTTTCTTTATTTTTTGTTTTTGGACAGGGTCTAGCCCTGGCTGCTCTGAAACTCACTGTATAAACATTTTAAGTTAGTTTAGTGGCTTAAAACTTCAACTAGCGTGATCTTCCCATGTTAGTGTCTGGGATGTTGGAATTATAACAAGCCCATGCCTGACAATGAAAATTCTTCAAGATGAGAAATACATAAAGTAGCTTGTGTTTATCTTACCTAATTTTAAAACTTATTTTTTTGACATCCTTTGTACAATATGAGTTCAAAAATAACAAAACCATAGCTGTCAAGTCTCTTGCATGCCCTCTCATCAATGCCTTCTCTCTCTCTCTCTCTCTCTCTCTCTCTCTCTCTCTCTCTCTCTCTTTTTTGTTTTTTGTTTTTTGAGACAGGGTTTCTCTGTATAGCCTTGGCTGTCCTGGAACTCAATCTGTAGACCAGGCTGGCCTCGGACTCAGAAATCCACCTGCCTCTGCCTCCCAAGTGCTGGGATTAAAGACATGTGCACCACCGCCCGGCTTCCTTCTCTTAAATCTATAATGTGGACACTTAATAAACCTAGCTCAGGGGAGAGATGGCTCAGGGATTACGAGCACACTGGCTGCTCTTCTAGAGATCCTGAGTTCAATTTCCAGCAAAAGCACAACAGCTCACAACCAAATATAATGAGATCTGGTGCCTTCTTCTGGCCTGCAGGCATGCATGTGGGTAGAACACTATATATAATAAATAAATCTAAAAACTTTAAAAAAAAATTAAACCTAACTCTGCTTCCTATGATTCTTCCCGACGTTTTTTTTCTGTGTCTTAAGTCATGATCCTGACTTCCTTGAGTGTGGAGTCCGTAAGTGGAAAATCCCTCAGCTTATTGTGGCAAACTCGCCTGTATTTACCACAGCTGCTAATGGATGCCTTATCAAAAAGAATTAAAACTTTGTCTTGGGGGTCGGGGCAGGATCCTGTTTCTGGCAGAGGGAAGAGGGTTTGAGGTTCTCAGCTGTGGTTCTCGTTCCCTCAGGCCTGGGCGGATGACGTGCAGAGGTTTCAGAGAATGTTCAGACATGGCAGCCATGTGCAGCTAAAGGTGGTCATTGGCAATCATGACGTTGGCTTCCACTACCAGTAAGTAGCGTGAGAAGAAAGCCTGCCTTGAGACTGTTCGCTCAACCATTGGTAGTTTAAAGTTGCTGAAACGTAAGGGAAGCCTTATTTGTGCTTTACTGAAGACATTTGCTTTCCATCAAAGGTGTACGTTCTGAAATGGAGGCTCTTTAAGGAATTAAAAAAATCTTGGCCTATTTACACCTTTAACAGCTATCTGGCCTGAACGAGCTGTGTGCGCCATGAGGAGAATTAACTTAAAATGTAATAATTAATTAATTAATTAATTTTTTGAGACAGGGTCTAACTGTGTAGTTCAGACTGACTGGAACTCACTACGTAGACCAGGATCACCTCAAACTCTGCCTGCCTCTGTTCCCAAGTGATGGGATTAAAGGAGTCACTACACCCAGCTATTTTGAGACTCAGTCTTACTATGTAGTTCAGGCTGGCCTCAAACTTGCAATTCCCTCCCCCCCCCCGCCTTCAATCTCTGGATTATAATGTACATTTAGTGTCAGACTATTTTAGAAGTCAGACAACAAGTCCTCATACCCTTTGCTAGCTCCCACTATAGTGTGCTAGCTCATGTGCCAGTCACTGTAAGTACTTTCTGTACCTTAACTCCTCCCTTTCCTGTGCTGTTACTTATTGTCCCACTGGGGTCCCAGGGAGCTAAGTAACTTGCCCCCTCTCACGATTAACAGTGGACTTGACCTTTGATCCTCAGTTGCCTGGGTCCAGTTAATAATGCCATTTTTATGGAAGTTATTTTTTGTGTTCATGGTAATTCGGCTTGACCTGAAATGTGTTTCTTTTTTATAACTGGATACAGGATGAGTAAATACAGAATAAAGCGATTTGAGAAAGTGTTCGGCTCTGAAAAGCTGTTCTCTCTGAAAGGAGTTAAGTAAGTATTATTTATGAATTCAGATGAAATTTTTTTTTTTTTTTTTTTTTTTTTTTTTTTTTTTTTTTTAGTGAGGTCCTGAGGGGTGAAGCTCAGAGCCTACGACGACCCTTCCACTGAACTCAAATCCACTGTCATTCAAAGGTGGTTGTCACATGGTCAGACCCGTGTTCTGTGTTAGCTTGTACCTTGCTTGCTGATTGAAAGTCACTGTGGGAACTGAGGATGGAAAACCTAGAACCACCCACAGTGAACGGGTCAGTCTATGACTCCGCCCGCTCAGTGTGGGCGTGGCGCTCTAGCTGCACTGTCCCACTCTATAAAGGTGCTTTTGTGGTTCTTTTTGTTTTGTTTTTGCAGACAAGATCTTTCTATGTTGCTCTTGCAGTGACAAACTCCTAAGTTGGGACTGTGGGCACATGTCACTGTACATCTTGAAGCATCTTCTCATTTAATCCAAATGTATTTGGACCATCTTTATGAATGTCACTCTGATAGGTATGGCATCCTGACATTTGGTGTCAGGTGTATCCAGGTGTTTCTGTAGCTCTCTCTAGTTCATCAGTCTTGACCTTTAAAGAGAGCAGCTTGCCCTTACTCTGGTCATTGGATGCCTCACCCCTATGAGATCATAAGCAGGGCCTCTCTGGACCCTTTTTGGCTTTGTGTTGACAGTACAGCCTCTTAGATTGTGTGCCCGGCCCTAGTCCACACAGTGGAGGGAACATCTTCTGTTTTAATCCTGCCCCTCCCTCTGTGGTCCCAGAACTCTGCTAATCATACTGTATTGAGACCCTCACTGTAAGATCTGGTGATGAATGTATGGTGGGTGGGGGTGAGGGTGGGTAGAGGACATTCTCTTCAGCAGTGCCTTCCTTTCTCATATAGCCACAGGACTGATGTCATTGAGTCACCTCTGCCTAACTGTAGTGCTTCAGAATTTATACCTGCTCACCATATTTCAGGCCATGTCAGCTCCTTATACCAAAAACTGTTTACATTTTAAGCAACCGGCTGACAGGTACCTTTCTCATGTCTAGGTAGTTATATAAACAGGAAATAAAAGCATATTTTTATGGGAGTCCATATAAATGTAACAAGGTAGAGGTTAGCCAATGACCTTCCTCTACATTAGGGATTTTCCAAGCCCACGTCAGCACCCGTTGGTCCTTAGCTGATGGTGTAGACTTCTTGGTCTTTCGCACACCTGCACAGGTGACACAGGCTCAGGAGCTTGCCCAAGGTTATGAGTCTAACTGGATGCTGGGTTGAGAGCTAGTCAGACCTCATGGCTTCTGTCTTGTAGGATTTCCTACAAGTTACAAGTTGGTCTTGCATTTGGAGTAGCAGAAATGAGTGGAGCTTCATTGTATCTTGGATATAACGCTATTTTTGTTTCACCAATATGAACTCACAGTTTAGCTGGCATTAAGCTGCTCTTGGGCTTGTTTCATTACACTGTGGATGCGTGATATTTCCATGGGGACAATGGGATGAGGCACACACGTGTCCAGTGGCCTGACCTTCTCTGCCTGCCCCTGTCCACCTCAGTTTTGTCATGGTCAACAGCGTTGCAATGGAAGGGGATGGTTGTACCATATGCTCTGAAGAGGAAGCTGAACTCAGAGAGATCTCTCGTAAATTGAATTGCTCCCAAGAGGTAGGAGACCTCTGCACTCATGTCTCCCAAAGGCGCCACAGTCAGGGGCACTGGCTGTTGGTCACCCAGCTCCTTTTTCCTCTCTCAGTGGTAACCACTGAGATTGATGGTTAACAAGGTGACTCCTGACCAGCAGGTGCAGGGATCCAGCCAGTGTGACCATGAGCCACGGCTCCCCTTGTCCGCCCCTGTGTTGCTGCAGGTGAGCTGGGGGAGGAGTCTAAGGGCAGTTGCCACCCAATGCTTCTGAGAATATCACTGACGTCAGCTTCATTTGGACAGCACTACCCACTCTACCGGGCCAGCGATGCTAATTGTTCTGGTGAAGATGCAGCTCCTCCAGAGGAAAAAAACGTCCCCTTTGAGGAGAAATACGATGTTCTTTCTCGGGAGGCCTCACAAAAGGTTTGTGGTGATGTAACCTCATGCCAGTGTCACATGGGGACAGCTAGTGGACATACAGAGCCTTTGTGGTTGCCAGCTGCAGAGAGCAGGGAGGGCTTTGACACCATCTCAGATTTCTGCCCAATCTGTTCCCTTTCCCTTCTTTGGTAGACCTAATTGCAATGAAAAGTACATTCTTGGCTAATCTTTACATTAGCAAGATTTAAAATCAACGTAAGTGCATTGAGTGCAAATGAAATTTAGAGTCTAATTTTGGGGATTCAGTTAGAAATGTACTTTCTCAAATATGTCTATGTAATAAATGTACACACAACATATAACATTTATGAATTATGATATAGAAATACATATTAAAGTGTAAATATACAAATCTTAAATGTGAATGTAAATTTATATTTTAAATATAAATATATTTGTGAAAAATAGTTATGAAACAAATTTGTAAATATATATATATATATATATATATATATATATATATATATATACTGTGATGGGAAGAGTGGGTTCTAAGGTTTCCTAGGAGTAGGGGATCTGAGTGAAAACAAGCCTTAAGGATTAGTGTTTGAATGGAATGAGTGGTGTGGTCCTGGCAAAGCCATGGGGGTGTTACTGCCAGTCAGAGCACTAACTGTCTGTATGCATTTCCTTGGCCGTCAGTTGTTGTGGTGGCTCAGGCCTCGTCTGGTTCTGAGTGGCCACACGCACAATGCCTGTGAGGTGCTCCATCCCGGAGGAGCCCCCGAGGTGAGCGTCCCATCCTTCAGTTGGAGGAACAGAAACAACCCAAGCTTCATCATGGTAACGTAAACCTTTATTTTTTTATCTGAAAGCTTTCTTGAGTATTGAAATCAACACAGTCATCAACTACTTAATGGCTGCAATCTAGAAAAACACACAAAAACCAGAAATAAATCGCCCTCTTTGCACTCTGAGTGGATACACCACCTGTCTCTAGTTGCCTTCCTGGGGACAAATAGGCAGAATGTAGCTTCAGGGCTGAGACTCTGAGGAGCAGAGGTGGAGTCCAGTAAGTACCCGTTCGTTTCTAAGGAAACAGTTGTCCACTCATTAGCAGACTTGGTCATTTCTCATTGTCTAAGCGTGCCAGGCACACGGTACTACAGAATCTCCAAGTTTGTGAAAGGTGTTGATGTGGTGAACGCCATCTTTGTTACCATGGGCTCTGGCACCCAGTCTTAGGCTACTGCCCCATAGTCCTAGCTATGGAAAGGTGCAGGCCCTTTGTGCTTTCAAGTTCAAGTAGGTAAAAACATTTGCTACCTTGATCCCACACTGCCTACAATGGAAAGCCTATGAAGGTGCAGAGGTATTTCTGG
Source organism: Arvicanthis niloticus (assembly GCF_011762505.2). NCBI lineage: Eukaryota > Metazoa > Chordata > Mammalia > Rodentia > Muridae > Arvicanthis > Arvicanthis niloticus. The sequence continues at coordinate 21,909,842 of NC_047671.1, forward strand.
GCAACAGGGTGACTGCTCTGCTATCCAATGGCAGGGAAACACTCATCCTCTCATTCCTCTGACGCTTGTTGGTCTCTCTCTGGGGCTGCCCTACTGTGTGCGGAAAGTATTTTAATGGAGGGGTCAGCATACTGGACCTTCTTCCCAAGCCAGCATATCTTTGGCTTGTTTTGCCAGTACCTGTGTGGTCAGTGGTGATTTGTCATGTTTGAAGCCTCTTGGTCCTGGGTAAAGAGTGTTCTTCCCTCCCAGACCCACAGGAGGGAACCTAGAAGACAGCCTCTAGGTCAGACTTATGCCTGGGACTTAGCCTGCAGCATAAACTTTCTATTTCTCCTTCAGGGCAGCCTGACATCCAGAGATTACGCTCTCTCCAAGTGCTACCTCCCGTTTGAGGACACAGTGCTGACCATGTACGGCGCAGCGGCTGGCTTCCTCACAATTCTCATCTTAGTTCACTTTGAGCATCTGCCGTCATCTTTTCTGTTTGGTTGGAAACTGTGCAGGTTGCACATGAGAAGATGAAGGGCCAGTGATTGTTGCCTATGGTCATATAAATTTAAGCCAAAGACTTCCAGCGGGGTCTTTGAGGAGCAGAGGTGGAGTCCAGCAAGTGCCAGTTTGTTTCTAAGGAAACAGTTGTCCACTCATTAGCAGACTTGAGTCTGTGAGTCACGGAGGAGGGCAAATGTTGGTTGTTCCTATGTACATCATGGAGATTCTGAATTGCCAATGCCAGTGACTGCAGTATAAACGGTTGACTGTATTGTTCTCATGCTATAAAAAAATGGGATGTGTACTCTGCAACAAATTTATCTTTTCATTTCATGAAATATATGTATAATTAAGGGTTCCACCTGTATAGAATATAAATGTCATGGACACTGTCACTCGCATGCGTGACACACAGCCCTTTCTTCTATAGGAAGGACCCAGCAGCTTTGGTGCACACTCAAAGCTATGTGTGCTCCTAAAGGTTGGGTTTTCACTGTTCTTCTATGAAGTGGCTCTCAGTTTCTTATAGATCATGAAGTTATATGCTCAAAAGTACAGATTCAATGTGTGGGACTATCTGTGCTAATGGAGTTGGATTTTTAGGGGACATGTAATTTTCTTTCCAGGAGACCATGTTATCGCATCTGAACTCAATGCCTGTTCATGATTAAAACTTGAAAAAAAAAATCGGGAAGGATATGGATGTTTGAATTTAAGAACAAATGGCGTAATAATTCTGTCAGATAAAGCACATTCTTTTTCTTAAGAAGTCTGGATCTTTTCTAGTGATTTAATTTTATTTATATTTCTTTTCTTTTGATTGAGCTAAGCACATGCTTCATCGGGGGTATACATTCAGCCCCATCAGAACTTTTCAATAGTCATTTAGTGAGCAGGGAACTGTTGGGTAGTAATGTACACTATAGGATAAAACCTCACTTGTGTGTGTGTGTGTGTGTGTGTGTGTGTGTGTGTGTGTGTATGTATGCACGTTTTTCTTCTTGCTTTGCTTTGAGAGTGCAGGGGAACTGGAAGTCACTGTCACTTCATGTTTCAGTTCAGATGGAAACTTGTTTTGTTTGAGACAGGGTTTCTCTGTGCAGCCCCGGTTGTTTTGGAACTCACTCTGTAGACCAGGCTGGCCTCGAACTCAGAGATCTGCCTGCCTCTGTTTCCCAAGTGCTGAGACTAAAGGTGTGCACCCTCATTGCCTGGCTTCAGATGGAAGTTTTGTGCAAAGCTACAGAGTGGCACGAGAAGACAGCGATGAGGAGCTGAGGAATGTGCTGTGCCCTTCCATGGAAGAGCATCTTAGCCAGAGCGAGTTTTTAGAGCATTTCTACAATGCTGGTTTACAGAATAAACTTGAAGCGACAGTAAGGAGATGAATGAGCAATGCAGGCTGTTACTTCTTCCTATTTGTACTGTTAGGAACTTAACTTTGGACATCTTTACAGATAACTTTAAGCCTAAGAGAATGACCCCCCACCTCCCAAGCCTCAGGCTTAGACAGAGTGAGCGTGTTGTTTTCTAGGTGTCCTACCGTCACTCGAGGTTGCATTTGCAGATCTCACACATGTGAGGGACAGCCATTTATTTTGTCTTTATATTTAAAATAAAGGCTTTTGTGGGGGCTGGAGCGATGGCTGGGGATATGGACTAGCAGTAGAGCGCTTGCTTGCCTAGCATGCACTAGGTGCTGGGCTCATCCCTAGCAACGCAGATAGAGAGACAGACAGGAGATGAGTAGCTTCGCAGTATTTCATCTTCAGAAGACGCCATCCTTATTGTCATCAGTCATATACAACACTGACACCACTATGCTTTCCTCTGACCACTGGTTTCTTGTTTGGTGGACTGTGTAGAGAACTTAACTAAGGGATGGTTGGCCTGCTCCTGCCTACAGAACTTGAAGGGGTCATGAGAAACATTTCATCTTGGCAGGGCTGGGGGGGGGGACCCCTTAGTACCCTGAAGAAAGAATTGATTGTAATGTATGCCTCAGAAGTGGGTCGTCCCAGTGTTTGTAGCAGCTGAGGTTCGGGGCAGTAAAAGCGGGCAGCTGCGATAGTTTCAGTGTTGGGATGATAGCAGCAGCATCTTACTACTGGTGAAGTGGGTGATTCTAAAATCAACGAGTCTTCCAGAAGTACCAACCCAATAAAGGTATCCTAAGGTGAACAGATACTACTGATTTGCCACTGTGAAGCAGCAGGCTGTGTGCAAGCTGCTGGGCACAGTTGGGACATGTGTCCTTACAGGTGTGGCTGCCACCAAGGCACAGAACTCTACAAGGAGGTTTCTTGAGTAGTCATAGAAAAGAGTATTACATCTTGTGGTCTGTACAGTCTAGTGAAGCAACAACAGAAAGAAGATAGGAAGGACGATGCCCAGCTATCATGAAGGTGTAGAGAACCCCTTGTTTATAGACAGGACACCATTTGCAGTGGTGAATGTGGCAGGTTTTCTGCCCAAGTGTAAAAGGCTCCAAGAAGTGCTCTAACACAAGTGCCCAAAGCTTACAGCCATTGCAACTGTGGCTGAAAAAGTTCCTCTTGTTCTGTTGCTGACTTGGGTCTACTTTAAGCCTTGGGCCAATGCAGACCAGAAGGGGCAGACACCTGGTAGCCTGACATTTTATAAAGGGGAAAAAAAATCAAGTGTATGGTACTGTCCAGATGGTTTTGTGATCATGCTTGATAACTTGAAAACAATGTATTTCCCCACTCACCAAGCTGTCTCTGATGATTCAACCCATCAACCATTCAGTCAAAGAATAAATAGATTCCCACCCAGAGAAAACCCACTGCCGTATCACCCAAGTGAGAGTTGGTGACTTTGCAGTGATACAAATTGGCGGTGGGAGGCTGTTTAGTCCAGTGAAAACAAAGTCACAGAACCAAACCTTGGGGAACAGAGGTAGCCAGAGGCTTGGTGGTCACATGTAGGCATACCTAGGACAGGACAGACGGCAGCCCGATGACACTAGACACTCACTATGCCCTACCATGGCTTGGGGTGGACAGACACGCAGGCTAGGGAGATACACCGCCTCAAGGGGTAGTCAAGAGGGAGGAGAGGTGGCAGTGAGGAGGAGGGGGAGGGGTAGGCAGCCCTCACAAGAGTTCGTACTGCTTGAGGTGCATCCTCTGGATGATGTCACGACAATCGTTGAACACTCTGCGGATGTTCTCTGTGTCCACGGCGCAGGTGAAGTGAGGGTAGCAGTAATGTTTGCCGTCACCTGTGGCTGTGCTGATCCTCTGTAAAAAGAGTGTTATGTTTAGGATGACAGGGCCCAGGGCAATCAAATGGGGGGATAGTTTAGGGGACACTTTATATAGGGACCAGAGAGGACTTAAGGCTAACCAGCTGCCGCCTTCACAAACTCTCTAGATACCAAGCATGTGCCAGGACAGACAAGCTTGTCTTTGCCATAGGCACTGAATCTGAGCTGAAACGCAGTGCAGGCCTTGGAGAGGGCAGGGTAGGCTAAGAATTCCAGAACTGGCCTCTGTCTATGTTGCTCTGGTGAAAAGAACTCAGCTAAATATATTCTGCCCATTTATGTGGTAGCTACTGCGACTAGTGCCTGCCACTGGGATGGGGGAGGAGCTGATCTCTAATTCAGTTTCAATTAATTTATATTTATTTTGAGGTACAGTCTAGCTATACTGCCCACATCAACCTTGAACTCCAGAGCTATAGCCATCCTCCTGCCTCACCACAGGCCTGAGACACCTCATGCAACTAATTTATTTAAGTATCCACATGTGATGGGCTGTATCTCAGTCATTGATCTTCCTTCTCCACACAGGTGATTTGGCTAGCAGCAGAATGTTGCCTGGTGTATGTGTGTTGTGTGTGTGTGTGTATGTGTGTGTATGTGTGGTGCCTTGGGGAAAAATTCTTTTTGTCAGTTGTGGGAAGCGCAAGAAACTTCTATGTTAGATCTGAACTCTCCAGTGCCTCAGGATGTGCCTACATTTTGGTGACAAGATCTTTAAAGAGACAATTATGGTTAAAGTCATTAGCTTGAGCTTGGGTCCCCACAACTGGTGCTCCTGCAAGAGAAGGAGGTCAGGACAGATATACAGATGTTGATCATGGGGACACAAAGTGGGGATGCCATCTATGAGCCAAGAAGAGTTGCCTCAGCATCCATGATCCAGAAAGAGCAGCTCAAGATTAGGTCCTCTGCTGGCACCGATTATAAACATCAACATCCAGAACTATGAGGAAGCATTTCTATTGTTCAGATCTCTCGTCTGTGGGATGCGGGGCTACGGGGTGTGATTTTGGCAGCTCCCAAAGCCCCAGCAGGATCATGCACAACTTTCTAACTACACATGGCCACTGGAAGGATTCCAGGGCCTCTTGTCCAGCATCTTTTGTCTACAAAGCATCCTAAGACACAGAAAAGAGGGAGCTGTTAGGGCCACAGAAAAAGTCTTGGGGAAATGTTCATCTGATTATGAAACTTCTCAGAGGGGTCAGAGTAGGTGGTAATTTACCCTGTGAGTGTGTTTGTTGCTGGGGATAAAACCCAGAGCTTCAAAGATTACGAGATAGGCAGAATATTCTATCACTGAGCTATAGCTCTGCCCCAGTTTTTTTATTTTTAGGCTTAAGGACAGAAACATGAATGTCTTTTGGCCGTAATGCACCAGGTAGGGTATTTGGCCAGTATGTTTAGGACAAGTACATACAGAATGGATAGAAACAGATTTTCCTCTAAAATTTATTGGCTTGTCCCTGTTTAGGTGAACATTTGGGGAGTGAGTTACTATCAGACTGAATCTGTAAATTTCAAACAGCCTAGATCTCTCATTGAACCTGATTCATCCACTGTTTTTCATTAAACAAATAAAACAAAACAAATGAATTTATCATTTGTATTGGACAAGCCTGGTAAGGTGTCTATGCCTGTAATCCCAGGATTTAGGAAGCATGGGAAGTCAACTTTAAGTTTGAGATCAGCCTAGGTTGTGTAACCAGTTCCAGGCCGGATAGAGAGCTCCACAGCAAGATCATGTTTCAGTAAATAACAATAAAAATAAAAAGGAGATCTGGATAGTTTTGTGTGACTGTGGCCCAACTCATGAGACTTGAGGAGAAGATGCCCAAGATAAAACTCTCAAATGAGTTTGTTGAACATGGGGGCATAGTCTAGGAGACACAAGCCTGTTAAAATTTTGAGTGCTAAGACACAGCAGGGCTGGGGATGCAGTTCAGTTGACTTGCTTGCTCAATGGTTGCCTGTCATGCAACCAGGATTATTCCCAGCATCCCACAAAACTGGACATGGTGGTACATTCCTGTTACCTCAGAACTTTAACACTGGTGTAAGCCTCTTAGCCACTATACCGGTCTTAAAGACCAAGTCACTGCTGATTTTGGGGGACAGAGCTGCTTGCAGTGACTGGTGGGACCCTGTGGGGTGACTGTCTGGCTCTCCTGTTCCTGGCCATCTGGTCCTAAGTTCCTCCTTCCTGTGGAGGATGGCTCCTGCCTTCTCCTGTGGGACGGGGAGGCTTGTATGACATAGAGCCATGCCCGATGCAGTCCTTACTCAGCGACTTCAATGACCAAACCTCTACCTTAAGGAGAGCCTGCATTCTGCATGTGACCCTCTCTCACAGGAGACTTTCTCCTGAACTTACTCCTTCTAGCCGATCCACCTTCTTCTCTTCAAAAGAACTCCATTCACTTTACCCTCCCCACCTCCTTCTATATCTTTCCTCTAGTCTCTTTGAGGCTCGACTTGCCAAAGTCATTATATCATGCCAGATTTGTTTCTGCACAGATGGAGCAAGCACTAAATCCCCAGCCCTGCAGTCTGCCTGCTGTCTCTGCCCTGAAGCTGTGAGTTCTAACTACTTAAGGCTCTGACTGCCAGAGGAGGCCAAGTCAAGATGTGTGCTAGTTCCCTGGACCCTTACAGTCCCTGGCTGGCAAACTGCATCCAAGCTGAGTTTTGTTCTCAGTCAGGGAAGACAAGAGTTGTCCAAGGCTGGAGTGTGCTCTGGTACATTTAGATTTCAGCTCATGTTATGATAGTATTTTATGACTTAAAAAAAAAAAAAAAAACATGTGTCTTTATTTTATGGCCTTACAGGATTAAAAAAAAAAAGAACCTGTTGATTTACTATAAAATACATTCCCTTACTGAAATGATCTCCAAGCTGCATATGATGGCATAGGTTTGCTCTCTGAGCTACTTGGGAGGCTAAGTTGGGAGGACCACAGGTTCAAAGGTGAGAGGGGGCAATTTAGTGGAATCCAGTCACAAAAAAAAAAAAAAAAAAAAAAAAAACCCGAGAATTGGAATGAATCTCAGCAGTGTTTGCCTAGGATGCAAGGATGCACGGGGCTGTAAACGGGCATTAGCACAATAAAGGCTCCAAGAGTCCAATCACAGAGGATTGGTTCACTGTTTAACCTGGCAGGTCTCCAATTCACAAAGTTGTAGCCTTCCCCTTCTGTCCTTCTCATCCTGGGAGACTTCTGTTCCTCTCTAGGGACATGATTGGAGCTCAGGGCTCTATGCATGCTGTGTTAAATGCAGTCTCGCTGAGCCACACCCCAGGCACGGAACCTGGCCTCTTTAGGTAGTTATTTTCTAACTACCATAGGGTTTTGGAAAGGAAACCTATCCCAAGGCCATGGTGGTAAAGGGACAATAGGAGACATATGGGAAGATTGTGGACCATCTCTGCACTGACTGAGCAAAGATTCTCACTTATCTAGAATCGGACAGCTGTCAGCATCTGTACTGTAAAGAGAGTCTTAATAGGAACATACCCTTGGGAATGTCTTGGCATTTCCTAGTTTTTTTCAACTAGTAAAATGTTCAAAGCCAGCCACACACAGTAGGTTCTAAAACAGTAACAACAAATGTGCAGCACCTGCTGACAGGCACCTGTAATCCCAGAGGCAGAGGTAAGAGGAATCTAAATTAGAGGCCAGCCTGGGCTGTACAGTGATTCTGAGGCCAGCCTGAGCTACATATACTCTATCTCAAGAAATCAAGGACTGGCATGTAGCTCAGTGATATAATGCTTACCTAGCATGTAAGATACTGAAAAACAAAACAAACCAATAAACCAAAAAAAAAAAAAAAAAAAAAAAAAAAAAAAAAAAGTAGATAGCAAGCTGAGAAAGGGAGGGGTGCAGAATTTGGTCAAGTTCATTTTCATGTCATTCTGCTGGTTCTTTTGGATGGAGGAAGCGGAAACCACGCTTTGAATGTGTGCACTTTAGACTCTGCAGAAGGACTTGCTTCTGTTTGGTAGACGCACGTGAATGGTGTAGCCCTATTCCCTGTTGGTCCCTTCCAAGTATCCTGGGAGCTTTATGGAACTGGGTGAGAGAGCAAACCTATCTGAAGTCAGTGTGCTCAGGTCGGGGGTTGAGAGTGGGGGACAAGGGGTGGGGCAGGATAGTTACTTCTCTCTTGGCTCTCAATATTGGGAAACAGCGAGAACTTGAAAGGATAACTAGTGAACTGCAGAGAACAAGGTAACCATAAGGTGGCAGAAAACAAAAAAGGCAGGAAAATCCACTTACCAAGAACAGATCCCGGATAAAGAACTTGGCTCTTGTAACTTTGGGATCTTCTCCTGCATCTGGTGTGGCTGTCACAATTAAAAACGAAATTTTATTTAGCTGATGGAAAGCAAAGACACAGAAGTGTGGCTGTGCAGAAGGAATCAGCTATCCCAAGATGGGTTTATTCATGCGTCTATTCATGGGATTAACATACATGTGTGACAGGGCAAAAATTAAACGTAATGTTCCTTTTTTTTCTCCCAAAGCATTTTAACTCACATAGAGCTCCGAGAAGACATCAGATATCCTGTGTTCCGAATGCTGTGTATTTTCTCCTCAGATTGTCTTCCTCATCGCAGTATCAGCAAGTGAGATGACCCCATTACAAGGGGCTCTGCCATGATGAGTGGGGTACAGTGCTCATAAGAAAGGGACCTGGAAGAGCTTGTTGGTGTCTTCCATTGGCTGAGGACACAGCTCAGTGAAGAGAGTGGGCCTCCTCAGTCTCCAAATCTGCTAGTCCCTTGTACTGGATTTCCCAGCCTCTAGAACACTTTTGTTGTTTATAAATCTCCCTGCCTAAGGAATTTTGTCATAGCAACCCAGGCAGGCAGGTTAGGGTAAGGATCACCTGCTCAACAAAGAAGTCTGACTAAATTCTGATGAGCCCAGCCCCTCCCTCTTCCATTTCTTCTTTCAAGCTAAGGTAGAGAGGAAGGCTGTGCTGTCTGGGATGTATTCAGCTTTTAAAATAAAAGTCTTGCTTTTCCTAGCTACTGCATAAACTCACATGGGGGGGCCCTTGGAAGTGTACTGCAGCAGACCCCCTGGCTTTCAATCCAAGCATGTCCAAGAACCTCTGGGTCTGCTGACATCTTTACCTTTGGAGATACTCTGACCATTTATCTGCTGGGAACTGGGCATTGTTTTTGATGGAGGGCTGACTTACAGATCCTAAACATATTTCAAATGTACATGTTGATACATTTTGACATGTACTGGCCCATCAAATTTTCACTATGATCAGAATAATGAATGATCAAAACAACCATGTATCAACACTCCCAGACGTGCCCCACCTCCCTCTGCAGCCCTCTCTTCCCATTCCCTAACATGCAAGCATTGATCCTGACTCTATGGATGGTGTATTTCTATACTTTGCATGGCTTGAGTCCTCCTGGCTCAGATTTCCTTCATTCTGTGTAATTACTGTGCATCTCACTCATGCTGCATGGACCCACACTTTCTTGCTTTTCTTGCTAAGTCAGAGTTGAGGATCACCAAGCTGGATGGTGAGTCCAGGCTACCGGCAGTCACCACCCATGCCAGGGAGGGATGGGTGCCCTGGGAGTCACAGACAGATTGGAGATATGGTACCAGGTGAGCACCGGTTATTGCTCTTGGCACTGTGACTGGAACTAAGATCCTTCAGCTGGCACAATGGATCCCTTTGGTGTTCCTTGGCTGGGAAGCTCTACCTCCTCATGAAGAGCAGGGTGTCACCAGGGCTAATGCCCTGTGATGGGGCATAAGCAGATGAGTTGGTGCTTTAGAAAGATGGCTGTGTAAGAAATCCAAAGATGCTCCAGGAAGGCAAGTAAACACACGTGTGCGTGCACACACACATGCACCACCATGAAGGCTGAGCTAGAAACTGAGTCAATGAAAAGGGGGAGTGAGGTCAGGCCCACATCTGGAGATGTGCTGTTTGAATGAGGTTCCACAGAACTCATCTGCTGGCTGGACTAGACTGTAGTGAGAGGCAGGTGGTATCTGGAAAGAGAGCAAGACAATCTCCTGGGAAGATGGAGAAGCCAGCTATAGCAACTGAAGCCATGCCTGGAGAGCTTCTCCAAGAGCTGTGGCTCAGCCTGGGATAGCAACTGGCCAGACTGAGGTGAGATCTGAGTATGCCCTGACTTCAAAAGTGCCTATAGCTGGGGGTGGTGATATACTTCTTTAATCCTTGGGGAGTCAGGTGTGTGTGCACGCATGTGAGCAAGTGATCCTGCATGCTTGTGAATCCAAGGACAGACTGGTCTATCTATATAGTGAATTCCAGGCCATCCAGAGTTATATGATAAGGCACTGTCTCAAAAAATAAAACAAGAACAAAACTCCAAACCAACCAAAGAACCACACGAAACAGAAACAAAGCAGTTGCAGTCAGGGCTGGTGCTAAGCTAACGGGATGCTCTGGCCAGCCCAAGCTGCTTGTTGTTTGCAACAGAGAAGAGGCACACCCTTTAGACAGAACAGGGGCTGTATGCCAGGCTCTTTCCCAGCATCTGCTCTCACCAGGAACTACCCTGTAGTCCCGGCTGATGTGAATGGTCCCCTAGGATTTTTCTAGGAATGCACTAAAGCTGAGGCTCCCAGGATGACGGGTGGAGGAGACCGTAAGGAGAAAAGACACCTCATGCTAGCCCAAGATTTCTCTACCCTTGCTAGTGTAAGGACATGTGGTCTCAACTCCAACTCTAGCTTCTAGGAACCCCCATTCCGTTTGGCTTTATTGAGTTCATGGGCTCACATTTTTAGAAGTGGTCTTACTTTTCCTTTAGCAAATCACTCTTAGAATTTACCAGAGGCTCAGCGCGTGTGTGTGTGTGTGTGTGTGTGTGTGCGCACACACACACACACACACACACACACACACACACACACACACAGACACACACACACACACACACACACACACACACACGCAAAACTAAAGCACAAGCAGATGTAGGCAACAAACTCTCTGGTTTGTATTCCTCCCCTTAGCACTGGACTCTCCATCTCAGGAGGCGGTCTAGCTGGTCACCCAGTGGGTGCCATCAGTCTTGACACCAAGGGCCATGCAAACCACAGTACAGGTGTGGACACCAGGTGATGGAGGTCTGTCTTGCCTTCACAACTTCACCTGTGTGGCACCTCCATTACTTCTCTTGTTCTATGGCAGTGTTTCTCAACCTTCCTGACGCTGCAACCCTTTAATACCATTGTTCTTCATGTTGTGGCGATCCCCAACCATAACATTATTTTTGTTGCTACTACTTCATGACTGTAATTTTGCTATTGTTCTGAATTGTGATGTAAATATCTGATATGTAGGAAATCTGATATGTGATGCCTCCCGTAGGGGTCACAACCCAGAGGTTGAGAACCACTGTTCCATGGGAAAATTAACAGAAGCCACCACGTAGGGGTACTAGATGGAGTTTGAATGATATGCCTGGTCACGAAAGATCCACCTGGTGGTATGAGAGAGCTTACCTAGGATGACACAGTCACACATTCAAACAGCCCTTCCTTGTGTGGCACAGCTCTAGTGGAAAAATCAAAATCTGAACCACTTACAAGTAAAATCCCATGTAGGATATTTGCATAGCAACTAAGGATCCCTTTTCTGAACACATAAGATCTCAAGGTTCCACATCTGGTAATATCTCTCTTCTCTTCTCCTTTCTCTCTCTCTCTCTCTCTCTCTCTCCTTCCTTTCTTCCTTCCTTCCTTCCTGTCTTTTTTTATAAAAGATTTACTTATTTATTTTATGTATATGAGTACACTGTTGCTGTCTTCAGACACACCAGAAGAGGGCACTGGATCCCGTTGCAGATGGTTGTGAGCCACCATGTGGTTGCAGGGAATTGAACTCAGGGCCTCTGGAAGAGCAGTCAGTGCTCTTAACCTCTGAGTCATCTCTCCAGCCCCTGGTAACCTTTCATGTACTGACATACCACAAGTGGAAACTCACACCTGGCTTCATGTCACAGGCCAGTTAAGACCCTCATGCTACGTATATGAAGTGAATACTAACATATTTCAACACTCAAGGAATTTGGGGCTTGATGAAATATGGGTCACATCTCCTAGATAAGCAAACATTCCAAAATTCAAAAAAAAATCTAAACTCCCTAACACTTCTGGTTCCAAGCATTTGGGTTACTCACCCTGTACTCGAATACTTTAGGAGTGGGCAACAGGGAGTGGGTTTTAATCTGAGGCAATTTCTTAGATTCGTCAGACATCTCCGATTACAGGACTATCAGAAAAGAACAGTTGGAGCCTTTGATTGTAAGTGAGACTGTGTTTTCACATCTTACCATCTTCAGGGACAGTATAGTTGGCATACTCCGGGAAATAGTCTTCGATTTTTGACTTCCCTGCCAAGACTTTTTCTGCCAGCATATCTTGTTTGTTCAAGAACAGGATGATAGAAATGGTTCGTAACCACCTAGAAAGAACAAAAATCCGCACCAGTTTCACAATACTGAGCATGTGGAAGTACCCATTACAACAATGTTGCCAGCTTAAAAGGGAAGTTTAAGTGATGTGGTTTAGTGGCAGGTGCTTGCCCAGCTGAGGCCCGGAGTTTACCCCCAACTCCCAGCTCTGCAAGACAGGCAAACAAAAAAGGTGATGGAGGAGTGGGCGGATGCTGTCATCTTCTGGAACCCGACTCTTGCTATCATTTGATATATACCATTATTCACACAGTGTACCAGCAATGACAAAGCCTCACAATGTTTCAGTTAACTCCTTCTGGGTGAACCTCTGTGGGGAGTTATATTTATTGATAACAAAGTGGAGATCTAGGCACCTAATAAACACACTTGGACTTTTCTGATGGAAGTGGGGGTTAACGAGCCAGAAAACTCCAGTGTTAAACATTAAAAGTTAAAATGTTGCTAGAGTACCAGATGATCCAGTTAGCCAATCACAAGGAGCTTAATTAGCTAGTGTGGCTTTTCCTTTGTCTCATCTCCTCTGAGCACATGGGAAGAGGGGCAGAACTGGACTCCCCATGAGTTATAAGAGAAGCTAAAGAGATAAGGCCCAGGAACAGCAGTGGTGAGGTTAGGAAAGCTGAAATCTAGCCAAAAGGCACTTAGCTGCCGAATAAACAAAGCTCTCTGAAATCGCTCGAGCTCCAAGGGATCAGTCCATTGGCTCCTGACCACAAATGTGAAGCAACCCGTCTCCCCCTCAGATGCCTTAGTTCTGCTTTTTCTCCTGCGTATGTAATTTTTGTAGATATTAAACAAACGAGCTTAAGTTATAGAAAAATGTACATATGATCAAATGCGTTATATCAAATGATAATTACTATTAGAAATTTTATAACTTTATGCCTAGAGTTTTTTTTTATTCTCATGCATATTTATAAATAAAGACGAGATTATAATTTTTTTTCAGGATTGCATATCAGACCCAGAGCTTTGTGCACAGGCAAAAACTCTACAACTGACTGGGCTTCAGCCCTGTTGCCCAGTCCACCCTTCTCTTTCTTTGAGAGGGTCTTACAACATTGAGTTTATGGCAATCCTACCCTGCTTCCTGCAGGCTGGGCTTAGAACTTTTAATCTTTTTTCCATATTTCAATAATGTGATGTTTTGCCGTGTCCATGGACAACCACTTCAAGGCACGCTTCTGCATACCTGGTGCTTCCTGGCTCTATTTTTTTCCCCATTAACTCTGATACCAAGGGAGGATGGCAGTTGAATACTTGAAAGATATTCATTCAACAATACAAACCTTAAATTTTTACAAGAATACTTATTTAATGCGTGTGCATGCTTTGTCTGCATGTATATTGGTGTACCATGACCTGGTGACAGCAGAGGCCAGAAGAAGATGTCAGATCCTCTGGGACTGGAGTCACAATTATTAAAATCACAGTTGCTAGTTGCTGTGTGGGTCCAGGGAATCTTCCAGAGTCCTCTGGAAGAGCAGCTGCTGCTCTTAACTGCGAAGCCATCTCATACAAAGGTTATTCAAGGCCAACTTTTATTTTCCTTACTCCTTAGTAATGTTTCTTTTCCTTAATAACTTATGAGAACCTTGTTTTTAGCTGCATGAATCTGCAGTAGAGTGTATGTTGACAATCACTTCTGCCCCCCTTGGGAGTCTCGGGATATCAAAGTTATGGCTTTGAGAGTCTATCTAGTTGTCAGTGAACATTCCAAATTAGGTTCTTTTAAAAAAATAATTTATCTTATTATTTTAATGGATGTTTTGCCTGCATGTATGTCTATGTACCATATGTGTGCCTGGTATCCTTGGATTTCCTGGAACTACAGTTGCAGATGGCTGTGAGCTGCCATGTGGATGCTGAGACTTGAACCTGTGTCCTCTGAAGAGCATCTAGTGCACTCAACCTCTGAGTCAACTCTCCATCCCCCACCCTAAATTGGGTTCTTAAAACCAAATCCCAGTAACTCAGGAGGCTGAGGCTAGAAGACTGAGTGGTTAGAGCCAGCCTAGGAGACACTGGGTCAAAACAAGCAAATAAAACTAATTTTCAATTCCAGATATAACCTGAGACTTTAAGAACAGATTGAAATAATTCTAGCCAAGCACCTGTAAGAGCTCCATCAGAAAATATTCCTCATGGTAAGTATGTCTATTAGATGGGATAAAAGACTTATTGAAGTTTAGGATTTTTGATAGTTTGTATGTGCTTGGCCCAGGGAGTGGCATGATTAGAAGGTATGGCCCTGGTGGAGTAGGTGTGTCACTGTGGGTCCCTCATCCTAGCTGCCTGGAAGCCAGTATTTTGCTAGCAGCCTTCAGATGACGATACAGAACTCTTAGTTTCTTGTGCACCATGCCTGTCGCCATGGGGCCATGCTTTCTGCCTTGATGATAATGGACTGAACTTCCGAACCTGTAAGCCAGCCCCAATTAAATGTACTTATAAGAATTGCCTTAGTCATGGTGTCTGTTCACAGCAGTAAAACCCTAACTAAGACAGGATTTATAGGTGTATATGCACATGCATGCGGGGGAACCCATGGAAGCCAGAGACTGATATCCAGGTATTTTTCCAAAATCATTCTCTATTTAGTTTTGAGACAGGGTCTATTCCTTGAACTGTTTGCCATTTTGGCTAGGGTGATTGGCCAGGGAGCTCCAGAAATCTGCTTGTCTCTGTCTTCCTGTTTTGGGGTTATGGGTGCTCAAGGACATGTTCAGTGTTTTTTTGTTTTATTTTGTTTTTGGGAACTGGGGGATTCAAATTCAAGTCTTCATGCTTGCATAAGCATACAATTTATTCAGTGAACCGTCTCTTCCGCTTCATACTTTTGTTTACAAGGTCTAGCTATGTTGCCCAGGCTAGTCTTGAACTCCCACCCTTCAGATTTAGCCTTCCTAATATTTCAGGGTGTGTACTCACATACTTGGCTAAAGTGGATACTTTTAACAACAATGGCAACAGCAACAAAACATCCAGAGTCTTCAGGAGATATTTTTAACCCAAGGTCTGTGATCTAGTGTTGAGTCTGAATTTACTCATTACCTGTTATTCCAGATGCTTTCAAACAGGTCCAGTGATTCCCGAAGTCTGTTGGTGTTGTTATCTTCCCGGATCACCATGTTGTAGCTACTGCAGGCTGCCACATAAATGATGGCAGTGACATCTATGGTGGGACAAAGAGGGAAAGGGAAGCACTTCAGATGGACAGTGTCATTTGATCTGGGGTTATGACTGTGCAGGTCTCGGACACTGTCTGTCATTTGGGGATTGCATCTAGAATGACTTGAATACAGGCCGTATGCATAGCTGGGCATTGTTGCATTTGACCAGGAAGTCTACCCAAAAAAGATAATGGGAAATGTGGGATGCTTACATTCTCTATGAGATTCCTGTTTAAGGAGAACATGGTTATTTATAACCATATCTACACATGGTTAGAATTTGTCTGATTAAAGAGCAGCTAGACACAGAGGTGGGAGCCAGCATGCAGCTCCAGAGCAAGCAAATCACCATTAAAACACTGGATCCATTTTCTTCTCTCATCTCGCTGGCCTCCAACATCAAACATGCTATGGGAGAGAAACAGAGAAACGCCAGTTATCTGGGGAAGCTGGGTTGAAGGGCACATGTTTTCACCCTGAGAGATGACCGTTATCTGGGGAAACCGAGGCAAAGGGGCCCATGTTTTCATGCTTCTCCTTTATCGTTAGAATGGTCAGCTGCTCATGATGCCACCTCGTGTATCTCTGCCCTCGGTCTCATGAGCTACAAGTCACACAGCCTCTCCCAGCTTCTGCTTGTCCTCTTTGATTCTACATTGTGGTTGTAGGAGTCAAACGCACAGCAGGAAGACAGCTGGGATGGCGTCTAAAGATACATAGTAAGTGCTCAATAGATTCGGTGCTTTCTAGTTTATACCACATCTTGTATCAAGTGCAGGCTAAGTCTATGCTGGGGCAGATCCTTCTGATCACTTACTTGTCTCAGCTTCAGAAGACTGTCTGCCCTGGGGAAGTGGGAGGGGCTTCCTCCAGACCACACCCCCTATATCCACAACCCTCTCTCCTCAGCAGGCGCTTCTGTCTGTGCCTGACAGGAGGTCTCTATCCCCTTCACTCAGGCAGATGGCACTGCTCTCCCTGAGGCTCTCCAGTTGTTTGGCATAAGTGTCTATGCTCAGTTTATGCATGGTTTTCTTGCTGTCCTTGTGGCTCATCAGGCAGGCCCTGGCCTATCCCTCCCTCCCCCATGACCTCCTGCCCATGCCTCCTTTCCTGGACCTGTGTCTCCTAGTGTGTGAGCTTCTCAGTACTCTTGCTGGAGTCCAGCATCACACAGCTTGCCCTTGTATCTCAATCCCAACCCCTTCAGTCCCAAGGCTTTGTGGCTCCCATTCTGCCCAGAGGCTGGCACCAGGCTGGGCCTCCCACCCCCATCCCTGCCATGGACAACAACACTCTTAGCGATATACTCACTGAAAGTTCACTTTGTCCACTTGGAAGCGTGTCTCAAAGATTCCTGATGTCAGCACTCTGCATCTGAGCAGGTCCTGGGGCAAGAGGAGAGAAGTAAGGTATGCCCGGGCATAAGTGTGGTGACTGAGAAATGATGTTTGTCATTAAAAAATAAAAAGTAATTAAACGCAGGTGAATGCCCTGTTTTAGAGATTCCCCACAGTGAATTAGTTTGGCCCTTCACACAGTACCTATGGTTTTGTGACTCTCAGAACTTTTTAGAAAAGCTTTATGCCCACACCTGCTGTTATATGTCAGCCAAACCTCAGTGTGCTGTGTTCAGGGACAAAGTCTTGGCCTATGCTCTGTGGCTACACTTGGAAGTCTCTTCTGGGAAATATTGGTAGGAAGCTTAACTTTCATTCACAAGTCAGGGTCCTGAGGGCTGGAAACTACTTCATGTTAGTGGGTTTCCTGTCACTTCCTTGCATAGCCCTGCTCTCTATAAGATCAAAGTTGATGTGGTGTCACAGGCATGGAAGAGCTAGGCTGTTTCACAGAGCTGGCATCTCCATATCCTGGGCAGGTGTCACTCTGCTATTTATGAATCAGCTACTCTGAAAGATTAGCGATGACCATGCTGTTTTACAACTGTATCACACCCCTGTGTAGGTCATTTTTGATGGGGGTCTCTTAATTCTAGTGAGCCTAGGTTACACTGTAGGATGTAGTTTTGTTAGCGTACATTAACTACACAGTATGATATGTGCATACATGTATAGAATTTATTCTGAGCATGTTCCTCTATGATACGTTCTTTCCCTCTTACCAAATAGTCCCTTATAGTTTCATGGTGAACATGGGTGAAGGGTTATTTACAGGCGTAGAGAAAAATGTCTCTACCTTCCCCTGAAATAATTGACTTCCTCAGAAACCTCATAATCCTCACACTGAAGGATCCTTTTGAGCTCTTTGAGTCTGCCACAGGGACAAAGAACCCCCATAGAAGAGAAACTTTGATCTCTAGGGGACGCAGAGGAGGACCTCCAGGTGGTTCAAGGCTTAGGCCTCCAGGGGTTGCAAATGTCTGCCGTGAATTAAGGAAGGCTAGTTTGAATGAACACCCTCCTATCTTAGTTTGGTCCACTAGTTCCTTTTTCTCCTTTTGCTTTCCTTTCCCTTCCTGTCTCCTGACTGGCTCAATCCACTCTTGGCAAACCTTGATATGTGCTATGGTACTTGGGTCTCAAGCCAGGGGTCCAAAGCAGAATGAACCCAGTGTACAAAACAGGGAACTGAAGGCCTGGCTTTCTCAGTGATAGTCCTAGAAAGCCAGGGAATCACATATTCCTAGTTCACATGGGATCTTCCTTCCAGCAAGGACTAGACTAGGCTTCACTGCACAAGATGGGGAATGAAGGCTCAGAACCTGGTGCAGAACCAACACGAGGTGCAGTGTGGCAAGGTGCAAGCAGCAGTGATCGTATGTCCCCCCCTCCCCGTGCCCCCCCCCCCATCTTCTAAGTTATCAAACACTCTTGGCAGTCTATCTTAGAAGCTCTACTTTCACTGTACCTGGTCTGTGGGCGTGTAGTCAACCAGACTGACGCTGTCAATCCTTTCCAGGAAGCTGCAAGGGAAGCCAGTACAAGGTCAGACTTGTTTTCTGGTCATGTTATCCCAGGGCCAGGGCTACTTTAATGGGACATTTGCAAAGTGACGGTAAGGACAGGCCTGGATGCTGATACATATCTGTCCCAAGGGGAGACCAACGCCTGCATTCCGTGTGACTTTGCTGGTCTGTCCTTTCACCTGTTTTCCTTTCTTCTCCCCCTTCCCCAGTCCTGGAAGGCTTGTTAGGTGGTGGCTACTCTGAAACTGGGAGGGGGAATGACTAGACATCTCCAAGGCCAAACTAGTAGAATAAGAAGCTGCAATGTTACTATAAAATAGAAAACAATCACGGTCCCCATATGAACCCAAAACAGTGTGTGTGTGTGTGTAAGTCCGAGTGTGCATGAGTTTTGACTGTATGTCGCATTTATGCTTGCCTGTGTTTGTGAGAATATGAGTGTGTGGACGAGAGGATGTCGGTGTGAGCAATGCTGTGGGGGTGTGGGAGCATGAGCGTGAGTGTGTGCACGTGTGAAGGAGTATCTGCAGAGTTCATCAGTACACGCCTAGCAGCAACTCTCAGTGTAAGTCAGTTCAAGAGCAGGAGGACCGGACCCGGGTAGGGCGTGGCAGGTGAGTCAACATTGCTGACATTTTTCAAGCATCTTTCCGGGTCTTAGGGAGGAAGCTACCTCCCCTTCCTCTCAGAGGTCAGAGCCTGTGTCAGACAGCACCCTTTGTCTCCAGGAGGCCTGGCTTTCCAGGTCCTGGGAGGGACTCAGAGTGCAGGTCTTTGTCTTGGGGACTCTGGAGTCCCCAACACTTAGTGCAGCCTTCAGGAAACATCCATGGAAGGAACACACATTCACTTCCCCTTCAGCTGAGAGAGGCAATGAGCAGGCCCTGACAAGGACGGCTGGAAGGAGCTAAAGATGAAATACAAAGCTGAAGGCTAGAGTCAGAGTCAGCTGAGGAAGCAACCAATTTAAAGCAGGGGGCACACAGGGTGGAGGCAGGTGGGTGATGGCAATTATTGCACAAGTAGAACGGGTGAGAAATGACTGACAGAGAGTACATATGAGGTTCTTGAGGGATGTAATTCAACACTGCCTTCCAGAGGAAGTGGTGGGAGGGACGTGGTAGGAACCTTCCTGAAGCCTGTTCTAGTTGTGAGACTGAGATGCCAAGGAAAGAGGCAAAGTCGCCTCTGTCTCCCCCACTCTCTTTCCAAGGTGGTTTTCAAAATTCTGTCCAGTTCTGACCCTTGGCCTAGTTCCAAGCAACTGGCAGAAGTATTTCATCAAGCTGGGGCTTGTAACTAATGGGACCGAGGTTGTTAGGAAGTTTTTCCAGAGTTGTAACATTCTCCTTTATTGGGATGTGATATTTGAAGCAGAAAACACTGGGGCATGTAAGATTGTCCCTTTGTAGTTCAGAATGCTACACAGAGCTGCAAAACACAAAAAACTCCAACCGTAAAAACAAACAAACAAACAAACAAACAAAACTCAATAAACTTGTGTTGTTGAATACTAAGAAAGAATAGACCCAGTGCTGTAGGTTTATAATCTGTTACTAGGGAGGCTGTGGCAAAGGAATTCCAAGTTCATGGTTTGGCCTGATCTACAAAGTGGGTTAAAAACCAGGTTGTTAAATTAGCGAGATTCTGTCTCAAAATAAAAATGGAGGGGAAAAAAGTCTGGGAATATATCTCAGGGGTAAATGTTCATGTCATGCTTACAAAGTCTGGGTCAAAACTCCAGTATAAGCTGGGCAGTGGCAGCGCACGCCTTTGATCCTGGCACTTGGGAGGCAGGGGCACACAAATTTCTGAGTTCAAGGCCAGCCTGGTCTACGGAGTGAGTTCCAGGACAGCCAGGGCTACACAGAGAAACCCTGTCTTGGAAAAAAAAAAACCCCACAAACAAACAAACCCTCCAGCATATAAAACAAGCCACGTTTCCCCTCCCCACTGCACCCATTGGCTTTGCTATTTTCCAGTATTTCCTGTCATAGCTGAAGGTATGCATGCTTGCATCAGTGTTTTAACTAGAATAACTCAAAAGTCTGTGGCTATGAAGATGCTCAAGAAGTGGGGATGAGCTGGGTCCACGATAGTCATGGACATGTTGTTAGATATCTTTTGTAATGAGACTGCTGGACCTGAGGGAAAAGCACCAACTACTTCTCATCGACTCACATTTTAAATGATTTCTCTGTGGAAAGAAAAGAGAGCAAGCTGTAACTGTTAAAGTAAAAATTTTCCTTAGAATCATACTCAACCTGTAAGACATAAAAGTACTGTTGAATAAAAATATCTATGTGGTGAGAAAGTACCAGGACTCTGGCCTGACTGAGTTTGCTGTACTGGCCTTACCTGTTTGTCTGTTGTCAACAGGGAACACTTGAGTACATGCAAGGCATGAATCTCTGAGACATTGCCAGCAGCCTACTGTATGACTAGATTCTGTCTGGTTCTGCTCCCTAATGAGCCTGACAATGTAATTGTGAAAAATGAACTTGGGGAAACTAGATAGCTAGCTTACTAGCTTAGGCAGTGGAAGAAAGAAAAGAGCAAAGAAAAGAAATAAGCCCATCCACCAGTTTGCTTAATGTCCCCTGCTTTGTAGGTTTTGCTGGTAGTTTTGAGCTATATTTTGACAACAGATGCTCCCCAGGAGAATGATGTTATGTATGGCAAGGAAATCCTTCACTAATGATTACATATAGACTGGGTTAATAAGGTCACCAGAATAGACTGGTACTTATATGTGTTCCCCGTCCTCTGTTCTCCAAATCAAAGGCCGTAGGAAGAACAGTTTGGTTAGACTATTCCCCGATAACACACAACTGGGCCCTGCACTAAGATGAACTAATATAGGAAAGCTGAGTTTATCCATCAGTCTGTCTGTTTTTTCCTCCCATTAATTCTAAAACTCAGTTTAGAAAAAAAAAATTATGTCCACGAAGAAACATTCAGATTAAGAACACCAAGGCTCCCAGGAATACAGAAGAAAACACCATGCTTCCCAGATAAGAATCTATGACTGAAGACAACTTTTGAATACTTTTGAGCTTTGAGAACTTTTGAGTTCTTCTTTCTCAAATATGGTAATAGTCACTCTCCCTGCCCCCTTTGTGGTGCCGGGAATCTAGCCTAGATGGATGCATCATTCATTCTCTGATTCTACACTGAGATCCATACTCACATATAGTAATATGCCATTTAAAAATATATTTATCCAGGTTTCATGATTTAAAATTCAAAACTGCATCTGTTGCAAAAACAAGGAAATAATTCATGGTCCTGTAGTACTTTTGAAAATAATGTTTATGAATCATATAAATGTACATTCATATAGTATGAAATGAACACATTTTAAGAAAGTTTAAGCATATATAGCATTCTTTTATCTCATAAAATATAATTTGATGGAAATGCTTGCAGTATAAAATTTACCAAGGAGTCAATACTGAGACATTTTTAAAAGCTGTGGTTAACCAAGGTTTTCCAGGATAAAGACACATGCTGTATTCATCATACACCCAAGTCAGCATAACTATGTGTATAATAAGTCACAAGTCTGCTAAAGGACCTTTGAGAGAGGATACTGGACAGTTAGAGGGTCCTGTAGGGCAGATTTAAGAAAAAAATATGTGCATATATGTGTGTGCATATTCTCTCTCTCTCTCTCTCTCTCTCTCTCTCTCTCTCTCTCTCTCTCACACACACACACACACACACACACACACACACACACACACACACACTCCTTAACTCTGAGAACTAGTAATCATCTGGGTACACTAACACTCTTTTCATTAAACACTCAGTCACCTGGGAAAACATATAATTCATATAATAATGGATTTTTCAAGGAGTTTTACAGAGGCTCTATCTTGTTTGAAACATTGGAATTCTCTTAATGGAAAAAACAAAACTCAGGAAAAGGGGAAATTAAATACAACAAGCTTTGTAAGTATTTAACTTAGGTTAATATAAGTGCCAAGCAAACACAAGTTCTCTGTGTTTTGAGGATAGAAGAAAGTGGGAGTTGCTTTGCTTTACACAAGAGGCTATAAAGGAAGGCAGCTGCGGCTGGTGGCTTCCAGCCTCTCTCTTTCCTTCGAATCCCAACTCATTCCTTTGTTCTAAATTGCTAGCTGGCTAAACGTGCACTTAAGTTTTGTGTATCTATAGCATTAAGTTATGCTTTTTGAGGGTTTAAAAGAGTTGTTTTAAGACAAAATAATACATACAAATAGAAATTAAAAATGCTGTTCTAATTTTATTTATATTTTTGGTTATTAAATAAAAACAAAACCTATAATTACAGTCCCAGGGCTTAGCTGGACCAAATCTTTGGCCATGTTTGGCACATAATAGGACTGTCATGTTGATGAACATTATTTTGATCAGAAGTCTATTAAGGGTTGGCTTTCATTAGAAAACAAATAGAAATTATCTTAATCAGGAATTATCTTATGCTTAAGTCTTAAGAACTCTTGGTAAATAGAATATAAACAAAAATGTAATTTTTCCTGATAATAAATGAAATTACTTGGCATTTCCCCCCCAGTTACACAAACTCCATTATTACATGAACAGAATGTAAAGAGTATTTTGCAATACTCTTCTAAGATAACTTTAGCATAAGTTATGAGAATAAATTAAAGTCAATTGCAGTCGTTCTTTGAAGACAAAAAGAGAAAACCAAATGATATACAGAAAGAATATTTCCCACCGAATAAGTTGAACAAAGTGTTTACATATTTGTTCCTAAACTAAGTACCCATTCCTCCTCTTCTCATTTTTAATGCGCCGATTTGTCAGTCTATGTACCATCAACCACACTAAAGTAACTTCAATCTGATAATTTTAAGTGAAAACGGAATACACGAGGGCTAGAGTGCTGCCAATTTTTTCCTAGATTTATGTTGAGCAAATGAACCAGTTCTGTTAAAAGGCAGCTATAAAAATACACTTCATCGTAAGTGATAAAGAGCTTTAAAATCCAGTTAGAAGTGGAGAAAAAAATTGAAATTTCTTAGCGTTATCTGGAGAGGGCTGTAGGTTCTTAGATTGTTAGGCATTGTGGCACAATTCCTGGACATTTCTCTAAAACACAAGAGCACGTCAAAAGGAAATCTCGGACTGGTTCGGCCATCAGACTTGATCCCGAAGGCGGGCCAGTCTCTGGGACAGTTCATCTTGCTCAGCCGAAGCCACGCTCGTTCCCACGGAACCGGTCTGGCCCTGAGGCAGCTCCATGTTGAGATCGAGGCCCGCCTCATCTGCCATTTCCTGGAGTAGCATATCCACTTGGTTCTGGGGAGTGGTCAGCGTTGTCGTGCTGCTCATCGTGTCTTCCATTTGCTGCGTCTGGACGTCCAGGGTCTCAAACTGGTGTTCGAATTTGTCCATCAAAGCAGAGATCTTTTCCAGATTCATAGTTTTCAACGTCGCGTCCATCGACTTAACCACACCCGCCATGGACTTGGTCACTTTGCCCATCGTCACTGCAGTCTGGACTCTGGCAGCCACCGCATCCACTCGTGCGCTCATTCTCAAGAAGTTCACCGCTTGATTCTTCTGGCGGATGGCATTTTCGGCGTGTATCCTCGCAACTTCCATGTTGCCCTTCTGAATGGCCTTTTTAATTTTGGCCTTTTCGGCCTTTTCCTCCTTGTCGCACTTTTTGGCACTCCTGTTCAGTTCTTTGGCTGCGAATTTCAGGTTGAACAGATGTTTCTCCATGTTGGATACGGTCGTGAGGCTTCTGTGGGGAGGGCCGGGGAGAAGCAGCTCGGACACCGGCGTATGGAGGTCCGCTCCCGGCCGGCGCTCCTTTGTTTTGGTCTCACTTCCTGTATCTACGGAGTGCGGCGCAGACAGTGACGTCAAACTCTGCGCCGGGGCGAATTGATGGAAGGGCGGTGCCGGAGGGCGGGGCCCGACGCTGTCCGTCACTCGGGCCCCGCCCACCGAGGAGCCTGCTTCCCACGTACCTTGACGCTGGCTTTTATGCTGTCCCGCTTAGTTTCTAAAGCACCCAAACTAGGAGCGAATTCACCAAACCAGCGTCTACAGGCACTTTTGTTTGGGAGTGTAGCTACCAAAGAAGACGAAATGTGTCCAGACTTGCATGTAAAAAATATTTAGGCTTTCAAACTTGGCCAGTTATGGAAGGGTGTTTGGGCGCTCCGCTAAAATGCTGCAAAGTAGCTACTTCCCCTCCCCCGACCCCCAACTCCCCAGCCCCAGCTTTTTTTATGCCTAAGGGTAACCTCCGCTTTCTCAGGTAACCCGAATCCACTCCGAAGACAAAAGCTGTCTAGGGCCTACGTCTGGGTTTTTTTCTTGCAATTTGTGCGGGAGCTCAGATGCTTCCTTCTTGGTCTAACTCCTTGCTCTGGCTGGTTGTTCAGTTTACAGGAGAGCTGGCTGGCGTTTGCCCTCCCAAACCCTGCTGTTTCTGAGCAACGCAAAGACCTATCTTTTGCTGGTACGAATTTATCTTTCTAGTGTTTTATAAATATCCAAGGAGCTTTGCTCACATTGAATTCTGACAGGTTAGCTGCCATTTTAGATTATGCAGGCGCAAATGGCGAGGTGCAGAGACCCACACACTGGCACACATCAAGCCTGTCACTGCCTGTTAGGTGCTTTAAAAATAAATGTAGACTTTCTATGGCAGCAATGTGTGCTGTAGCTTTCCTTTACAAACATTCCTCCCACACAGCACTAACAAGAGAGCAGAAGGCCCACTGCCCTCATGAGCTAGCAGAAGATACTGAGTAAGTGAGCAAATTCTGTTTAGAGGTTATTTTAGTCCAGGGTCCTGCATCACTCATGTGATAGCTTGTTAGTCAGTTAAAGTGTGCCTGTGCCATAGACATTTCCTTAGAACAAAGCTTATTTATATCATTGTTGTCTGAGACAGGGCACATGGGCTACCCTCCTCCTCTATAGGATAGATTTTGTTACTGTGCCCGTCAAACCAGACTGCATAATGGAAATTGTTCAAGAGTCATATCTCCTGACCAAAGTAGAGATGGAGGACAAGGGACTCCTTCCTCATGCTTGTATGTACTGAGGTTCCCCCTCCCCCAGTGAGCCTTCCAAAGGCCTCCTATTAGGGTGCAGCTGGATTCTGTAAGGTTGCCATAGCCCAGGACATATGCCTGGTTCACATCTGCTATGACATTAACTACCAAATAGTAGAGAGCATTATTCTGCAGTCCCACTATGCAAGTGGATGCAGGCAGTGTGTCTAAGAAAGTTTTATGGACCGGGACTGTGGCTGAGGGGTTGGGGCATTATCCTACACAGTAAGCTTATCACTCAGCTCCTGTCCCCAGCCAAGCTCTTCCTCCAAGGGAAGCTTTCCTATAAATGTCATATACGAACGTATCAAAGTGAGAATAGAGTGTGGTTTGACCTTCTCTGCTCAACCTCAGCCTACTTAGCTCCTCCCCCCTCAGATCCCTGCCCTTTCTTGAAGTTTATAACAAGTTACTTGTCAATAATCCCTAACTCCCTCTTCCCCTCCCGCACTCTTTTCCTTTCTCTTTTCTTTCTTTTTTTCCCATGGTCATGGTGATGGGACCTAGGGTTTCATGAATACTAGACAAACACTCCACACTGAGCTACCCCCTAGCCCAATAGCTTTCTTCATACCACATTCTAATTAGGTAGAGTGATTTGCAATACAATCATGGCAAATGCTGACAGATGGAGCTAATGACAACTACTACTTATTAAATGCGTAACTGCTAGGCCCTGTTCAGCACTTTCCATAAATAAACTCACATAATCCTCACTCAGGACTATGGAGACTCTATTAATAGCTCCAGTTTTTAGGCGAGGAAACCTAGGCAGAGGGAGCTAAGTAACTCGGCAGAGACCACAGCTCTGGTTAAGTCTTGACATCAGATTCCCTGGATACCCCAGAAGCAGTAACAGATCAATCCAGTGTAGATAACCTAACAAGAACAAAGACATCTCCGGCTGAAGCTGTAGATCAGTTGTAAGAATGTTTGCCTATCATCCACAAGGTCCTAGGTTTGATCCCCAGCACTGCAAAACAAAACAACCAGGGACTGTGGTGTCCACCTGTAATGTCAGCACCTGGAAGGCCGAGGCTGGAAGATGCGAAGTTCCAAGCTAGCCTGAGCTGCTCAGTGAGACTCAGTCTCAAAAACCCAAACACAAGAGTAACAAAACAAATGGTCATTGCTTATCCTAGAAACATAAATTAACTGAGCAGTGGTTCCCTCTGAGAGGACTGAGGAATGGAACCAAACGCAAGGTTGATGTAGGGTGTGGAAGAGGCACTAGAAGTTGCTGCACTCAGTGAACCATAGGTCACTTCCCAGTGTGGGTGGAGTCCAAGAACCATATACCCAGAGATAGCAGCTTGGCACAGGAAGAGAAGGCTGACTCTGTCCTTGGTAGGTGCTCTCCTCTTCCTGAGTAACCCAGGTCCTTCTTCTTCTCCTCCATGAATACCCCCTTACCCAACATGCTCTACAGCAAAAAACTCCTAGGCACACACTTGTGCAGCAAGTTTTTATTCTGTTCCTGAGACTGTCACATTGCTGGCTCCTTGGCAGTAGATAATTTGTGAGATAAGACCACTTGGCAACTCTTTAGAGAGACTCATCTTTCCTCATCCCTATTTACACACACCCCTGTCCACCTAGATGTCTGAGTCAGAGTCTCAGGAGTTATCTCTGAGGATGCTCTTATCAATGTCTGCATCCAGTAATCCATTCTTTACACTCTGCTCAAGGCAGTGGTCTTCACAGTCTGTTTAGACTGGCACATGTTCTTTCCTGTATATCCAGCTGGGCACACGAGTTGGGGCATTTAAAATATAATGTGTGCCTTCTTATGAAGATTGGTAGAGCTGTGCTGGAATCTTCTAGTCCATGCCTGTATTCCACAAATATTTAGCGGTTCCATTTTGCAGTTTGGGTTAGTGTAACGGAAATTTAATTGCATTTCAGTAATTGACATGTTGGTCTATTCCTGTATTCCACAAATATTTACTGAGCTCCAGGCTAGATGAGCACCACAGGGGGCAAGGATAGTTGGCAAACCTGAGTGATTTGTGATATCTTCTTAAGTAGAATGCTTTATTTTTCCCTAGAGTTTCTTTTCATGGAAGGGCTCAGGGGTGCTGGCCAAGCATTTTCTATGAACTTAGTGAGGGAGGCAGAAGTGTGGCTGTTTCTGTCTGGAAACCACCGGAAAGAGTTCAGGAAAATGTCCTGAAGAAACAAATGAATCCTAGGTCCCAGCTAGATCTCAGTGTAGTGTTGCTTAGCAAGAGCAAAGTCCAGAAAAAAAAAAAAAAAACAAGGCCCCTCCCCTACTCCTGCACCTACACCAATGTGCCAATAGCTCCAGTAAGTCACAGTACATGGAGAAAGTAGGTTTGCAGAAGTGATTGGGGTGTTAAAAAAAAAAAAAAAGGAAGGAAGGAAGAAAAGAACTGAAAAGTAATTGAATTTCCGTTACACGAACCCAAATTGAACATTTTCAGTTCATTTACGTGAACTGAAATAAGGAAACTGACAACAGTTTTTCATCAGCTCTGGCTCCTTGGAAGATTTCTGTTCTGTTCTTTTTGTTAGTAGCCCAGGACTGCATCTGTTACAGCTTCACTTCCCAGATGCTCCCATCTGCTGGAAGTCTTCCAGCAGGTGACTCTGAGAAGTAAGTGCATACTTCTGGAGGGAAATGGGCATCTTTATCTTCAAATTCTCTATGTGTGCCTAAGCCAACTGTGAAGTGACAGTATATAATTTAAAACAAACAAACAAACAAAAAATCAACAGAGTCTGTGACGAATGCACAGGCTTCTCTCGTCTTTGTTCTATAACACCCCGGTGTAAACTCTCACAAAACACTTACACCGAACAGACAGCACGAGCTGTCTGGGGATGATTGGGTACTTAGGAGGATGGGTACATGTTCTGTGCAAACACTTTGGTAGTTTTATGACTACATAAGAAACTTCAGTAGCCACAGAGTTTGAACTTTGTGGGACCCAGAAACAGAAGCCCGACCATACAAAGAGATAGCCACATCTGTTCAGGTCACACCTGAGTGGGAAACTGATCTTATTGTCAATGTTCAAACTTCGTACTAGTTTCTTAAGAGACCCGAAACATGATTAAATATATTCAGTTGGAAACAATATAAAGTTACCCTTTTGGGCAAAATGGTCCCTTAGGTCTTCTCTATCTTAGAAGACTTATTTAGTTCCTGCTCACCCTTCTGACTAGAAAGTCGCAGCAAAGCGGTTTCTTCCTTAGCAGTTACTGCCTGTGAGAGGCAGCCAGATTAGGGTGCTTACATTATAATTCCCAGAAATAATGCCAAAAAGTGAGTTTTTATTGACATCATTTAAGATGTGACACAAGAGCACCCATATAACAGTGGGGTCCATAAACAAACAAAAGCTATGTTTAGATTCCATGACATCATTTTATTATCATAATGGAACAACACTTATTTCTGAAATGTTAACCACAGATATGAGGGACCCCAGTTATTATGTGATCAATAGAATTTTCTATAATAAGGTTATTTCTTTCTAATTTCTGGCACACGTATCAATCCAGGGAACCCCTCTTTCAGACTGCTTTCTTCAATGTGGAATTTTCAAAGAGTAGGTAGCTTTCTTGTATTCTAAAATCCTTTCTAAATGCTCTAATTGCATTACTGGAAGGAGGGAAAGTACTTATATAAGGTATCATTACAGCTTTCCATTGTCCCTGAGGCAGTAAATACTTCTATTGTCAAGGAGGCCTTGTAGCCCAACCTCATTTTTATTTTGTGGTACTAGGGATTAGACCCTGCCCTATCCATGCTAAGCTCGCTCCCTACCACCTAGCTACACCACCCCCCCATCCCAGAAGGCCTCATTCTTTTCATTCCTGAATAATAGCTCATTCTATGGACATAGTGTATTTTGTTTAATCATTCACCAGTTGATGAGCACTGGGGTTGTTCTACTTTTGAAGGACTATGAGTGATGTTGTAAGCAGACATTGTGCCTTTAACTAGGTTAGAGTTATAGGAACATTACTTTAGTATATATGGACATGGTGGACTAAGATAGTGTGGAAGAAAAGAAAAAAATCTACCTATGATATACAAACAGCCATTCAGTTAAAAAATGTATAGACTGTCCATGATGTGCTAGGTCACGTTCTCAGCTATTGGTGAAACAGCAGGGCAACACTCGTTGGATTCAATTTGTATTAAAAGATAAGTTAAGATGGGGAACAAAATTTGGGAGGGAGATGGGAGAGGGATTTAGGGAGAGTTTGAGGGGAAGTGGGGAATAGATAGGATCATGATACACTGTATATATGTATGAAAATTTCAAAGAATAAAAAGTAGTGTTAACCCCACCACCAGTAATTTCAAGTGAGGAGTTAACACACCTAGGTGATAGTCCATTTCTGTGGAAAAGAACTTAGGGAACTTAGATATATTCATTCATTCATGTCTTCATTATGCAAGGGATGGAGTATGTGCACACCACAGCAGCTCCTGCTAACAAGAGGCAATTGTGCAACGGAAAGGAGAACAGTTGCAAACCCTCGGGAGAGACGTTGTGAGGGATTCCTTGCCAGCATCTTACAAAGATTTTAAAACATGCTTTCATTGTGGGGATTACATTTTGAACCTTCATTTTTGCCTTTTTATGATTTCCCTTTATGGGTTAAATGGTGGTCTATTTACTTTCTATTGCTGTGATTGCTCTGGCCAAAAGCAACTTGGGGAGGGAAGGGTTTGTATCACGAATAGCTTACATCATGAAGGGAAGCCAGGGCAGATACCTAAGGCAGGAAGCTAGAGGCAGGAACTCAAGCAGAGACCTTGGAGGATGGCTGATTATTAGCTTGTCCCCCATGGCTCACAGGACATGTGTCTGCCCAGGGGTAACACCATCCATAGTAAGCTGGGTTTCCCCAAATTTATTCATCAGTCAAGAAAGTGTCCCACAGGTTTGCCTATAGGCCAGTCCGATGTGCCTATAGGCACAGTTAATGTTCCCTCTTTGCAAATGATTCTAGGTTGTGTCAAGCTGGCAGAAAGCTCACCATCATGAATGGATAAGAGGATGATAAAGTAAACAAGATGTGTAGTGGGTCTCCTAATGATCGACCCGTGCAGGGTGAGGATGTCGTTAGTGTCTGCGTAGTGGTCGGTTGCTTCCTTTGAAGGTCCTTGTGTTTAGCATGATCACCATGAAATTCCAGCAATGCAAAGCAAATGGCAAAGAGCATTAGAAACTTGTGATCTGCTGGGAAGGGGCCTGGACCAAGGGACCCACACTGTCTTGTCACCTTGCCTTTTATACAAAAAGTGCATATCAAATAGAGGGACAAATGAGAATCCACCAGAGTTCTTCGTGCAAGGGAGTCATTATTTCTCGGTCCTTTAAAACATTTTCTACACAAAATCATGTGCAGTAACTCATCTCAAATACTTCTTTTCTGTGGGCTGGGGCAATGGCACAGAAGGTAAAAGCCTTGCCATGCAAATGTGAGGACCGAGTTTTGGCCTTTAGAACAGATAGAAAACCTGACAGTAGTGTGCACACCTGTCCGTAATTCTAGGGATTATACTCAGACATGGGAGAAGGCTAGAAAGCTCTTGGGCTTGCTAACACATACACACAACACATAACACATAACACATACACATAACACATAACACATACATGTAACATATAACACATACACATAACACATACACATAACACATATACATAACACATAACACAACACATACACAGTGGCATACACAGTGGGAGGGCAGGGGGAAGAGGCCTCGTTTCAAACAAGGTGGAAGGTATGAACTGACACCCAAGGCTTGTGGCAACTCTGACTATACAGGTTCCCAGCAGGAACTAGGGAACTGGGGGAACTTGTAAGCATGCCCACACTTATGCATATAAATGTGAGCACACGTATACTCACTGCCCGTAGACCCACACAAAGCTAAAAAAAATTAAAGTAGTTAAAAAAAATTTTTTTTGTATGCTATGAGGCAGATATCTCCAAACAATGATGGAAGAAATGACGGACTGGGGGGGGGGGGGAGGGGGCTGAGAGGCTTCTGCTCAGGTCTCTGTTCATTTGTGTTTTCTCCACCATGCTGTTGTCTCCCACAGAGAGAGAGAGAGAGAGAGAGAGAGAGAGAGAGAGAGAGAGAACAACTGCCCATAAGCAGGGACAGTTCTAATTTTTCAGACCTAGAAAATAAATCTGAAAATAAGTGCATCTAACAATGAAGGGTATGTTTATCCATCGTGGTGATGGTTACATTTTTGATGACTTCAATGGTGTAGTGTAATATATGTCTTTTTTTTTTTTTTTTTTTTTTTTTTTTTTTTTGAGACAGGGCTTCTCTGTATAGCCCTGGCTGTCCTGGAACTCACTCTGTAGACCAGGCTGGCCTCGAACTCAGAAATCCACCTGCCTTTGCCTCCCAAGTGCTGGGATTAAAGGCGTGTGCCACCACCCGGCAATATATGTCTTCTAAATTTTTTTTTCTTTCATTTAAAAATTACCCACAAAAGACCAGTTTTTGAAGTTGAAATGACATAAGGGCCAAGGATTTCTAGATTATTCTAATTATAATTATTATTATATTTAATAGTCCCAGGGCTTGGCAGCGAACCATACAGTTAGAACCAGAGTCAGAATCAGAGAGGATAGATGGGGTTGGGAAAACCACGCTGGCTGTTGCAGAAAAGACAGACCTGGGACTGTAGGACAAGAGTTTCCTGACTTTTCACCCTAAACACCCTTTCTTCTTTTTCTTTGGTATTCTAAGAGTCTTCCCAAGCCAATTATTGAAATGAATGTGCTTCTACAGGAGCCCGTGTGTTAGTACAAAGCACAGGAGCCCACACTGGGTGGTGTTGAAAGTTACATTAAATGAAGTCTGATTTTATAGAGATCTTCCAAAGACTCAATTTTCTCTCTCCTAAAATAGCTGTTTCCATGGTTACTTAATCACTTATTATGAGGCCTTAGAGGAAATGCATTTGGGGGTATAATTCAGTAGGTTGTGTTTAAATTTTCATAGCAGGAACTAGGGAACTTGGAATAAAATACAATCTCTTGGTAATTCGCAGTTTGCTTGGTGCTAGAAAGACATTTGTACGAGAGTGGGGCGGTGCAAACCCAGTGGGATTGCTGATCCCCGCTCTCCCCTGCCCCAGGTATGCAAACATTGTTTCTGGAAGCAAGCAGTAGCTCCTGCTCAAGGGACACAGAAGTGACTACGGACTTAGATGAGTGTGTTCTAGCCACTGGCTAATGGGGCACATTTGAGGTGGCCTGGGCTGGACACTATCTCTTCTCTCTATCTGGAATTTACTCTGCAAAGGGAAAGCGGAGGAAATGAAAACAAGAAGAAATAAACTCAGGAGTAGCTAATTATCCCAAAGAGTACCTATTATCCCAAAAAGAAAGCACCTTCTCAGAGCCTTTCCCCAAAGTGCAGCTGATTCAACATCAGCTTAAAGACAACTTTGGAGAAATCCTACTTCTTCTAGAAGAGGAAATTTCTACTCTTTGTGTGTCAAACAGCATAAAGCAGATCCTAGTAGCCTCCAGGTATTTACCTTACTGTGTGGTGCATTTCAGAGGTCCTTCCCTCTGTTTGTGTATTTCAGCTTCCCAGAGTGCCTCTGGGGCACACTACGCTAGTTGGCTGAGTATGATGACACAGGCCTTGCAAACACACATGCATATTTCTACTATGTTGTTGGGAACCACTGATGCATGGAGGGCTGAAAGAGGAGGTTGTAATTTGTTGTCACCAAGCCTGCATGGTGACTGCCTACCCATAGCCAGCTCCAATTACCATGTACCTGACACTTTTTAAAAACATATTTTAAAAAATATTTTATTTATTTTTTATCTCATTTCACTGGTGTTTTGCAGGTCTGTCTGTGTGATGGTGTCAGATTTTGGAGTTACAGACAGTTGTGAGCTGCCACGTGGGTGCTGGGAATTGAACCCAGGTCCTCTGGAAGAGCAATGAGAGATCTTAACCACTGGAGGTCTCTCCAGCCTCCCAACATTTTTTTTCTGCCTTGCGTGTTACCTCTTGTCATCTTTCTTTTGAGATGTATATGTGTATATGTTATGTAGTATATGTCTATAGAATGTCACCACTTTGAAGTACAGAATTCAATGGTTTTAGTATATTCACAAGGTTGTATGGCCAGCCCACTAGCCAATTCTAGAACATTCATCCTGATGGGTAATTTTCATTGTCAACTTGACTGTATTCAGAATCACCTAAGAGATTGGTGAGCCACATTTCTGGGCGTTTCTAGAGAGAATTAATGGAAGGGGTGATGACCCACCCTAAAAGTAGGTAGCACTAATAACCCATAGGCTGAAGTCTGTGCAGAACAGAATAAAAAAAGGAGAAAGTCAATTGAAAACTGGTATTGCTGTCTCTGCTTCTCACCTGACATGAGGTGAGTGTGCTGCTGCTCCACTATGCCCCAATGGCCATGATGACTGAACTCCTTGAAACCATGAGCCAAAACAAATCCTTTCTTCTTTAAGTTGTTTCTGCCAGGGACTTTATCATAGCAATACAAAAGTAACCCATGTATACATCATCCTAAGAGAGTCCATTTACCCTGAGTAGTCTCACTCAATGTTTTCAATTTTTTCCTCCCCTCATCCCCAGTACCACCTGCCTTTACGGATTTCTCATTCACGGGCATTCTATATACATGGATCACTTATTTGTGACCCTTTGGGTTTGGCTTCCATCACTTAGCTTGGTGTCTCTCAGGTCTGTCTCTTTCCTACCCATCCATTATTATTGCCTTTCTCTCCTGTTGCTGAATCCATTTCATTTCAAGGACATTGCACTTCTATCTCCTGGTGGGCACTTGGGTTGCTTCTGATTTTGGCTATTATGTTGCCGTGAACACTTGTTTGTATAGACGCATGTTTGTACTTCTCTTGGGCATATATCTAAGAGTGAATAGCTGGGAACTATAGACCAAGCCTGTTATGAACTGGTAGATTCTCAGATATCATTCCCGCCCTCCAACCCCCATACTGAAAATTAAACATCAGGTCTCATTCATGCTAGTCATTATAGTTTTGTTTTGAGCTAGGCTTTCATTAAGCTGATCAATCTGGCCTTAGGCTCATGCTCTAGGCCGGAAAAGGCCTTGAACTTGCTGTCTTCTTGTCTCTACCTCCTGAGTGGCTGGGATTTCAAGCTGGCACCACCACTAGGCTTGGCTTCTTAGGTCTCAGTGGCCCGCTCAGTTTCCTAAGGCCATAACAGAATTTCAGCATCACTAAGGAACTCTTCTTTAGATGGTTCTGAGAATTATGCATAGAGAGATGACTTTAAAGTAAGCATTGGAGTTCAGAGTGCAGAACGGCTGAGCGGCTTAGTGCAGTGACTCAGAGTCACCCAAGACATTAGTCAGATCTTTTCCTAGCAATTTAGATGAGGGGAGAAAAAAAAAAAAGAAAAGAAAAGAAAAGAAAGGAAACGACGTCAAGATTCTGGCGATCAGCCAGAGTAAGGTGCAGTGTGTGAGAATCTAGGGTGTGGCATGGACTTGTGAAGGAGTCAAGGGTCAGTGCCTCCAATCAGTGGCACACTTGACTATGGGGCTTTTGCTTTGTTAATTCAGTTACGATCCCGTGTCGTACATGAAGCTTCAGTATTCTCTGGACTGAGCATATGATGGTGGTCTCTAAGACTATATGGATTGGAAAGATCCTGTTTCCCAGTTGTCACAGATGTTGGAACGTGGGACAGTGCATTCCTCAGCATTTGTAGTGATGCTGGGCTGAACCACAACACTTGGCCGCCAGCCAGGTAAAAGAACAGCACATGAATCACATGCAACCCATCATCCTTGACAAGGCAAGGAAATGACTGTGTTATCAGCGCAGTATTTCCCATACTGGACTTTCTCCTGTGATTTCAGAGTATGTTCCTCCTGCTTGTAGAAAAAAAAAGGTGTGGATTGTAAATTAGTGTGCTGTGTTTGACAGCAGCTGCTTAACATGCCCAGTGCTTACCTTGTCTCTTTAAAAAAATAAAATAATTGTTTTTGTGTGTATGTGTATGCTGTGTATGTGTGGGTGCCTGCTGAGGCCGACAGAGGGCATTGGATCCCCTACATCTGTAGTTACAAGTGATTGTGAGCTGCCTGGGTTCTGGGAACTGCACTCCTGTCTTCTGGAAGAGCAGGAAGTTTTCCTAACCTCTGAGCCATCTTCCAGTCTCGACTTTTTGTCTCTTGATTGCGTCTCTTCCCTTTTGTGCTTGACTTAGTCTTGAGTTGTTTTATTCATCAAAGTTTTAAGAACAGTAGGCTGGTGAACATTTCTATGTGTCTCGATCTATCTCCCAGCTGGCCTGGGTGCAAACCTGGTCTACGTAAGCATGTATGCTCTCTGATGTTTGTGTAGTAATAGAACTATCTAGTAATACACTTTTCAGAGGATGTCCATGGCATCAGGAATATTTGACTCTGTTACATCCAAGACTGATGAAGACTACCTTCCCACAGTGATGCCCACCTGAGACATGGGTGCATGAATAGAAACAGGACTCATTCCCTGGAGAAGGTCAAAGCCTCATGAGTAGACAAACAGCACAGCACCACGGTCACATGCCACTGCCAATGTTATGCATATATGTGTTTGCTTTTATGAAGCAACAGTAATGGGAGATGGTGAGAGCTTACATTTTTTCTAGCATTTGCTTAGCAACTTAAAACACTCTAGATTCTCCATTCACTCAGTCCCAGAACCTGAGCATAGAAGTAAAACAAGATCATTCTTAGGGTACAAAGGTATTGAGCCAACATGATCCTCACATGTAAAGATAAATAAAATGGTACAGGGGGAGTTATGAAGGACTGGGTTCACAAGTCTCCAAGGTGGTGGCTTCCTGTGACTTAGCCAGGTTTGAGGGTAAGAAAGTTGGGCTTTATTCCTAACAGGCTGAAAGGGGAGTCTCTGTCTGAGGCCAGGAGCCTCATTCATGAGGCACTATTCAGGGCTCTCTGAGGTATTCAAGGACGGAAGTGAAGGAAATCTGAAATCTCTTCCTGTGGTCCCATCTGATACTGGGAAACTGATTCTGGGATGCCACAGTCTACCTCTTTGGGCCTCAGGGTATTAGTCACATACTAGCAAGAATGATACTTACCAAGAACTCAACTGTATATCGGGCACTATTCTGAGGCCTTTTGGTGTCTAACTTATTTGTCTTATCACAACTCCATGGAACTGGGTGCCATTGCTTTTTTTCACCCACTGAAATATTTTGCCCCAAATCTCACACAGCAGGTGGTGGCAGAGTTATTACATCATCTGATTGATTCTAGGTCTGCTCATGACCAAACTTGTATCACTTAAAAAAATTATTTTTTCATAGTCTACTTAAAGCTAAATCATTAGCTCCCGACTCCACCGACACACGAGTAAGGTTTCCATTTTTGTGGCTTAAGAAATTAAATTCCTCAAGTGACAAGTGTCAACACCATGTCTACAAGGACACTGACACAGGACAACAAAATACACACTGCACACCAACTTCCACTGCAAACATATGTGAATTTCCTTGTGTTCATGAGCTATGCTGGAGATCCCAGATGCTGGCAATTTCTGCTTTAGCATGTAGGTTAATAGAAGTTATGTAACACAGGCAGACCTCAGGCTCATGAGCTTCCTGCTTCAACTTTGTAATAAGCATAAGGATTACCACATGCTTAAAGAGTCAGGCCTTGGTCATGATTCTGAAAACAATTACTTTATTTTTTCTCATACAACAACAGCTTTATTGTAAGTTTGACCTTCACAGAGA
This sequence comes from Arvicanthis niloticus, assembly GCF_011762505.2. Lineage (NCBI taxonomy): Eukaryota > Metazoa > Chordata > Mammalia > Rodentia > Muridae > Arvicanthis > Arvicanthis niloticus. The sequence continues at coordinate 21,947,113 of NC_047671.1, forward strand.
AAGTTCCAGTGCACTTAGAACTAACTCATTAAACTATGACACTATAGAGTTGTGTTATTCCAAATCTTAGGAGGCATTTAAACAGGTAACTGATGTCATCATTGGTCATGATATTAATAGCAGTATAGTTTAAACTGGGCCCCAGGCTAGCATGTACCACTTGCTTCTGTATCTCGGGGACAAAGAGGGTCTTAACACAGAGATTGTTAATTTATGTTTTTTACTTTGCAAGGGAATCAGCCAATGTTGTTCTATTACTTGAGAACCATCACTGAAGGAACTCACACCATACTCATTTATGCCCAAAAGCTCCAGAGAAGATGGTTTAAGCCTCTTCACAAAGCAAACTGCCTGGAATCTATGGGTGAGATCCAACAGTGGCCTGTACTTGATCTCAGACAATATGAAAATATCATTTCCTTAGAATACAAATTCATCCTGTGGGATACAGGAAACAGCAGGAGAACAAAAGCCATTGCTGAGGATCTGTACCATAGTTATGGGGCAATTGTATGACCAGGAATATGTGGTCAACTCTCACTTCTGGGTCACAATCAATCTGCTTTCATTTTCACTATCAGCCAATCAGAACACTCTGAAGTCACTGCTCGTTCAAGTCTGGAAGGAACCACTCCAAAACAGCAGAAAAAGGGAGTAAGAACCTGCCTGAGACCAATGTAAGCTTCATTACGCTGAACCCCAAAATGAAGCAAGGATACAGTAGGAAACAGGCTTTATTTTATTTTAAATTAGATGCCTATGCATATATCTCTGTGCATGCCAGTGCAGGTGGCCAAAATGGTCAGCAGAGGGCACTAGATCCTCTAGAGCTGGAGTTACAGGTGGTTGTGAGCAGCCATGTGAGTGCTGGGAACTGAACTCAGGTCCTCTGAAACAGCAGTCAGTGCTCTTTAGACACTAAACTGTCTATCCAGTCTTACACAATTCAGTATTACAAAAATTAATTCAGGGAACTTTGCTTCAAAATTAAAATATAATAGTGAATATTTGGGTACATTATAATTCACGAATATGCCTTTAAGTCTGTGCAGAAAGGAAAAAAATGAAAAGAACTTAAAAGAGGACAAAGTGAGTGAAGCTTGTTCTGGTTCATTCATGAAACAATGGTACCTGGACACATCTTCAGTGAAACAATGTTACCAAACACAGCTCCTTCAGTGAAACAATGTCACCAAACACAGCTCCTTCAGTGAAACAATGTTACCAACACAGCTCCTTCAGTGAAACAATGTCACCAAACACAGCTCCTTCAGTGAAACAATGTTACCAAACACAGCTCCTTCAGTGAAACAATGTCACCAAACACAGCTCCTTCAGTGAAACAATGTTACCAAACACACCTCCTTTAGTGAAACAATGTTACTGAATATACCTTCAGCAAAACAATGTTGCCAAAACCACCTCCTTTAGAAAGTTAACTTCAGTAGTCAAAGCTACTTTTGCTTCCTGCTTTTAGGAAACCTCAGAGCTATAAGGCTGGCACAGCCAAGCCTGATCTGGGAAGCAACTTACTATTGTGCACAGTCGATCAGCTGGTACTCGTTGGATCTCTCAAAGCAGGCCTTCACTCCCTCATCATCCCACAGCTTCTTCACATGGTCAAAGAACTCCTAAGGTTGGAAAGAGTGACAAGAAAACACAGGTCAGGATATTTTACAAAGTAGGAAGAAAAAGAAATGGCAAGGCAGAAGTTGCGAGGAAGGCAGGAATTCTTTTGTCGTGGAAGCCCAAGCTTTACAGTGCCATGTGTATCCATGGTTCAGCATGATGCAAGGCAGGGTGACTTAGCTCTCACCAGTCATGCAAGCTCCAGAACCTCCTTACTATTCACAAAGCTCACCAGAAGGAAAACTGTTAGTCAAACATCAGTGGCAGTCATCAATCACAAGAGTAAGGTTCTTGGCATTCAGTACCTTTGAGAGCTAAACAACCACCCCAGCAATGGAGGATATGGATAGTCTTAGGTTTATGTTAACAGCTGTCTTTTGGTTTTTCAAGGTGAGGTGAGGTCAGAATGGAGGGCTGGAGAGATGGCTCAGGGATTGAGAGCACTTGCTGTTCTTGCAGAGGACCCCAGGTTTGACTCTCAGCATTCAAATGGTGATTCACAACCATTAGTTCTAGCCCAAGGGGATCCAAATACCCTCTCATGGTCTCCTTGGGCACAGGAAACACATGGTTCATATGAGGCAAAACACTCATACACATGAAGTAAAAAATATGCCAAGTAGATGAATTAAATCGGCTCATTAATGTAAAAAAGAAATCTATCATAGGGTCTCAGGTAGTCCAGGCTAGCCTCACATTTATGATCCTCCTGCTTCACCCTTCAGTATTATGCCTGTGCAGTGATGGACAGTTTACTATGAAGGTTTTATTTGTGTGTGTGTGTGTGTGTGTGTGTGTGTGTGTGTGTGTGTGTTTAAAGCAAACCATGAGTTCATTGTGAACTGTGAGTTTTGGTTCACCCAAGAGTCATCATAAGGTCACCATGCTCACCCAATATGGCAGCAGGGCCCTCTGAAAGAACGTTCCTTATACTAAAGTCATGTCATTAGCTCCGGGGTACTTGATTCCTCTCCAGGTAACAGACTTAATGTAAAACAGAATTGAATATAGAAACCATTGATACTATACTATATTTTTATAAAAGTCAACATAGTTTCTATTGTCAGCTTAAATGATGCCCAGGATGAGTCTAAATCTGGTTAATAAGTACAAAGAGCAGTGGACTTTTTTATCTCATTTCTTGAGTTGGGAAAGGCCAACATAAACTGAAGAGGAAAACAGTAATAGCTGCAGGCTTCTGTCTATCTCTGGGAAATCCTTTCAAGCCTTTCTGGCCCATGTCAGAGCCAAAAGAACTGTCCCCCAAAACCCCTATTAGCAGAGAAAGGTGGTGGTTACAGCAATTGTTTACAGTGTGACCCCACACAGGTCAGACCCTGAACTAACTAGGATAAGGCTAGGGGCCAGAGGGAGGAAGAGATTAGACTCTCAGGCAACCAAGCCATGGGAAGCTTGTCAGAGGGACTGGATCTAGGGCAAGTGCGGAGGCATTGTGTGCCTGCAGGACCCTCTGGCAGGTGGCAGGGGAGAAGTAGGTATCCAGATTGGAACTCATTGCTATTTAGTCACTGACAGTAGGACAGGTCCTTGCTGGATGGGACAGAAGAAGGACAGGGTCACAGGGTGCTTGCATCACTCAGAGCCAAAGCTCTGTAGACCCCCGTGGGATTCACTGGGCTCCTCCCTGCACCAACATCTATGTCCCAGTTCTCCAGCTCCATTAAAGATTCCATTCAGAAATGGAAGGCTGAGAAGAAATGTGATTGTGTGACATTTCTTAATCTTTTTTTTTTTTTTTTGTTTTGTTTTACTGAATGAGAAGCATCTTGATATCCATGTATGCTTAAGAAACTGAAATGCATGGCTACTTTGATTCTTTTCAATGGGCTGAGCTGTGTTGTCTAAGGTAGACATTGCACTACATGTAAAACTACTCTTCAAGACAATGCTCGAAAGTTTTGAAAGCATAATTTTTTTTCTCATGTAGATGTATGTGTACTTGTGTCTGCACATCTGGGTACTTCTGGTGGGGGCGTTCATGCATGCAACTGCATGCAGACAACTGAGGCTGACAGTGAAGGTCTTCCTTGATTTATCTCAAGCTTATTTATCGAGGTAGGGGTTTTCAAAGGAATCTAGAGCTCACTGAAATGGATACTCTAACTAGCTTTCTCCATCCTGGAACCCTGTCCTCTACCTTCTCATTGTCGTTTTGACAGCAGAGCTGCCATACCCATCTGCCATTTATGTGTGCTGCAGATCAGAAATCAGATCCTCACACTGGCCCAGCAGGTACTTTATACAGTGAGCCATCTCCCCAGGAACCATAATTTTAAGCAAACGTTAAAGTTAAAAAAGAAAAGGGTTAAGTACCTAACCACTTCCCATTGTTTTTATAACTATGTTTTTCCACAACCTGGTATTGATAGTCTATTGGAAAAATAGCTCGAAATTCTCAGACGATAACCAGATTTTGTTCCTGCTATCGGATTCTTCATAAGTCTTTTAAAAAAGGAAAACAAACAGATGACAAGAAACATAAAAATATAATTTCTATGCTAATGTACTCAAATCACTTCTGGGTTACACACACTTGGGACATATTTCCCATTTTGAAATGCAAATTGGAAGCATCTCTCTAATTTCTCGAGATGTGGCATGAGCAACTAACTGGTCCTTGCACTCTGTAGGGTGTGGCTGCTCAACTCTTACTGGAGGCAGCAGTCCCCAGCCAGCCTTGTTTCCAGGGGCTTGTTGAATTTGTCACTGGGCAGTGAGAAAATATTGAGCCTTATGTTCAGTGCATGATGTAATTTCAAAGATGACATGGAGAAAATGCCTCTAATGTTAGTGTCAGGAGCTCTCCTGCAGAATCAGTTTATTTGTTTTTAATCTTACAGTCCCCAACGTGAGGACAATGATGATTCTCCCTCCTCTTTTTGAGATAAGATCTCATGTGGCCTTAAATTTGCTATGTGGTGGGGGATGACTTTGAATTTGTGCTTCTCAGTCCTCTTGCCTCCAATCCTGAGTGCTGGCATTACAGGAGAGCACACCATGCCTGGTATATGTAGTACTGAGGAACAGAGTGCCAGGGGAAGCACTCTACCAACTGAGCGGCATCCTCCAGCCCCTTTCTAGGTGTAATGTGTAATAATGTTAATAATGTGTAAGAACTGTGTAAATAGTTGAGACACTGTATCCTTAGGAAGACAGGAAGAAAGTTTGTGCATGTTTAGAACCATTGCAGATTTCCTCCAAATATTTATGATTCTTAATTGGTTGGCATCTTAGGTAAAGAATCTACCAATATGGAGAGTCAACTGTAAGTCTAAAATTCTATTTAGGAACAGCTTTCAGAAACCATGCTAGGAAAAACCCCACTAACGCAACCACTTGAACCACTGAACGGTCTCAAACTCTTACCTTTCCTAGCATGACTACCAAAGACAGCATCAGAAATTACACAGTAAAAAGGGGGTCATACCCCACACTCAGTGGATGCCTTCATGCTCCAGGAAACATTCTGGGGGTCTTGGATACTAGGTCTTTTCTGTGTCTCAAATAATCCATAAAATGAGTCAGTTCTGGATTCCAGACGTAGACTGAGAGTCACAGATTGTACTTCCTTATCTTCACATCAACTTGACGGGAAAAGGGCCACGCCTGCCCTCAAATCGTCGTCTGAGTCCACCTAGCTTCTCTTGCTCTGGCCCACAGCAGCTCCTTGGATCCAGGAAAGTAGTGAAGGACAGCGTGTACACACCTGTTTTTGCCTGTAGGACTTAGACTACTAACTATTCTCAATATAATTTAAAAACAACTTTTGGGGCATATCTTATATGCCATAAACTTCAGCCTTCTACATCATTATGTCACCAACAACAGGCAGGAACATACACCATGTCAGAAAATACCATATTCCACCCTTCTTATGGGTCCAAGACCTACCACTACTCCAGGGCCAGATGACTGCTTACTCTGTCACTGTGGTTATTGACTTTTCTAAAAATATTATACACGTAAAATCATATACTCTTTTAGCTTCTCTCTCACTTAACACAATGGATTTTTAGATTAATTTACTATTAAATGCATATTACCAGTGTGTTTCAGTGGTTTTTATTTTTGCTTGTGATTGACTGAACCCAGACCTTACATACGCTAGGTAATTGATCTACCACTGAGATATAGTCTTCACCTTTTTAAATTGTTAAGTTTTAGCCCATTGTGTAAACACACTGAATTCTGTTCATTCACTTACAGTTGCTACATGTTTGGTTGTTTCTAGATGATGATTATCATTATTATTATTAACACGTGTGTGTTTGGGGGGGCACGAGCATACTATGGTGCTCTATGCAGAAGTCAGAGGACAACTTTGGGGGACTGGATCTCTTCCTCCACTGTGAGTTTTGGGGAGTCAACTCAGGTTATTGGGCTTGTGTGGCAAGTGCTTTTACCCACTGAGCCATCTTCTGGGCCATGTTTCCAGCTTTGAACAAATATAAAGAGTGCTGTGTTGTTTTTTATATGGCCTTTGGTTTTGCTGGATTACATAGTGAATGCGTGTGTAGCTGTTAAAAACTGCCAAATTGTTTTGTACAGTGCTTATACAACCTTGGGCAGGGGCAGGGGCAGGGGCAGGGGCAGGGGCAGGGGCAGGGGCAGGGGCAGGGGCAGGGGCAGGGGCAGGGGCAGGGGCAGGGGCAGGGGCAGGGGCAGGGGCAGGGGCAGGGGCAGGGGCAGGGGCAGGGGCAGGGGCAGGGGCAGGGGCAGGGGCAGGGGCAGGGGCAGGGGCAGGGGCAGGGGCAGGGGCAGGGGCAGGGGCAGGGGCAGGGGCAGGGGCAGGGGCAGGGGCAGGGGCAGGGGCAAAGTCTAGGACTTCCAGCTTCCCACATTTTTACTTACTTTATTAGTTTTTTCCTCTTCCTCCTCCCTCCCCAACCTTCTCCCGCCCTCCTTTTTTTTCTCCTCCTCTTCCTCCTTCTCTTCCTCCTCTTCCTCCCCTCCTCTCCCTCCCCTCCTTTTCTTCCCTCTCCTCCTCTTCCTCCTCCTCTTCCTCCTTCTCCTCTTCCTCCTTCTCCTCTTTCTCCTTCTCCTCTTCCTCCTTCTCCTCTTCCTTCTCATCCTTCCTTTATTTTCTGAAGCAGGGTTTCTCTGTGTAGATCAGGCTGGCTCAAATTCAGAGATCCACCTCCCTCTGCTTCCTGAGTACTGAGATCAAAGGCGTGGACCACTGGTGCCTGGCTCAGTTTTCTTAATTAAGTCCTCCTTGTGGTCTTAGCTTTCACTTTCTTAAGGACAAATAATGTGGAGGATCATTTTCTGTGTCATTTCCTCCTTCTTTCCCTCCCTTTCTCTTTCCTTCAGCCTCTGGCTGTCCTGGAATTTACTATGTAGCCCAAGCTGGACTTGAATTCATAATCCTCTTGTCTCTGTCTCCTAAGTGCTTGGATTACAGATGTGTGCTACCACATCTGGATTCTTGCACATCTTTTTAATCTTCTGATTAAGGATTATTTTAAAATTATTTTTTAAAAAAGTAAATGATTTAAAAAATGCTATCTGAAGTTAAACCCTTTCTTAGATACAGGTTTATTTATATCTTATTTTGAACTTCAGTTTTCTTAAGTATCTGTTGATGACCACAATTTTAAAATTTTAGTGATGTTCAGTTAATCAGTTTATTTTTTTTAGAGTTTATAGTTCTTTCTTTCTTTCTTTCTTTCTTTCTTTCTTTCTTTCTTTCTTTCTTTCCCCCTCCCTCTCTGTGTGTTCTATCAGAGAAATCTTTGGATAATTTAAGGTTAAATTTTCCCATGTTTTCTTATGAGTGTTATAATTTTAGTCCATACATTTGCATATTAACCCAATGAATTACTTTCGGCATGGTGTGAAGAAATAGCCAACGCTTGCTTTTCCCATGTGAATATCCACGATTTATAGCACATCTGGGGAAAAGACTGCTCTTTCTCAGTGGAATTACCATGACTCCTTTGTTGTAACTGACCAATATACCTGGATCTATTTCTGGAGCTTTGGTTCCAACCCATTGACCTGACACCTCTGTCATCTTTATGTCCACACCAGACTGTCTCGATCATTGTGGGTTTGTAGTAACCTTAGGATGAGTTTTCTTCTTTTTTTCCTTTTCAGTTCTGGAGTTGGATCCACAGTTTCTGTCATGCGAAGTCTAACACTAGCTTCACTTCCAGTTTGCAGATTATGAAGCTTTAAGTTCTCTGTTTTTTTTTTCCTGCTATAATATTTTTAGAACATTATTAAGATTATTCTAAGGTCTTCTGAGTTTCATGTAACACATCAGGATTGTCTTGTTTGTGTTTTTACTGATGTTACATAGAGTCTTTAGGTCACTAGTGGAAGAATAGCATCTTAGTCATGAATTCTCTTTGAACATCATATGCCAATTATAAACTCTTTCATACAGTTTTATAGATTCCGATGTTCACATAGTTTGCATCCTTTGTTAAATGTTTTCCTAAGTAAACTTTGTTGCTTATTTTGAATTCACTTATGTTTAACTTTAAAAAAAATTTCACTTTCTTGGTTAGACACCCCCCCCCATCATCTGAGGATAATATATATGTATGTATATATTATCCTGATATATAATATATTATATTTATAAATATTATATAATATATGTTTATCAAGTATATATTATATATTTATATATTGAGGCTATTGTAAATCCTCAGTGTGTTTACTATCTGCATATAGGAAGGCTGCTAATTTTTGTATTTTATTGTTATGCTGAATGTATTTACCAGCTGTAGGAGGTTTTGGGCAGAGTCCTTAGGATTTTATAATATATAGAATCATTTCATCTGCAAATAAGGACATTTTGACCTTTTCCTCTCCTGTTTATATCCTCTTTATTATATTATATCCTTCATTTGTCTTATTTCTGTAGCTAATATTTCAAGTTTTTGTTTTGTTTTTTCTTGGTCTCACTGGGTAGCCCTGGCAATCACTATGTAGATTAGGCTGTCTTTGAACTCACAGAGATCTGCCTGCCTCTGCCTCTGCACCCCCAAATGCTGGGATTGAAAGCATGTGCCTCTGTGTGGCTAGCCTATGATTTCAGATATTATATTGAATAGGAGTGAGGAGAGTTGGTGTCCTTACCCCGTAGATTCCAGCAGAAATTGTCTGCATTTCCCCCTTGCATTTAGCAAGGTATTGGCTATGGGATTGCCATACATTGCCTTTATTATGCTGAGATATGGCCTCTGTGTTCCTAGATTGCTTAGATTTTTATTAAGAAGGGATGTTGGATTCTTGTCAAGAGGCCTTTTCTACATTCAATGAGATGGCTGTATGGTTTATTGTTTTTTTTTAATGTTGAACCATCTCTGCATCTCTGAGACGTAGCCAAGGTGGTCATGGTGGATGATCTTAGATTCTGTTTGCAAGTATTTTACTGAGAATTATTTTTTTTGTTCATTTTATCAGAGTTATTGCCCTATAATTATCTTTTTGTGTTGGTTTTCTGTCTGGTTTTAGTGTCAGGGTAGTACTGGCTTTATAAAAAGAACTTAAAATATTCCTTCATTTTTTCTATTTTATAAAGTATTTTGAGAATTATTGGCATTAGTTCTTTGTTGGGAGCCAACTTTTAGCAGAAAGCGGCTATCAGCTTTGCAGCCATCTTGAGCCATATACCCTGACATGAGATTTGGATTACAATAGCCTACAACAGCTGAGCACACTCCGATAATCTTGGTTTAGATACCTTGAGATTAAAGGTGTGTGAGATTAAAGGTGTGTGAGATTAAAGGTGTGTGAGATTAAAGGTGTGTGACTTAAGAGTATGACTTAGAAGTATAGAGATCAGAGTTAGAGACAAGACCTAAGGGCATGATTAAAGGTGTAACTTAGAGGCTTGGCTTAGAAGTAAGACATATAAAAGGCAGAGGCAGACATTAGGGAGACTATAGAGGGAGAATCAGACAGGAGACACTTAGAGAAAGAGAGACTGAAGAATAAATGGGATTGAATCACACCCTGTCTGGTCTCCATTCTTTGAGTCTGCCCTCACCCTCGCTCTTGCTGAACCCTGACCCGCAGACCGGAGCAGCAGCTTGGGCCGGGATACAGTGGCCGCCCAAACGTGGGTTGGCCCGGGCCTCAACATTTTGCCTGGGCTGCAACATTTATTTTGGCTGCCCCAACGTGGGGCTAGTGTGGACCCCAACATTATTTTGGCGCCCGAACAGGGACTCGAGCTTGGGCCTCAACATTATTTTGGCACCCAACGTGGGGCTAGTGTGGACCCCAACAGTTCTTAGATGGTTTGGTAGAATTCTTCACTGAATATATCTGATTTGTTTCAGTTGGAGTATTTTTTAGGTACCATTTCTCTCTCATTGGACATTATGAGTCTATTTAAATTATTTATTTCATCTTGATTTAGTTTTGGTAGACCATATATATCTCAAAATTTATCCATTTCTTTTATAGTTTCCAGCTTGGTATGATACATATTTTAAAACTATGTCCTTATCATTCTCAGAATTCCCCTAGAATCTGTTGGGTTCTCTATCTCTGAAACCTTGTCAAATATTTTATTTTTTAACATTCTGAGTAGCATACAAACTGGTATCTATTTTAGTTTTATCTATTACAAACTTACTATTTTTACCTATTAGTTTATAAGGTTATAACTGGGACAGAATTGGAATTTTATATAGATTAAAAAACCAGGGTGACTGAGCCATGGGACCTCTACAACCACTATGTTAACCTTCATGGTTTTGGTGCTTTTATATTTCATGTGTTTGTGTGTGTGTGTGTGTGTGTGTGTGATCGAGTGCGTATATACATGAAGGACAGAAATTATAATTATTTTTAAAGATATATAAAATTCCAGCTCTTATTTCCAAATCCTATCTCACCTAACAACTGTGTTAAGCACAGAGGTTTAATAATCAGATTTGTGGCCCATAGTGGAGAGTTAATTAAATATACCTATTGGTGATGGGAATATAAATTTCCCTAATTACCCTCCCCCCCCCAAATAGTTTTTATGCTTTTGAGAACTTTCACAGTGCTCCTACCCCTAAACCTAAGAGACTCTATAAACCCCAGCTCTCTGAGAAAATCACAAGTGTGGCATGCCTTCAGCAGAGAAACTTATTTGTGTGGGATCAGAAATAAAATAATTAAATATTTTCACTGGGAAAAAGAGACTCCAAGAATCACGACTTTAAGCCTTTGCTCTCAGACAATGCGCTGTTACTTGACAAGAATTCTCCTTAGGAAAAATAAATCCAGCTCGAATTATGTAATTATTCTTGTCCTTGGCCTTCTGAGTCACTCAAGGTTTTCTGTCTGTTGGGGCAGCACAGAGGCAGGAGATCCCTTCTCTGAAGAATCAAGCTGAATTTAAAGCAAATTTAAAGCAGGTAGGTGTGCTGCTTTCTAACGGACAAGGATGCTACCATCTTGATACACATTTCTATGGGAAAGCTGCAGTGTAAGACATGCTGAGAGTTCTAATAAGGCCTGTCAGATAATAACCATGGTGACTGTACTTGGAGTTTAGCATCTGAATTCTTGTGCTCAAACTCAGATGAGTGGATTCTTAGCTCTCATTGTTGAAACTAAGTTCCCTCAACTGTCCCAGGGAAGAGCTCAGTGGATACAGTATTTCTGGGCTAAGGATGGCACCATAGCCAGGACTGAATGGTACATAGCTCAAAGGTCAAGGCCTGGAGTTCTTGAGAATGTGGGATGAGAGGCAGGAATAAATATGGGAGTCTGATGACCAACCTCTGGAAGGCTGGAGAGGGCAGGGCTGGTCAAGAGGTTGGTCATCAGACTCGCCTACTTATTCACCCTTTGCCTCTCCTTTCTACCTGATTCCCTTAGTAATTATTTATCAGAGTTCTGGAATGGGATAACCTGGGGTGGCATGGTAGGCAAACAAGTAAGTTTGCTTGACAAAGAAGCTGGCATTTCTTGAAATAATAATGAAGGCCACCAGAGAAACTCCTGGGTGTTGATTCAGTGGTTGCTTCTTGGTCCTCTCTTATCTGACTCACTAGCACTCACCACCACTGATCACTCCCACTCCACAGAGCACTGTCTCCTTGGGTTTTAAGGATGTTGCCATCACCCTTGGTTGGTGTCTTTTGCTGAGTTCCTCTGTTCCAAAGTCTCTAAAACCTGAACGTTCTCAGGGCTCATTCTGCTGTCCGAGCTTAATTACTTCCTTTATAATGTTTTCCGTCCTGTGTCTTAAATTCTATGGATATTCTATTAAATATAGATTTTTTTCTCTCCATCTTAGACTTTTTCATTATTCTGGATAACCAATTGGCCTCGCTGCTTGCATTCTAATGAGAGCTCAGTAAGTCCAAAGTGATCTTCTTAGTTTTCTTTCCCAACCTGTTATATCTGAGCTATTTTTCTTCAGTGATACAGCCAGTGGTAAGTTGCCCATGCTCCAATAAACACCAGCACATTGACTAAACTCAGTGGGTCATAAAAATAAAAGATGTAAGAGTCAGAGGGGATTGGTTGGGAAGAATGTTCAGAGGAAGTGGAGGGGGATATGAGAGGTAATGCATAAATACAACATGTATCCCAGGTCAAAGGATAAACTTAAAACGTTAAAAAAAGAAAAAAATAGGTGTTCTAACTACAGTCAGAAGTTCCTATAGCTCTCCATGGATCTTTCCCCTTCTGACATGTCTGCCATGCTCAACTCATTTTCTGCTTTGTTTACACAACATGAGAAACATTGTGGCTAAAGTGCCTGGAATTAATTCATGAACTCTTAATGGGAATGGATGGAACCTTAACAGTCCTGCTGAGCAAATTCTGACCTCTGCCTCTAACACTCAGGTAGAGAGAGAAAGGATAGGATCAGAAGGAAGCCAGTGTCTAAGGAGCACTTGGTGAGGAGAACTCCAAAAGAGATGGTCTCTCAAAGTCATGTGGGTCGGGTTCCTGGTGGAATTGTCAGAGCCGAGTCTAGGAGAGATTACGGTGGAAGGAGAGTTTGACTTAGAGTTGAAGGTGAAGACTGGGTACATTTGGGGTAAGGTCTATGGAGGCAGAGGATTCGACTTATAATGCTGAATGAATACACCAGGAAGAGAAAGAGAGAAAAATTAATCAAAACAGTGGGGCATTCCAGAACACCTGGATATGGATGAAGAGGAGCGTTAAAAGAAGAAACAAACATGTAGATTGAAATGAATGTGCTATTAAAAGGTGGAGCCACATTGGTGGCTACTGTGGCCACTCTCTGGAAGAGCACATCTCTTCTGTTCCTTCTTCCCCTCCCCTACCCCTGCTTCCTGGCTGCTGTGGTGTGAACAGCTTTGTTTTGCTGTACCTCCCTGTCACCAAGATGTTCCACCTTGCTGCAGGTCTTGTTCTAGTTATGCTTTGTCAATTTGACACAAGCCAGGGTCATCTGGGGAGAGGGAACCTCTACTGAAAACTGGCCTCCATCAGGTTAGCCTGTGGACAAGTCTGTGGGGCCATTTTCTTGATTATGATAAATGTGGGAGGACCCAGCCAACTGGGGCAGTGCTGCCCCTGGACAGGTAGCTCCAGGTTGTGTAAGTAAGCAAGCTGTCTTAGTCAGGGTTTCCATTCCTGCACAAAACATCATGACCCAGAAGAAAGTTGGGGAGGAAAGGGTTTATTCAGCCTACACTTCCACATTGCTGTTTATCACCAAAGGAAGTCAGGACTGGAACTCAAACAGGTCAAGAAGCAGGAGCTGATGCAGAGACCATGAAGGGATGCTGCTTACTGGCTTGCTTCCCCTGGCTTGCTCAGCTTGCTTGGTTCTTATAGAACCCAGGACTACCAGCCCAGGGATGGCACCAACCACAATGGTCTGGGCTCTCCCACCTTGATCACTAATTGAGAGAATGCCTTATAGCTGGATCTCATGGAGGCATTTCCTCAAGAGAGGCTCCTTTCTCTGTGATAACTCTAGCTTGTGTCAAGTTGACACACAAAGCCAGACAGTACGCAAGCTGAGCAAGCCACAGAGACTAAGCTAGCAAGCACCTTTGCTTCATGGTTCCTGCCTTTACTTCTGCTTGGCTCTTTCCCTGACTTTTCTCAGTGATGGACTGGGACATGTAAGCCAGAAAAGGTCCTTTCTTCTTCAAATTGCTGTTTGTCAAGGTAGTTATCACATCAAGAGAAAGTGACTAGGACAGGCTCTTGGTGACGTATCCAGCTAACCATGGGCTGAAATGTCTGAGACTGTGAGTCGAAAGAAACCTTCTTCATATCCTACAGGACTGTCTTAGTCTGGGTTTCACTACTGTGAACAGACACCATGAGCAAGGCAACTCATATAAAGGCAGCATTTAATTGGTACTGGCTTACAGTTTCAGAGGTTCAGTCCATTATCATCATGGTGGGAAGGATGGCAGCATGCAGCAGACATGGTACTGGAGGAGCCATGAGTTCTGCATCTTGATCCAAAGGTAGCCAGGAGGAGACTGTCTTCTTCAGGCAACCAGCAGAAAGATCTCTTCCACACTGGGTGGAGCTGGGTACAAAACCTCAAAGCCCACCCCTGCAGTGACACACTTCTTCCAACAAGACCACATATCCTAATAATGCCACTTCCCATAGGCCAAAGATATTCAAACTACCACAAGCTGGGACCAAAAAAGGTGGCTGGCATAGGATGCAATTCGACCATATCACTAAGAATAAAGCAAAGCACCACTGGTAATGAGTGAGACGTACAACTTCCTTCATATGGTTCAGGTATTATAAGAACAACTTAAAAGAATCCCCATGGCTCTACATAACAAAGAAGTCCTATAAATAGAATGTCTGGTTTTTACTCACTTGTCAGTCTACCAAGAACAAATAATTGAAGGCATCTGAGAAGTTACAGGAAGCAGAAATATTTATCTTGTCATAGTTATCTGAAATTATGTGTTCTTATGACAAAGAAAATGTCCTTGACTCTTCAGGGAAACAGGTAATCAAGTTTACATTTGAAAAAAACTAGAAGTCTATACAACAGTTGTGTAATGCAGCTGATTATTGCCTGGGACCACTTTGGCTTGGGTATCCACTGCTCACTTGAGAGATACCACCTAAGTCTGATCCCGAAGAACCTTCCTCAGAGAGCCTGACTTTCATGGATGGGGGAGAAGCAGTCATGGCAACCTTACTTGGTCATATGATGGATATTACACTCTATCTTCTCAGGGCTGATTTGATTAGTGATTAGACACAAGTGCTCTGCCTGAGGTCTTTGCAACTCAGGGCTCATTTTTATTTGTTTACTTTTCTCCAGTGGCTCACACTGGACCATGATGCCATCCTGGGCATTTTCTTCCATTCTACTTCAAACTCTTCTCTCTAAGGCTCATTTGAAAACTATCCAGTTTGAGTGGCTTACCCTTCATGATCCTAACCATCAGTGTCTCCTACGTGGATGGCCACATTTGCCTCCTTGGTCTTCCTATCTCTATTCTGGTCTGTTTAAAGCATCCTCTGAGGCAATAGCTGGGATGAGGCTTTTATGGACTGGATCAGCTCAGGCCATTCCTTGCCTCCAAGTGCCCACAGGGGCCTTCCAGCACTCTGCAAGACTGTCTCCTTCTACCTGCTCCATTGCTTCTTTCATATCATCTTGTTTTGTTCTGGTGTAGCCAACTAACCCCATGTTCCCTGAGCCCCCCCACCCCCCCACCCCTAGGGCTCTCCCTCACAGCTAGAGTGGCAGCACCACGCATCCCCAACTTGCTTGCTGAGTCTCCTCCTTCACTACCTATTATAGTTGGTTTTAAAGTCAACTTGCCAAAAAATTATAATCATCTCAGTAGGGAGCCTCCCCTGAAGAATTGTCCCAATCATTCTGATTGATGTGGAAAGACCCCGCCCTGACTGTGGGGAGCACCTTCTGATACCCATCCAGATACAAAGGGTGTGTTAGAAGAAGGATTATTTCATGTTTTGATCCTTGGCCTTCCCTCTCGTAGATGAGTTAATGTGTCCCCTGTTGCTGTTGGAGCTGCTGATTCCTATGCTGACTGCAGAACCAGCATTTCCAAGATTTCTCTGTGGACTAGGAACTAACAGCTCTCCAGGAACCTTGTGGCTTCTGGCATTAGAGGCATCGACCCTATGTACTGAGCAGCAACTTGGTATCGGGATACCCCTACAGTGAGAGATAGCCTCTGTGGAATAGCCCCAACTGCCGAGAGACACAGATTCAAGGTCTGAGCAACTACCAGGGTCTCAGCTCTCAGCTGTGATTCTGCTGGTGTTAGTATTTTAGAGCTGATTTGGTAAGTTCTTAAGTGTATACATATATGTATATATGTATATGGCATTTATATTTATGTATATATATGTATACACATGAACATATACATTCATAGACACATTTGTGCATTAGTTGTATTCCTTTAGAGAACCCTAACACACCACCCCCTTTACAGTGCATCTCGGTGAGGTCCCCTGATCGCTGTCTTGCACAGGGCACCCTGCCACTCCAGTATCTCTGGGTCAGTCTAATTGCCCTCTTCTCTCTAGAGATGTTTGTTTCTAAAATCCCTGTACTTTCCCCCTTATTTCCTTATCTCTGTTACAGGGGATCTTTCTGGTTCATTTGTTGACCTGTATCAAGCTGTTAACATTGTCCTGGATACCTTCACTACCTCTGTGAGCAGATGAATGGATAAGCATTCTTGGAAGTGCCTTCTGTAACTGTCCTGCTTCATGTACCCTTTTACCTATCCACAAAAATTCTGTACAGTTAAAGGCCACACAAATTACTGAATTGGGGGATGGAGAGATGGCTCAGCAGTTAGGGCCACTGACTTCTCTTCCAGAGGACCGGGGTTCAATTCTCAGCCCCCATACGGCAGCTCACAACCATTTGTAATTCCAGTTTTAGGGGTTGACACCTTCATACAGACATGCATGCAGTCAAAAACACCAATGCACACAAAATAAATTAAATAATTATTTTAAGACCTGTACATTGATAGAAAGCTGGTTTGGGTCTACAGGTATTTGTATTTTTGACATGTGCAGGTATGTTCATCCTGGTCCAGCCCCACGTGAATGGTTTAAAGTAACTTCTCAAAAGCAATTAAGTAAAGCATGGAACTGGTGCATACAGAACAGCAGGTGTGAGGAGCTGTGTATTCCATGAGAGAGAAGCCAATTGAGACCATGCTCTTCCACATTGAATGTCTTCCTTCTTGGTCTCAGCTGTTACATGAGCCAAGGAGTGCGTACTTCTGGTGGCATCATGTGGCTGAAGAGTTTAGGCCCTGGCTCTATAGTTTGGCAAAGGACAAAGGCCATGTAGTCCCATGGCCTGAGGGACAGTCTTCTGAGGAAGTAGCCTCCTTCTCTCTTTTGGCCTCTGCTAGGATTTATGCTTCTTCTTTCAGTAAATGATGTTTTGATATAGGAGCAAAATTACCTTCTGGCACTCCTCTACCTCCCTCAGAGAGTCTGTCATGAACTGTTATTTGTGTTTGTAGGAGTCTTATTGTGACCAGCAACAGAGGGGCATGTTATACCCATAATCAGTCACTTTTTAATTTACATTTCCATGAACTCTGTAACATGACCCTTAGAAGACCTTTGGGTAACTGACCTCATTGCTGAGCTAGTTACATCCTTGCTGCCTATTCCTTATCTCTGCTTCCTCTCTCTTTCTCTCTCATCAGTGTGAGCCCATCTATGAGGCTATCATCATCTATCATATTTACATATGCATATATACATATAAACATACAAATATATCTATAATTCTGATAACTTACATAGTCATGGATTCAGGTATCTTCAGAGAGAAAATGACTACATACATAGTGAACATGTGGAGTATTTTTTGTCATGATATCTTAAATAGTACAGTGTATAATTATATATATATAATATATATATATATATTATATATATAAATTTTGCATTGTGGATGAACGTAGGGGAAATTTACAGGGTCTCAGGTATAAGCCATCTAGAGATAATTTAAAATATATGGGGGATACATGAATAGATTAAATGAAAATACAATGCCAATCTGAATAAGAAACGAGCATCTATGGGATTTGGTACCCCTGGGTGTCCTGGGATCAATCACCTGAAGATGCTGAGGGATGGCTGTGTGTATATGCATGTGTTCACACAGCTGTCCTATCTGATTCAGCAGGGAGAGATCAGAACGTGTGGTATTAGATACAGTTCAGCAAGGCAAGTGCTAAAAAAATGATATTCAATAATGGCATTCAGCCCATACAGAATAGAATAGTAGGAAAACAGGGACACACACACACACACACACACACACACACACACACACACACACGTGGAAGATAATATCAAATCAATTAGTGAGGGAACAGAAGAGAAAAGAGAGGCAAAGAGATGGCACACTCAAGAACAGAGGCACATTTGCTTGCTGACTGGGAAAAAGCAGAGCATTCTGAACATGGTGCCTCCATCAAGAGTCTACAGCAAAGTAAAAAAAAAAACAAAACCAAACTTTGTCCCCAGCCCTGCCCCTGAGATGGGGATTTTATTATGTAGCCCAGGCTGGTCTTGAACAGAGTCTTCTAGCCTTAGCCTCCTAAGTGTTGGGATTACAGGGATGTGCCACCATAGTCAGGTTAAACAATTAGAAACAATTAGTTCAAGACAAATTATTTTCAGTTTGTTCTCTTTTTTTTTATGGTACTGGAGACTGAACCCATTTAAAAAAACTATATGAAAAACAATACTAACTATAGGTGGTTTATTTGATAACACACTACAGGTTACAACTTGCTTGGGGCTGGCAGCAACCGTATCATACCACTTCATCACTGTTAAAGCTGCACACTGGTCTCATTGCTCCTTATAGAAAGAATACAACCCTCGTGTTTAAGGTAGACCATGTTTGCAACATCAGCGCTCAGGACACCGAGACAGGAGTGTTTTTGAAACCAACCTAGGCCACAGCCAGTTTGGGTAACAGTGCTCCTGAGGCTACAAGTGCTGTCTGCCCTTATAAGTGCCCTCAAGGGGCCTGAAGCTTACATAAGAACTACAGGCAATGACTGCAGAGAGCAAGAGAAATGGTCTTCTCCAGAGAAGAGTGTGCCAATAGGTTGTCCAATACCAAATGGTCCTCCCTGAAAACACATACGCAAGTAACATCATACAGACCGAGCAGGTTATATTTAGAAATATATGGGTATATATCTATGTGCATGCAATAACAATTAATAAAAAAAAGAAGTCATGAATTTGAAAGAGAGCAAGGAGAGGAAAAATTTAAAGAGAAGAAAGGGAAAGGTGAAATGTAGTTATATTATAGTCTTCAAAAACAAAAAACAAAACCCCTAGTACTTGGAAAAAAAATAAGAGAGGGATGAAGCAGCCTTATGGGAATGGATGAATTCTGTGTCTAGGGAACCAGGACAGGGACCGTGGGACTCATTAGTTTGAGGTCTAATTTCCAAAGGCATTGTTAAGAAAGTGTATTCATTTGAAACAGTTAGGCAACGCCACTTGAAATGCTTGAAGTTCATGATTCTCCATCTGTGTTTGCCTGTAAACATTCGACTTCCCGCTAAAACCCTGATAAAGAAGAGAAACATGTCTCTCACACAAAGTATTCAATAACTTGCACGACGATGACATCTCAAGTGTAGAGTTCTGCATGTGACAAATGTTAGCATTATGTATGTTTATGTTGTTGTAAATATAAATACAATTCCCGAATCTTTGAAGGAATGGATGAGGGCAAGTGGAATTTTACCCAGTGCCTGAAGTTCTCTCCTGGGAGACATTCACCCCAGCCCAAGTATTTGCCTTTAATTTTAAGGATAAAAGAAGACTGCATCCAGTTCAGTAGTAATTTCTCTAAAAGCCTGTGGTGGGGGACATTGGAGCAATGACTCTACAGGTAATGGGACTTGCTATTCTTACAGAGGACATGGGTTTGTTCCCAGCTCCCACAAGATAGCTCACAAGCATTTGTAACTCCAGTTCCAGAGGAATCCAATGCCCTCTTCTGGCCTCTTTGGGCACCAGGCAAGCAGGTGGCACATAGGCACACACATCTGCAAAACACTCATATGCATAAAATTAAAATTAAAAAAATTAAAAAGTTGAAGGGTACAGAGAATAAAGAGAAGCAGCGAGGTAAAGTGAAGACCCTGTTTGGCTGAGTCTGCGTTAGCCTGTGTCTTCTACCACCATAAACTGGAACCTCTGCCTAATGAGCTCACTGAGAAGGGCACTGCCTCCTGAAAGGACTCTTAGAGATTTGCAGATTGCAACTCTATGAAAAGATCATGACTATCATGGGAGTATTTGTCATGCTGGCCGCCAGCTGGAGGAGGCTGAGTTCAGTCATCTGTATTATAGGAAAGTGCTTGCTTGAATATGTTTGTTGAAAAAAAAAAAGTTTGCTCATTTAAGCTCTAGTGCTCACAGCAGCCTGGTGTGGTGAGTGAGACAGGGGTTCTGCTTCTCCACAACTACTGTTTTGTTTTGATCTTTGAGACAGGGATTCTCTACAATATAACCCGGACTATCTTGAACCATCCCACAAATATTTTATATATAATTCAAATACACACACACATATGTATATGTATATGTATATATATATACATATATATATATATATATATATATATATATATATATATATATGTTTCAAATATTATATATGCAAGATCAGGGTGGGCTTGAACTTTCAGAGATCTGCCCTGTCTAGACCTCCTGAGTACCTGGATTAAAGGTGTGTGCCACACTGCCAGGCTCTTCCTGACTGTAGATGACACTAAACTGCTGGCTTCTGAAATGACTATGAATGTTTAGTTTTGTCTTTCTCCCTGTAGGTCTGCATGAGAAATAAATGCAGACTCCTTCCTCTCCTTCTATGGTACTGAAAATGGAACCTAGCATCTCACACATAACACAGCGGCATGAGACGCTGCATGGAGATGCTACATTTTCAGACCCAGGTTCACTTATAAACTCTATAGGAAGATGTTTCTTTGATAACATTGCCCAAAAGGAAAAAAAAAGAATATGAAGTAGTTAAGACTGGTCATGTGCCACAGAAGACATTTTTGTCAACTGTGGACTGATTTTTGATGGCTGTCCCATAAGCTAACATTGCTAGAGACATTGTAGCTGCATCTTTGTTTGTGTAAGTACATTTTATGATGTTCATGTGACAAGAGAACACCTAATCGACCACTTTCCTGAGGCTCTATCTTCATCCACAAGTGCTGCAAAACTGGAATTCGAGATTAAACTGTGTACAAGAAATAAAACATTTATTTTTTTTAAGAACACAAAGAATCAGTCCATATATATATATATATATATATATATATATATATATATATATATCGACCAGGCATGACGGTACAAGCCTTTAATCCTAGCCCTTAGGTAAAGACAGAAGGATCTCTGACACTCTGACAGTTTGGTCTATATAACAAATTTGAGGCCATCCAGGACAATATAATATCTGGTCTCAAAATGAAACCAAACCAAACCAACTACAAAAAACAACAAAATACACCAAAGCCCAACATCACAATATAAAGTCACCTTGCAGCTCTGTATGCCATGGTCAAGGGTGCAGACGTGAGACCAGGCCAGGCTCAGGCTCAGATGCCATTCTGCAGATCTCCAGGCCATGGCCATGTGTTTACACATTCGTGACCCAGGCTCAAAACAGGATGAGGCGTGTGTTTCAAGAAAACATGTGTAAGAAAGGTCCCAGCTGAACTCTCACTGTGGCAAAGCTTTTATTACATCTACCTTTCTGTTAATCTTCTGAACCCCACCCTAGAAGACACTTGGTGAAACTGCTTTACAAATAACTTCATTTTGTTTCATCGAATGAAAATTGAGGACAGTGGTTTTTCTGGATGACGAGAGCAAATATGGTTAGATGTCTGTTTATGTATCTCTCTTAAAAAAATGTATGTGTGCATATTTTAAATTGAGGTGAGATTCAGTAAACATAAAATTAACCATGGTAAAGCATGTGGCTCAGTGGCATTGGTACGTTCACAGCATGGTCACGGCCTCTCTTTCACTCAGTTTTATCGGTCCAGAAGAAAACCCACTCCCCTAGTTTCCTCTTCCCTCCCACAGATGACCATCATCAACTGACTTTATGTTTCCATGGATTTGCTCAACCTGGACATTTCCTATAAATAAAATAAGTTGGCCTTTGTGGTGAACTTCTCCTACTTAACACATTTTGAAGGTTTGTCCACACTGCGGTCTGTAGGTACACATCATTCTTTTGTGTGTGTGTGTGTGTGTGTGTGTGTGTGTGTGTGTCTAGGTGGTCATCCATTACGTATGTATATTACATGTTGTTTATCTATTCCTTTGCTGATGGAAATTCACTCTGTTTTCACCCTTTGTCTACTCTGAGCAGTAGCTAACAACAGTAATGTAAAAATAATTTGACTCTGCTTTTGAGGCCTTCGGAATCGCTAGTGGATATAAGACTGCTGCTTAGCATGCAAAGGGACAGCAGCGTTCTGTAACGTCAGAACCTTTTGTACACCCCCAGTAGCACTCCAGTACCACAGGTTCTCTGCTAACAGAATTGGGCTGCTGTAACTATGGAAATCCTATTGGTTATGAAGGAACATTGCCTTGAGAATCCTCTCATGAATTTTATTCTCCAGTTGTGTATCCTCTTTGGAAAAATGTCTATTCTGGTCCTTTGCCCTTTCTTAATTAGATTGTCTTTTTGTTAAGTGGTAAATATTCCTTACGGTTCTAGATATTAGACCCATATGAAATAGAATTTGTAAATATTCCCCCATCCTGTGGGATGTACTCCTTTCTCGATCATGTCTTCAGTGCAGGAGAATTTCACATTTTGATGAGGTGTGACTTATTCCCTCATGGCAAGCTTTAAGTCTTAGTTCCAGGAAATCACAACCAAATCTGGCATCGTGGAGAGTTGTTGCTATGTTTTGTTCTAGGGTTTTTTTTTGCAGTTTTAGCCCTTGTACTTAGGTAATCAATTTTGAGTTAGCTATGTAGGGTGTGGCTATATACATGATTAGAGTCAGTTCAATCTCAGTTATTTATCAAATTCACACTGATTTCTAACTGAAAACTGACACATATTATTTAAGTCGCTGAGCACACTAGTTCCACGTAGGAACTCTCTACTACCTTCTTTTCTACAAGCAGAACACAAGGAATTACACAGTGGAGTTCTATCGCTATGTCACCGGGCTGGCGATTTGTGAAGACATTTGAAAGGAACGATTTTCTTTTCTCTCCAGTAGTGTCACCATTGCTCAATTCTTCCCAATATCACTGGTAAATTTCACCAGGTGTGCATTGAACTCAAGCTCTGGAAGAGCTGAGGATGCTGTGACCAATGAGAGAGAGGGATAACCCTGCCTTCAAGGAGTTTGTACTTCACGGAGTATGTGTCCATCAACCAGGTGGGGTACTGGGGGGGGGGATGGAACACAAGAAGATATAACAACCATGTTCTCAAGAAGGTAACCACTTAGAAGAGAGTCCATGGCCAAGATACAGTAAGCAAGCAGTAAATAATATGTGGCACCAAGTAGTAACAGGACAAGCTAAGCTATGGTGCCATTCACAAAGCCAAAGGGAGCCACACTAAAGAGACTCAGGACAGAAGGGGATGTCTCCAAAGGGGATGGCTTGACTCCAAAGAGTGAGCAGGGAATGACAATGTTAACTGCCATCATGAAAGTGATACTAGTCCTGGAAAGCATCAGCTTCTCAGGGCAGGACAAATGTATATATTCTCCTAAGTCACATAGGCTGAGACTGATGGCTGAGCCAGGCTGGCAGGAGGCCCTGAGAATTTTGTATTCTTGGAAGAGCAAGTGTGTTCCAATGGAACAGAAATCTTGGCAAGTGTGCATATCTGTAGCTATCTAGTTCAGGTGATGGCCCAGGGCTAACCTTAATACTCTCCAACACCAATTCTTACCTGAATGTATTGTAAATGAGGTGATTTTGTTGTTGTTGTTGTTATTTCTATAGACCTTAGCATCCTATTTAGACATTGTTGAGTTGATTATAGGGCTGTCTTTATTTTATTTCTGAAATTATTTATGATGTTTTACCAGGAAAAACACCCAGGAGAGAAATCAGCTCATTTCTTTCAAACAAACAAGCCTAATCTCCTGATAATCAACCTTCTGTTTAGGAGGCAAATAGTGTCCCTCGTGGGCTTCTCTGACCTCAGCTGTGGGCCTAAGTGTCTCTGTGGCCCCGTGGGAGCCTGCTCTGCTGTAGCTACAGAAAAACACCAGTAGGTCCTGCCCCTGTTGTTGGTAACACACACACACACAGGCAGGAAACTGAGAAGTAGCTGTGGCCAGCAGGTTTCTTCGGGGCTTCCTTGTCACATGGACCCAGCAAGGGTGCAAGAACCCACACTACCCAGTTGGCCATGGTCCCTACAAAGGCAGAGGTGACACTCAGCAAAGTTGTTAGGACTTTCCTCCACAGCTCTGAGAGAAAATTACTCTGGAAAACTAACAAGTTCTCTTTCCTCCAGTCTATATCTCTGCCTCTGGAAATCCAATTGGTAATTTTATTTTATTTTTTTAATTAAGCATTAAGATAGTTTTGATAGAAAGCCACAGGTTTTACCTCAAGTGTGAAAGGAGATTCCGGAGGCAAAGATCAAGCACGTTAGCAGCCCCCTTTACAGTACTAGCTCACTCCCACCCCCTCTGGAGTACTGAGAATTCTGAATTAACATAAGAGGTAAAAATATGCCAATCAAGAAAAAAATGATTAAAAAAATAAAGGCTGGCTGAATGCATGTTTAATACAGCCTACCTTAGTGCGATGCTGTGCTACTGTCAACAACATTTCCCAGAGGATTCAGTGATGCCAGTGATCAAAGCTGGGGGACCGGTGACAAGGTGACAAAGGCCTTGGAGAATGTGTCTGTTGCAACACTGGTGTGTATGGTCCCAGGGAAGCTTGTGGCCCATCAGGGCCATGTGCTCAAAGGACATGGCTCTTCCCTCTGCTTTAGAAGAATGGCTTGAACAACATATCTCCATAGCAGTGGTCCAGACTCCTGGACCACCAAGAGACAAGTTCACCACTGAGAGACAAATGCGATCAGTCTACAAATAGCTCCTTGCCCAGCCTGTAAACTTCAGAGACTGTTCTTGTTTTCCTCATCAATGGCCAGAGTCTTTCCTTCAAGTCCCTCCCTATTACAAGTCATCAGATTTGTGATTTATTCTACTTCAAATCAAAATTTGCTTGCATCTGAGAGTTCTCTGAAGCACAATCCAATGAAGGTGTCACAGGCCATGTCTGAATGCAGCGGATCCACCTGTCCATCCTCTAATAGCCAGATAACTGTTTCCAAATTTTGACAAGTTCCAAGATAAACCTTAAGGGGACCCTTTAAAGAGAGATCTCTGAGTAATTTATTGAAACAACCCATTGAAAAGACTGTCCTGTTTGTCTTTTAATGTATAAAATGCACGATTTTATTATTGGTGCCTGTGAAGCTTGGTTAACTACGTACACCTTTCCACACCATAAGACACCACCACCTTCTGTTACATGTGTACAGTCACCCCAGAGAGCCAGGAGGTGGGAGAACATGCTTAAAGCAGGCCTGGAACCATTTTTAACCAACACTTACTTGGGAAGAGCCTATCACAATCTGTAAAACTACTAAGTTAAAACAAAATCTATTTGCGTGTGATACTGAGGACTGGATCTTGGGCCTCACACATGGTGAGCAAGGGTTCTACCAACCCAGCTATGCCTACAGCCTTTTGTAATTTTGAGATAGGGTTTCTGTGAGTTCCTCAGGTTCTTGTTCTGAAGCCTAGCCAGGTCCTGAGCTTGTGATCCTCTGCCCTAGCCTCCTGGGTAGATGGGATTGCAGATTTGTCCTACCAGGCCAGGCTTAAAACCCAGTCCAAATTTCGTATATCACCTCCTATTTACACAGGCTGACATACAGAAGACTTGGAAATCACCGTGAAATAAGAGGAGTGATTTCAGCAGATGCCACTATTATGCCTGGCGAGGGGCAGCCTGGGCAAACCTGATGGCAAACCAATGCAATACCACATAACTGCAGAGAGTGGTTTACAACCTCAGTTCTCCTGTGAGCTGGTATGTGGGGTGTTGCGAGCTAGCACGATCAGCTGAGGTTCATAGGCTGCCACACAACTGGAGGACCAGTAAGAGCTGGGGGAGGCCCCAAATCCAAGGAGGGTCCAGAGAAGATACCTGTGGCACTAAGTCTTCACTGTAATCAGTGTTTACATTTGTCACACACATTCTTCTGCTAAGGAAAAACAACACCAAGATCTCTACGTTAACCAAGACGTGCTCCAACTGGAAGTATAGAATAAGCGTTGTTGGTAGCTTAGTTATGGAGTACAGAAAAGGCAGAGAGCAAGGGGGTTCAGGAGCACAGGGAGGCACTAGCACTGCTCTCCCCTCATGGAAGAACTAGGAAGAGATCAAGTTCAATCTAAGTTTGTGACCACATCCTGACTTTTGCTCATGCTGGCAGCCAAATGCTGGTCATTAGTGTCAAACTTGAGAGTGGTTTAGGAACCTTCGGGGAGATATTTAAATAGAGCCCACCCACGAATTCTTGAATCAAATCTCAAAGAATGGGCTTAGGACCTCTGGGGTGGTCGAAAGCACAGCCAACCCTGGGCATGAAACACACCCCAAGCTGAACTCATGTTCTCAGAAAGCTTGCTTTGATGATGTCAGTGGCTCCAGGAGGAAAACACACAGGGGAAGGTGTGGAAGGAATGGGAATGGGAGATTCAGTACACTCTACTTCTGATCCTGCTAGGCAGACAGTCCATGGAACACATGGAACTGCCCCAGGTAAAGTCACGGAGGCAGGTAGATCTCAAATCCTGGGATTCATCAGATGGCTGTGAAATTGTGATCTGATCTCAAATGCAGTCTGAAATGTTCTTTACCTATACTTTACATCACGGCTACAGGAACTCACTAAGTGATACCATAATGATAATGGTATCAAATGTTGAGTGTGGCATTACCCACAATCCCATTGTGACTTCCAGGCACAAGAGCTACTGCCAAAAAAGGGCTGTGTGTGTCATTAGCAGAGACCAAAGTTGAAACATCTTAACATGAGAAAGAGATGCAAAGTGCATTGTCTTGAAATGTGCCCAGGACAGACTTTTGCCACAGTCAGATCCTTTGTATTTGTCTGGGGCTAAGTCCTATAATTGATTTAGCTTTTCAAAAGTGTTGGTTTTACCTTCTTAGAACAGAAACCCCAGCTCAGGGATTATTTAACAAATTGCATTCATCCCCACCTGGGTCCAGCCCCTCCTCTGTGTCTGCCACGGAGTCCAGGGCAGTGCTACAGGAACTAAACACAGGTTGAGTCAATAGTCTCTGTCTTGGGGGTGCGGAATGATAATTTGAATTAATAGACATGATGAAACAACTCTCCTAAAGTATGAAAAGGCTTAAATGGAAATTTGTGAAAACCCACCCCAGGGCTCAATTCTTTAGCCACATGAAAGACAACAACTGACAAATGCAATTTCCCACTCAGACCTGACACCCCTTCTCAGAATAGATTCATTTTCAATACAAGGCTTGCTTCATGTTGGCACTAAACACTCTTGCTATTGCACTGAACGATAGAGAAAGAAAACAGAAACTAAACACCCAAAGACCTTCAGGGTCTTTGAAGAAAGTTGCTTTGTAAGGACCCAATCCTACTGACCATGTGTCCTGGTGCTGTGCTGATCTCATGTGTTAGAATAAGGGCTGTGGAGGCAAACTGTGATGCTGTCCCATCAGCAGGGGATAACTTCCCCTCCTTTTGTTTCTGAGAGTCAGAATTCCTCTCCCTGCCTCTGACAATACCCTTCACAGATAGGGAAGAAAAAAAAAAAAAAAAAAAGGAGAGGCAGGGCCCGCTCCCCTCCTCTCTCCTTTTTAGAACAGGGAACAGTCATTTTCTTTCATTTTAATAATTTCCTCCCTTGCTAGAGGAATTCAAACGTCTTTCACTTGCCAGGAGAGTGGGAGGCAGTGGGTGGAAGTCTTTAAAGACCTTCAATAACAGCTTGACACTAGCTGAGCTGGGATCTGGAGCTTAACCCTTTCAGATCCCCGCTCAGCAGGTGATGGAGAGTGAAACTAGGTGTCAGATAAAAAGAATCCCTTCTGCCTTTTTTTGCACCAACAGGAACCACATTATGAAAGGCATGTTCTAAATACACACACACTCTCTATCTAGCTTTCTCTCTCTCCCTCTCTCTCTCTCTCTCATCACAATTCCATGGCACTGATTCCTTTAGCCTAAGATATTGCACTGAACGCTAGAGAAAGAAAACAGAAACTCTTCTTAGGGCTAGATTAGACATTCTTTAGGGCCTCTTGTCTCGGAAGATGGTGGTAGGTACCACACAGGAACTGGGAGAGCAGTCTCTTGGCACACCAGTGTTGGCAAGACCAAGCACTGTCCAGCATCTTCATTACTCCTCGATGCTACAGTCTCTGATATTTATATGGAACCATGTCTGTATTTGTGGGTCTGATTAAAATATAAAGATCGGTGCACATGGATTCTATGCAACATGACGTCATTTTACATAAGGGACTTAAGCACTGCAGAATCTGGTAACTTCAGGGGTTCACTGAAACCAACCTCCTGCGGGCATCAAGGGACGACTGTACCTCCTGGTGTTTTACTCATCGGACGCTTCTGTGTCCACAGACTTCTTGTTGCTGCACATCCCTTACGTCTCTGCTCTGTCGACATTTGTTCTGAATTTGCAGGAATCCCCCAAGGCTGACCTCAGGGGAAGAAGTATGTGCTCGACTGTTGACTGTTAGCTACCTCAACTCCCCCATACCTTCCAGTCTTCGAGCTTCTTAGAGTTCTTGCCAAACCTCACTGAAGTGAATTTTCTTATGCAAAGTCGTTCAGAAGACTTTTCTGTACAAGGGAGCTGGGAGAAGCCTCCGTTTTATAGGCTACAGAGGATGGACACAGTGCGGTCTGATAAGAGCAGGAGTCAGTACCTGCAGACTCTGGAGAAACTGAAAACATTACGTTATCTGGAACTTTCTTTGAGTACCCATGTGCTAATCGTCTTTCTAGTTTTAAATAGTAGTGACTGAGTAATTCCTCTTGTTTATTCCAATTTCTAAACTCGAATTCTCTGTACAGTGTGAATCATATATTTCCTCCCACTTTTCTGACTTCCTTATGTACAGGTTTGTGCAGGTTTCCCAGAATCCAACAGGCTATGCAAAGCAGATTCCTATAAGTCAGAATTCAATATGGCTTGCTAATTTGTCCCCCCCCTCCCCATTCCAAAGAGGCCACAAAGGTCGATCTTCGTGTATCCTGTTCAGAATCATAGCGCAATGCTTTTAAACACATACAGACAGGCGAGAGCAGCTTTCTTGGCTCAGAAACACAATGTTAATTTGTATTTTGAGTGAATTACTAAGTGCCCTAAAAAGTGCATGCATAAAATAAAAGAACAAGATCACACAATCTGCTCCTGCCTGAGTGACACACAACCAAACGGCTCTGTTAGGAAAGGCACCGAGAATATTTAAACAGACTGTGTGTGCGGCTCAGGGACAAAATATTTTCCCAGTTTCTTCAAGGATCTGGGTTTGAGCTCCACTACTGAAGAAAAGACTAAAAAGCACAGCATTAGGCTTTGCAGAGAACTGGGATGTCAGGAAAGTATGACAGAGGAAGGGATTGAATCAGTTCCCTTGTTGCCATGGCAAAAGCCCCTTGCCAAAGCAACTTAAGGAAGTTATTTTTCATTTGAAGGAAAGTTCACCAAGGCAGAGAAGCTACAACTGCAGAAGCAGGAGTCTGCTAGCTACATTGTATCTACAGCCAGAAAGTAGACAGCAGGAATGTTGATGTTTCTCTTTTTATACACCCCAGGACCCCAACCAGGGAGTGGTACCACCTACATTTAGGGTCGGCCTTCCTATCTCAGTTGGATTGTAATTGCAGCCCACAGGCAATAGGTTGAGGGGAAAATCAGTTTTCCATACATTGTAGGTAAGGGAGGAAAGAGCTTCTATGTTGAAGCCCTGGTGTTGACAGAAGACAGAGTTTCCAGTTGGATTAGGACTCATGACCAATCAGCGAGGTGTACATCTCACTCACTAATCCAGACACAAGAAAGTGTTACACGAAAGTCTCTAGGAGTAGCTAGGAAATGGTGGTGCACACCATTAATTCCAGCATCCAAGAGTCAGAGGGGCCAAGCTTCTACTGGGCCCTGTGGAAATGTGGATGCATTTTCAGGCTGCAGACACCAGTGGGGATGGTCACACTCCAGTCTGTCAGGACAGTGAGCACCACAGAAGGAATGCTCCTTCTCCTACACCATGGAAACTGAGGATGAGAAAGGGGAGATCATCACGGTCACCTCTTGGTACTGGAGGAGACTGGTTCAAGGATTCTTGCCAAGTATCAAAGCTTGATGCTCAAGTCCCTTATGTAAAGGGGGCGTTGTGTTTTCAGGGCACCCATATGTACTCTCCAGTATGCTTCAAGTCACCCTGCCTACTTATGATGTCAAGTGCCGCATAGAGAGTTGTGATGCTATATTGCTTAGGGAATGATGACCAGACAGAGACTGTACATAGTCAGCGGAGAAATCTTTTCTGCAATTATTTTTCTGTGTTTGGCTGAACACAAGCCTGTGAAGATCGAGGAGACAGAAGGCAGGCTTTCTCCTTCCTCCAGCCCTGCTGTTTGCACTTGGTTTGATTTTGTAGCAACAAGTTGACCCCTGAGTGCTTGCAATGAGAGACCCTCAAGTTGAGATGTGTTAGGCACGTAAAATACACACAAGGCCAAATGATGCATGACCACAAAGAATGTCAAAGCACTCACTGGTCATTAAAAATAATCATGTGTCAAAATAATATTTTGGACAT
Source organism: Arvicanthis niloticus (assembly GCF_011762505.2). NCBI lineage: Eukaryota > Metazoa > Chordata > Mammalia > Rodentia > Muridae > Arvicanthis > Arvicanthis niloticus. The sequence continues at coordinate 21,977,698 of NC_047671.1, forward strand.
ATTGTGTTAAGTAAAATGAATTCTTTTTAATATCTATATTATTTTTACTTTGAAAACATAGTTGTTAGAGAATGTAAAACAAAGGCAGTGGTGGCGCACGCCTTTGATCCCAGCACTCGGGAGGCAGAGGCAGGCAGATTTCTGAGTTCGAAGTCAGCCTGGTCTACAGAAAGAGCTCCAGGATACCAAGGGCTACACAGAAAAACCCTAACTTGAAAAACAAACAAGTAGAATGAACAAAAAAGTAGAATATTAATAATGTGGTTTATACTTATGTCTCATGTTAGTTTTCTGGTGGTGGTGGTGGTGTGTGTGTGTGTGTGTGTGTGTGTGTGTGTGTGTGTTGGGAATCAAGTTTGCCTTGCAAACACCAAAGTTCTTTTTCACAGAGAACACTTATCACTCATTAGATATGCAAACTGTGAGCTTAACCTATGGTCCTCGGAGTGGGGCAAGTGCTGCCTTTGTGCCCATCTCAGAGGAGTGAATGAGACATTGTCTGTGCTGTGCTCAGAAAAGAGATGCACCCTGGCTGGAGTCAGGGCTTGCAGCACTGCAAAAAAGCTGCAGCTAGAGATATGTGGAATGTCATCACCTTTGCAAATGTCGGCTTAGCTGTTCTTTTGTTTTGTTGTTGTTCTTGCAGCTTTTATTTTTTTATTTTTTTCTCCCCCAGACAAAGTAGGCTAGCCTTGAACTCATAATCCTGCTTCCAGCTACAGAGTGCTAGGATCATACCTGCACACCAATACAGCTGGCTTGGGGGATTCATTCTTAAAGTACTGTTACCCATCACAATAAATACAAAGCTCAAATACAATTTTTTTTGTGTATGTTTATGTATTTTTTGGTGTGTGGGATTATTTGAACACATAGGTGCATGAATGCACACGCATGTATGTGTGTGTGGGCATGGGTAGAAGTCAGATGTCCTACTAATTCATCTTCACTTAATTAATTAATTAATTGATTTTTGAGACAGTGTCTTTTCAAAGATTCTGAAGCTTGCTCACTAGCCTAGACCAGCTGACCAGCAAGCTGCAGGGAGCCTCTTGTATCTGCCTCTTTAGTACCGGGATTACAGACATATTCACAGCCTCCAGCTTACTATATGGGTGCTGGGGATCTGAACTCAGGTCCTTACATTTGTGTAGCAAGCACTATGAGCCATCTCTCCAGCCGCAAAGTGTAGTCCAGGAGATTCGGGATTCTCCTTATTGCATGTTATATCCCGGAGCCCATTCAACATCGACTATGTAAAAAATTCCTTTAAAAGGAGATACCACAAGGCATGCATGCCTCTATATTAGAAAAAAGCATAGAGGATAGCTCAGTACAGACTTTGTCTGACATGCACAAAGCTCTGGATTTGGTCCCTGCAATCAGTACAAAATTTAAAAAGGAAGATAAAAGAAAGAAAAGAAACACTAGAAAACAGAAGAAAGTTCTAGTTTCCTTTTAATGTGTGATCTGCAGGTGAGTTGGATTAGTTAATGACACAGGGTCACCGCTGGACCTTCAGGGTCTTCTTTATATCAATTTAACAATACAATGGATGCCTGTGAACTTTCCTCCTCTCAGAGTAAATGTACTCAGTAAGGGACATGAGCTGTATGTTTTCCCTAGGCCCCTCTTCAGCCTTTGCCCCCGCCCCCTGCTATCTTGAACATCAAGCACCATGCTTTTCTTAAAGAAAATGATCACAAAAGAGATACGTGTATACAATGTAGTAGTTTGTTCTCCCTGTTTTTGAGCTTTATAGAGGAACACGGCATTGAAAATAATCTTAAAACATGTGAGTTTCTGTTCTGTTCCATTCTGTTTTGAGACAGGAGGTCAGTCTCAGGCTAATACTCAAATTATTTATTCGATATTAAGAACTCGAGGGACTTATGTCCATCTTGAGAGGCAGCCAAGGGCAAGAACAGTAGACTATAATGTTTTGGAAGTCTCTTGGATGACCCTGACTGAAAACTCAAAAAAGAGGGCTTCTCGTGTTTAGTGTTAAGGTTTTTGTTAGATGGTTTTTAGCTCTTGGAGGAAGCATTGTCAGCCCAGATGGGATTTTTTCTTTAAATTATGTATTTATATTTATACACAGACTCATGTATATTATAGGTATTTTTAGGTAGATAGTTAAAAGTATGATTCCTTATGACTTTAGTTTGTTGAGACAGGGTTTCTCTGTGTAGCCCTGGTTGCCCCGAAACTCACTCTGTAGACCAGGCTGGCCTTGAACTCAGAGATCTACCCATCTCTGCCTTCCAAGGACTGAGATCTAAAGTGTGTGTCCCCATGCCTGGCTTCTTACGACTGTTCAGATATTATTGACATTTTACCCCTTCATCTTTCTATAGTTTTGTCCCTCCCCCTCCCTAATTAGGGCCCCCTTTCCCATTCTCCTGATCAGATCACCTGTACCCCACTTTCCTCCCCCTCAATTGATCATCCCTTCAGAAGCAATAGTCTCTAGACTCTGTAGTTACCCCAGGTTATATACTCACATAAGATTTGGAGCTAGGGGACTTGGATGAGAGAGAACACACAACATTTGTCTTTCTGTGTCAGGGTTATCATACTCAGTACAATCTTTTCTAGTTCTATCCACACGGGGAGTTTGCTATGAGATTGTGTCTTCTAGCAATATCACCAACACGAGCCACTACCCATGAACCACACAAGGACAATAACAATCAACCTGCTAACCTGGATGAAGGAAAGCCTGTGAGGCCTCAACCCTACAGGCAACTAAGGAATACCAAGAGCAATATTGTTCCCCGGAGAAGAGCACACCAATCGCTTTGCCAACACAAAATGGTCAGCCCCGAAAACATATATACAAGTAACATTAAATAGACTGAGCAGGTTGTATTTATGCATTTAGGAGTAAGTCGGTATATACTAACAATTAACAAGAAAGGAGGCCACGGCTCTGAAGGAGATCAAGGATGGTCTGCTAGAGAAATTGGAGTGAGGGAAAAGGGAGGATTATATTGTATACTCAAAATTTAAAAGAAATAAGAATAGAGGCCAAATCCAGCTAGGCATGCTGGCTGATGCCTGCAGTCACAGTACTGGAGAGATAGAGGCAGGGGGTTTGTGTCTGAGGCCAGTCTGGGCTACATAGTGAAACTCTTAAAGAATAAAAAAAGATGGAAAAGAGAAAAGGAAAAAGATGCAAAGACTCCCCAGGTTTCCAATATGACAGCTCATCCACTTTTATGTTATGGATGGCTGAACCTTCCACACGTCATGAGGCTATTGTCCTCCTGTCAGTCATTTTAGAAGTCTCTGTTTCTTACCCCTCCCCCATCCTTATGAACCGTTTCTCTGCGAATGTTCTACAACAGGTTTCCTGTGATGTCTTCATCTTGATATCCATCGGAATCCTGGCCTCCCTGGAAGCTCTGCTCCCTAAGTTTTTCTGAAAAGTGGCAGAGTAAACAGCCTTGTCAGCACGGTGATTCTCCTGAGTGGCTCACGGCATCCTCTCCATGTCTCCGAGCGAAGCCCTGATGTACAGTGTGGCTTACACTCCCCACTAAAGAAAAGGGGCGGTGCCTTCAGAGAGCTCAGTGTCTTGCTAATTTGCACCTCGTGCTAAATGATTTTTTAGAAAATAATTATGCAATTAGTCAAGGAAACGTCTACAACTTTTTTTTAAAAGAGCAATATATTTAATTTTCTATAAAATGTTATATTTTCTCCATTCTCGATGTAGCACTGTTTTAATAATAGATTCTTGAGGGTGTGGGTGTATGGGAGGAGAAATCAATCACCCTTGAATCTACACGTCTATTATAAGATGCAGAAATCCCACATTGCCAAAGGTGTACACTGAAGCTTTCTCACCCCAAGTTTATCCTGGGTAACCCCCAAGGACCATGCAGAGTCTTTCAGACTTACAGATCAATAGCTAGGCATTGAGGTTAATTTTTTATTTATGATCTGAGGATTGCTACATCTGCAGCTACCACACATGTTGCACATCGGAAGGTGCACGGAAGAGTTAAAGCATGTAAGGAAAGGACGAAGCACACTGCCTTACACTTGAAGTCTTAATTCCGAACCTCTCAGAAAACATCTTCATGTTCTGGTCATTTCTCTCCTCATTCTCTGGTTGGCAATTTTTCTCTTATAGAATATCTTTTGATTAAAAAGCTCTTATCAGTGATATATCTGATAGGGTAATAGGCTACACAGTTTCTTGTCATTCATTTATACCTTAGTGTGGTACAATTTAAGGCCATGCCTTAAAATTGACTTCTAGGAATGGAACTTCCGGCAATGAATATATCCCTCTGTTTGTGGGTAATTTGCAATATAATTGTTGTCTCTTTCTGGTCTAGGATTTGAAATTAGCAAAAAAAAAAAATAAAAAAATAAAATAAATTCATATTTAATTCTTTTTAAACGTTATCAAGCTGTGGTCCAATCATCAGTCACTGTAACTCTTTAGCATTTATCTTCACAATCCCACTCACAGCAGCGGGGACCCTCGGAGGCAGGCTGTCAGAGGCTGAGATTGGCTGTGAGTGAGCTGACTAGTCTCTCTGTCCTACCATGGCAGGCTCCACTAGAACTGACTGTTCCACTTATGACTCAAATATATTTTATTTAAAGCACCAAATAGTTTCTCACTGCAAAACTACAAACATTTATTTAATTTTTTTGGAAGACCTTAAAACTAAGGCTCAGAATTGGCACGCTTTAAACTAAACAGAAATTTATCTTTAAACAAAAAGGAAGAGGGATACTCTAAATACTAGATATTGTTCTGAAGGGAAGCTATATGTTAGGAATGGAGCCTGGAAGCATGGCACATGGGCGAATTCCTGTGTAAGACAGTATGTCAGTGCCTGCAGAGAAATAGCTTTGCCTTCAGAGGCTGCTTTCAAGTCCCTAAAAAATCATTTTAGGTCACAAGCACATACAAAGAGGTTAAGAAGCAAAAAGATGTGAATACGGCTGGCAGATATTTTTGTACTACACCTGAGAAATCTAACACAGGCCACCAGAGAGCCAACAAACAGCAGGATCGGTGAATAAAACCCCAGGGCTGTGGCTAGGGCAACTGAGCTGCTGACCCAAGTCCAGTGGCAACAATGCTATTCCTGACTATTTTTAGGTGAGTGGAAAAAAAAACAAGCCGGGTTGCTATTTTCCATCCCTGTCTTGTCTTCACTAGCAATGGCACTGTGGCGTTTCGTATAGCATGATGCAAGGGAATGAATGGAATCTCCAGGAGCACTCAAGGGAAAACATGGCTGGCTTTCACCATTTGGTTGACGATGTGTGTTCTTCAGGACAGGGACTATATCTTGGTTGCTGTGATGGCCACTGGCCGGAGGCATTCAGGAAATCCACTCCACCTGTATCAATGATCTAGTAACGTCTACAATTTTGCTCTCTTCTCTTTGCAACCTTACTGTCCTCTAGGAATGGCTCCTAGAGGTAACTAGCAGGACAGTGAAGAATCTTCTGGAACTGAAAGATGCCAGAAAAAGGAATACCAGGCCATTATACCAGGGCATTGCCACCTTTCAGGCTGCTCTGTGAACTCTCACCCTGCCACCCAGGTACCTGTCAGTAAGTCCCTGTTGGTAAGAAAGCCTGTCCTTTAACCTCACAGCAGGTCATCAAGTGAATTACTATGACTGTGTTCCTCCATCAATGTCACCAGACACATGTGTACCACTGTGATTGGTACCACCCCTGGGTATGTGGTCTCTGGGTACAAAAGAAACCAAAACGAGCAAGCCAGGGGAAGCAAATCAGTAAGCAGCGTTCCTCATTCCTCGGTAGCTTCTGCTTCGGTTCCTGCCTTGGCTTCTTCCAATGGTCTGTGACTAGGCCTATGTAAGCCAAATAAACCCTTTCCTCCCCAAGCTGCTTTTGCTCATGGTGTTTGATCACAGCCATAGAAACCCTAATTAAGGTAACAAGTGAGATGCAGTTGTGGGTTGTAATGCACACAACACAGTTTTGCAACCCGTGGGGAGGAATCCAAGAAATCGAGTTTCAGACACAACGATAAGCTGTTAGGCGGGGATGGAGCTAGCATCCGAGTAAGCTGCTTCTGTTGTAACGATAGCTTGTAACCGCTTGCCTTCCAATGTATCCTCTCCAACACATTCTTCAAATCACAATGCATTGTCCTCTACTTCATGAATGCTAGTGTTAGTGGAACAGGAGGACTTGGCTTCAGTTCTTCCAACAGTCCCCAACTCTTCTTTTAGGACACATCTCAGAATCCATGATGGAAAGCAGAGGAAAAGGTTTCATTTACTCCAGTGTTCATCAGTGTGCCCACTGCATGAGGTGTGCCATGCTCACTGCAGGAGGTGTGCCATGCTCACTGCATGAGGTGTGCCATGCTCACTGCATGAGGCATGCCCACTGCAGGAGGTGGACTTCTATCATGCTAACACTGGTCTCACTTATTGCTATAGGTCTCATCTTGCCACACTCATTAAAAAAAAAAAAAAAAAAAAAAAAAAAAAAAAAAAAAAAAAAAAAAACCATTATGTATAAGAGGCTCTCCTCAAACCTCTGGTGATCCTCCTGCCTCAGGCTCTGAAGTGCTGGGACTACAGATCTATGCTACCGTGTTTGACCCAGAATTCACTTTCACAAAGAACACAACTAAATCCTGAGATTTCCCAAGGCTCCATGGCTAACACCTGGGAAGGAGCAGAGACATGAAATTCTCCCTGTAGTGTTCTCATCGCATGCCTCTGCAGATGTGTCTCTAGATCCAAATGAGGACCTCTGTCAGAATGATGCTCTGTCAGAACTCGACATAATTTTTGAGAAAATAACTAAAGGCCGGGAAAGGAAATGGCACACAACTGGCCTGTGAAGAATTCTATCTACCGACATGTGACTAGGTCACAGTTCAGGTGGCTGAGAAAACTGAACTTCCCTTTGATGCTGAACTATAGTTCTCTGCACCAAAGGTGAATGCCATTAGGGGTCAAGCAAATTTTTTCAACTTTTAAGGTAGTAACCAAAAAGCAACCACATCAGGCATAGTTCACTGTACATGTCAGGGAGAAGTTAGGGGGCTCCTTAGCCAAAAAAGCACTGGCTTCCAGGACATAAAGTAGCTTTAGGAAGACAGCTAGCCCCAGGAAGGGACTTTAGACACAAGACTGGCTGGTAGAAAGATGCAGATTCTGCTCCCAGATGAGGTCCAGTGAGAAGAGGATGCACACCCCAGAACTAAACTCTGGGGTTCTCAACCTGGTGAGCTAGTGGCCTTCATCTCTGGACTCGAGTTTCCCCACCCCTACAAAGGTCACACGAGCTCATAGTCAAAGCCATTGGCAAGGGATGAGTGTTATACACAGGTCTGTCCTTCAGGTCATACTTCACAGCCTTCAAGTACATGTACGGGCCACGTGCTGGGTACAGTCACAAGAAGGACATAAGAAGCAGCATAAGGAAGACATATCCTGGGGGACAAGGGTGTTGCTACATTGCTCAGGCTATTCTCACACTTTGGGCCTCAAACTCATGCTTTTCTGCCTCTGCCCCTCCACCCCCCACTCCCCACCCCCAGAGTAGACCGGACTGCAAGTGCATGCCTTGTAGTCTTTCTAAATTCTAAATTCATAGGTTAATGGTCACTTCTAATTATATACATCAGGGTTGTGCTCTGAGAAGTTTAAACCTTCTTTTCATTAATATGCCCTTTACATAAAGGTTTTTTTTTTTTAAATGGAGTACAGGTTTATTTTTTCGAATTATATACTGAGAATGTTGTTGTTACCTACAAAAATATTTTGTAGGATCCACATGAAAGATGCTAGACCAATCACAGAACGATCAGGCTGCTGACTGTGGGAGAGACGGGTGACCCATGGAGCTGCCACCTTCTCATAAGCAGATAAACAAGAAGTCCCAACCCCAGGCACCGTTCAATGTGTGTACATGGCATGGGACGTTAGCAGGCCCCTTACTGGGATAGCATTGGTTTCTAGACAACCCATGGGAAGAGAACTGATCTTGGGATGGAACAAGACAAGGTGATATAAAGATGGAGACTGTGTACCCAGATGTAGCCCAGTGGGATGGGAAGAATATCCAGGAACTGAAATGTTGGTGTTTAGGTAGCAGGGAGATGATACTGAGTACAGACAGTGAATGAACAGATTGCAAGTGAGCTCTCTAGGGACTGTCTTTGTCGGATCAGCAGGCATCTCAGAGGATGAGGGGTCACCAAGCTGATGAACAAACTGTAGAAATTTCTACACAATTACGTACTTAGTTCTGGCAACAATACCCTTCCCATCAGGCCTCGAATGCCCATATTTCTGGGCCATTTTGTACATCTTTAACTTCTTAAAAATGACTGGATGTCAGGAGAGGATGCTCAGCAAGTAAGAACAGTAGAGCTCTTGAAGAGGACCCAGATTTGGTTCCCAGAACCCGCATGGTGGCTCACAACCACCCACAACTCCACTTCCAGGGGATCTAGTCCTTGCTTCTGACTTCCAGATGTGCCTCCAGGCTGAATGTTTCCAGGATTTTTTTTTTTGTTGTTGTTGTTGTTTTGAGTTCTCATGTACATTTGTTGTTTATGGTAAAGTTTGTTGTTGTTGTTGTTTTGAGTTCTGATGTACATTTCTTGTTTATGGTAAAGTCATATGCAATATAAGAGAAACTGAGTCAACGGTCACCATGTATATATATGATGGTGGCCCCATAAGACTACAACGGAGGGCGGGGGGGGTATAGCTCAGTTGGCAGACTGTTTCCCTAGCATGAGCAAAGCTCTGGGTCTGATTCTCAGCAAAGCATGAACCGTGTGTGCTAGCACACATCTGTAATCCTAGCACTTGGGAGGTAGAAGCAGGAGGACCAAAAGGTGGAGGTCATCTTTGGCTGCACAGTGAGTTTGAGGTCTGGTTGGGCTATATGAGACATGATCTCAGGAAGAAACAAACAAATCCATGGTTACAATGTAACTAAATAATGAGCCGGGCGGTGGTGGCACACGCCTTTAATCCCAGCACTTGGGAGGCAGAGGCAGGCAGATTTCTGAGTTCGAGGCCAGCCTGGTCTACAGAGTGAGTTCCAGGGCAGCCAAGGCTATACAGAAAAACCCTGTCTCGAAAAACCAAAAAAAAAAAAAGTAACTAAATAATGGTCTAGCAGCCCTAAGGCCCCTTAAGACTGTAGCACAATGTACTGCCATAGACAAGGAGCTTCAGTCCGCCACAGTGCTGTGCATTTCACGACACTAGTAAGTCATTGGTGACACTACTCATTCCTTTTTTCCCATGGGATTTACCTTGGAGGCTGGCCCACCGCATCTCAATCTTTGTAAGCTCACTCTGTGGTATTGGCACACCCAGCAATGCATGTCTCTGAATGATATCTGTCCTTAACTGCTGCACGACTATGCTTTCTTCTCTGCTCTTCATTTCTGATGTGTCACCGGGATAGAATCTGGCTGTAGCCTTTGACACCATAGCTAAGAGGCATGTTTTAGTGCCAGCTTCACTGTGTGATATCTGTGATATCATCAACTCTGTGATATGAGGGCAGGCAGTCCACCTACCTGGCCTTTCTCACCTATTTTATGGGGACTGTCACAGGATGTTTCCTAGGGGTATGTGTGCACATTCATGTGTGATACTAGGTAATTCATTTAAGGCTTCTAAGTAGTAAGTACTGTACAACTAAGTACTATCTTCAAAACTGTATTCTAAGAATATTCTCATAAATGAAAGTTTGTATGTACACAGGCAAGGCGTAAGGTTTGGAGCCCAACTCTCTGGGCCAACCCTCTCTTTCTTCTCTCCCTCCATCCTGCAAACTGAATTTCTCCGGAGGGGGGGGGGCGGCTATCAGTGCTCAGAATAAAGAATTCTAATCAGGTCTTCCTGGAGCTGCTGATTAAAGGTTTGGAAATGCCACACAATGATCTTTCAAGGTTTGCATTGTCTGAGTCAAAAGCCACACACAGAGTTGGTCAAGGAAGAGTCCTCTGGGCTCCACCGAGGCATGGCCACTTGGCCTGTCAGCTGCAGGGAACACTCTGTTTGTCAGACGAGGCAGATGTGAAAAAGGGCAAGGCGAGCCCCTCCCACGCTCGCCTTCACTGCTTCTGAGGTGAGATGCAGGACCACACTCATAGACTAGGAGGAATTCCCACTAACCTAAACTCTGAAAATAAAATCAAAACGAGGAGAGGAATAGTGAGGTGGGCTGAACAAGCTTTTAATGGACTAGGGTGTCAGGCGGACCCAAGGAGGGTCACTACCATGGCAGTGCCCAGGTAGGCAAGCTCTGGGGTCAGACTACCTGGTGTTAAATTTTGGAAATTTCCCAAACTTACCCATGTTGGCCTAGGGCAGTCAACTGCCTCCTAGATGTTGTTTTGTCACATGTGGATTGTGTGAGTCTACAACTCAGGTCCCTGCCTACAGTCCTATGTGAGCACCGAATGTTGTTAATATCAGACCACTTTATCAACATTGCTAGCACACACAAAACCAGAGGACTCGATTGTGGGTTTTTTTTTTTTTTAATACTCTTATTGGAACTATCTAATTTATTTTAACTAACCTGTTTTCTGCCAAGTAGAGCATTTTGACTATTTTTATGTTACACCGAGCTGTGAAAGGCCACGGAAGGTGGAGAGAGTCCCCTGAAAGCATCACAGACTGATAGTATATTCAGGAGAAACCTTATTCTTGGGCTGTACCAAGAAGTATGCATCACACTGGGTGCCTGTGTGTGGCTTCCAGCCACCTCTTGGTGGAGGTATTTGATTTTCCCATGTCATCTCACAGATAGAATATATCGCTAGCAAGGACAAGCTCGGAAAGGAGGACTGGAGCAGGGGTGAGGCACAGGAAGGGAAGGACCTACTCGTGGCAGGGAGGCTGTCAATGCTCCCTGGCAAGGTCACTTTCAGAATCAGGGGACAAAGGGAACCATGTCAAAAGACTGATTGGTGACACTCCTGGGCCTATCAGGTCAAATCATGCGAAACCGTCACAAAATAGCTAAAATTAGTTAAATAGTTACAATTGCATGGTCCAATCTAATAGGTTAGAGACCTGAAACACACAGGAAGGACAGCGACAGCAAGAGACCCACATGGTAGACCAGATAACTGTCTGCAGCCCAGACTACACAACAGTGTGACATCACCCAGGGCCACACACAGTCCTGCACTCACTCCTTGCTCATCTGGCTTGTGGGTTCACAATCCACACAGCATCGGGCACATACTCCATCATCGTCCTGAGAAACAGAGCTGAATGACTACTCTGAAAACACCACTAGTGTTCATTGAAGGACATTAGTCTCCTGTCACAAAAATCCTGATATGAGATGATGAGCCACTCATTACTTTATTTCTTTTCTGTGTTGGTGCTTGAGCACGCTCCACACACTCCAAGCAAGCACTCTGCCATACAGTTTACCTCAGCAAGTGAAAGGTTCAGCTCGAGAGATAAGAAACAATGATGATAGATTTTCCTGGCTTTGTTCTCTCAGGCACTCAGCAATGTCAGAAGTGCCATTTTCATTGGCTTTTAATTACATAGTTTAAGAAGAAATAATAAAGAAAGAAAATATAAATAAATATAAAATAAGCAAAAACAATTTAGGAACATTTAAGAAATGTATAAGAAGTTCTTAAAAATAAATATCTTGGGGTGGGGGCATAGCCCACTGGTAGAGTTCGCTCTCTATATGCTCAGGGCCCTGGTTCCATCCCTGGCACTGTGTGTAGAGCAACAGGACATTTGGATAATGTTTAGAAGCCCAGGTAAGGAACATAGTCTTGGGCAGGAGAGTTGAGGAGGCTTTGAGTATGTTCTCAAGTGAAATGACTTATTCTAGTCCCATAAGAGGTACCTTGTACGTTTGGTGACACATGATTAAAAAAAAAAAAACCAAAAACTCAAGTAACAATTGTCATTTTTCTACAAATATGTTAGCCAACATTTTCTCACTTGGTTGAGATTTAGTAGCTGGTTCTACAGTCAAACCACGGTTGCTAAAACTCTCATATTCCCCTTGGATGGTGGAGGGAGGGAAGTGAGTTGAGGAAGTGCGTGTCCCTATTTTAGAGATGCTGAACACCCTGTGGTGAACACAGCCTCATTTCTTTCAGATACTTTTTGAAGAAGAGTCGTGGAACTAAGTGAGGCATCTTGGGAATATCTTTAAAAGAATGTTTGCATTTTCAGTAATGATTGTGTGTGATTAGACCTCTGTACGTGCATATTTAACACGCACAGGTTATAGATATTCATGTGCACGAGGAGGTAAAGTTAGAAGTGGAGAAGACTGTGGTAAAGTTTATTCTAAGAACTTCAACTTGGGATGAAAAAAGTTTAAGTGGAGATAAAGAAACCAATATTCATTTTTCTCTCTTTGCCTCAATGAACACACTTTATAAAATAAAGTAGATCTAATACAATGTGTCTGAGTGTGTATTTTTCACTAATAACATTTCTGCCTTCTCTTCTTCCCTTCTTCCCTTCTTCCCTTCTTCCCTTTTTCTCTTCTTCCCTTCTTCCCTTCTTCCTTTCTTCCTTTCTTCCTTCCTTCCTTCCTTCCTTTTTCCTTCTTTCCTTTCTTTTTCCTTCCTGCTTTCCCTCCTCCTCCTTCTCCTCTTCCTCCTCCTCCCTTTTGAGGCAGAGTCTCTGTGTATTTCTGGCTGTCCTGAAACTTCCTGTGTTGACCAGGCTAGCTTTGAACTCACAGAGATTCTCCTGCCTCTGCCTCCTGAATGCTGGGATTAAAGGAGCACCACACCTGGTCTTATTAACATTTCTTTAAACACTGAGTAATCACGTGGTGTGCAATATATTGACAATCACGTATGGTGTAAGCCCTGTGGAAGATGTGTGTAGACCCAGGGTCAGCCTGAGTTCTTATCAAAGCGCATCATAACCCCAGAGCAGAGGGGTGAAGCTGCTGTGCTAGGCGTGCTCTAACCTGTGATGGGGAACGGTGTCCTGGACTGGTGATTCCAGGTCTATAGGTTTCCTTCTCAATAGATTTTGCCTTTTTGTCCCAAGTGACCACATCTTGAACCAATGGCATGCACATGTTACTCTGTTTTAAATGTGTATGAGTGCTCTACCTGCATGTATGCTTGCATGCCAGGAGAGGGCATTGGATCCCAGTATAGATGGCTGTGAGCCACCATGTGATCATGGGGAATCGAACCCAGGACCTCTGGAAGAGCAGACAGTGCTCTTAACCCCTGAGCCATCTCTCCAGCCCCAACACATGCCACTTTTTAATTAGAAAATTTCAGGTGGGATTGGCAGTTTACATCCCATCTCTCTGAGTCTCAATTTTGTTTTTTATAACCCACCTTAGTGGAAGTGGGTTCTTTCCTTCATGGCCAAGACTTCTTCACTGCTCTGCTGGTGAAATTTTCTCAGCCAGGAAACTTTACCAGGTGCTGTCTGTCATGACGCCTTTACTCTGAGTTCATGTATCACTAATAGTCACTGAATAACTATGGAGACCAAGTCCCCAGTAAGGAGGTTACTATGAAATCACACTATTCTTATTGGTCACTATTTTATCTTACACATTATGTTTCTAACAACCTGATTCTTCATTGTGACATTTTCAGAGGTTAGGGCTTAGGCTTTCTTGTGTAACTCTTGGCCCCAAGCACAATACAGAGCAGAGCCTAAGATACACACACTGGCTTTAGCACAGTTACTGTCGTGACAGTTGTCAAATGTCACATCCCAAGCACAGACAGCTACCTCACCTGCTTCCCATGTGGGCACAGTGGCAAACTCAACATGGTTAAGACTGACCTGAAGAAATGAAAGGGTAGTGTATGAACCAAACACTTTGTATCACAGCAAATCAGTCTATTTCGTAAGAAAGACTACCCTGGCTGATGGGAGGAATAGAAAGAGGGGCAGACAACCTGGTTCCTTAGGGCTTCGATCATTTGGCATTAACTGAGTACTTGTAAGTGGTCAAAGTCATTAAGACTGTAATCTCAAATCAGAGAGTAAACAAGGACAGCTGGGCAGCAGGCAAAGGCAGTAGTGGATGATGTGGTTTTGTTTGTTTGTTTTGTTCTGTTTTTTTTGTTTTTGTTTTTCAGATGAGCCAGACTTTGAGGAAGGGAATAACAAGATCTGGAGGAAGGAGGGTCAAATGTGAGGGGTAAGAGGAGAGCGCAGGGGTTCATGGGGGATAGCAGAGACTCATTCTTGGATGGAGATGTCAGACTAGGCTGTGAAACAGGAGCAGGCACGGGTTGAATGGGCCACTCGTGAGAGGGATGGGTCGGCATCAAGGAGCAATGAGACAAACACTCTGAAGTGCTGTCCTCCATAGGCGGCCACCTGCCTGCAACCTCATGATCAAATGGCCTCCAAGTGTCCTGCCTGGAATTCTCTAATGCATAATTTCCCTCATGGCGACGAAGACTGCAGCTGATATATTTAACGTAGCAACAGTGAATGTGTAGCTGAAAAAAAAAATCATCGCTCTATATTTTCATAACTAAGCACTCTGGCATTTTGTCTCAGCCCCCTTCCCCCCCCCCCCCCACCCATGGTTTCCACACAATTCACCTCAGGATCAAATTTTGTTGAAAAACACTCCCTTGCTAATTCAGGTTAGGCAATTTTTATGCTAACAAGATTAATCGCAATTTGTGTCTACATTTTTTTTTTTTTTTAACAATTTGTGCATACATTTTCACACATACTTAACAGGGAAGAAACTAGAAAGGAAGAATTTGGGAATGAATAAAGAAAAGATGAGGAAGGGTGAACGTAATGCAATATATCTTAGTTAAGATGTATAAAAATCAATTTTAAATAAAAATGTCACCAGATAGCTAGCACAGCAGTCCAGAGCACGTCCCCTGTGAGGTAGAAGTGTGTTGAGAGTTGACAGTGTGGCTCAGTGGTGGAGTACTTTTTAGTGTGCCATGCTCAAAGTCCTGGTTTAGATCCAGCATGAAGGGTGGGGAGCCTGTTACAAGGCTTACGCTCAGTTACTAAGAGTCAGTGCTGCACTGACCACTCTGTTGATTGACAGGTCACATGCTAGAAATGGGTGGGGATCTGGAAGAAGGCTGAATGAGAGAATCTGTTTCATATTCATATCTTTCAGATTTTTACTTCATATACAAATATGTCCTAAACAAGAAAACAAAAATTTAAAAATGAAACTGCTTTGGGTAGAGAGAATATCATGCAGAAAGCTGCATTAGTTCAACCCCACATGCTGTAGCATAACAAAAGTACAAAATTATTTTAAGAGGCAAAGAAAAAAAAAAAAACTTCACACCTTCATGTATGATATCCCTAAGTGTGCTGGTTAATTTTTGCCAACTTGACACTGACTATAGTCATTTGAGAAAAGGAAACGCCAAGTGAGGAATTGCCTTAATCACATTGACCTATTAGTAATTTTTTTGATTAATAATGATGAAGGAGGGCCAAGCCCACTGTGGGCGGCACTACCCCTAGGAAGGTGGTCTTGGGTTCTATAAGGAGGCAGGGTGAGCAAGCCATGGGGACAAGACAGTAAGCAGTGTTCTTCCATGGTTTCTGCCTTCAAGATCTTGTCTTGACCTCCCAGGATGGTGAACTGTAACTTGTAAGCCAAATAAACCTCTTCCTCCCCAAGATGCTTTTGCTCAGTGTTTCTGCAGACTAGGACACCATGCAAACCCCAAAACAATCTAAAAAGTCACAAATGCTTGAAGAATCCTCTCAGGAACACCCCCACTCTCCTTGCCCCATCAAACCTTGGTGTGCATTTCTCAGAAGCCACAAGTGTTGACTCACTTAGGGCTTAATTTGCCATAAGACTAGCCTACTTACTGTTCCTTCTGCCATTCCCCAAAGAGATGGCTGAAAGGTTCAAAATATTTCCTCTCGGTTACATAAAGCCGGGGATGACAAGGACTAAGATGGGTGCCAAGGCGCTCGCTCCCTGGGCTTTGCTTCCCTCTGATAAACCCAGCAGCTAGCTTCGAGGAAATACTAACCAGGCAAGCTCATGTCAGAAGTCTTTTTTTTTTTTTTGTTCAAGTCTTTTCATAGAACTTGAGATTTCAGTGACATCCTATCCAAGGAATTTTAAGAAAAAAGTTGCCTTACCTTGTTGCTTAAAATTATTTTCTCTTCACAAACACTTTACATAAAAGTCACATGGCTCAACTCCTAGTGTTTTTTGGTACATATTACTTAGGAAAGGTAGATGGGGTCTGATGTCAAAATGTTCTTCATTCCCTTAGTAATGGGTAAGTAAGTCTAGGATGCTACTGGATAAATCTCCTTTTTTTCGTTTCATTCTTTTTTTTTTTTTTTTTAGGCAAGGGTTTACCATATAGTATTGGCTGGTCTGGAAATGTAAACCACTATTGTAGATCAGGCTAGCCTCAACCTCACAGAGGTATACCTGCCTCTCCTTTCTGAGTGAGTGCACCACCATGCCCAGCTACCTTGTTCTTACACAAATGTTTCTATGATAGTTTCAAGACACCGGCCCATCTAGGTCACAGTAAACAGCAGTTTTTACTTGGAGGCACATACAACAACATGCCTTATCACGTGTAAAGCACAGTGGTCTCCATTCTGCCCTGTTTCCTCTACGGTACTTTTTTAGCCACAGCGTTGGGATCGAACCCAAGGCTCCACTGATGTTAAACAAAGGTTTTGCCTGCTGAGCTCTGTGTTCCCAGCATGTTGTAGGGTTTATAAGAGTCAGAAGATTCCACAGTTTCCCTCTTACTTATGTATTCTGGCGCAAGCATCCTGGTGTGCTAAATAAAACTAGCAAGTGAACATTTTGTTAAGAACAGATACACACACACACACACACACACACACACACACTCACACACTATAGTCCTAGGAGATATTACTAAAACTTACTTATGAATTACCAAAGGAATATAGTTTGTCCTTCCTTAGGATTTGACATAAGTTCTATGAGGCCCAGGTGAAGTTTTCTGGTAGAAGGAATACCATTTGCTCCATGCCAACCCCTCAGAACATTGTTCCACTAAAGACCCAAGAGTGAGTTGAATTTCAGTCATTTTCCCCAAAAGAACTGTCAGTTCCCTTCTGGTGGGAAGGAACCACTGTGAAGCCTGAGAAAGAACAACCCAGTAGTTGGCACAAGTGGCCTGTCCTTGCCCTCTTCCCAGGGGTGGGTAATGCCCTCAGCCTCAGTCACAATGAACCACTTTCTGCCTCTGCTCTGTCCACATCAGTGCAGGGCTTCCAGCCGGGAGGGATTTCTCCTCACCTCAGGAAGGAAGGCATCCTTCATGTACTCCGAATACCTGTGAACCTCCCACGCTTGTCAAATGCCAACATCTGAGACAGAGCAAAGGGTGACCCCCTGTTCATCTCTGTACCCCCAGACACTTCCTGATGCTACTGAAAAACCAGCGAAGAAGCAAGCTCAGCTCATGTGACCCCTTCTTTCATCTTGCTACCTCGTGTTCAGGATAGAGTTATTGAACTAATGCTATTTCCCACTTGCTGGCCCAACAGACTCCTTCTATGTCGGCCAAGTGCCACATGCTTCCCAGATGGCTAGAAACACTAGGCTCACATGCTAGGGCCTCTCTTCAGTGCCCAGATTCTTTATGTCTGCTCTTTCCTCTTCAGCTGGAGCTGCCAGATGTTTCCAGTTCTCAACACACACCACGGTTTTCATTTTCAAGTATGATTTCTATTGTTCTCTATGGAATCAATATGGCTTTCCTGGATCTAAGAAGTGTTTGCTGTTTTCATTACACACCAGGAAAAGGAGGAGAAGGAGGAGGAGGAGGAGGAGGAGGAGGAGGAGGAGGAGGAGAAGGAAGAGGAGGAGGAGGAAGAAGAAGAAGAGGAGGAGGAAGAGGAGGAGGAAGAGGAAGAGGAGGAGGAAAAGGAGGAGGAGGGGAGGAGGAGGAGAGGAAGGAGAAGGAGAAGGAGGAGGAGGAGGAGGAGGAGGAGGAGGAGGAGGAGGAGAAGGAGAAGGAGAAGAAGAAGAAGAAGAAGAAGAAGAAGAAGAAGAAGAAGAAGAAGAAGAAGAAGAAGAAGAAAGCAAAACCCAAACCCAAACCAAACCAAAAAACCAAAGGAGCAAATTTAGAGAAAGCGTGTTCATTTATTATTTTATTGTTATTTTGTTGAGATAGTGTCCAGATTGGCCTCAAACTCAAGAGCCCTCTGCCTCTGCCCCCAGAGTCTCGCTTCATTTTAGAAGAAACTTTTCTAGAACTTTTTAAAAGATCAGAGTGTATATCCCAGGGCAGTCAAAATATTTCATTGCAAAAATTTTGAATGCTGACAACTTGACTAACAACGAACCTGTCACTCAAAATGTAAAGTACTTGGGGTCATCTCCCTGACTCAGGCCGAGGTTCCAGAGGGCCTCCACCTTTTACTGGACACGAGGGGAATCCTAGGGTGAGTTAGTCAGGACTTGTGAAATTTTGGGTAAAAACCTAATGGAACATTATTTTAATTAAAATATTTAACTAAAATATTGTGAATATTTTAATTAAAGATAAGATTAAATAACAGCCTCCACCATGATCCAGCAAGGTCTGGTTAGTTCCAGGCAGTTTCGGAAACTGCAGGGTCAGACGGCAGGATGGAGGTGGGCAGAAATTAGGACTGACTGGTAGTTTGTGAGAATCTCAGTGAAGAGCCTGGTTCAGAGCTCAGTTGGCAGTGTGCTTACTTAGTGTGCGTGAGGTTCTGGGTAGCACCACCCATAATTTCCAAGCTCAGGAGTGCAAGCAGAAAATCAGAAGTTCAAGGTCATCTTTCGCCACATGTTGAGTCTGAGGCCAGCCTGAGCTGTATGAGATTCTATCACAAAACAAAACAACAAAACAAACAAAACAAAACAAAACAAAAACCAAACCAAGCAAAAACAAATCAGTTCCCCAAACAAAGAAATTAAGAAAAAGGAAAAATAAAAATGTTAAAATAATATAGCAGGGTGGGACCTGAGGCAGCTGGCGACAGAGATAGAGATGGAGCCAATTAGCTGTGGTACTTGAAGCACTCTCCTCATGAAATCTGTCTTCTGAGATAGCCAGAGGTCAGAGGTCAGAGTTCCATTGCTTGTCTCCATTGTGATACTTAGGGGTGAGGTCCCTTAGGAGTGTTGTGAAGTTTAGGGGACACTGGGTCTTGGCATGGGACAAAAGAGACTGCTTGTGATTGCTGCCTATGGCAGGGTAGGACAGCTCTGGGGTCTGTTAGCTCCCTACGGATTGAAGGAAGAGTTGGCAGTGAACTGGTATCTCTTTAGACCACCAGGACCTCTGGGATGGATGACATAGGAAGAAGATGAGGTCATAGCCTGAGCTGGAATCAGAGGATACTGTGTACCCCACTCAACCTGATCTTTCTCAGAGAGCAAGGATACTCATTGTAAAGGTCTATCTCTCCTGAGCTGGCTGCCTCCCCGGTGTCACTGTATTATACCCTGTCACAGCCACATGGAGTAGCTGGCATAATCCCCTCTGCTGCACTGTTGAGAAATTCTAGGAGAATAGTGAAGTAACGGTCTCAGAGTCACAGGGCAAGCACTTGGTCTGCCTGGGGTTTGAGCACGGTGGTCCTATGTGATGCCCTGATACAGCCGGCTCCCTCTACTGCTTCCTTGCCAGTGAGAATGCAGCAATGTCCCTCGCTGACCATGCCTCAGTCTCCTTGACAGCATGGAAGCAGCCAAGACCCATAGTCTCTCATTGTTGTGGATCCTGCAAGGCATCTGTTCTCTCCCATCCAGCACAGGGACAGACAGGCCCTAAGAGCATCTCATAGAGTGTTTTCTAATTATCCCTCATCCCTGACCATAGCTGGGATGAGAACTTTTTCATGCCATACATAAGTATCTTTAAGCATCTCGGCTCCCTAAGAAAAGCGATAGATTTCACCTTCTGCTACACCAGTCCTGAGTTTTTGACATGCAATACTTGAGCATGCAAGGCAAGTGCTCTGCCACTGAGCTACACCCACAGCCCCTCTTCATTTTTTTTTTTTTTTAAACAGGCACATGGCTTCATCAGTTCCAAGAGGATGGGATAGCTGCTTGGGAAAATGATTCCCACTGCCCTGAATTAAAGTGTGGGCTAGCATTTTGCTGTATGCACTAGAATGTTTCCTTAATAGCATGATATTCTAATCAGCCCGTCCGCTGGCATCTCACACTCACTGTCCTGGATGACACGGACACAAAATATTTTGTCACACTGTAGATTAACAGATATTCTGTGACATTTTCTGTGTACATAACACAAGACTGAATTCGGTTGTGAGATGTGGGGAGGAGCAAGGTTGGGATGGAGACCACTTCCTCAGCTGTGTTTCAAGAAGCACAAGCAGCCAGGCCCACTCCATGGCCATTGAGGTGGGAGACACTTACTGTCTCAAAAGCAGAAGATAAATTACGCAGGTAGCTCATGACTCAAGATGTTGCCTGGGATCCCAGATCTACTCCAGCTTTGACCTGGACACACTCAGGGGCACCAGTGTGGAGACTGTACTACTCAAGGATAGTTGGCGAAGGTATTGTTTAAATAGTGTGGAACGTCTGCCTCCTAGCTCCCTGTCCACCTTCTATCTAGATGCTGGCTGAGTTCATGATAGATCATCCCTTTTGAACAGATGTTTTCATTTGTTTTAGTTGTCTTTAAATTTAGCATACTGTGCTTGCCTTGTCTCCCCAAATTTCATGGTTTTGGCAGCAGATAGCTTGTTAGGTAGCTATGAGCTCCACTGGAGGTTTTGCTTCTGACATCTGGTATGAAATCTCCTTTGCACTTTCTGGCTTGTGAAAGGGATCATGATATCACTTGGGTTCAAGGGCATAATCTTTATCCCTTCGTATGTATTGTTCATCATAACCATGAATAATACCACAGACAGCAGGTTGGGCAGTTTATGGAAATTCCCAAACCAGACAATCATTTTTTATGGACATTGGTCAATTTGCTTTAACTGTTGTTTAAGTGGTTTTTGCGAGCCAGTCTTCCTCCCTTTTCCTGTCCCACATTTACCATCTTACCTAGGTTGGTCCTTGCCCTCTCTCATACTCAAGAGAAGTCTCTTTGAAGTCTGGCTTCCCATCTTCTTACTCTGTGAGTCCAGGCTCCGCCCATACCCTCTCTCTGTCCAGGTTCCACCCACGGCCTCTTTCTGTCAATAGCCCCTTTCCCTTGCACTGTTATTTTTTCTCTCTTTGCTAAAGAACACGTCACGTGCGTTGAGATTTGATTTTGTACTTTTTATTCTAAAAGTGACCTCTCTGGAAACTGACTCTGCACAGTCATTCCTGGACCTTCACGTGTGCACCACGGTAATGTGCACGCCCCCATCTCTCTTTCTCTCTGTCTCCTATTCTCTTTGTCTCTCTCATACACATGTTAAGTAAAATAAAGCTTTTCCTTTTCCTTTTTCTGTAACCCCTCTAAACCTTTTCTGCCCCTTTGGGTCCGTGCTTCCTGTGTTCACTTAGAGGCTGAGTTCATGGCAAACCCAGGATCTTTCTGTGCCTTTCATACCCTTCCTCGTCTCTGCTTCTTGGCTTTTCTTCACAGCAGAGCCCAGGATACTCTTGCTGCCTCCAGTCAACATCCTCTTCTCGGCATACCAGCTGATCTTTGTCAAAGTCACTGCTGACTTTCAGGCTACAAAAGCCAAGCTCCCCGAATGCCTATTTAGATCTACTTTTCCCACACTGTCTGTGGTGGAGGTCTCTCTCAATCTTGACTGGCTCTTCTAAGCCCTCCCTCACCCCACCTCTGATATCTCTTGCTTCACAGTGTCCTGCCATGGTATCCAAGTCAGCCACTTAGCTACTTGCAACCCGGCCATCTCCTTAGTGTTTCTCCCAGTCTTCCTAATTGGCCCACCCCACGTGACAATCTCTGTGCAGAGGACCCCCAGCTTTGAGCCTCCTCACTCCAAACGCTCACATCAGGCCCTGCATGCCCACACCTGGGTGTCTTAATAGTGGTTCCAGTTTCTCAGGAAAGCAACACTTCTCATTCCCCCAATTTTCCCAACCTGCTTCTATTTTCTGTGCAGAAATCCAGGCTCAGCACCCCCATACGAAGAATAGACCAACAAATGGCTCCGTTTTCAAAATGTAACCCAACCCAGGATCCTTCCACTTCTCCCCAAAGAAAGGCATCCCATACCACTTCACCCTGTCATCTCATGTCTGGATAATTTCAGTCAGCAACAAATGACCAGCTACCCTCAACCCTTGCCTTCTACACGACGTTCTTCACACCTAGCCTGTATCCTGAATTCCACTCAGCATCATCCAGATTCTTGCAAATAAGTAGGTGAAATGTTCCCCAAGCACTATGAAATGATGTCTCTGGAGAGCGCATGTATATTAAACAAGAAATAGCATTTTTCAGAAACAATGTTTTATATTAGTACTAAGTTCTTATTTTTATAAGTCTAGAATTTTTAAAAAGAAATAAAACACTCATTTTATATGAGCACAGACATGCAAAACCACAGAATGCTAGGACAGAGAATTAAAACAAAACAAAACTCCCAACCATGAAGCCCCTAAAAGAATTTGCCTCCACAGTGCATTTTAGTTACATTGGTATCAGTTGGTATCAAATCCTCTTTTACTTAATGGATAATTAAATATGACTTATGATAACAACTTTATGAAAGCTGATGTGTATGTAGAAAATGGTTCCTCAAGTTTTATGTTTTGATTAAAATATGTAGGCCTTAACCCTAAAGGCACATTCACAGTTCACAAGGATGCCCGAGGCAGCTCAGGAGAATTTTAGAGAGAATCATTGGTGAGTGCCGATGAGCAGGGAGAAAATGAGAAAATGATGCAGAATGGAGTGATCGGTCTGAACATTCACATGCTGACAGTGACATTCTAAAGGCAAATGTTTGGGAATATATGAGGTCTTTTATAATGACTCCAGGAGACTCTGGCAGGACGGCCCACGCCTGGAGCACAATGAGAATGTCACTCTCAATTTCATTTTGGGTGATTTTCTCAATGCACAAAATGCCACAGAGGACAGAGCAGAAGCCCTGCCCCTCTAGCTGGATGTGGGACGGCTTCTCAATGTGGCAGAAGCATCTGGCTACCTTTCGCCCACCTTACCATCTCCTTATCCAGTTCCCAGTTATCCATAATTAAGACACAGTTCAGAGCCAATGTGTCTTGTGCCAGACGGCCAACTTCTTTTACTCACGGCGTCACTTCTAACTGCTCTTCAGAAATTGCATAGATAGTTCTGGCTATATTTTGATGCTTATCAGAAGGAAAAAATATATACTTAAAGGATGAAAATATAATGGATATTTATGGATTTAGAAAGAGAAAAAAGTAATCCAGACTAAAGGAGGAAAATCATGTAAAAGGACATTGTTAGTCAGCTGTGGTGGTGTTTGCTTTTAATTCCAGCAGAGGCAGGCAGATCTCTGTGAGTTTGAGGCCAGCCTGGTCTATGTAATACATTTCAGGACAGTCAGGGCTATACAAAGAAACCCTGTCTCAAAAAAAAAAAAAAAAAAAAAAAGTTATCCATTAACTGATACAGAAAAAGAAGAAGAGGGGAATGGGAAGAAGTAGCAAGTGCACCGGGCCTTTAAGCCTATGTTTACACAGTGGATTCTGCAAAATGGGCACTTAGTGAAGAGGTATCTGCAAACCACCTGCCAGGCAATGAAAACTCTGAAGTAGGTTACAGGTATGGGTATACAAATGTACACACGAATGTACACAGGCACACACAACGATGCTTTTGCTACAACTGTGACAAAAATGACTTTCTCAGAAACTTAGTATACAGTTTGATTTAAATCTGCTACATCACAGTAGTAAACAGTATTTTTAAACATGTGTAACAACAAACAAAAAGAAACAACTCCTACTAGCTGGACTTCCTCTGGTACAAGCAATGCTGACACAGGAACGATGGATAGCAGCTGTCAGTGAGGCAGATGTAAACCTTACTGTATCTTGCTTGATACAACACACAGAATGCTGGTCTGTATTACTTACATAATGCATGCTCTTATCTTGTGACCAGAAAAACTCTTTTTAAAATTTCTACAGAGGCATTTATGCACCATAAGCTTTTCTCTCTGCTCATGTAATTTTTGTTTTGTTTTTGTTTTTTGAGACAGGGTTTCTCTGTGTAGCCCTGGCTGTCCTGGAACTCACTCTGTAGACCAGGCTGGCCTCAAACTCAGAAATCCGCCTGCCTCTGCCTCCCAAGGGCTGGGACTAAAGGCGTGCGCCACCACCGCCCGGCGCTCATGTAATTTAGGTTTCTGTTGTATGCGACAATGCTTTAAAAACATACAGGAAAAAGTGTCGCCAATATTTCTGAAACTCAAGCTGTCTCCCTGATGACTAGTCACCTAGATATCCATAAGGACATTTCTTACAATCCTGTCACTGTTTACTATTCTTAACGAGCACAAAGGAAGCGCCTATAGGGTTAGAAAATCCACGCTGCTTTTTAGGAGGCGACCTCATTAGGAGTGGACCCACCTCTTCTTATTTAAAGTATTTCAGGAAAGGTTTTCTTACCTGGGAATATTCAAAGTCAGTGATAGGGGCTATGCTCTTGATATAATCTGACCGGAACTGGTTCTCAGGGTTGGCCAGTGGAACTGGAGGTATGATGGTACTCATGGCTGAAACGATTGTCTAAAATAGGATGAAAGAGAAAAACAAAACAGAGAGATAGAACAGATAAGGAACCCTCGAATGGTAATCAGAAATACATACTTTGTGTTTACCCAGTCTAGCCTACTTACAACACTTCAGGTGACAAACATTAAGGGAAGTCCTTACCACGATAGCATCTTTGACATTTTTCCTGATGTCCAGAATTTTCTGCTTCTTTTCCCTGCATTGAAAGAGAAGTTGTTACTAATTTCCTTCACCTCTCACTGATAGAGCCAATTAAAATTTTAAATTTTTCCGTGAGTGAAGCATCAGGTAGATCTGGTTTCACCAGAGGTCAGCACCAAACCCCAA
This sequence comes from Arvicanthis niloticus, assembly GCF_011762505.2. Classification (NCBI taxonomy): domain Eukaryota; kingdom Metazoa; phylum Chordata; class Mammalia; order Rodentia; family Muridae; genus Arvicanthis; species Arvicanthis niloticus. The sequence continues at coordinate 22,002,730 of NC_047671.1, forward strand.
GGCATCTGCCAAGTTTTTAATCCCAGAAATGAAAGCATCACCACCCCTCCAATTTGTGCTCTAAACAAATTGAATGTATCTGCTTTTTAAAAAAAAAAACCCTACAGTTCAAACATCAGGGTCACGGGATCACAATAATTATCATGGCTAGTGTGTACAAATATGACTCTATAGTCATATTCCAGTCTATTCCTTATACTGAGAGTTAGAAAATGAAGTAGATGTTCTTGGTATAGAGAAAGGATGTATTGTGATACAGTTAGGCGTACTATCGGCAGCTCTACACTGGTGGATTCAACTAGCTGCAGATCAAAAAGCGTTTGGCAAACAAACAAAACAAAGAAGAAAAACGTATCTGCACCGAATGTGTACAGACAGTTTTCCTTGTGACTATTCCCTAAACCACCCAACACCACACAGTCGCAGCTTTGATTCACACTTTGCAGTAAGGTACTGTGAATCATCTAGAGACGATCCGAAGTAAACTGAAGAATGTTCACAGATGTTTTCCAACTAATATGCCACTTTAAGCAGCAGATTCCAATATTCTTGGATTTCAAGGGTCTCCCTCCTCTTCAGATAATAATGGGTAAAGGATCAATGTATTGGCTGAGGGTTCAGCACCACACCAATATTAGAGATCAATCCCCCCAGATCCTAATAAATTGCAGTTTGGCAAGCAGTTTACTTTTTAAACTAGCCATCGCCAAAGAAGGGTTTTGCCTAAATGGAGAATGTTCAATGCTAAATTTCTATCTTCCCACCACCCAGATCTACTACATTATGAACAGAACTGCGGAGAAAGTCCGTCTGAGAAATGACGCAGTTGACATAGAATTTGGGTATCCTTACTCGGGGTTGAAGCCATTGACATGCAGGATTCTCATCTGTTTGACGATGGTGCTTTTCCCGGACTCACCAGCCCCTGTGAACAAACAGAGAGAAGGTGGTCATCCATGTCCTCCTAACGGGCCATCCGGTCGCTACCCAACATCTCTTACGAGGGGACTTTCGCAGTAGTTCGTTCGCCCTGGCCAGGCTCCGGCGCCCAGCGGTGCTCAGTCAGGTTTGGCAGACTATGATCATATGCCGGTGGCGGTGAGGCCAGGACTGTGCACTCTGGGCCACCGGGAGCCGCCGGGGTCGGAGCTACAGCGCACCCCGGCCTTACCCAGAAGCAGCAGGCGGTGAGTCGCTTTGTAAGCCAGGCGCTCTTTCTGCAACTGCTTCTCTATCTTTTTGTTGGCCTCTCGGCGTTCTTTTTCATCCACGCCCTGATCTTCCGCGGTCTTGCTGCTGTTGCCCAAACACCCCATGCCTGCTGGCTCGCACTCCGCTCAGGCAAGTAGGAAGGCGCACCAGAGCCAGGGAGACCCCGAGATGTGCGCTCCTGCGACGACTTCTCCGCTCTCTGATACTGAAAGAGACGGCCAGGTCTCCCGGGGATCTGCGATCGTATCGGCTTCTCCCTCCCCTGCCCACTGCACGCTCCCGGCTAACGGCGCCGGGAGGCAGGAGCGCCCAGGGAAACGCTCCTTAAAGGCAGGTCGTCTTAGGAACCTTCTGGGGAAACAGCGCTCAGCGCGCGGAGCACCCCCTGGCGCCGGGTTCTGCTGGAGACAGCCGGGTGGCGCTGTGTCCCGGCTCAGCCTGCGCCTGGCTCAGCACCGCCCCACAGAGATGTTGAAGTGGGTGGTGCGCAACCGAAAGCGGGATCCTGCCCCTCGTAGTGGTAAAGCTCGTAGCAGAGCTCGTAGCAAAGGGTCCCCACAGGGCGACTGTGGCCACCTGCTAAGCTGGCTGGTTGCTTTCCTGTCTGTTGTGCGCGCCCCTTGCGGGTCCCGCTCCCCTGCAAGGGGATGAGGACTGGGGTAGGTGTTGGCTTGGGGGTCAGAGGAGCGCTTTCCTAACCTGGTGAGTCAGAGGAGGGACAAGGGACTCTTGCTTACACGCTGGCCCGCGTGGCTTTCTCGCACCCCGCGTCCCAGTGCATCTGGGCACGCGCTTCTCGCACTGTTCCGACGCCTCCTTGCTCCCAGGCGAGTGAGGACTCGGGATCATGCATATTCTATCAGGGAGGAGGATCGCTAGGAGGCTCACCAGTCACATCGCGTTTGCTCCCTTCAGCTTCTAGACTATTCCAGCTCGCCCCCGCTACCACCTTTCCAGCCCATCTTTACCTCCAGCCCCCGTTTTTCTTTGCAGTTCTGACGAACAGTTCCACTGCTTTTCTAGAACACACTCTGGTTTTGAACTTGACCTTAGAGCCTAGGAATGGGTGATGAACAGGAGGAGACTGGCACGTCCTGGTCCTTTATTGTGCCAGAGAATCAGAGCCCTTAGCTTTGCTAAGCTCTGCGCTTTGTGTTCACAGTGCAAGTGCAGGGCGTCTGCAGGACAATTGAGTTGACAGTCCCAGGTATTTGACTCCAACACTGAGACCTGAAGGCGAAAGGAGTCCTAGAGATCATGAGAAATTGATGGTCCGCAGCGTGGGGTCACTGGGTACTGAGCACCAAGTCCTACAAGCCTTTGCTCAGCTCTCTCCAAGCCTCAGATTTTCCTGTGCTATCAGCATGACCTGGCATGTGTCCCAGAGAGCAGATATGGACTGCGTCTCTTTATCCTGTAGTCAGACCATGTCCTCTCGGTCCCTCTGTCTGTCGCAACTCTTCTGGCTGCCTCCAGCTTTCTCCACTTGCTCCAATTTCCCTCCTTCTTTGTCCCTCCCTCTCTCCCTTCTCCCATCTCTCCCTCTCCCCCACCTGATGGGGTCTATTTTCCTAAAGCATGCAAACACTCCCACACTGCCCGTTGCAAACTTAGACCTTCAGTCCTTCCTCTCATTGGTTCCACCAATCCTTCTCCTTCCGGGGCTCCTGTCCTGAATCTCTCCTGACCCCTAAAACTTCAACCCCGGTAGCCTGACAGTGGTCTGAGCAGAGAATACCCTCACCAGAATTACCAGTAGATTTACGGATGTCTGGTCCCTGTCATCTCAGGAAAGCCAGTCCAGTCAAATCCTCTGCTCGAATCTTGGCCTTTAATCGCCACACACCAACCACCATTTGAGTTTTGCTCATCTCTGCCTAGTGGATCTCAGCTCGTCCTTTCTCCCCAGATATGACTGGCCATTGTGACTATCCACACCTCCAAACGACTTCTTCTCCCTACTTTCTTTGGAATTTCTAAACCACGCGGAATGTGAGTGATCCTGGTGGTTTTTATTTTTCTCTTGCAAACACAAAAAGTTCATGTGTCCTGTTGGATGTTTCCTAAATATGCATCCTGTCCTCTATCACCGCTATGGTCTTTGATCACTAATTCTAAGTAGAATTTGAGCAGTAGAGGCTGGTTTCCATTGTCTCCAGCCTTAATCAAATGAGGCCTGAGCGGTGTTGCTCTCACATTGCTAGTCTGACTATACCACTGTCCCCATCTCAAACTCCTTCTCTGGTTCTTCTGGACCTTTTAAAATGTCAAAAACCCATATACTATTAAAAAGAGGTGGAAACAAAACAGATTTCACCAAAAAAGTTATAAAGGGGGATTTAGATTAGAGACCCCCCCAACACATATTTAAGGTAGTATGATACCCAGTTACTTTAAAGGTATAGCAAAAGGTTGTAGTTTGATCAGATATATAAATTAGGGTTATAGTCAAACTGATGTATTGTAACGTTGTGGTTTCTTGAGACTTTTTCGGTTATTATTTTTACATGTAACAAACGAAAAACATTTTAAAAGAGGGCAAGAAATGACTCCGGTGGGGTGCTTTTAACATGCAAATGTCTGAGACTTCTTCACTTGCTTTCTTTCTTACTCTCTGCACTCGCCCCCCCCCCACTTCTATAAAACTTGAAAATAGAAAGCAAAAACCCTCAACTGTTGTAAATCATGCAATTAAAGTTGATTTCCTATAAATATGAACTTTGGATCATGGTATAGACTGTTAAATTTGATTCCACATTGCCTATTGTGAAATAAACTGTGTGAGACAGAAAAAAATTAGGGTTATAAAATTTAAGGATTAAATACATTGATGTAATGAAAAACAGATTACACTGCATACAGAAAGTTCGTAGATACCAATACAATGGTAACACACACATCGGAAAAGCTGCTTCTGGCTGTTGAGTGATGGCTGGTACTGGCCCAAGTCCTGTCTCTAGGAAAAAATTTTAGTGCAAAACATAGGAATTATTGACATCATCATTTTAAGAGCTCATAGTGGTGATTTAGAAGGGTAACTGTCTGGTTCAAAATCTGCCCAATACAACCAACTGTGTGTGCACCAGGATACTGTGTTAACTTGCATGCCCCATAGTCTAAATCGTGATGGTGCCTGATTTGTTAAGTGATTTCAGTGAAAAGTATAAAGCCAATCTCAGTCTGTTATTAGGTTCAAGGCCTCCCTTTTCTTCTCCCTTCCTCCCTCCCTCTCTCCTTCCCTCCTTTTCTCTTCCTTCCTCCCCATCTCCTCTTCCTCTTCTTCTTCCTCCTCCTCCTTCTCGCCTTTGGAACCAAGCCCAGAGACTTGTTGCAAGCAAGTGCCCTTTCATTGAGTTACACCTTTGCCCCCCCCCCCAACTTTAGAAGTTTTAAATCCAATAATCTGTCTTTTGCTCTTATATCCTCATCCATGTTTCAAAAATTTGAATCAGAATCTAAACTACTCACTGACTCATTTGGAGCCAGGAGGAGAGCTGTAGGGTCACTCGGAAACTTTTTGTGGCCAAAGCAACAAAAGCATCTGTTGCTAGGCAACCTGAACACGGTAGCACTAAGAGGCTCCCCAGGCAAGGCATTTAATACCTGCTGGGTCTAAGGGCAGCCTTATGAGCCTTACCAGCAGAGGGCGCCAGCATACGTGATAAGGGAAAAGAGAGAGCCAAAAAGGCTCTGGGATGTGAAAGGAAAGGTTTTTGAGATCTGTGGGGTTTGAATGAAAATGGCCACCATAGGCCCATAGGGAATGGCACTATTAGGACATGTGGCCTTGTTGGAGGTGTGTCACTGGGGGTGAGCTTTGAAGTTTCAGAAGCTAAAGCCCGGCCTAGTGTCTTTCTCTTCCTGCTGCCTGCCTCCATCCAGGTGTAGAACTCTCAGCTTCTTCTCCAGCGCCATGTCTGCCTGCATGCTGCCATGCTTCCAGCCATGATGATAATGGATTAAACCTCTGAACTGTAAGCCAGCCCTAGTTAAATGTTTTCTTTTGTAAGAGTTGCCTTGGTTATCGTGTTAGGTGTTTATTGTTTCACAGCAATAAGATCCTAACTAAGACAAGATCCGAAGACAAAGGTAACCAAGGGTGTTCCCCTTATACTGAGGATATAGACAGGTAGAGTGTTTCAAAAGTCCGATTTACATTTTTGCTGTACGAATTTAAAATCATGACTTAAAAGTTTCTGTTTGCTTTAGTCCCTCCGAATGAAGGTCGTGAACACTGAAGAGGGTCAGAGCTTCTCTCTGGTGAACTGGGAACAAAGCCCAGGAAAGCAAGAAGAGATTGTACCTTCTTCTCAAGCAGTTCCCTGAAAAAAAAATTTAATCAGCAAGTAGCTGTTTCAATTAGAGACAGTCCTAGATTCAGGAAATGAGAGGGAATCTGAGAAAACAAGCCCAAGAAATGTTAGGCGCTAAATGTGAATGAAAAAAATCCAGCCCATTGTTCTCTCATATTTTGATGATATTAAAGACTAAAACTTCAGTAAGACCTTTGGTGTGGGCTCATCAAATGTTCTCGGAACAGAACAATCATTAAAGCTGAAGAGTCACTAATTTCAGAGCAAGAACAGTGGTTGGAGAAGATGCTGCCAGCCAGCAGCCCACAAACTGGGCCATGTGATAGCACAGGGTATCCCATGCAAGTGTCCCTGCATGACTCATTGCACTGCTGCCTGTTGTTTTAGCAGGCCACATAGAGTCTTGGTGGAAATATGCAAATAGGCTGCCATTCATTTTCAGCAGCCAAGACTGCTGTATGACCTAATTATAATACACATAGAAAGTATTTATGGTACATTTTAACTTTTTTTTTAAACAGAAAAGCAGAGAAATAGCTTCAAGTTTCCTTTTCTGTACATATTCTGAGATCAAATATTTTAAAATTTTTTTTGAAATGATGTGTCTCCCTTTGTCTTACTCCTACAGCAAAAGTAATATGAAGTAGCAGCTGTGAAAGACGCCATCCACAAAGCATTAGGAACTGACAGCTTTAAACACCAAAACAGAAGCACATCAGTAGGGAAAGGATGCTAAAAGCCACTGACTTCTCTTTGTGTCCAAAGCCCAGGATTATGGTGTCCCTGTTAGAATATTCACTGTGGCACCGAGTTTATCAACTGTATGACATGGGATAGGAGATCACCAAAGACATTAGAAAAAACAAACTCAACACAACAAAATATCCTGTATGCCATAGAAGGGCATTGGCAAACAGAATAGAGTTGTTAATGTTTTTGGTCCAGAAATCCTGGGAAGGCCACCAAAACTCAACCAGGCCCTGGCATGTTTGGGCGAGTGTCTTCCAAGGTCCCTATGTTAGTAAGAGTTTGGTTTCCTGGCCAGAGGACTAGTGCGAAGTGGTAGAACTTTCAAGAAGTGGAGCCTAGTGGGTGAGGGAGTGTGTCTTCCTGTCATTGAAGGTATGCTCTCAAAGGGACATTGAGACTCTAGCCTCTTGTTCTTTTACATCTTGGCCAAGCTATGTATGTGTGTCTGTTTCTGTTGCTGTCTCTGTATCTGTCTGCCATCTGTCTTCTGTTTGTCTCTGTCTGTCTCTCTGTCTCTGTATCTCTGTGTCTCTGTGTCTGTCTGTCTGTCTGTCTGTCTGTCTGTCTCTCTCTCTGTATGGTTTTCTGAGTGGTATCATCAGTGGAATGAGACACAGATGGCCTAAAACATTCACAGCTGTGAGACAAGTAAAGCCGAGACCCCATAGTCTGTTTCTGCAACCTCTTCTGACAAATACCAACTCTAAGGCAGAGGCGGTTGGCAGAGGCATATCTAGGGACTAGAGTATTTTAAGAAAAAACTACATGTATCACAGTGACATTTGAAATATATTTTACAAGCCACACATAAAACAAAAAGGCTCAGTGAAGTGGCAGAAGGCCGCGTCAGAACAGTGTCAGTCAGCACCCTGGTGCTTTTATTCTGCTCTTAAGAAGTCAAGTAAACTTTTGAGCTTCAGCAGATATCCAATACAAGATGTTTAGTAAATATATTGAAACACTAATATGAGATTTAAAAAAAACCCAGTCTACCAAGGTTGAAAGATACCCTTTCTTCAGTAATTAACAATGGCCATATGAAATAAAACAAAACAAAACAAAACAAAATAATTTTGCAAACCAATGTAAGCTACATGAACAAAGCATATATTTTAAGGAATATCTTATGATTAAAAAATAGCTTCAGTATTTAGAGATGGTTCTAGTTCAAGTATTTCTATTCTCAAACCTACTTTCTTATAAAGTGAATCCAATTCTACAAAGTCCTTTCATTGGATGAGAGAGAGAGAAAGAGAGAGAGAGAGAGAGAGAGAGAGAGAGAGAGAGAGAGAGAGGTGTATTCTGCATTTTAAATGCTGGATACTGTTCTTGTGTTGGTGACAGCTCATAAGAAATGCAGAATCGTGAGAGATGTCCCGGCATGGATTCCAGCAGTAACGGGCTGACTCTGGACTTCAGGGCTGTCTACCTGCATACATCTGTTCTTGTATGTTAGCAAATCACATGACAGAAGACTAAGAGGAAAGCTGGTTAACAGCATCCCAGTTCATATGAGCACAATAGAGGCCCATATAATTGAACATGAGTCTTCTTTCCCACGTGCCATCATGTGTAAGGACCCTCCAGGCATGGTGACTCATGTCTGCAAGTCTCAGCACTTGGGAGGCTGAGGCAGGAGGATTGACGTGGGTTTCAGGTTAGTGTGGGCTGTACAATGAGTCCTAGGCTAGCCTGAGTTTCAGAGTGAGATTTTCTTTTGTCTCAAAAACCTAAAGGAATGACTAAAGAAATGAAAACTAAACTAAACAAACAAACAAAAACAAAAACCCTATAAAAGCAGTTTCTTATGCTCATGAACAGATAAGACATAGGTGAAGCAGTTCTTTCTTTTAATTGGATTTTTTATTTATTTACATTTCAAATGTTATCCCCTTTCCCAGTTTCCCCTCAGGACACCCCCCTCTCCCATCCTCCCTCCCCCTGCTTCTATAAGGGTGCTCACCCACCCACCCATTTCTGCCTCTCCACTCTGGCATTCCCCTACACTGGGGCATCAAGCCTTCCCAGACCAAGGGCCTCTCCTCCCATTGATGTCCAACAAGGCCATCCTCTGCTACATATGCGGCTGAAGCATGGATGCCTCCATGTGTACTCTTTGATTGGTGGTTTAGTTCCTAGGAGCTCTGGAGGGTCTGGTTGGTTGATATTGTTGTTCTTCCTATGGGTTGCAAACCCCTTCCACTCCTTTAGTCCTTTAACTCCTCCGTTGGGGACTCCATGCTCAGTCTAATGGTTGGCTGAGAGCATCCACCTCTGTATTTGTCAGGCTCTGGCAGAGCCTCTCAGGTGACAGCTATATCAGGCTGCTGTCAGCAAGCACTTCTTGGCATCCACAATAGTGTCTGGGTTTGGTAATTGTATGTGTGATGGATCCCCAGGTGGGGCAGTCTCTGGATGGCCTTTCCTTCAGTCTCTGGTCCACACTTTGTCTCTGTATTTTCTCCCTTGAGGAATGTTTCTCATTCTAAGAAGGACTGAAGCATCCACATTTTGGTCTTCCTTCTTCTTGAGCTTCATGTGGTCTGTGAACTGTTTCTTGGGTATCCTGAGCTTTTGGGCTAATATCCATTTATCAGTGAGTGCATACCATGTATTGTCTTTTGTGACTGGGTTACCTCACTCAGGATGATATTTTCTAGTTCCATCAATTTGCCTAAGAATTTCATGAAGTCATTGTTTTTAATAGCTGAGTAGCACTCCATTGTGGAAATATACCACATTTTCTGTATCCATTCCTCCGTTGAAGGATATTTGGGTTCTTTCCAGCTTCTGGCTATTATAAATAAGGCTGCCATGAACATAGTGAAGCATGTGTCCTTTACTTCTAATTCACAAATCCAAACCTAAAATGGTATGAAATCTTAAGGTTTTCTGGATGCTGACATGGTCCCCCAGTGGAAAATTCTCCACCTGACCTCAAGTGACAGGTTGAACTTGAAGCACAGGTGCACTAAAAATAAAGCATAGAGTTATGTTCAGGGTGTGTGTGTGTAAGGTGTACGTGTAACAAGTTAATTAAGTATTAAGACTGGGGTTTCATCTGAATGATATTATTATCTCAGGATGTGCATGTATGTGTCCTAGTCTGCGTTAGTTGTTAACCTGACACAGTCCATATCACGTGAGGAAGGAGTTCTCAGTTGAGTAACCATCTTTATTAGGCTGGTCTGTGAAGGGTTATTTGGACTACCTTACCTAATGTAGGAGGGCCCAGCCCACCGTGGGCAGCATCATCCTCTAGGCAGATAGTCCTAGGCTATAAAAGAAAGCTAGCTTATCCTGGGTCTGTGAGTGAGTCAGCAAGTAGCATTCGTCCACGGGTATTGCTTCAAGTTCTTGCTTGAATTCCTGCCCTGACTTCCCTCTCTGATGGACTGTGGCCCAGACGTATAAATCTTATAATTCCCCTTCTTCCCAAGTTGCTTTTGTTTAGAGTGGTTTTGTGTGTGTGTGTGTGTGTGTGTGTGTGTGTGTCATGGCAACAGAAAGAAAGCCAGAAAGAACAGTATACAAATATTCCAAATCTAAAACATCCCAAATATGGAAAGCATTTTGAACAGGCGACATGCAACATCTACAGCCCAGGCATTCAGAGAGCCAAGTGTGACGGTGTGTGCACCGATGGATGAATAGTGCCGAACAGCCTCTATTACATGTGGGAGGATCTGGAGAACTGGGAAGCACTTCATGGGGGAAAGAGGGACCACAGCCTGTGTGTTGGTACGAAAAAAGACGTGCTTAGCAGGTGAGGAAGGCGTGGAAGTGCAAATGTGAGAGCAAAGGTAAGGACACAGGGTTGCCAGAAACAAGATGGACAGAAGTGAAGACCAAGTCAAGGTTGGCTGGACCAGGAGAGCCTCGGAGAAGTATACCTTGCCAGCACAGCAACATTTCCTAAATTATAATCTCTCTGGTGGAGTGTCTATTGGTGAGAACATTCAAAATCCTTTTCTAAGCTATGATTGCCCTGCACATGGCAGAGGGCAATGGGACCAAGCCCATAGGATTGGGATGAGAACGGTTTGAATGAATCTGTTTTTTTCATAGTGCGTACTAGGTGGTAATTTCTCAATAAATCTAGTAAATATTATCATTTAGCACCAATTGAACATATCCATTTTAGTCTTCCAGACAAGGCAATGTACTAATATCCTTAAATAATTTCTTTCTTTCTTTTTTTTATGTACTAGGGCAGATTCATTCAAAGTGAGTTATCACACATTAAACAGAGATTTCCTGAGGTCCTTCACACAGCTGAGGACATGAGACATGTATCTATGACTACATATCTCATTCTCTCAATAAGAGACCGTGACCTGTTCAGAATGGAGGAAGAGTCGGCTGTAGGATGGAAAGGAACTGACAGGCACTAACATGTACGTGGATCTTGAAGATATCATGTGAGGAGGACCGACCTGTCATAGAGGGGCAAATGCTGCATCATCCCACACATCCCCACATACAGTCAGCAAATAAAGACAGAAAATGAAGTCGTGGCAGTCGGGTGCTGGGAGGAAGGGAGGAGGAGGCATGGTTTAACGAAGGCAGGGTTTCAGTTCTGGAGAATGACAAAATTCTAAGTGCGGACTGTAGGGACGTTTTACAACGTGTGAATGTGCTTAGTATCTCGGAATGGTTCAATTACAAGTGGTTAAAATGTCACATCATATAAATATCTTATTAAAATCAAAAAGAGAGAAGAACAAGCAGAACCTTGGGCACGGTATCAGTTAAAGAGAGGTATTCTTCTAGAGTGAGAACACAGGTTTATCGTTTCAGAGAGGGCTCCTCCCAACTTAACCCTGACCCTCCAAAAAGAATGGGCTCTACTCCCTAGCACAGGCAGACCTCAAATTCATGGTCCTCCTGCCTCAGCCTCTTGAGTGCCTCATCACCACCTCCTGCACTCTGACTTCTGAGCAGCTTCGTTCTCCTTAGGCACTTTTACTCCGGTGTTAGGTTGCTGTGTATAGAACGAGGGGCAGCTGTAGGCCGCGTGAGTCCTTTAACGTCCACAACTTCACCATCCATCTCTCATGAAGCACATTTGTAAAATTAGATTTTATTTCTACAGTGCTGAGGATCAAACCTAAGCTCTTTCCTCTCTAGGGAAGCATTCTCTCACCGAGTTGCATCCATAGCCCCACAAAGGCAGGTAAGAAATATATGCCACACTCTGGGGCATTGCTGGGCTTTGTGATTATGAGTGTGGGTGAATGTTATCCCTGACGTCAGATATCAAAATAGTCTTGTCAAGTAGAAGACACTACCACCGGGCTCTGTGATTTCTATCCAGATTCCGGTGGGAGCACGTAGGGATGTGTGCTCAATTCTGAACGTGTAGAAAACAAAATCTCTGCTTTCCTAGAGAAACTTCCACTAAGCTGCGTGAGTCGCTGTTCACCTTAGGTTTAAAGATAGCCCACATGGTATTTGATCCTCACAAGATGCACATTATTGTTCACACAGTTCTCTGTCTGAAGGACACGAGGGACTGAACAGCAGGGAAAGTCTCACTCTCAGGAGGACCTGGAACCTGGCTCCCTATACACTTGAAGAAACCACACCATTTTCTTTCCTGCTGTTGCTGAACAAATGGCTCGAACAAGCCTGCCTCCCCTCCCACTCATTAGGGAGATTAATCTGCATATAATGACGGTTGAATTAATTATCTCTCTGCCCAGTTGCCTTAGCAACTGGTTTCTTTTAGAATTTTGGTTTAGTTACAGAGTTGAGAGCCGCCATATTCCGCATGATTGAGCATCAGGTTAAATATGAAATTAAACAGAACATAAACTCATCTTATGCTAGGTGCCAACTACACCCCCTTTCTCGGAAAACTCAGTATCCTTAGACTCGCAGGGCAACTGGTGGTGAATAAGTAGGAGAGAGCCTAACACCCATCTGTGCATTGTGGAGTCTGCACACCGATGTTCTACATCTCATGCTTTGCATTTCTTTCTAAGATTTTAAACTACAGCTAGGGCCTGGGATGTGTGGCTCAGAGACAGAAGGCTTTCTTGTATGAGGTTAAGTCTCCGGCACGGAAAAAAAAAATAAAGAGAAAGAAGATTAAAGAAGAAACCACAAAGATTGATATCCAAGAGGGATTCTCTCATTCTGGAAAAATCCTAAACAAAGATAGGTAAGCCATTGTATGAGCAAATGCAGAGGTGTGTCGACCCTGTGATTAATAGGAAGTGACAGCATATAAATATGGAATTGGAGGAGCAAAAACAAAACACAGGGGTAATCATAGGAACAGTATGAGGCCGTACTCATCACTAGGTTGACTCAGGCCTCTTTAAGCCTGTGTGCCTATGTGTGTATTTATCTCTCTGTCTGCTGAGAAAAGCCAGGAAGTTAAGATTTCCCTGTAACTGCGGGCATACTCACGTGTCAGAGAGGAACCTCTTTGGCGTGACATCACAGATTTGTGGTCTCAGGAGACTGCCTTTCCTTTTGAACAGGGTCTCTTGGGTAGGCAGGGACAAGTGGGCACCTCTTCTTGCAGCTAGTGTGCTCACGTTGTGGCACTGATTTGGCACTGTAGGCTTCAGATGGCCAGCAGCCAGAGGTACAAACATCCTGCAAGCTACACAGTTGGGACATCTGAACTCCAGGCTAAGAGGCAGGCAGGTTCTCTGACCTGAGCTGCAGCAGGTTCTGGAGGAGCGACCTCCTCTGCATCTCCAGAGAGCTGCCCCTGTTTGCTAAGAGGCTGTCCCTGACTCCCTGTGCAGGCTCTCGGAACCACAGAAGGCTTAATGGTGAAAACAAAGCTCAGGGGACTTTCTTAAAGCCATTCCTGATCAATGTGGCATGGAGGGGCTCCCTGTTGTTGCTGCCTCTGACACATCCCTACCACCCAGTGGCTTTCTGAGCCCTCCCCCACACTTTTATAAATAACCCTTTGCTAAACTGTTTTAGATAGTTTGTTATTTTACCCCCAGGATCCCCACCGAATAGTGCCTTCCTCTGAGCTGATGACTCTAGGCACGGCTTGTGACAAAGACTTAGTTCTCAGTCCCCAGTCCTAATCTGTCAGTGCCTTTCTTTCTTTTCTTTTTCTTTTTCTCTTTCTTTCTTTCTTTCTTTCTTTCTTTCTTTCTTTCTTTCTTTCTTTCTTTTTCTTTTTCTTTTTCCTCTTTCTTTCTTTCTTTCTTTCTTTCTTTTTTTTTTTTTTTTTTTTTTTTTTTTTGAGACAGGGTTTCTCTGTGTAGCCCTGGCTGTCCTGGAACTCGCTGTATAGACCAGGCTGGCCTCGAACTCAGAAATCCACCTGCCTCTGCCTCCCAAGTACTGGGATTAAAGGCATGCACCACCACCGCCCGGCCTTTGTTTAGTTTCAAACCTGTACAACTGTATAGATAGTCCTGGCTCTGTGGTCTCAAGAGGAAGATGAACCAGTGGGCTGGAAATATGCAAAGCTAGAGGCTCAGCCAAGCCTAATTCAGAGAGCTCGAGGCCTAGCACCATGCTGAAGCGAACACAATCCAAAAGAAGATTGGCAGGGGAAACATTTTGGTAAAGTTACAAGACCTTGTTGTTGGTAAGTCAGAGAGAAGGAGATGAAAACTGACCAGAGATTATTAGAAACTAACCCCAAATAAATACACCCAGTTTAAAGCATGTATATGCCATTGCTGTTTGAAAGGAAGGTATCTTTTTCTCATCTGTAGGGATTTTAAAATCATACACGGTGAGTATGTACAGGAGCCCCAGGTGGCTGGCCAGCAACAAACACATATGCGTTTTCACTGTGAAATCATGTCAAGCTGACAGGGATGCTTCAGGAAGTGTGGAGGGGTTTCCCGCACTCAGCATCCACATGCCCAGACTGTCAGCATTTTGAAGCACTCTGTCCATTTTCTTTTTTTTTTTCTTTTGGATATTTTATTTACATTTCAGATGCCATCCCCTTTCCCCATTTCCCCTCCCTAGAAAACCCCTATCCCATGCTCCCTTTTCCTTTTTGCTTTTATACAATTTTTTTAAAATGTTAATCAAAGGCTTTATAAGTTTGGTATTGCTCAATCAGAAGTGTAACCCAATACCCAACCTAGATATATAAACTATCTTTGACTGGTGGAGACACGTGAACACCTGCCTCCATGTCCCCCCCCCATCTCTTTCTCTCTCTCATCACCTAGCTTCTCCTCTCCTTACTCCTTCTCTTCCTCTCCATACTCCTCTCACCTTAGCTCCTCCTACATATCACCCTTCCTGTTAAAATAAAACTTTTCTCTCAAAATACGATTAGAGTATAACTATGCCTATTTGTACCAGTGAGGTACAAGATAGTCCTAATACCCAGTCCATCATTTTGTTGACTAGCCAGAACCTCTGTCATCTCTCCTAACTAAAACACTTAGTTCTGAACCTGGCTTTTTTCTTGGCTTCAGAATGAATGTCAGCTGAAAACCATCCACTCAAATCTTTTCTCTCAAGGTAAATAGCCAGGATTGGCTATGAGACCTTAAGTTTTCAACCCCATCAGAAATCCAGAATGGTCAAGTTAACTAAAATTATGAAAAGCTCAAAGCATAGCTTCTAAAACTTAGCCAATTTATAGAGACCGCTGAACACCTGAACAGTCCCTATACTACAAAACGTTGGAGCATCTGATCTTCAGCCTTCTGGCCCAGGATCATCTGACAGACCTTAGTGCTGCAGAATTAAGGGCTGATTACTCTGTCTAGGCAGATATAATCAGTCGACTATTCTGCAAGTGTGTCCTTTTCTGGACAGTAATTTGTCTGTAGATGGAAAGAAGCAGTTTTTGCCTAGTGGCTGTCTCCCCACAACTGGAGTAACTCCAAAGACGCTCAATTACTTCTTAGAATCCAAGACAGGAAGCTGTCAGGAGCAGACAGGTCTCTAATCAAAATGAACATTAATACAGAAATGTTTGTAACATCAATTCTGTGGTCTGTCCATTTTCATAACCACTCATTTTCTGCCTCCGGACTATTTGAAAGGATGTTGTGACATTGTGTGTCTCTCAGTGTCTACTTGCTAAGGACAAGTGTTTCTTACACACTGACAGGACTCTGTTAACTCATCTAGTCTAGGTCTGAAGCTAGTCAAGGATGCTCTGCTTACAGACATGATCTGAATGTGCACCTAACAAAGGCTCGTAGTACTTGGTGTGGGTGTGTGAGAGGTGGTGGAGCCTTTAAGAGGTGGAGGAATTGAGGGGGAGGGTCATTGGTGATGTGATCGTTGGAAGGATTCTGAAGAAGCTATTGTGGGACTCCTGAAGACTTAGAGGAGAGCTTCCCTGTACTTCCTGGTTCTCTGTAGCTTCCTTTATCATTGCTGTGGTCTTCTTCCTCACAGTCTTCCATCACAATGTCATGGCCAAAGTGTACTCACTCACAATGCCCTCACTCACAGGTGACATCGTGCTAGTTGGACATTCAGCCTTCAAAGCTGTGAACTAAATAAAACTTAAAAGTTAATCTCACTCCAAGTATTCAGTTCCAGTGATGAAATCTGGACTAACCCGTGTCTTCGAATAGTCATTACCATCCATCTAAGAGTCAACCCAAGTTTAGAGAATTTTTTTTTTAAGGTTCCTCTTTTAGTAGAGCTGGGAAATCCACACTCTGTACTTGTCATAGAATAATCATTGTGAAGGATGTTCGGTGGCTACCATCATGCCAGTGGCTTCTGGTTGCACAGCGGAAAAGGGACCCTAGAGTCCATCATGATCCATGACTGGAAGGCTCTCGTCCAGGCTGCCTGTCCTTCTCCAGGCTCTAGAGTTCCAGCATTGACTTGTATTGCCTTCCCTTAACAACAAATAACTCACATGAAAACAATCTGTTCCTCACAGTCGCCCCTTCTCTTTGACCAGCTCACTGTTGGCACCACTTTTTAATACCTTGTAAAATACTTGCCAGCCTGTGCGCTGGCCAGCTTCTTCTGCCCTTCTTGGTTCCTAAAGACCTAAAGTACCTTCCTGCTGTTCTCCTATACCCTGGCATCTTGGTCGTCTTGGTCACTGTAAAGGGACACCATGACCAGGATAGCTCTTATAAAAGAAAGCATTTAATTGGGGGCTTGCTTATCGTTAGAGAGGTTTAGTCCATTACCATCATGGTGGGAAGCCTGGTGCATGCAGGCAGACAAGGTGCTGGAGTGTAGGAGTTCTACATCTGGATCTGCAGACAGCAGAAAGAGAGAGATACCGGGCCTGGCTTGGGCGCTTGGAACCTTGAAGCCTACTCCAAGTGACACACTTTCTCCAACAAGGTCACACCTATTCCCAAGAGGCCACACCTCCTGTTCCTTTTCAAGCAGAACCACCCCCTGATGGCCAAGCATTCTAATCCATGAGCTTATGGGGCCCATTCTTATTCAAACCACCTCACTGGTTTATACCCCCCCCCCCTTAGCTACTTCCTCCCTTATTGCCTCCCTTAAGGTTCTTTTGCATTCCTGGCCTTTCTCCCAGAATGAGTCCCTTTTCCCTGTTCGTCTCTCAGGAGCCAGTCAAACAACTGATGATTGCAAGCTTCTAGAGCTTACTGCTCTCTGAAAGAATCTCACTTGGGCCAGGCCTCTCAGCTCTAGCTCTGAGGCTCAGACCCAGAGTGACTGAGTTGATTTAATTCATACTCTGTGATTTGACCAATTCATGCAGGGACATGACTGTTTCTTTTTTCTTTTTTCTTTCTTTCTTTTTTTTTTTCTAAATCACTTATACCAGGAGACCACAGTGCCTCTAGAAAGGCATCTGTCCTTTGATCAAGTGCTTGAGAATGCTGAGGTGATCTTCCTCCCTATCCTGTGTGTGGACCTGAGAGCCTCTTCCAGGACAGATGTGTTTGTAGGGGTGGATCAGAATGTCCAGAAATGTGAAGAACCACGTGGACATACATCTTGTGCCTCTCCTCTCCTTCTCTCCCCTCCCCTTCCTTCCCCTCTCCTCTCCTTCCCTTCCCTCCTCTTCCCTCTTCTCTCCCCTTCCCTTCTCTCCCCTCCCCTCTCCTCTCCTCTCTTCTCTTCTCTTTTTCTCCCTTCTTCCCTCTCTCCCTCCCTCCTGTCTTTCTTTTTATAAATATATCTACAAGAGAAAGAGCCCAGCAACGGGAGGATGGAAAGCCACTCCTGAACTATGTCCAGCTTGCCGAGTAGCCCAGCCACCTGGCCTGGCATTCATCAGAGGGAGCACTTCGGATGTAAAGCAATTCCTTTTGCGACAGAGCTGGAGTGCTGCCAGTTTACACTTGTTACAGTTTGATTACAAAATGTCCCATAGACTCCTGGGTTTGATGACTTAGTCCCTAGCTAAAGGCATTTTTTTTGGTAGGTACTGGAACTTTAGGATGTGGGTGGGGCTAGCTGGAGGAAGTGGATTACAAGGGGGATGTCCTCAAAGGGTATCTTGTCCCCACCTGTCTCTCTGTGTCTCTGCTTGTGGTTGTCCTGAGGTGAAGTCTCCACTCCACTCTGCCCTTAGTGTCACTATGCTCTCTCCTCATCAAAGGCCTAGAAACAGCCAGCCCACCACAGACTGAAGCCCGTTTATGTGTCAAAGTAAACCCATCATCCCTTAAGTTGATTTTCTCAGGTATTTGGCACAGTGATAAGCACCTGTGACTCCTCTCAGACAGAGCTTGAACCTGGATGGTCAGCCACCTGACAAGGTTGGACCACACACACCAAGGCTCTGGTGCACTTGGTAAAGTCTAGCTGGAGGGGAGCAGGAGGGTTGATTCTCTGTGCAACACTGCCACCTCGTGGTTGCTTGGAGGAATAACCCCCTGTGAGCACAGACACTGAGCATCTTTGTGGAACGTAAGCAGAGGGAATACCTCTTTTTCAGCAGCCCCCCCACCCCCGTCCTTTCCAACTTCACTTCCTGCTATTTCTTCTTAAAATGTGTTAATTGACCTGTTCTTTGACAATGTCAGGTTTATTATACATTCTTGTCACACCCCATCCTTTACTGTCCCTTTCCCACCCCCCGTCCTCCCATAGAATTCCCATCTCACAGTGCTTTGTTCTTGCTTTGTGACCCACTGGAATTAACCAGGGCCCCTTACTCGGGCATGGGTTTGAAGCTATCCACAGGAGCATAACTCACCAGTGGCTACTTCACTAAAGACAAAGGCTTCCTCTCCCCCAGCAACGGTAGACGGCCTTAGGCATGACCCACGAACTGTTCCTCGTCTAGGATCGCATGCTTGTGGGTCCAGTCTAGTGCAGGCTGTATGCAGGTAAACAGCTGTAGTGAGTTCATGAGTCACACAGCCATACCGTGTCTGTAAGACAGCATTTCGTGGCCACTCTCTCTGCTGCCATCTTCCCCCAAGGAGGTGACACTGCCACTCTTTAGGGCTAAGCGCTCAAAAGTCACTCGCTCTTAACACCTTGACCAGCCATGAGTCTCTCTATTAACCGTCACTGGCTGCAAAGAGAAGTTTCTTTGATCAAGACTGAGGTATAAATATAAATATTTAGGAGACAGTTTGGCAACTTGTCACTTCAGAAAAAAAAAAAAAGGTATAGGTTAACCCCTCATGGCCTCGCAAGTCATGGACCAAGTCCTCAGTACTGGTAATGAACTTTCTTCTCTGGAGCAAATCTCAGATCTGGGTTTTAAAAATGAGTTGGTTCACAGCTGCAGAATATTTATAGGGAAAACTGTGTTTTCCTGTGCTCGATCTGAACAGCCCCCTTTCTAATCTAGCTTGATAGATCTGAAAGATGCAGGGCTTTCTTCATTTTATAGAGCAGGGAACTGAAGCTCAGATAAAGACTATTTCTTAAGGTCACACCAATAGAGTGTAGACAAGTCTGGATTCACATCTCTTTCCTGTGGTTCTTATGCACTGTCCTTACCATGTACCTGTGTTGACTGCAGCCTTTTATTCTGGGGAAATTGTTCCCGCCCAAACCACATTCTTCCATTCCTCAGTCTGCCTCACCCCCCCCCCCGCCCCACCTCACTTTTAAAGCATATTGTATTTTTAATTAGAATTACATCAATTGTCTTTGGAATCCATGTTCTTTCTTGAGCTTGGGGCAGGGGGGAATCTTCTCATCAGCCTGTTCCCACTCAGACCAACATGGGAGAGGGAA
This sequence comes from Arvicanthis niloticus, assembly GCF_011762505.2. Classification (NCBI taxonomy): domain Eukaryota; kingdom Metazoa; phylum Chordata; class Mammalia; order Rodentia; family Muridae; genus Arvicanthis; species Arvicanthis niloticus. Next base: position 22,022,121 of record NC_047671.1, read on the forward strand.
TCTTAAATGGTGTCGCCTATGCACAATTCAAAACTGTGAAGTTTGTAGCTTTAGTCTTTTGTAACAAAAACTAATAGCACTAACTTAAGTGCTGGCTTGAAATGCTATTTTAGATGTAAATAACCTAGGCCAGCTGTTTGCAGATGTGTGAGACAGAGCTTCTTCCGTTGCTTTTGTTTTTAACTTGCTTTTGTGTTAAAGTTCTTCTCATTCCTCCTCCAATACCTGTCACCTTTGTTTTAAATAACTGGTCCTTTAACACACATGCACATACATACACATCACACACATGCACACACATACCACACATGTATATACACACCACACACACACCACACATGTACACACCACACATGTACACACACACACACCACACATGCACACACATACACCACATGCACACACACCTCACACACACCACACACACCACACATGTACACACACACACCACACACACACCACACATGCACACACATACACCACATGCACACACACCTCACACACACCACACACACCACACATGTACACACACACCACACACACACACCACACATACACAGGCACACACATCACACATGCATACACAAACACACCACATATGTACACACACACCACACATGTACACACACACCACACACACACACCACACATGTACACACACCTCACACACACATACCACACACACATACCACACATGTACACACACACATACCACGCATACACACCACACATGCACACACCACACATACACAGACACACACATCACACATGCACATACAAACATACCACACATGCACACACATCACACATGCACACACACCTCACACACTACACACCACACACACATCACACACACCACACATGTACACACACACCACACATACAGACACACACCACACATACACACACTCACACACACACAATCAGTTGCTTGCCCCCTATGGCAGTTGTGCTATCATTGTGCGAGTAAGTGCCTCTTTTCTGACAAATTGATATTGTAGCATGCAAGTTCCAAAGATAAGCAAGACCATTGCTGATTTTTCTCCCTTGGTTCTGAATAGTCATTCTGGCCTTAGGAAGACTATCCGGCATCACTTCCAATTCTTGGCTCAGTTCCAACATAGTTGCTTTGTATTCTGCAGCCAAGGAATGCTGTGTCTTCAGGAATAGTGCCTTACCAGTTCTGCTGGGCAACCAAAGGCTACAGCATAGCTTGAATAGCTTATGGGGTGGGGGTGTGAGTCCATTCTAGCCAACTCCTGGGGAGGTGTTCCAAGCCTCATACTAGAATTTTCAATAACCTATGACTTCTCGGATTGACGCTATTCACCCATGCAGGAAGCTCCATGTAAAGTCCCCCACCCCTTTTGATACAGGGTATCACTATGTGTCCCTGGCTGGCCTTAAGCTCAGAGATCTGCCTGCATCTTCCTCCAAAGTGCTGAGATCAAAGGTATGTACCACCATGCCCAGCCCCATTTGAAGTCTTCTTAAAATTATATTTTTAAATTAGCTTATAAAGTAGTGGATTTCTATGTGATCTCTTTGTACATCCTTATTTTGATTGAATCTCACTGAGTAAACCCTAAACCCTATTCCTCACCCACCTATTTAAACTTCCAGTATCCCTCTTCCAGTTTCACTTCCAGTATCCCTTCCTCCCCACTTAAGGTCTCTTCTACTGCCATGCCCTTTGTCCTTTCCAGCCATCTACGGACATTTCAAGTGAAATAAACGATTATAAAAATGGAAGTTATGATCCACATATAAGAGAGGACATGTAGTGTTTGACTTTCTGGCTCTGGGTTACTGTTCATTCAGTACAGTATTTTCCAATTCCACCCATTTTCCTGTAGATTTCATAAGTTCTCTCTTCATTACCACAGAATGGAATTCTCCGCTGTCAACAGATCACATTTCCATGATCTGTTCTTCAGTTGACGGACATATCAGCTAATTCCATTTGCTACCTACAGTGGGTGGATCAGCAGTGCACAGCGCGGAGCAGGTTTCTCTGTAGTGGGATTGAGCACACACCCAGGAGCAACAGCGCTGGCTCATTCTAGGTTTTGTTTGTTTTTTGTTTGTTTGTTTTCGAGACAGGGTTTCTCTGTGTAGCCCTGGCTGTCCTGGAACTCACTCTGTAGACCAGGCTGGCCTCGAACTCAGAAATCCGCCTGCCTCTGCCTCCCAAGTGCTGGGATTAAAGGTGTGCGCCACCACTGCCCATCTCATTCTAGGTTTTTGAAAAGTCCTCCTAACTGATTTCCAAGGTGACCTCACTACTTCACACCCCACCAGCAGTGTATCGGGGTTTCCCCCTTTCACATCCCTGTCTGCATCTTCTCTCATCCATATTCTTGATGATGGTCATTCAGATTAGGCTGAGGTGGTTTTAATCTGCATTTCCCTGATAGCTGAGGATGCTGTGAACACACTGTAAGTGCTTACTAGCTGTAAACACTCTCTTCTTTTGAGAATTTTGTTTAACTACACAGTCAAGTTTCAAGCTTGTAGTTGTCTCTTTCGATTTAAAAAAAAAAAAAAGTTCTTTTCATAGTCTAAGCCCTAATTCTTTATCAGATGTACAGCTCTCAGAGTCTTTTCTTCTCATTTCGTGGGCTGCCTCTTCGCTCAGTTAACAGTTTTCTATGTTGCCTAGAGGCTTTTTAGCTTCGTGGGGTCCCCATTTGCTGAATGTGCTCCTGGAGTCCTATTCAGAAAGTACTAACCCGTGCCTACTTGTGGAAGCACACACTGTGTCCTCTAACACGGTTGGAGCATCCAATCTACCTCACGTTGAGGTCTCTGATACCTTTGGGGCTGCTTTATGCAAAGTAGGAGATAAAGATCGGCTTTAACACCTCCACGTGCTGATGCCCAGTTTCCCCCACACCATATTTTGAGATATTGACTTTCCTCCACTGTATATTTTTAGTACTTTTGGAAAGATAAATATTAGCTGAAAAAGTGTGGGCTTGTATCTATCTGTGTTCTCTCCCATTTATCTGCACGCAAGTTTTGTGACATACACTGGTTTTATTGCTATGGCTTTTATACTATAACTTGAAATCAGGCATGGTGGTCCCTTCTGCTGTATTCTTTTGTTCCAGGATTGCTTTGGCTATCATCAGTCTTTGTACTTCCATATAAAAATTAAAATTACTTTTCCTATGTCTATGAAGAATGGTCCTGGATCTTCTAGTGGGAATTGCACGGGAATTGTTGGTTGCTCTTGGTAGGATGGTCATGTTCACAACCTTAATTCTTCTGATCCTTGAGCATGGGAGTTCTTTCCCTCTTCTCCGATCTCTTCAGTGTCTCAAACTTTTCACTGTAGAGATCTTTTATTTCCTTAGTTCAGTGTTCAGTTCATTCCAGGTATCTTACTTTTTTTTTTTTTTTTTTTTTTCGGTCACTGTGAGCAAAATTGTCTCCTGGATTTCTTTTTCAGTATGTTTGTCTCTGGTTTAGAGGTAGGCAGTGGGATTTATTTATTTATTTATTTATTTATTTATTTATATCTTGTGCCTTGCCACTTTGCCAAAAGTGTTTATCAGCTCTGAGAGATCTTTTGGTGTCATCATTAAAGTATGATATATGGAAGTTGTATTATCTACAAAAAGAGATATTGGATTTCTTTTTATCTGTATTCTTTTTTTGTTCTCCTTTCTTATTGCTCTCACCAAGACTGCAAGCACTGTACTCAAAAGCAGTAAGGAGAGTGGGCACCTTTGTCTTCTTGCATCATAGTATTAATGGGAATGCAGGGGTTTTTCTCTTACACATGACATTGGCTCTAGATTTGTCATGTAGAACATTTTCATTTATGTTGATGTGTGTTCCCTGTATGCCTAGTTTCTCTGTGACTTCCATGTTGGATTTTGTCTGTAAGAAGGAACTAAACTGAAGCCATTTTGAATAAAACTTCCATTTTGAATAGGAGTCAAATTTTAAATTTCACCCAAGACCTCCCTGGGTAACTGACATTCTGGTTGGCAAGTTGAGACATGAATGCTAGGCAAGTCATCCCCCAACAGTTGAATAACCCAACTTATGGGAACAGGATAGATAAGTGAACCACAAAGACATCTTCCTAAGGATCTCCCTATTCCTAAATTCTGATTGGTGGGAAAATGTAGCAAACTTGGCCCAGATATTTACAGTTTTCAAGCTTAAAAATGCTGTAACATTCTGGCTCAAGATTGATGTGCAGCTCTAGAGTCTGTCCTGTGGTCCTGATCGATCAGTAGTGGCTTGATTACAATAAATTTTTGTCATCTGTACGACCTGGTGTTTGAGCTATGTTGAATCTAAGTGGATCCCACAACATGTCAATGGTCTTTCTATGTCTGTGGACACAACCATGTGATTTTTGTCTTTGAGTCCATTCATGTGACAAATTACATTTAGTCTTTTATTTATGCTGAGTCATCCTTTGCATCTTTGGAAATGAAGTCAACTTGAGTCTGATGGAATAATGTCTTTGATGTTAAGTGAACTTGGCTTGCCTTTTAAGATAGGAGTTATGATTAGCCTGGAACTTCCTGTGTAGACCAGAGTGGTCACAGACTCACAGAGATCTACTTGCCTCTGCCTCCTGAGTGCTGGAATTAAAGGCGTGCAGCACCATGTGCAGGCCACTTTTCTGTTGTATCTATCTGATTTTGGCATCTGGGAGATGCCAAATGAAGTTAAAAACCTCCTTTTCTTTCTTTTCTATTTTATGGACTGATTTGAGTGGCATTGGTGTTAGTTCATTCGAAGTTTGCTGGAATCCTTCAGTTTTGAAAATTACTGTTTGTAGATCTGCTTAAATTACGTATTTTATATTGCTTTAATTTCTATAGGTCAGAAGCATCTAGAAGTTCATCCATGTATTTTAGATCCTTCAAATTTAGTGAAATACATGTTTTTAAGATATGTCCCTGTGACTCCCTGAATTTCCTTGTTGTCTGCTCTAATGTCTTTTTTTGAATTCTACTAATTTCGGTCTTTTTTCTCTTTTTGGGTAAACTGTCTAAGGGTTTGTCAATTTACTTATTTTTTTCAAAGAACTATCTCTTCATTTCACTTCATTTTGTTGTTTTTTTGTGGTTTGTTTGTTTGTTTCATTAGTGTTTACACTGATCTTGGTTGTCTCTTTCTGTTTTACTGCTTTCAGATTTTGTTTGTTCTTGTTTTCCAAAGACTTAGTCATTAAGTCATTAATGTTTTTGAGTTATTTGCTTGTGTACTATCTGACTTAAACATATTAATTATTATTATTATATGGTTATCATTAATTTATATGTGTGTGATGTGTGGTGTTTGGGCCCACATGCGCTCTGGCATTGCAGGTGGAAATTTGAAGATAACTTTGTGCAGTTGCTTCTTTCCTTCCACCTTTATCTGTATTTCAGAGACTTGACTGGAGTCATCAAACTTGCCTGCCAAACATTTTACTCACAGAGCCATCCTACTGGCTCTCTCTGGGTTTTTTGTTTGTTCGTTTGTTTTTTGTTTCTGACATAATCACTTATAGCTATAAACATTCCTCTTAGCGTTGCCTCTTTGTGTCCTCACAGTTTAGGATGTTGTGTTTTCTATTCCATTCTAGAAACTTTGAAGATTTCCTACTTGATTTCCTCGGTGACTCAGTCACCATTCGATCATGTGTTGTTTCGTTTCTAAGAGTTTGTGTGTTTTCTCTAGCCTTCCTTGGTGTCAATATCTAGCTTTATCTCAGTTTGGTTAGACAGAATCCAGGATGTTACTTTAATCTTGCACTTATTAAGATTTGCTTGTGTCTTAATGTGTGGTCTATTTGAGGAAAGTTCTACAAGCTGCTGAGAACAATGTGTGCTCTTTAGTGTTTGGGTGGAAGGTTCTATCTCTCTGTTAGCTCATTTGATATCTAATGTCTCTCTGTTTCCTTTTTGTCTAGATAAGCTATCTATTGGGACAATAGGGTATGGAAATCACCTACTGTTAGTGAGTTGGAGCGAATCTGTGTATTAGTACTTGCATTATGAAGTTGGATGCACTTGTGTGTGGTGTGCATGAATTTAGAATTGTAATATCCTCTTGAAGGATTATTCCCTTAATGAGTATGAAGCAACCTTTCTTACCTCTTCTGTTTAGTTGGGTTTGAAGTCTATTTTGTTAGATATTAGAACAGCTAAGCCTGCTTATTTGCTAGTTGTATTTGCTTGGAGAACCATCAACTATCCTTTTACCCTAAGGTGGTGTCTATCTTTGGTTGTGGTGGTTTGAAGGATACATGTTCCCTACAGTCTCAAGGATTTGGACACTTGGTTCCCAGTTGGTGGCATCATTGGGGGTAGGTTTAGATGGTGCAGTCTCGTTGGAGGAAGTGCATCACTCGGGGTGAGCTTTGATATTCAACATCTTGAGTCACATTCAGTTCTGCTTCCCTCTTGCATTTAATGATGTGAGCTCTGAGTTGCCAACTCCTGCTGCCATGCCTGCTGCTTACTGTCTGGCATCCTAGTCATCATGGACCCATCCCACCTGTAGTCCCAAATAAAGTCTTCTTTCTATAAATTGCCTTGGCTGTGGAGTTTTATCAGAGCCACAGAAAGGGATACGAGAATTTTGAGATTACCGTTAGAAACCCATTAACCATTTTACTAAAGGAACATTTGGCCATACTTGGTTAAAGTCAAGGCAAGTTTGCATTTAGGGTAACTTGTAGGGGTTGAAGTAGAGAGGCCAAGGGTGGTTACTGTCAGCAGAATCTAGACACCTTCTCTGATACTATAGCCTACATCCACACCTAGAAAGGATCTCCTTCCCTCTACCACAGAGGACAAAGATTACATGCACAGAAAGCTGCTCGATTTGTCACCTGCATGTTAGATTGTTGATGTTTACCCTCCAGGCCTTACTGTTACCTTACAGAAACCACAATACCAGTAACTTTCCTTCTGAGAAACTATTATCAGGCCAAAAGTGGGAAATGAAGGGAATATTAAGTAGGCCTGTCCATTAGGCACAGCAGAGCAGATTAGGTAAATTACTTATATGTAAGCTTTTTAGTTCTCTGTGAGGGAGCTAATGTTCAGTACACTTTCGTGTCAGAAGTGGCTCTGAAGCAAAATATAAGTTAAAAAACTCTGGGGGGAGGAACTCCACAGCCATCCCTCCAAGTTATAGGAATGAAAGGACATCACCTGGCTGTGACCACCACAGTCTAACCAGTTCTTTGTAGAATGAAAATTCATTGTGACCAAATGGATTTTCTATACTTCTCAAAGAGCAGAGACACTCCCTTAAACACCACATAAGTCAAGGATAGTCACGTTGCATGGGTCCTAACAGACTGAACATATGTAGAATTTAGATGAAACTGCAGACAATGTATTTCATATTTGTTCTAGATGGAACCTTAATGTGCTTCTTTACAAGGGTAGGAAAAAACTCCTCAAGAATAGCTATTGCTTTAAAAACTTTAATATGATCCACATTTTAATTTCTTTTAGTGAGTTCTTCAAAAGATGCCTTCTGGATATCAGGCTCTGCTGACTTCTTTTTTTTTTTTTTTATTAGATATTTTATTTACACTTCAGATGGCATCCCCTATCCCCACTCCCCCCCACCCCCCTTAGGAAACCCCTATCCCATGCCCCCTTTTCCTTTTTGCATTTATACATTTTTAAAAAAATGTTAATCATAGGCTTTATAAGTTTGGAATTGTTCAATCAGAGGTGTAACCCACTGACCGACCTAGATATAACAACTATCTTTGACTGGTGGAGATACATGAATATCTGCCTCCCTGTCTCCCCCCTCTTTCTCTCTTTCATCACCTAGCTTCTCCTCTCCTCCTTCTCCTCTTCTTACTCCTTTTCTTCCTCTCAGTACTCCTCCTACCTTAGCTCCTCCTACACATCACCCTTCCTGTTAAAATGAAACTTTTCTCTCAAAATACAATTAGAGCATAATTATGCCAATTTGTACCAGTGAGGTACAGGATAGTCCTGATACCCAGTCCATCCTTTTGTTGACTAACCAGCACCTCTGTCATCTATTCTAACTAAAACATTTAGTTCTGAACCTGGCTTTAGGGTGAATGTCAGCTGACGACCATCCACTCAAATCTTTTCTCTTAAGGTCAATGCCCCTCCTACCTGCCTCCCTGGTTGTTGCTCCTCTGTGCCTACTATATGCTAGTTTATACTGTATACTTATATATATAATAAAATATATAGTAATATATAATATAATATATAGTAGTATATGTATACATACATATATACACCATATATATATATATCTATATCTATATCTATATATATATATATATAGAGAGAGAGAGAGAGAGGGAGAGAGAGTATATAGCATAGTAGTCTCCTCCATTGGCAAGTTCCTTTTCTATCTACTCAGGTAGCCATGGTTAACTGAGATCTGAAAACGTTCAACGAAGAATTCCAGAAACAAACAATACATAATTTAAAAACAGCTTTTATTACCCCATATTATTGTAATAGTTCTAGGTATTAGCCTAGGTATGTAAATTAATATAATTTATTGTACTTAATGTATAGATTAAACTTTGTCATAGCTATGCATGCATAGAACAAAGCATAGTGTCTATGGGGCATTTGGGCACTGTGGAGAAATCTTGGAATTCATCCCCCTGGGATAAAGAGAGTTGTATGCCAGGGCTGCCTACTTCATCTGTCTCCTGCTGGAGGCCATGAGCTCATGAGGACAAGTCTGTAGGCAGATTCTCAGAATCTGGGACGTGTGACTACTGAATCTTACGCTTATTAAGATTTGCTTGTGTCTTAATGTCCGATAATGACTAGTCAACAGTGAGTAGGTGAGAGCACAGCTCAGTATCTGTGTTAATACATTTATTGTCCCACACGTTCAATGGCTGATTGATTAGTGACAGCCACTCAGTCTTTAGGGCTCTGCTGGTTTTGGCTGTATCCCAGGTTTCCTTCTCAGGGTAAGTGTAAGCTTGCGGTTTGTCTCCTCTGGCTTCTGAGGGGCAGGGGCTGAGGAGGATAAAATCTGCTTACTGCTTCTGTTCCGTGGATCCTGCTCAGGCCTGGGAGCACTGATCTGTCCTGCTGTTCTGTTTCACTCCTGTGCTGGTGAGAAGCACATGTACATATTTATGCAGGTCATTTACTTCTAGGGAATTCTCTTTCCAGGAAAGGAAGAACAGTGGCATCTTGGTACATATGAGCTTCAGGGATCAGACTTTGACCTGTTTTTTTTTTTTTTTTTCCTTGCTGCCTTTCTGTGGAGACTCTGGGACATACTATCTGCTTCCAGAGGGGCCCATAAAATGCATCCTCTCCTATAGTCAGGTTTCCACACTTTTGATCAGCAACTGTCTCTTTCTTATAATGACTCTGTTCCGGCTGCAGACAAAGGAGTTAACCAGAACTCTTTTGTGGAGTCTCTTATGGTAATGTCTTATGTGCTGCTGACCAGGGAAGAGTAGCTGCTCCCTGTACTCCCAGATTAGCTAGCCATTCCTCCAACCCATGTCAAAGGTTTCAAAGGCAAATAATAGTTCCTGAATCCCTCAGTGCATGTACTGGCTTGTTTTGTGTGTCAACTTGACACCTTGCTGGAGTTATCACAAACAAAGGAGCCTCCCTTGAGGAAATGCCTCCATTAGATCCAGCTGTAAGGCATTTTCTCAATTAATGATCAAGGGAGGGGGGAGGGCCCATTGTGGGTGGTGCCATCCCTGGACTGGTAGTCTTGTGTTCTATAAGAAAACAAGCTGAGCAAACCAGGGGGAGCAAGCCAGTAAGTAACATCCCTTCATGACCCCTGCATCAGCTTCTTCCTGACCCGCTAGAGTGCCAGTCCTGACTTTCTTTGTGATGAACAGCAATGTGGAAAGTATAAGCTGAATAAACCCTTTCCTCCCCATCTTGGTCATGATGTTTGTGCAGGAATACAAACCCTGAGTAAGACAGTGCATTTTGTTCCTTTTGAGAAATGTCATGATTTAATAGATAAAATAATGCTATGGATATTCAGTACCTGTAGAAGTTAGGGAACTAGAAAGAGGCTATGTTGACTGACTTCACAATACCTTTGTGGGGCTGGAGTCACACATGGCTGTGAGGTGCTGGAAAGCAAACCTGGGTTCTGTGCAAGACTAGTCAGGGTTCTTAACCACTGAGGCACCTCTCCAGCCCAGGAGGGAGCTTTAAATGATGATTTTCTTATTCATAAACACAGCTTTCAACAGCAGAACACTGTGTCTCTTAGCTTGATTTAAATTAACTTACCTGGCCTCTTTAAAAGGATAAGCTTGTGCTTGTGGCTCTGAGAAGGTGTTCAGAGTAACTCGGACCTCCCTGTTCTGGTCACTCTGTTTCCTCTTCCTTCTCACTAACTCCTTTGTTCCCAATCTAAGGACATAATCCAGGGCAGATTGTTTATTTTGGCAAATTTAAGCTTTTAGAGGCATTCTGGTCCACAGCAAAGCTGAACAGAGGTACAGAGATTCTCCATCTGTCCCTCGCCCTCTGTGTCCCACACAGCCTCTCTGTCATCATTCCCCGGAGAGATGCATCTGGCACCACGGATGAAGCAGCCAGACACATCACCCTCATTGGGTCTGCAGAGTGCACCATTTTGCTGGGCATTCTGTGGTTTTGGATGAAGAAGCAACAGCACACATCCTCCCTGGCTGTGATGGATGATGGATAGGTCAGCATCCCTACCCTAAAGATGCCCCTGCCCCTCCTAGCCCTACCAAGGGAACCTGAAACACCAGACAGTTTTACTGGCCCCTAAACACACAGGGTCACTGCCTTAGTGGGTAGGATCTCAATTCCATGTTTTTCAGAGGAAGCATGGACTGCAGTTAGAGACCGCCCCTTCTTCTCCAGATGCCGTCAGTACCTTTGGCACTGTGAGTGCTCCAGTTGTGAAGCAACCGTCCCTTGTGGGTTCTTTTTCTTTTTTTTTCTTTTAAAAATATTTTTAAAAATTAACTTATTATTCATTTTAAGTGTATGGGTGCTTTGTTTGCATGCATATATGTATATCATATTCATGACCCCTAGTGGCCACAGGGGTCAGAAGAGAGTGTCAGATCCCTGAAATGGAGTTAGTTATATGTGATTGAGAACCAGCATGTGGGTGCTGGGAACTGGACTGGTGTCTTTTGGAAGAGCAAGTGTACTTCTTTTGGTGGGTGGAGAATAAAATTTATTTATTGCTTATTTTTATAGAAAAAATACTTAATACTAGAGATACAAAATTAGAAACGCTGTTTTTCAATTTGACCCTACATCTCATTATTTAGGAAGTCATTCACTTTTCCACTGGGGGGAAGGTAGGGCGGGGTTAATGTTATGTACCTATTCCATTTCTTTTCTTTTTTTAAACTTTTTATTGGCTCTTTGTAAATATCACATCATGCACCACTCACCTCCCCAACCCTCGTACTCACCCTCTGCCCTTCCAACCTTCCCCCCAAAAGAAAAAAAAATTCTCTGTGGAAGCTGTAGTGTGTCACAGTGTGTCCAACAGTGTACCCTTTAGTCCACACATCTTAGAGCAGGTGTTCTTAACCACCCAGCCAGCTCTCCAGTCCCACCCCCTTCCCCATTCTCATTTAATTCTGCCATGGAACTTTGGTTCTAGATTCACCACCACTCTTCTCCGCATGACCAGTGCTGGGGACTGCCATGAGGGCCACCTGCATGTCACTGCTAGGTCAGCGCTCTGCTGAGGTGCTACACCACAAACTCCTGTAGTGGGGCATCTCCTGATGATTGTTTCCAGGGTCACCATCAGTGGTTCAGGCCACGGTACTCAGGTCTTATCTTTGAGGACGTACATGTTTAAAAACCATTCACAAATGGAGTTGGTCAGCCAGCACGTTCTTTCTCTCTTGATCGCTCCTAAATCAGTTTTGCTCTAAATTGCAGACCTGTTGACAGACAGTGGAGGAGTGGCCTGCAGTAGGGGGATGGAGGCTGAGTCCACACAGCTTAACTGCTCACTCTGTGGCTACAGGAACCATTGTCTGAGCAGAGACAGGCAGGCTCCTGTGTCCACCAGTGCAGAGACAGTGAATTCTCCCAACCTTTGGCACTTTGCTGCACAGTTCATTCGTAGTTTTCTAAACTTCCTTTTTCACGGTGTAGCATGGGACAAGCGATACTGAACTTTCTGGTCTCCTTGGGGCTAATGTCTCTGTGTCCTTTTCAATTTTCAAGCTGTTTACCAATCCTGGGAACCTGCAAGCCCCGATGTCTTCTTTTCTATCTTCATTATCCTTGACCTTGCTCAGCTGCTGAGTGTTCTTCTTCCCCAAATTCTTTTTTTTCCCCAGAGAGGCAGGGAATGCTACAGCTGCTCGGTCTACTATCACCACCACAGTGTCTGGTCTTTCCTCTCTATCATCCATTCGTTTTCTGTGTTTGCCTCATACCTCTTGTTCAGAACAGCATGCTCTTGGTCAGCGACTGGTTGTGCTGCTACCTTCCAGGGTTGTAAAGAGGTACAGATAGCCAGAATTGGCGACTTGCTCTGTCACATGGCAGTTGCATGAACATGGGACCATAGGGGACATTCTAGGATGTGTGATGTTGCTCACCCAAGTTCAAAATCAAAGGTTTAATTACCATGCTAAATGAAACTAAACCAGATCAAACTGGAACAGATATACACTGCCTTAATTAGGGTTTCTATTGGTGTGTTAAAACACCACAACCACAAGCAACTTGAGGAAGAAAGAATTTCTTTTACCTTATAACTTGTAGTCCATTAACCAGGGACATCAGACGAGGAACCTGGAGGCAGGAATTGATGCAGAGTGTGGGGAGCCGACAGAAGGTGGCTATCATCCTTGCAGCCATCTTGAGCCATATACCTTCCTGACAAGAGACTTGTTTACAATAGCCTACAACAGCTGAGCACACTCTGATAACATCTTGTTTTAGAAACCCAGGATTTTCCCTTGGGTGTGTGAGACCTAAAGGTGTGACTTAAAGGTGTGATTTAGAGATAAGACTTAAAGATGTGACTTAAATGCGTGACTTAAAAGCGTGGCTTAGAAGTGAGACATATAAAAGGCAAGAGGCAGACAGAAGAAATTATTAGACACTTGTACTTGGAAGAGTACTTGAGACTTGAGACTTGAGGCAGGTAACTTGGAACTGGGAAAGAGACTAGCAACTTAGAACTAGGACTTGAGACTTGGTACTAGGAACTAGGGACTAGGAACTGGGAACTATGGACTTGGAGAGAAGAAGAGAGACTAAAGAATAAACGGGATTGAATCACACTCTGTCTGGTCTCTATTCTTTGTGTCCATCTTCATTCTCTCTCTTGCTGAACCCTGACCCGTGGACCGGAGCAGCTTGGGCCAGTGAGGGCTCTAACAATTTAGCTCCCAAGGCTTTTGGCAGTGTGGGTTCCAATATTGAGAGTGGTCCGTGACATTTTGGCCCCCAAACATGGGGTAGCTCGGCCCGCAACAACAGAGGCCATGGAGGATCACTACTTATTGGCTTGATCCTTATGGCTTGCTTAGACTGACTCTCTCTCTCTCTCTCTCTCTCTCTCTCTCTCTCTCTCTCAAGGCAGGGTTTCTCTGTGTAGCTGAATGTCCTGGAACATACTTTGTAGACCAGGCTGGCCTCGAACTCAGAGATACTCCTGTCTCTGCCCCCAGAGTGCTGGGATTAAAGATGTGCTGCACCACTGCCTGGACAGCCTGCTTCTTTATACAACCCAGGACCACACCCAGGAGTGGTAGTGCTCACAGTGTGCTGGGCCCTCTCACATCGACCATCAATTAAGAAAATGCCTTACAGACTAGCCAATCCTATGGAGGTATTTTTAAATTAAGATTTCTTCTTCCCAGATGGTCCTGGCTTATGTTGACATAAAACTAGCCATAAAAATCGACTCCTTCTCAGCTTGACACACAAACACACCACTTATTAAGCCACGACATTTTTTGTTGTACCCACGATGCCATGTTAACATGACAACATAAAACATTCCAATTTTAAATAAAAACCCCACTGGTTTTAAACGTTCCAACATTTTAGAAGTCTAGTCTCTTCTAAAATATCCAAATTGCAAACTTTCTCTAAAATTTCATCTCTTTAAGAGTTCAAAGCCTCTCAACTATGGATGCCTGTTAAATAAAAAACAGGTATGTTCTTACTCCAAGATGGAAGAACCAGGGCATAGTTATAATCAAACTAAACCAGATCAAAGTTCAGCAGTATACAAAGTTCAGAGCTTGGTGTCTGGGACTCACTCACAATTCCCTGGGCTCCAAAGGGCCTTGGCAGCTTCATTTTTCTGGCTCTGTCACCCACAACACACACAACTTGACTCATAGGCTCAGAATGGCCCCATTCCACATCTGCTGCTGTCCTTGGCAGCTGTGGTACTGCCTCTACAAAATGCTGAGGTCTCTGAAACTGACCTGCACCTTTACCAATACCCTTTCCTAGACTCTTTCCAGGGACTCTGATTTCATCACATGGCACCAAGCCTTAGTGTCTCTTCATGATCCCTTCAAAAGATGGAATTCTACTGCAGCTGAGTGTGGGGAGCCAACAAAAGGCAGCTATCATCCTTGCAGCCATCTTGAGCCATATACCCTGAGAAGAGATTTGATTACATTAGCTTACAACAGCTGAGCACACTCTGATAACATCTTGGTTTAGATACCTAGGATCTTCCCTTGGGTGTGTGAGACTTAAAGCTGAGATTTAGAGCAGAGACTTAAGGGCTTGACTTAGAGATCAGATTTAGAGACAAGGCCTAAGGGCATGACTTAAAGGCGTGACTTAGAGGTGTGGCTTAGAAGTGAGATATATAAAAGGCAAGAGGCAGACAGAAGAAATTATTATCAGTACAACTTGGAACTAGGAATTAGGTTAGAGAGTTCAACTTGGAGTTAGTTATTAGGTATTAGGCACTTGGCACTTGGAGGAAAAACTTGGAATTAGACATTAGGCACTTAGCACTTGGAAGAAGAAACTTGGAACTTGGAGGTACTAGGGACTAGGAACTAGGGACTAGGAACTCAAGACTTGGGACTTGGATTAGGAAGAGAGACTGAAGAATAAACGGGATTGAATCACACTCTGTCTGGTCTCCATTCTTCATGTCCATCCTCACTCTCTCTCTTGCTGAACCCCGACCGGCAGACCAGAGCAGCTTGAGGCAGTGTGGGCTTTAACAGTTTAACCCCCAAGGCTTTTGGCAGTGCAGGTTCCAACATTGACAGAACGGTCCAAGACACTTTGGCCCCCAACTGTGGGGCAGCTCAGCCGCAACAGCTGAACAACCTTCACCCACCGTCTTTCCCAGCCTCTTTTCAGGTATGCCAGGCAAGCCACACTGTACCAAGCCTCAATGGCTCATCATGACCGCTTCATGGTTTCTAAACCAATACTGCCTAGAAAACTCTTACTCATTACCAAGTTCACCTGTCAGCACAAGGTACAGCCTCAGTGGCCTCCTCGGGAACACAGCTTCTGTGTACTGATCTTTGGTGAAGGAAACACTTCCCAGAAGATTTTGCCTCAATGATGCTGGTGTCTTCGTAGTCACAGCTGATTCTCAGGCTCAGCTGATCAGCACTGGTTGTCTCAGCCAAGAAAATGTTCACTTTAGTGGTTTTGGTCTCTTGGTAAATATGGCCGACCCAAACCAGAGATTCTTAATACCAAATAGCAAGTGGCTTGGGTAATCTTTAAAGGACTCTCAAACTTCCCTCTGAAGCTTCACAACCCATGTCTCCATTGAATGCATTTCTATCAATTCTCCTGTTTCGGAAACTCCTGCAGAATAGTCCACTGAGCTATGATCACTTAATGGCTTTCTCAGCTTAAAGTTCCAAGCTCCTTTCTCAATCCTTCCCCACCTCCAGAGTCAGGTCTGTCACAGCAATGCTACATGACCTGGCTTTATCTTCTGTCCTAGAGTTTCTATTGCTGGAACAAAACACCATGGCCAAAAGCAGCTTGTGGCGGAAAGGGTTTCATCTTATAGTTTATAATCCCTCATCCAGGGAAGTCAGGACAGGAACCGGGAGGCAGGAGCTGGTACAGAGGCCATGGAGGAGTGCTACTTACTGGCTTGATCCTCATGGCTTGCCCAGCCTGCTTTCTTATAGGACCCAGGACCACCTGCTCAGGGGTAGCACTTCTCACAGAGAGCTGAGTCCTCCCGTATCAACCATCAATCAAGAAAAATACCCCACAGACTTATCTACAGGCTAATCCCATTGAGACATTTTCTTGATTAAGATTCCATCTTCCCAGATGATCCTAGCTTGTGTGTCAAGTTGATATAAAAACTGGCCAGCACAAACATACAAATCAAAAATAGATTAAAAAAATTACTAACTCCACAGGGTGGTGAAAAATTCTTGTGGGACTTCACCCTGTGCTTCTAAAGGAGCTAAAGACATGAGTTAAAGTCCCACCAGGATTCTGGTTAAAAACAAACAAACAAACAAACAAACAAGCCAACAGCAGTAGTGACTGTCCCAGAGAGATTGCTCTTCATGAAAGAGGTATGGTTGAAATATATCTATCTATCTATCTATCTATCTATCTATCTATCTATCTATCTATCTATCTATCTATCTATCTATCCATCTATTACTTTTGCTGCTTCCATTCTTCCTCTCCCACCCCCATCTTTCTTTTTGAGACAAAGTTTTGCTATTTGGCTCTGATTGGCTTGGAATTCACTTTATTACCCAGGCTAGCCTCAAACTCATGGTGATCCTACCTCAGACTCCCCAAGGCTGGTATTATGTGTGCCACTGTATACAGCTCTGCTATATAAGCTTCATGTGTTGAACTTAATTGAAAATTTGAAGTATTAAGAGAGTAGACACTTAATCTAAATCTGGTGTCTAGAGGTAGTGCCTATACAAACTATTTAGAATCTAGATGAGGTCGTTAGGGTGGATTTCCATGATTGAATAACCAAGGGCTTTAGAAGAGGAGGGAGAGAGACCAGCATATCTCCTCTCCTCTCCTCTCCTCTCCTCTCCTCTCCTCTCCTCTCCTCTCCTCTCCTCTCCTCTCCTCTCCTCTCCCCTCCCCTCCCCTCCCCTCCCCTCCCCTCCCCTCCCCTCCCCTCCCCTCCTCTTCTCTTCTCTTCTCTTCTCTCCCCTTCCCTCCTCTCCTCTCCTCTCCTCTCCTCTCCTCTCCTCTCCTCTCCTCTCCTCTCCTCTCCTCTCCTCTCCTCTCCTTTTTTTTTCTCCTTCCCCATCTTGAACATCAGGACAGCACCACCTTGAGGCCAAGAGATCACCAAGAGAATAACAGACAGTCACCACATGCAAGCCCTTCAATATTGGTCTTCAGAAGTATAAGCCACAGTAAACCTCCCTTTGTTATAAAGTTACTTGGCCTCAGGTATTTCATGATAGTTGCAAAATGATATACCTCGTCAAGCCAATTATGCTTCTAATTAGTATAGATAAGGGCTTTCCATCAGTGGGTCTTCTCAGTGTGGTCTGAGGGAAACCAGAGGCAAGAATGAGCTAACCACGTGTTGGTCATGCAGACTGTGGCTCAAAAAATATGATCTAATGATGCTTAAGAAATGGTCTTGCTGGATGTGGTAGCACATGCCTTCAGGCCCAGCCCTTGGGAGGTAGTGGCAGGTGGACCTCTGGAGGACAGACAGAGCTACACAATAAACCCTGCCTAGAAAAATTAGTCTTCAGAGGAAAACTGGTATTTCTATCATATTCTAGGAATTCATAACACCTGGCCACTATAGGAACCAGTGTAGGTTCTCATAAGGCATCAAGGAAATGAAGCTGCCTCTTGTAAGACAGGGCATGCACTCTCTGCCTTAATTGCTGGTTAGGACACAATTTTTCATTTGTAATTCAATATATTCTTCTAAGAGCTGTAACAGTCCCAGCATTCCTTACCAGACTAGAGCCTTATGGAACCTATTCATTGGTGTTGGAGAGCAGACAACACCCCCACAATGACATACTTCCTCCAACAAGGCTACACATTCTCCAATAAGGCCACACCTCCTAATAGTGGCACTTCCCAAACATGTTCAAACCACCACAGTTCCCAATGTGGGCTCACAATTTAGGATCAATAAAGGAGTGGGCAAGCAAATCACTAGCAAACACAGGAGCAACAGAAACAGACAATCTACAATCAAGGGCCTACAAGTCTGATCCATAACTTTCGGTCAAGTTCTTTCTAAATTGTGACAAATGTCAACAAGCTTTCTGTAAACAGCCCAAATCTACTCGAAATATATAAACTATATTAGCCAGTATTAGCCTGATGTAAAAGTTTTTTTTTTTTTTTTTTTTTTTGAACCCAAGTCCAGTACCTGCTATCACTGAACTAATCTTAGACCCAGGTTTTGCTGTTGATCGTCTTGGGTGGAATGTACTCCACAAATGAATCATTTGGGCTAAGACCACTTACATTAGATGTTTATGTGCAAACTGTATTATGCTATGAGGTAGTGTCTTTAGAGAGAAAAACAACCAAAAATGCGCTAAAGAAATCTATGCCTTAGAGCCATCCAGAGCATTCTTCAGAGGCCATTTCCCACTTTTCTCTTACAAAGTCATCCTTCATAATTTATCATAAATCAAATGCTTTTTGCTTTGTATATTTCTGGTGGTGGTGCTTCTGGGATTGAACCCAAACTCTTATACTTACTAAGCCTCATTTCCGTTATTTTTAGGAGTTATATCTGACTAGTCAGTCACACAGAAAAACCTCATGATGGGGCAGAGAGATGGTTCAGTGGTTAAGAGCATTTGGTGTTCCAATAGTGGACTCCCACTATTCCCAGCACCCACACAGGAGTTTGTAACTGTCTATAGTTCCAGTCCCAAGGTAGCTGATGCCATCTTCCTGCCTCCAAGGCTATTGGATGCACATGGTGCACAGAAATACATGCAGATAAAACTCCAAATATACAAAAGAAAAAGCAAAAAAAAAACCTTGTTAATCATAACTCATGGCCTTATCTTTCTAACCTATTTCTTGAGACCACAATCCTCCTCCTTTTGAGCTTTGAAAAATATGACCATTAAACAAATTGGAAGTATGTGTGAACTTTGAGCTCTTATTTCAAGCATGAGGTAGCAAACAAGTTGTATTGGGCTAGGAGACAATATCTTTGAAGAGTACAGTCATTTGGAATTTATTACAAGCAGTTCAAATTTATTTTGTCTTTCAAAAATGTATTTAGTGCTCATGCCTGCCACTATGGTTCAAAGTAGGCATGAAAGTCTAGAAATGTAATTTTGTATCCTCAGGCTCTCTTGAAACCTTTGTTTCACCGTGTTCCAGAAGTTGGTACTGGAGAGCTGAACTCTGATGCTTTGTCCTCTTTTGAGGCGACTGTTATATTCCTTTTTGGTGTACAGTAGTTACTTCTTTATCTGAAGTTTGGTGTTTGCATAGTTTTAGTTACCAAGGTCAACAGTGGTTAGAAAATACTAAATGAAAAATTTTAGAAATAAAGTGTTTTCTATGACCTTTGTAATTAACACAATGAGATCTTGTGTTGAGCAATGTCTCCCCCCGCCCCCGCCCACCACCACCAAGGAGGTGAATCTTCCTTTGTACAGAGTAGTCACACTGTATATGCTGCTTGCTTATTGGTCACTTAGTAGTTACCTAGTTTTGATACACTTTGGTATTTTCAAGTATCTGTAACACTAGTATGTTACTGATAGGGGGTGTGAGAATTGGCTAGGGTACTTTCTGTATTCTGGAACATGGGAAGGAATCTGCATATATACTCTATTAATGACCTGTTTGTTTTAAAGACTGCAAAGACTTGACACTAGCAGACATTAGCCAGACCCAGGGGTTCAAGAAGTGCGCCATCCCAGATGTTCATAAAGATTATAATGAAAGGCAAGGGCAAAGGGTGATAATGAGGGAGGCATATTCATCATGAGTGCCAAGTCTTTACAACAATATAAAGACTACATAGGAAAAACTGTCTGTTTTCCTCTCTATAACACTGTTGGCTGCCGTTGAAATGCTGAGACAGTTTCTTTAGGTGCTAACCCTCTAGTGACCTTTTCAGATTACCGATCCTCTGAATAAGATGCGTTGTAAACATCTGTGTCTGGTTATGTTCCTGTGGTGACATACAACATATATGATGCTCCAGCATTCCAGATACACAGAAACTCCAGTGTCACTCACCTTGATTTCATCACCAAGAATCTCTGAATCACCTCACAGCATTAGAAGAGCTGGTATAGCACAACAGGATTTGGAGAGAAACCATACCCGTATGGCATTTATTACAGGTTATTGTTCATAAATATTCTACTAGTTGTTATTCTCTGTTGCATTAGTTTAAATAAGTTGTTAGTTTAAATTGTGCCCGATTTACACATTAAGTACCACAATAGGTATACATACACGGGCAAAGCATAGTATGTAGACAGTTCTAGACATGATTTCCATTATCCGTAGAGATCTGGAAATGTATCTCCTGAAGAAAAGTTAGGGCTCTCATGTTTATATTTTGTTTCTTGTTTCAAGAGAAAATTCTCTTTCTTTAGAAGTCATGTATTTTCACCATGATACGGTAGCTAGTTTTGTTTTTCAACTATTCATTCTTAAAGTGGGGGGAAGCCCGTTTAAACTTAACATTTGTTCTTGAGATTTTAAGAGCTGTGCCCATCTCTAAACCAGTTTTTACTTCTCACGGCATAGCCCCCTACATAGAACCGAGCGCCGATGCCAGCCATTCCACCTGATAGCTCACAAAATTGGATCCGATTCTGACATCTCCATTCCCATTCCTAAAAATCTAAAGGGCAACAAGTAGCACAAAGAATTTCTGACTCCGGGACAGTACTTTCCCAGCCTAACTTGCCTTCCATGCCTGGGACTACAGGTTGGTAGGAGAGAACAGACTCACCTAAGTTGCCATCTGACCTCCACACACATGTGTAGCACACCTAAATAAGTGTGCTGAAGTTGTAAAACAAAGCCAACACTTCATGATTTAGAGGATGGAGAGACGGCCTTTGATGCTCATGCATGAGGACCCGCGTTTGGATCCCAGCATCAGGGAAGCCCTGCAATCTCTAGGCTTGGTGCTTACAATTCTTGGTCCAGGTTCAACAAGACTTTGTCTCTGAGGAACAAGGAGAAAAGTGACAGAGCAGGACTCCCAATGTCCTCCTCTGGTCTCTGCTGTGTGCAGACACTCTATGTACACAGACACAAGGAATTCATGACCTATTTCCCTTTCTCATTGCACAGTGTTTTCTAGTTGTTAGTTAATAAGAGCACGCTTATGCTAAAACTCTGAAAAATACCAGCGGACTTCCAAGTGCTGGTAGGTTTATGTCCACTTTATCACAGTTGGGGAGGGACTATTGAGGCTGGGGGCGGGGCACAGGGTGGGAACGGGCAGGCCAGGCCACTCTCTATGTCCCTGGTTCTGGGAAGAGCAAACACCCGCCACAGCACCGGTAAGATTTATAACACTAGGTGGCCAAGGATGCGGTTTCTCAGTAGCCAGCACCCTACATCCATCCCAGCCCCGCTCTCAGACTGTGTTTTCAATAAAAGCTTTGTGGTCCACTAAAAGGCTTTCTAAGTCTCCTATCATTGGCGTTCTTAGAACAAACTAAGCTGCCCGGACTGTGGCAGGAAATGGAGGGCTAGGATCAGACATCCCGGTGGAGTTCACGCTGCGGAAATCAATGGATCAAGGGCGGAAATTTCCCAGAGAGGCACATTAATTAGTAATCGGTGAGCCACTGGCCCTCGGTCACAAGGCATGGAAGAGAGCGAAATCACCCAAGAGCGTTCTGGCGACGAAGCCGTTTAAATGTCAGGCTGAAAGTCATTCTGTCTGCAGAGTCCACGCCTGACATTCCCCAAGGCAGAGTCCCGCCCCAAATCCCTCAGCTCCCGAGCCCACCGGTGCAGACCTACCCAGCAGCAGGAGCCGGTGCGTCTGCTGCAGGTCGCGCTTCTGCTCGCGCAGCATGCGATCGATGCCCCGGCTCACTTTCCTCGCCTCTTTTGCCGCCTCCCGTTCCTCGGCTCGTAGCTGCTCCTGTCGCCGGCGGCTTTGCAGCTCGCCTGGCTGCCGTGCGTTCGCGGGGATCCGGCCGCCGCCACGCCGGAGCAGGGTCCCCACCGGAGCCGGGGCTGGAATCGGGGCAGGGACCGGGGTGGCGCTGGGCTGAGCGTCCTCCGCGCACGGCTCTGAGGCCGCACAGGGGGTGTCCCCCGAGCTCCCAAAGAGCAGCGGCCGCAGGCTGTAGCACAGGCCCATTGGGACGCGGAACGCGGGCAGGACCCCGCGGGTCAGACCGGGGCTCCCCCCGTCGCGGGAGGCAGTGCTGCACTTGGACCCCGGGGCGCCGGCTGCGGGGCGTGGCTGCGGTAGGTCTGGCCGGGGGACCACAGCCCCTCAATGCCCCGAGGGGCCATTGTGCATCCTCCGAACGTCCCAAGCGCTAGCTGGCACCTGGGAACGCCACGAGCAGGCGGAGCTGACCAAGCTGCCTGGCCTCGGCCAGCCCGCCCCCCCCCTCCCCCGTTACCGTAAATGCCATCGCGCATTCTGTCCCGTTACCGTAAATACCGCCTCCTATGGCAAGCATTGGTACCTTGGCTGCCTATCCTAAGTACCGGGCGGAATTCCTTGCTCTGTTGCAGGAATGATTAGGTTACCTCTGGCTAGAGCTGTGACAGAGACTAAGCGACCTATGGTGCTGGGGGCAGGATGGAGAGTTGTTAAACGCTGTTGAAAATGTTAGTTTTTAGTGGAACTTTCTATGAATGAGTAAAACTCCCAAGGACGGGTTGGTGAGACCTTTGAGTAGCAATGGATAGAGTCTATCCGACAGACCCTTCCCTTAAGCTTGGCAGCTTGAATCTGGGAAGATATTAAACAGCACCCTGCTCTATGCACTTAAAAGCCCCGTGACACAAACCAGCTGAACGGATAACGGCGACCGAAGCAATGACTTCCGATCCAGAAGGCCTTGCTCCAGCCATGACCATCACTGCAGACAACTCTTGCGAGCTTTGGAAGACAGTATCCAGCAAGATAGGTTTTGGCGACTGTTAGATGACCCGGAAGCTCTTCTCATTTAGGGCAGGAGGGGAAGCAGCAGTAAGAGGCCAGTGTCATGAAACTAGAGGCTGTGTTGGGATCGGTGCAGGTACGATTCTTCACTTACATGATGCATCCTTACCATGTCCTTCTCCCGGCTATATAGATGGTTCAGCTACTTTTCATGTTGCCTCCATGGTATTGCGACATTAGGTCTAATAAAAAGGATTCTCCAAATGGTCTTTTCTTGCCTGCGTGTGATCTTTATCATGGATACCACCAGCTCAGCTGGAAACAACAGTGGGAACAACCAGCTATGGGACAGAAGACAGCTGAAGGCTTAGGAGAGCAACCACCAGCAGCTCTTGAGGCCCAGTGGCGAGTGACAGGGGGAAGGGCGGTGATGGAAGGAGGAGGTAGAAAGCCAGGGTTGGAAGGAGGAAGACTGTGAAAGGTGAAAAAATAGAGGCTCTGTGGTCACTGGAGGTACCCACCGCTCAGGGCTGAGAGCCCAGATATGCCAGGCCTGCTTCAGAGCTACATTTCGCTGTCATTGTAGGGTAGGAGTGGAGAGTTCTCCAGGACCCTAATACTATCCGGGACTAACAGTAGCTGACTGTTGCTGTTGATATTTAAGAGCAGAGAGTTTCACAGGATGCAGGGTCCCAGGCTGCTGGCAGTTGGACCCTAGAGGGGCAGCAAGCGCACCTGGAGCCAAAAGTCTCTGGCTTCTAAGGCCTGGAGCCGGAACTCAAACTTACAAGGCTAGAGGTATTGCAAAGGCCAAACACTTCTTTTATGGGGAGAGAGGGAAGGAGGATTACTTTAAAAGATTAGGGTGATTACATCATTTCCCTCTTCTCTTTCCTCCCTCCATGAACACACACACACACGCACACGCACACGCACACAAATATAACTTCCTCAGCCCCCCAGTAGCATGCTTAGTACCTTCCTATGAAAGCTAGCCGATACAGATGAAGCTACTAGGTCACTAGTGCCAGCTCAATGTCTTCATGTCTTATGACTCAAGTATATGGCGTCTTCAGCAATAGGGTCTTACCATAAAGACTCGAGGGGTAGCCACGAGCACCAATACTAGCTTGTAAAGTTGGGGGCACTTTGGGGACTTCAGTGGCCAACAATTCCAAAAGAAGTAACGTACTCCTGGCATTAGGCTTTCGGTTAGCCTACTAGATATATACCCAGTAACAGATTGCTGGGTCATATGGTAGTTCTTTGTAAATACATTTAAAAATGCTTTCGTGTATGTATGTATGTATGAGCACGCATGCACGTGCCTCCTTGCTGTGATGTGCATGTAGAGAACGGAGCACAATTTTTGGAAGCTGGTCCCCTTCTTCCACCAGGTGATAACCAAAGTCATTCTGGTCAGGCTTGGCAACAAGCAGCTTTTCTAACTGTGCCTTCTCATCAACCAAGATGTGGTAGTTTCTAATTTTAGTGCTTTTGTTTTGAGGACCTACCATACTGTATATTATGTCACAAAATTCCCGAAGGAGAATATGGTAAGTAGTGCTTTTAACATAAAAAGTCATTATGAGATCATGCCTATGTTTTATTTAACCCATGTACTGCGTAAATATACAGCAAACATTACATCGCACCCTTAAATATATATTATCAGTTACAAAGAGTTTGAATGCAGCTAATTTAGTTTCTAACTATAAAGCTACTTTTATTGCCTTTCTGTTGCGGTGATAAGAACACCATGACTTATAAACAAGAAAAACTGGCCTTACCTGTCCAGAGGGTTAAAGTCCATGGTGAAAGCGAGGGTATGGCAGTAGGCAACTGAGAGCTTACATCTTGATCCACAAACCGGGGGCAAAGAGAGTACCCTGGGGATGACAGGAGGCTTTGGCATGCCCAAGCTTGCAGCCAGTGAAGTTTCAAAAGGTTAACACGATTTCAGGCTAGTTTTACTTCCTGCTTGTGGTTTGAGATATGAGCTCTCAGCTGTTCCTGCTGCCGCGCCTTTGCTCCGCCCAAGTAAACTCTTTCTTCTGTCAGTTGTGTTGGTCATGACGGTTTGTCACAGCAATAGAAAAATAACTAAGACTGTGTGATACCTGGTATATCAACCAGACTCCTGGGTAGACAACACGCTTTAACAGTCAGCTGACATTAAACATTTATTTTTCTCTGTTACAAAATTATTTTAGGGGGGGCTGAAGTGATGGCTCAGTGGTTAAGAGCACTGGCTGTTCTTCCAGAGGTCCTGAATTCAATTCCCAGCAACCATGTGGTGGGTCACAATCATCTATAATGGGATCTGATTCCCTTTCTGACATGCATGAAGACAGAACACTCATATATGCTAAATAAATAAATAAATAAATATTTTATTTTATTTTTAGGGCTGGAGAGATGGCTCAGCAGTTCAGAGCATTTGTGGCTCATGCAGCATCCTGGGTTCTAAGGCCCCACATTGCCAATTACAACCATTTGTAACTCCAATTCCCAGGGATCTGATTCCCTCTTCTGGCTTCTGCAGGTATCAGGTATGCATGTGGTGCAAACACACACACACACACACACACACACACACACACACACACACACACGCAGACAAAACATTTATACACATAAAAGAAAAATAACTTAAAAGACTTTATTGAGAAGAATGTAAGTGTGTATGCGTGGATCTGTGTGTGGGTTGGTACATGGGAGTGTGCCTGCTGTGGACATTGGATCCTCTAGCACTGGAACTACCCATTGTGGGTTCTAGAAACAGAACTTGGGTCTTCTCCAAGAATGGCTCACTCTCTTAGCCTCTGAGTCATCTCCCCAGTCTCAAATACTTAGCTTTTATTGATGCATTTGAAACTTTGACTGTTAGTGGATTTTGTATGGACTTTGTTCTCCTCTGGTGTTTATAACCTCATTTCTTGCTTTCAGAGCATCGATATTTCATACCATGGGCCATGATGCTAGCCATCCTGCTAAGCACTTCCTATTCTCTTTTCTCTCTCCTCTCCTCTCCTCTCCTCTCCTCTCCTCTCCTCTCCTCTCCTCTCCTCTCCTCTCCCCTCCCCTCCCCTCCCCTCCCCTCCCCTCCCCTCCCCTCCCCTCCTCTCCTCTCCTCTTCTCTTTTCTTTCCCACGTGTAGCCATGGCTGTCCTAGATTCGTTCTGTAGACCAGGCTGGCTTCAAATTCGCAGAGACCCACCTGCCTCTGCCTCCCTAGTGCTGGGACTGAAGGCCTGCACTACCACGTCTGGCTGCTAAGCATTTCTTATTTCCTCTTTTTTAGGCTTCACCTTTTGGTTTCCTACAGTGTAGAAACTGATTTTGGTGCCAATGGTGA
Source organism: Arvicanthis niloticus (assembly GCF_011762505.2). NCBI lineage: Eukaryota > Metazoa > Chordata > Mammalia > Rodentia > Muridae > Arvicanthis > Arvicanthis niloticus. The sequence continues at coordinate 22,048,537 of NC_047671.1, forward strand.
TACTGGGATGGAAAAACCTAAATAAGCTCTGCTGGTTCTCTCTCTTATGTAACATTTTTGGAGGTCACACAGTTGGCCATGAGTTATTAGTTTTGTTGTTGTTTTGTTGACAACACCTCCAATGACTGGAACACTGGAGTTTGTAATGCCCGTCACTACAAATGCCAGTGAACGGAGACAGGGGCTGAAAAAATCTCATTTATTCTGAGGGCTTGTAACCTGAGAAGGCAGCAGGTTAACACGCTAGAAAACTTAGGTCTCATGTCTAGACAGCAAAAGGGCCCACATGACAGTCAGCCACTCCAGAATTGAGTCTTGCTCCTCTGGCCAGACGGTTAACCTGACCGGAGGTCTGTGATGTCGGTGCCTCGTCCCTTACCTCCAGCAGGCTGTTCTTCTCTAGCTCCATTGTATCCTGAGTTACAGGTGTCAGAGCGGGTCACAGGCTTATCACTGTTTCATAGTTAGCTGTGGTGTTGTAGGCCCTGCCACCTGCCAAGAGGTGGAAGACAGACAATATAGATGAAAATGGACCCACGTACCTCAGGACTCGGTGTGAATGTGCACCCGGCACACATCTGCCCAGAAGGCAGAGGTCAGAAGGATTCTGTACGCTTTTTGCCATGTACGTGCAGCTGTTTTCATTTCGGTTAAGTGGTGTGTTTGTCTCCCTGAAGGACAGAGGACTAACCGTTAAGAACACAAGCATCTATTATCTGTCTTCATAGAGAGCTGGTTCTCAATTGTGGGTTCCGACCCCTGTGGAGGTTGACTGACAGGGACCTAAGACCATCTGAAAATGCAAATTTCACATGGTCTTAGGCACTGATACTCCCTCCTCTATACGTCTCCAGGTGGGTCCATGCACAAGCAGATACTCCCACATACAGCACTGAGGGCTGTATTAAAGGGCTGGAGCTTTAAATCCCATTTGGATATCTAATGATCTTTAGGCATCTTTACCCTGGTGTAGAGCATCTGAGACATCTAGCAAGCTTCCCTGCTGTTGGGGCCTCCAGAAGCACGGCCCATGGGCCCATCTTTGTACAACCCATCTTCCAGTGATCCTGCTTTGCAGGGTTTCAACAGAACCTTGTGTCCCAGAGGGAAGAAATGCACAGACCTGTTGAGGGCAAAATCCTAAGACATGCACACATTTCCCTAACACATGCATAAGTTTCAGCTTACGGCTGAAAAAAATCTGTCCTAGATTGCACACATATAATTCTTATTTTTAAATTCCCAATTTATTAGAGTGTGACCCATTTTAAGGGTTGTCTGGAGTGACTGCACCAAGAGTGGTCCTAAAGAAACATTGTTTATCCCATGCATTTTTTCACACTGTCAGACATCAGCAGAGTGATTCTGCTTCCCTATCCTGGTCACCAAGGAAACCATTTCTCTTCAGCTCTTCTCTTTTGGGTGTTGATTTTTCTGTGAGATGAGCTCTTGGATCTGGGTTTACTAGGAGAAGCAGGTGTTCTGGTCAGTGAGCAGTGAGTGGTAGTAGGGTTTTCTTTTTCTTTTCCAAGCTCATCCAAGCTAGATGCCGCTGGGGAAAGGAAACTTTGTTGAGAAAATTCCTTCATTACATTGGCCTGGAGGCAAATCTGTGGTGCTTTTTTTTTCTTGATTAGTGATCTATTCCCCATTGTGGGCAGTTGTTATCTCTGGGCAGGTGTAGTCCTCAGCTGTATAAGAAAGCAGGCCAGTGAGTAGTGTTCCCCTGTCATCTCTGCTTCAGTTCCTACCTCGAGCCTTTGTTTCACTTGAAACTTTCAGTTCCTACCTTGAGCTCTCCTCAGACTCCCTACAGACTAAGTAAGCTGTAAAAAGAAAGAGACCCTTTCTTCTCCAAGTTGCTTTTGGTCATGGTCTTTTTTCCATCAATAGAAAGCGAACTAGAAAAAGAGGGAAAAGAGCTAAAATTTTTACTCTCAAGATTGTCCTTCCTTGTAAGAGAACCCATTCTAAGGCCTTGCTTTGTTTTTCCTCAGGCAACTAGAATCAACAGAGGTGTCATTTTCTTTTAGCCAAGTATGCCAGTCCATTTTCATCTATGCTGTGTGTCTTAGTTAGGGTTTTACTGCTGTGCACAGACACCATGACCAAAGCAACTCTTATACATTTAATTGGGGCTGCCTTACAGGTTCAGAAGTTCAGTCCATTATCATCAAGATGGGAGCATGGCAGCATCCAGGCAGGGATTGTACAGGAAGAGCTGAGAGTTCTACATCTTCATCTGAGGGTTAATCATGTAATACTGGCTTCCAGGCAGTTAGGATGAGGGTCATAAAACCCACACCCACAGTGACACGTCTACTCCAACAGGGCCACAGCTTCTAATAGTGCCACTCCCTGGGATGAGCATATACAAACCAAATTTTTTTTGTTTGTGTTTTCGAGACAGGGTTTATCTGTGTGGTCATGGCTGTCCTGGAACTCACTCTGTAGACCAGGCTGGCCTAGAACTCAGAAATCTGCCTGTCTCTGCCTCCCAAGTGCTGGGATTAAAGGCATGCGCCACCACCACCCAGCCTTCTTACTCCTATTAAAGTCTGGTCTCTCCTTGTCTTTCAGGGCCCTTGTTTCTGTCTTCCTTCCCTCTTCCATTCCCTCCACAGTCCTTGATCTCTGCTAAAGCACTCCCAGCAGGAATTCAAGTCCTGTTGACTCCTCAGCCTCCTTTCCTTCAGGTACCATTGGAAGTAGCTTTGGTCATGCCCACCAAAGACCTCTTCAGCTGTCAGAGCCAGTGGCTGTTTCTGGAGCATTCTCGAGCTCAGCTGCATTTGGTCAGTTCTTGGGACTTGTCTTTGTAATGTTCTTTGGGAATGGTGTCTCTTGAGCCTTTTTCTTCTCATGGTCCTTCCTGGTCACCTGGATGGCCTCTGCTTTTGAAGCTTTATATCTGAGTGAATCTCAAAACTTAGTTCTGAACTCCCTTCTGTTCCCAAGCTGTAGTTTAAGTTAGATCCTTGGCAGGATTTCTGCCTATGGAGTCCTTACCTTCTGGATTTGTATAACCAATGCTTTGACATCTCTCCGGACATCTTGTAAAATCACTGCATTTTCATTTGCGCGAAGTCAAACGCATGCTCCCTTTGCACAGCTTCTTTCCCTCTCTTCAGCAGCTCAGACGGGGATTCTCCACTTCTGCCTCCTTTGCCTCTCCTTTTCATGCTCCGTGTCAGTCAGATGAGCATCCACAGGCTGTGTTACTTTATCCCTGGCACATGTCTCAAGTCCTTCTGTCTCCACTGCCTAATACTCAACTGATTATCTTCTTGTGCCTGGAAGGTACAAGATCGAAGGATTTTTGCTGCTCCCACTACAATGTGGTTTCATAGACATTTGAAGCCAGGTTGTCACTCTGTGGCTTGTGTATCGGTGTTTTCCTTTTACAGTGGAAGCGAGCGTCATCTCTGAAGGGACTCTGGCCAGTTTGAGCATGAAGAAGGGCTCTGGCAGGCCTTGCCCTTCTCCCCATTTCCTCTGCCTTGCTAAAACCATTAGATGACATTCCTAAAGCCACCAAGGAGCATCTCCTTATTTGTCCACTTCCCCTCCTGGGGCTGACTGCCAAGGTCCAGCTATCAAAGCATTGAAGTCCCGCAGTCAAAAGCCCCCATTTGGCTCGCCTAATTAACATGGCCAATTAAAATTAAACACGGCACCCTCAAACAGGGCTTCCTCTTTTGTCTTTATAAACCACCATTTTTCTATGGACCACATCTGTCTCCCTTCTATCCAGAGGCTGTCCTTTGTCCCCCTTCTGGACAAATATCCCTGCCCCTCCTCCCTTGTTCCCTTCCCCTTCTCCTTTGTCCTCTATCTGATGTCTTTGTCTCTTATTCCCTGATCTCTGTCTCTCTGGAGAAAATAAATCTCCTTTGTGCTGAGAATTTGGTCTTGAGGGGAGGGGTCCTGAGTCGGTACCTTTTCTTTCAATCTCTCTTTGACCTCATTAGATGTCCTGAATGACCTAGATTCGGCCTTCTTAGTTGCCTTCTGCCACTTTCCTTTCCCATGTGTTGGTCACACTTAGACTTTTCTTCTAGTCCCTAGATACTGGATTCCTTTCTGAATTTGGGACCTTTGAAATTGTCTCTCTCTTGGCCTAGAAACTTTTCCAAGTAGCTTCCAGGCCAAGAAAGTAGAATAGCTCCAAACACAGTGAATAGCTATCAGCAAGGGAAACAGAAGTGTAGTTTCTCCAATATTCTGTGTTGTTAGTGTCTATCTGAATTAATGAATACGTGGAAGGTCTTTTAGATGTGGCATTCCCAAGAAAAAAGAGATTGGAGAAAATGAGGAGAAAATTGAGATAGATCCAGAAAGTGAGGAGAGTGCTTCCCCTACACCCATCTCACGTCCTGTGCCAAGAGGAGATTCTCCAAGGTCGAGGGAGGAGAAAAGAGTAAGCTTATGTGCTGTTAATTTCTTATTTCACCTACTTGGGTGTTTTGCCTGCATGTGTAAAGGAGTCATATCTCCTGGAACAGGAGTTATAGACAATTGTGAGCTGCCATGTGGGTACTGGGAATTGAACTTGGGTCCTTTAGAAGGGCAGCCAGTGCTCTTAATGGCGCAGCCATTTCTCCAGCCCCAGCTTATGTGCTTTTTGATTCCAGGTTGAGGCACACGCATTGCAGCAAGACCCAGGGGTAGAAATGAAGGAGGTAAAGAGAGGTATGGGTGTGAAAGGAGACTCGCTCATCCGTAGCTCACTCCAGAAAAGTGCCAGGTCGTGTCATCAGGTCAAGGGAACCACACAACAGTGCATGCAAACAATCTCTGCAGGTAGGTGACTCAGGGCTGCATAGCTACCATGCATAAAGTTACTCAACTTATATCCCAAAAAATATGTGGATAAAAAACCCAAGGAAGGGGCTGTGAATGGAGGGTGCATACCATTGCTGGCTGCCTGGATTGTGAGAGCCAGTGACACACATTCTACATTTCCCAGGTCACATACCTCACTCAGTGATATTATAGTGGTAGCCATGGTGGGAATATGTATACTAGAGGAATCAACAAATGCTAAAAATCCCTTTTTCTTTTTTCCCTTCTCAGAGGTCCTGACTTTACCAGCACACAAATGACACCAGACCTGTAACTTGCTAAACAATCTTAGATTGTCTCCAAATAGAAATATAATTAATTAATAGGAAATACATTTTATTTTCTTACTGCTTTATTCATCTTCCTCTCTTGAGTGTTTCTTCAGGTCAAGACCAATGCTTACTATGATGATGGACATGAGTCAAGGTGACGGGTTTACTTATAATACTTGTGAGGCATTGGTATCGGAAGTCATGTTCTAGAACGGGACCTCTCTCTACCTGGTTGTGAGATGAGAGGCAAAGTTCAGCTTCTGCTTCCTAGGAATGCAAGCCACACACCAGCTCCAAACCTGGACCTACATTAGTGACTCCAGAGACTGGGCCACCTGCATCAGAAATATGCTTTGTCAGAATCCTTGCGGCTATTAGGGATAGGGTTTCTATTCTATGTTCTTGGTGGTACACACTCTCTGTGGAAGTCAGGTCTGGCTATGGTCAGCAGTATAGCCACTGTTTATGGTAACAACACCCTTTAATTTAGGATCTAGCTGAAGGGAACTAGTAGTAGGGAGAACTTGGAAGAAGTTCTGAGTGATGGGGCCAACAGCTCCATCAGATGAGGAACTAACCATATGTCCAAGTATGAAGCCAGATAGCAGGGAGGAAGCCAGAAGTGGGGGTAGCCTTTGAATAGGACACATACTGAGAATGCTTTCTGAGCTAAGGTTTTTCAGGAGTAACTGTTGTCAAAAATGACCTAGGAATAAGGTCGGGACTTCCAGTCAGTGCAGAGATAGGAGAGAGAGCTTAGTGACCAAGAAATGAAGGCCAGTTCAAAACCTGTACAGGGTAGCAATTGTCTTTATCTTCTTCTGTGTTGGAACCCAGTCCACTGGCTGCTGGAATTGAGGCTACCTATCTCAAAGGGGGTGTACTCTGGCTGGCACCTCTGTTATAGAACCATTATGCTGGTCCTGATGAACTGTGTATGTCATGCAAATGCAGAAAATAGAGCGGCCAGAATAGGAATCACTTTGCAGACAGAAAAGAATGAAATAGCTGCTCAGAGAAATAGAGGTAAGAAATGGAAAGTTCCCTGGGTGTTTTAGCTGTTTTCTTGGGCTTGAAGTCTTGTAGAAGCGTGATTTTGGCAACCTGAGCCGTACCTTAGGTCTTTTGCATTGTTTTTACTTGGTTACTTCTTCCTTCTTCTCCCTGCCTCCCTTGAGCCTGAGGCCTCTGCTGTATACCTCAGAGAGTTAACTTTGTCATCTTCATTCTTTAGATGTTTGGAAGGGGCTGTGTCTAAATTTGTCTCCATAGTGTCATTGTATTTCATGGATCCTAAAAATGTCAGGAGCTCAGACAGAATATTCTTTGGATTCAAAGCACTTTGGTGTTAAGAATGGGGGGGGGGGTGTCATATTAAACTTTCTTGTGGATGGCCCCATGAACCAGGGTGTTCTTTTTTTTTTTTTTCCCTTTCTAAAGAAATAGACATGTGATCTCCAGCTGCTTTAGACAAATGTCCTTATGCAGGCCCTCAAAAAGCCTGTGTGCTGAGAAGGCACAATGTCCCCTAGGGCAATGATCACTAGAGCCTCAGCTTCACTGAGAAAATTGGGAGTAGTGTTTAAATGAAAAATAAAAAGTAAAAGAAAGAGATCGTGACAGCTCCTAAGAGGCTGAGGGTTTTATTATAGATGTAAGGGGAAAACGGGCAGAGACAGAGATGTCAGAGAGAGCTCAGAGTGAACGGCCAAACTGAGGAGGGCCATGGGGGGGGGAGGGGGAGGGGAAGGAGAGCAAGACAGGCAGGCAGCCTGGACCAACAAAAGTTTCCAAGTGTCTGGCATAGTCAAAATGGCTGAGTTACATATGAGCCAGAGAAGCTGTCGAGAGGGAAGTTCAGCCTAGTTCTAGGACTAGAGAAGTTTGGGGTAAAGGGCAGGGTATACCAACCATGAGAACCCTGTAACAGGTAGGGACTGAGGGATGCTGGGAGAACCTGGCAGCCAGTGTCAGCTTTGATATGTTAATAAGCACCTTAGTTAGCTGTTTGTCCAGAGTTTGAGACCTAATAGTGTTTAATCTTAGACAAACACTGAAGTGACCGAAAGAAGGATTGGTGCTGTGCTCCACCGTGGCACTGAGTGGCAGTTGCTTGGGGGCAGTTGATGGGCAGCAGTTAGAATCTAAGGCAGTTGGGAAGGGTGGTTCTATGGAACAGCTGTGGATGATCCCAGCAACTAGGGCTTTTATCCTCTGGCAGGTGTTGTGGGTCACAGGCTGGGGCTGAGGGAGGCTCACAGGACTTGCCATGTGTTAAGAAGCACATACCTCTTGATGCTCTTAAAGTGTCTTATCACTGAGTTTGGGATCAAGTCCTGTGAATAGCTGGAAGAATGAACCCAAAGAAAGAGCAGCGGGCTGAGGCAGGGAGGGGTTGGTGAAGGGCCTGACAATAGAGGACTAACTGTGTTGTACTTCTGCCTCCAATGACAAGGCTGCTTGAGTGTATCCAAAGCCCAAATCAGAGGTTGGTGGCCAGGCTCTCACAGATGGAGCCAGGGGATGCCCACATGGTGTTACCAACAAGCCAAGAAGCAAGTGGGCAGACAGTCATTTCCAGAGCAGTATCTAACGGGAGCAGCACCAGGCCAACTGTGTTGGACTTGACAATAATTGTGGCCCCTGTTTCCCAAAGGCTTACTGAAATGTGTAGAGAAGGACAGCATCTTTCCAATATCAACAGCCACACTGCTTTCCTGACAGATTGTTTGCCTGACTCCAAACTACTCACCATAAAGCATGTAGAGTTGGTCCCTTCAAGGTCCTCTTCTGACCTCCAGGCCAGTCCTTGCTTATTGAAGGGGCTTTCCTCACCTCACTTGAAGGCTTCCCTAGAAAAACACAGCGGAAGTGCCATGTTCTAGGTTTCCCAAGATCCCAGGGCCTCCCTACTGCACGTGGTCCCTGCTTCCTGTCTCTTTGTTCATAGTATTTATCACAAGGACAAGTACTTTTCTAGCTGGGTGTGGTTCCCCACAGCAGGTTCACTTGGCAGAGCCTTCATCCTGCATGGCATGGTGTGTACACACACTTGTGTACATGGGGTAGATGAATGGGGCACGAGTTTCTCTCTTTTCTGACTTAGGCTTAATGTCTTCAGCCAAGGGGAGGGCAGCCTCAGAGTGTCAGCAGCCTTGATGTTGGCACTCAGATTTTGTGGGACTCCAAGAAACTTTTCCAACAGGTGGCCAGGTGGTTTCTCAAAATACCCAGCTCTCTGTGCCTGGTGTCCTTTGGTCTCTTTTCAACACTGGACATCCCGGTCTCTTTCCACTTGACAAGCCAGTTGCTCCCTAATGTTTTCCTCTGGTTTCTCTTCCTCTAAGTTATTTGCAGGATTTGTTTTGTGATTAATCTTTTGCCACCTGATTGATTATTGAGGTGTTTTTAATTTTTTTCTTTAATGTGTGCATTTCTCTTTTCTCACTATGTTCTTGAAGGGGTTAAAAAAAAGGACCACTGTGGATTTTGTACTTCTCCACAGCACCCTTCCTTGTAAATAGATAAAGCAAAACTTCAATAAAATTCTTTAAGTGGCAGATGAAAAGGAGTAATATATGTTGGTTCTTATAACTTCATTGATCACATGTAGGCATGCTTTCTTTTTTTTTTTTTTTTAAAAAAACAAACTACTTTAATTATTCTTGTGTCCTTAAATCCTTGAGTTCACACCTGGAATATTAATAGATATTGAGTGAGTTGATTTTTTTAAGACAGAGAAAGATAAACATTATCAAGCTACTTCTAATTAATCCACGACATGTTTAGATGTTCCAGTAAATAACAAAACAGCAAGGGAGGAATGATTAGGACTTAAAATTTTTGGCTGACTTGTGCATCATTAAACTCAACCAATGGAATGGATTTGCCATTTCACCACAGATCTCAGTGGGGAAATATTATTTGGATTATAGAAATTTACATCACGGTCGAGCATGTCATTACAGGAGTGTTAGGTCTCAAACCTAATACAAATAGCTGACTGAGGTGCTATTAACATTATCAAAGCAGAGAAAGTCTGGGAGGTTTGCTCAGCATCCCTCAACCCCCTACCTGTTGTGGGGTTCTCCTGGCTGGCATACTCTGTCTCCTACCCTAAACTCTCCAGCCTAGGGGCTGGGCTGGGCTGCCCTTTCCTCAACCTAGCTGCTCTTCTCTATACAGTCCAGCCATTTTCACTACGCTGGTCCTTTTGGCCCTTTGGTCTCTTACCCTCTTGGTCTCCTGGCTCACCGGTCCCCTCTCCTTGTTCTCACATGGCCCTGGTCAGTCTGTTGGCCATATCCACTCTGGACTCATCCACATGTCCATCTCTCCCTCTCTATGTGCTCTCCCTCATATCTACAATAAACCACCTCCTCCACCATACCTAGGAGCAGTCATGTCCTTTTATGTGTTTAATTCACTGGATACGGTCCTGAGGAATAGTAGCATCCACGTAAACTAATTTGCAACAAGAGTAGTGCAAAACAGAAGGAGGGACTTGTTTCTGGTTTCTATTATTAACCACAGGAATGACTTTGGACCAGGCACTCCTCCAGGGCCTGCTAAATTTGTCTATAAACAGAGAGTTCTGTCAAGTTTCTTCCCGTTTTAATACTGGGAGATTTACTTCCTGATCATGGTGGTGCACCTGAAGGTCATTGTGACGAAGTGAGAAATGACCTGGTGAGAGACTGACTGCCAACTTTGGTCAGGGCTGGGCAGTAAAATATATAATAAGAAACTTAACCTCAACCCCAGAGATTGACAAGTATCATACAGAGCTTAAAAAAAAAAAAACCAACAAAAAACTGTTAACCTTTGCTGTATCAAGGGGAAGTCTTTAGAACTGAACACCAGAGCTTAGGCCTTGAGTTTCATCATTTCATCACAGAAAGATTTAGCCTCCAAGGATCTGGGGGAGCTGATGTATGAGGAGAATGAACTAAAAGTATCTTCAAAAACAGGTGGTAGGAGTATGAGGAAGATAAGGTACCTTAAATTTATTTTTAATATGGTGACAATTCCACCATTAACTTTATATATAGCATTGGGCTAAATACTTAACAAAGATACTTAGCAAGGACATTCCTGGATCTCATTTTCTATAGAACAATAATAGAGTTGAAATCGATGATCCTCTACTCCCTTTCAGCTTCAGCAACATGCAATTTAAACTTGAATCTCTGAATAACAGAGGACTTCCCGACTCGATCCTCTCTTCTCTACAGCTTACTTTCCCTTTGGAAGTTAGAAGGGCCTAAGGTTAACATTGCTATACAACCCACACCAACGCCTAAGAGATGCTGTGCCAAAGAATTCTGTCCTTTCTCCAGCTAGGGACTTCCTGTGCCAGTGCTGATGGATCCAAAGAGAAAAACCTCACACGATGAGAGCACTAATGGCCGGTTACTAGTAGAATAAACCAGCAGTTTCTTGGGATGTTTCTCAAGATCTTTGCTCCTGCTCCTTACGTCTCCTCACAATGGCAGATTTCCCCGTTAGTCACTGTCATTTCAAGTGAAGAAAAATGTCTCACTTCTACCTGGGTTGTTTCTTTCCTCTCATGAGCTGGATGGTTGTTCAAAGGGATGACATTTTGTTTGGGTGGTCCAGCAGCCTGAAGCTTGGGGACACATTTCTGTTGGCCATTGTCTTTCATTGAGATCAATGAAAGTGTCCTTTTAGATCACCAAAACTGATAATAATTGATAATGATCAGTATGATTACCAATGACTATAATGTCTCTCAGGGCTCTCAGATACACTGTGACTACAGTTGTCTAAGAGTAAACTTAATACGCTCACTCGGTGGCTCACGGTCCTGTTAGCTCACATCATGGCTTCTGATCACTGCTCATCTCTGTCAAGATGTGTGGTACCACATCAAACTTGTTTAAGCAAAACTAAGAATTTGACCAGATAATTCAGAAGCCTTGAAATATAATAGCTTCAGTGTTGATTATATCCAGGGGTTTAAATATGATCAAGATTCCCACTGAATCTTGAGTCTTTGTGTCTCCCTGTGTTGACACTGTTTCTGAGTAAGATCCCCATGCATGGTGGCAAATGTAGCTTATGTCATAGTTCTCTGAGACTCAGAAAAAAAAATGACTTTTACCTCATAATTTCAGTTAATGTTCTAAGCTTGAGGTTTGCTTGTGCAAATATCGGTCACAAGCCTTCTTTTGCTGCAGTTACTGTACAGCTGTGGGGAGAAAACTCTGGAAGAGCCTGGCCAGGGGTACCTCTAAGCGTTAGTACTAGGACTGGGGAGGGAGGTGCTACACGGGTGCTGGTTGACTTCGTGGTTCCTCACATAGTTAAGGGCATTTTTCCAGAAGAACCTGAGAGGCTCTGAGCCCACATTGTTGTCAGTGCTTCCTGTACAATTGCTTGATGCTGGTAGTTCTACTAAGTTTCCACAAGGATCTCTTTCTGTTCACTCACTTCCTAAAGTGTTTTTTTGCTGTGATAGGGCCACCCATTAGCCAGGAGATTCTTTGCCACTGGAGTTATTGCTTTTCCTGGACATCTTCAAGCATACGGTTCTGGCATGACTTCTGGCATCCAGAGATTTCCAAGCAAAGTGGGGACAGTCTAGACTCCCACGTCGGAGGCCCTAGATTCAAATTTAAGTTCATATTCTGAATTTGGCTAAGGCTTAGCCTATCATCCCAGTTTCCTGGATTAGTGCAAAAACCATCAGTTTCTTGTACTAACTGTAGAGGGCTTTGGGGGAAGGGTGGCAATCTGAAGGAGATAAGTGAATGGAGGGTGCCTCTATAAAAATCCAAGTGGTATCTAGAACAAAGGTCATGTGTTGTATACTTTAATATCCCAGATATTTGACTGAGCAAGTTTTAAAATATGTCACCCATTTATTAATGTTCCCAGGTATGTTCAGTCAAGACAGAAGTACCTGCTTCTGCTTCCACTGTGTGTTTATGCATCATGAGTCTACGCCAGGTTCTGAGGGGCCCTGGTGAGGGACAGAGAGCCAACTTTATTACATGGGCACTAATGAGCCCTGCGGTCTTCCCTTCCTCCGGGATCTTGTGTTAGAAGACAGCAGGGCTCTAGGTACACACACGGTGTAAAATACACACACCTTGAGTGGTGGAGTGTCTATGGGCTGTGATCCTCCTAGGCCTTCAGACACTCTTAAGGAACATTGCTAATTGAAGATAAATGTGATTGTCTTCAGTTTAAAGGATTTTTTTTAAAGATGATTTCTATGAGCAAAACAAGTCCTGGGCTAAAGTTCCCTATATACTTGGGAGTTTGGCCCAGGGTGGGTGACAGGTGCTGGGACACAGTCTCAGGCCTGAGCTGGTTAGAAGAGGAGCCATGGGACCCGGAATAAACTGAGAAGGACAACTGCCATTCTGTGTTTTATTTACCTGTGGGGTCCCTAAAGCTTGGACTATAATTCAGAAACAAAGCGTATCTCCATTGTTGCCTATCTTCTGTAAAAAGCCAAGGGGATAAAAAGGAAAAAAAAAATCTCTTAATCTCTTAAAGCGGAACACTGAGTAAAACATCATGTGTGGTAATCAAGTAGACAGATTATTTAAGAAAGTCCCATTAGTGTTCCTGAAGACACAGAACACACCCTCTTATGACTGGATTCCAGTGTAAACATGTCACAAGGCTCCCATTAGGGCTGCAAGTGTGGGTGCAGCAGCCAATCTAAACTGTTGGGCCACTGTGAGAACTGTGCCCCAGGCCCGAGATCACAAATGGATTCCCTGTATGTTTAAGCCAGCCAGCCAGGATGTGTTATTTGATTTACACAGGGTTTTAGGAAAGCTCAAATTGGTCGTAGACATCAAAAAAGCTGGGAGTTTCCCATTACTGAAAACTGCTTCTCTTGAACCCCTCACCTCCCCCAGCTCCAAATAAAACAATCTGGAAGATCAAGCATATATGGTGAGAGCTGACTGGGCCAAACCCAAGCTCTTGTCACCTCTGACTGACAGAGCTTTTCCGCTTTGAGGCGTTTGGCTGCCTTGTCTCTCTCCTCCCCTGGCCCTGTAGTTAACACATCTCTATTTACAAGAAGAAGGCAATAGACTACATTTGTTTACAATAGGTGGGAGTTTTCTACATTTAACGCTCCTGGAAAACAGACCCAACCTGGAAGTATTACATCAATGTTTATGAGGCCAGAAACTTACACTTGGCAAACCTGCGCTTCTCTCATGTATGACTGGAGATTGTTAGGCAAGTAGCAGCCTTTCCGAGTAGGCTGAGGCTTCTAATACAGGTGCATTTGGCAGCTGCCTGTGGCCATCGTGGCAACCTTCTAGGGAGGATCCAGCCCTCCCCTACCCCTACCCCTCTGCTGTGTGGGAAGAAGAAAATTCGTTTATTTATTCTGTTTTGTGCTTGTCAGAAAAGTTGGTTGGCAGAGGCTGGAGCTGAGGAGATAAAAGTAAGAAAACTCTAAGGAGGGACTAAAAAATGGAGGAGACTGGAGATGAGGTTTTTTTTTCCTTATAAGAAAAGTCCTTAAGACTTCTCATATGTTCTGGGCACAGTCCCGAGGTCCCAGAGGAGGCACTGAGATGACGTTGTAGATTAAACGGTTAAAATTGGGCTCCACCCTTTGTGGGCAGTTAGTGGAGACTCTCACACTGTAATGCTACCACAGAAGGAAAGCAACCCTTCCTTCCAAACTTGCCTTCTGCTCTCCCTTGCTCTATCCAGGCAAATCCCTGCCAAGGGAAGCTGTCTGGCTCTTCTCAGATACAGTAACCACTCTGTCCACTAGCTGCCTGCCTGCCCTTTCTCCAGGCAGACCTGGTAACGTTTCCTTCCAACAATTGCTTGTACTGAATTCTGATATAACTAAAGTCATGCTGAAATTCAAAGGGAGATCAGTTTCTCCTCCTTCCTCCTTGCCCCTCTTTTTGTCACTTCTCTTTCTTCTAGGTCTAACCCACTAGATTTTCTTTCTGTCTCACTTTTAACTGTATGTATGTATGTATGTATGTATGTATGTATGTATGTATTCTTGTGAAATAGAGAATATAAATTCTTTCAAATGTTTTTCACAAGCTCTCACCAACCAAAGCCTTAGAATTGATTCTGAACTTCTAAGTCACTTCTCTCTTTCTCTCCCTCCCCATCTTCCTCTCCAACCCCCTCTATTTTTCTTTCTCTGGGACACACACACACACACACACACACACACACACACACACAATGGTATAGACTTAAAAAAAAAAGCTTGCTTTCTGGATATAATCAGAAACAGAGTAATTTGAGAAATATAAAGCACCTCATCTGTCATGTGTGAACACAGTTGTATAGCTATTCGCTATGGGAAGATAAGATGACCAGTCTTGTCATTTGAAAGGGGACCATAGTGTCAGAATGGGAAGTCTGAGTTGTTCTGACTTTGGGGTGGTGGAAAGGGAGAACATTGGAGCCAACAGCCTGGCTGTTGGGGGACAGGCATGGTGGGAAGGGGCATGGGCATCTTCTCCCAAAGAGGAATCACTGAGAACCTAGATGGATGCCCAGGTTTCCTGTTGAAACTGTAATAGGTGCTCTCGTCAGGATTAGCAGAGCACTGAGACTGTGATAGGTATTCTCTTCAAGATTAGCAGAGCATAATCCATGTTTTTTTTTTTTTTTCTTTTTTTGCCAACAGCTTCTGTGCAAGTTTGCTTTTTTGGGGAAACTGGAAGAGGAAGTTAATTTTCATGGCTCCCAGGGTATAGAAGTGATGGTGGTGGGGTGGGAGGCCTGTGTGTGTGTGTGTGTGGGGGGGAAACAAAGGGACCCATAGTGTCGTTGGGCTCGCACAGAAATGGCAGGACACCCTCATTTTCTCCTGGTTTTCAGGGAGCAAGGCTGGGGGCCAGGGTTCAAAGATGCTTCTATGTGGTCAACTTCTCAGAGCCAAGTTGGGTGGGACTCTACAGGGGGTGGGGCAAGCACACCTTTCTGTTAGTGACTGGTTAAGCTCGCTACTGATTTCCAAGAATTGGAAAAACAAAAAAGCTGGGAGGTGGTTAGTGAAGATATGTCCAGGCCAGCTGGGCAATCAAGTGGGACACTTAGACTCTGTGGAGAGGACTGAGATTTGAGAGAAGATAAGGAGGCACAGCAAGTCAAGAAGTCTGATCAAGCTGGCAAAGATAGTATTACTCATACAGGTTATATACTCTGAAAACAGGATATGGGGAGGGGTAGGAAAGGAAAGAGGGCTTTGCAGGTGGAGGAAGCTAGCTGCAGCTGCAGGGTCTAAGTTATTTTCACAAAGCCTTGCCATTACTAGGGTTTCTAAAAACATCTATCTAGCAGGATGTTGGCTAAATCTAGAGATCAGGAGGAAGGGTTACTAAGGTGGGTTGCTATGAGGCCTTGTTTGAAGTTCTGAGAACTGACAAGTGAATCATGAAAGGTAAGCAGAAAGAATAGTAGATAGGAGAGCCAAGGGTGTTTGCCAAGAGTAAGGCCTTGCCATGGCTTTCCACAAAGACACCAGAAACGAACAGCTAAAGGGAGTGAGCAGGTGCTGGGTAAAGGCGCCAGTATGTCTGGGATATTCTGAGATCCTTTTGCTTTTCAGTCATCTTGCCCCTCTCCCCTGTTTTAAAAGGACAGTTAATGTATGTACAGCTTTTTTTTTTTTTTTTTTTACATTTCGTGAGAGGGTTATGAACACACCCTAGATCTTAGTATAGTTATGCAAAACACGATGACAGTCCAGCAGACTGTGTCCTGCATAGCTCCATCTCTGTCCTCCTTTCCTGTGTCTGTAAATTGGAGGTAATGACAGCCTCTGTCTACTATGTGGGACAGGAGGGGGTATTGAGACAGGAAGCACAGAGTGCTCAGTCCTGAAGCCCCTCTCCCCCTGCTACACCCAGTGTGGTGTGGTTTTACTTTGAATGGCTCTGTAAGGGACTCTCACTTGTTCTGTGGGGTGCACCAACGACCCTTTGTCTCCTTAGCTAGGATCTCCTTGATTTTAACCTGAATCGTAGCTTCCTTCCCAGTGGAAACCCACTTCATCCACAGGAGACAGTGAGAACTAGAATATTGCTTGGGAGCCCTGTGATTTGCTCCGCCTCCGGGTCCCTGTCTGCCATCTCCTGCTCTGGCTCTCTGACTTAGGCCAGGCCTTCTTCTGCTCTGTAACTCTGGTTCCTTCCCCCAGAGCAGCCCAGGGCCTCTCCCCTAGGATGTATTGTGCACATCCTTCCTGTGTCTGGGAGCGATTTCCTTCTCAGGTGAGCCTCATCTTTCACATGCTGGTACTTCCAACAAGCACATTAAGATCCTCCAACCCATATATCTATTAAGTATGAGCAAGTGACCTTGGGACATGAGACTGCCTTTCCTTTAAGGACAGGGATAAGCAAAAATGTGTGACCGGCCCACCTCCAAAGAGACAGGCTTTCAGTATCAGCATTTCCTTGTGGTAGCTTCCTGCTGATGCCCTCTCAGAGTAGCTGTCCTCGAGGGAGTGATAGACCTGTTAGCACTGTTCCTTACAGTCCTGCTATCTGGCCCTCTTTGCCACATTTGTGTCTCTCATGGATGTGACACTCACTCCTCACTGTAGAGAGAGAGGTGTTTATTATTTCCACAGCTTTGGAACTGTAGTCCCAATGATGCCTCTCATCTACATAAAATAAAAACCCCTTCCCCTCTCAGGGCAAAATGAAAATCCGTTGACTTGCCCCAGAATTTCAACAGTGCACAGTTATGAGCTCTCCTACACTATTTCTCTCCTGGGTTGTCTACTCCTTTGGCCCTAGATCTGTGGAGGGGGCACACCACTCCTGGCTCCAGGAAAGTGCTTCTCCCAAGTCTTTGCAAAGTTGTTTCTACAGAGACAGCTCCACAATGACACTTCCGGGAAGACAGGGTTCAGCTCTTCCTTTTTGTCTCGGAGGCTTTGATGATCTGCACCTGCACCCTTCTTCATTTATCTGCCTGCTTTGGTGTTGTCCCCCCCATCCCCCGGCCCCCACCCCACTGGGGTGGTAGAGTGGCTGAGGCTGGTCTGTGTAGCTTCCTGCTTCACTGACACCCACAGTGGTACCTGGCATGTAGTTGCTCAGTGATGCTTGGGATAAATGTCTTGCTTTTTGATCTGGCTGTGCACCCCCTAACGCCAGGGGAAACAATGGCCTCAGTTTTTCTTTTGTTTGGTCTTTAAAGTACCCGGAATGTAGAAAGTGCTGGGTGAACGCCCTGGCTTAGGGTTTGAATGTGGTTGGAAAGGAAGACTCATGGAATAATGGCTTCTGAGCCGTGCCAGAAGTGGGTCTTCTTTTACGTGCTGTGTAAAACGTGAGGGTATGTAGCTGTGATTTGGACTCCCTCCTACGGCTGCTGCTGAGTAGCTGTGGGCTCTTAGGGCAGGCAGAGGAGCAAATCACCACGCAACCCTTACAATTCTTGTTTCTCACACCTGTGACCACAAGAAGTCGACACGGGTTGTTTGAGGGATCTCTCCCACTTTTAGATTCCAGACCCCGGGGTCCTCCCAGGCTAGCACCAGCGCTGTGTTATTTCCTTTTTGGCTTCATTAACAGGTGTGAACATGTATTGGCCACGGGAGCCCAGAGCGATGGGCTCAGAGGCAATATACTTTCCACCAGGGGGAAGAGACACAGACAGGGAAGGGACAGCTTTAGTGAGAAGCTGAGAGACACTGGGAAAGAGGGGGGCTGCAGCTGGAGAGCTGGGGTTCTGTGCTGGCCCCACCTAGCTGTCTGTGCCCAGGCGCCTTATGCACTGGACCGCTCAAGGCACAGCACCGTGCTCACATGTGAAGGGATCTGGGACGGCACACTGCTGATGGAAGACAAGAGGGCTATGCACGGGATCCAGATCCACGACAGCCTAGGCATAGTCCACACTGTCCATGTAGTCCCACAGAGGACGACCTGCTGCTGATGACAGGCAGTTCCTGTGCTGTGGTGGAGGCTGGCTTCAGGGTCCTTGGGAAGCTGGAGTTTCTGGGTGAATTGAAGTTTCTGTCTGCGAATAGCAAGTGGGCACATGAGTAAAATGAGCAATTCAGGGGCAAGCCAATTGCACCTGGAGGTGAAGGTGCTCAGTTGTGTCATGTTTCTCAGGATTCACTGGCCTTTTATTGCTTCTGTGTATTGCTCTCTCCTCTGTATCCTAGCAAATAAGCATTAAGGCATACGAATGTCAGAAGCCCCGGTTTATAGCTGTCCGGGGCTAGCTAGATTTGTAGTTAGGATTTTTCTACTTGGTGTGACAGAGACCTGAATACCTGCTGAAAGTGTAGAGATACACATACACGTTTGTTCTTTTCTTATTGCCCATCCTGATGTTCCACTTTTCCTGAGTGGGATTCTGCCTCAGTTTCTTCATCAGGTATCCCCTAAGCCTTGCTGGCATCAGGTTGGGTACTGAGCACACTAAACTCCTTATTGACTCTCTGTTTCTCACAATGGAAGTATGTTCACTTTCCCTGAAGATTCTAGAATTAGAATCTGCCAAGAGAAAGAGTTTACAAAGTTGCCTTTGATAGATCTCAGGTACTCCCCCCCCCCCCCCTTAGCACAGTGCTGCTTTGCTCCCTGGACTGCCACCCCCACTCCCCATGCTCCCATGCTCGCCCTTGAGGGTTGGGAATGAGGTGGTGCGGAATCAATGTCTCAGACTCCCGGGGGCAGGTGAGAACTCTGCAGCAAGCTCCTTTATTGATCCTTGCAGGGGGTGTGGGGGGTGTGGTGTGGTGCCCTTCTACCCACATCCCATTGGTCCAAAGTGAGCATGTCTTCCAAGTGGCAGTTCCCAATTGGTTGACATTGTCTGCATCACCAATCTTTAGGATCTCAGACATTTTTTAAATAGGGCCTCATTTAGTAGTTGTATCCATGTCTGCATGAGCCCGGAAGTCTATGCAGAGGTGGTCATCGCTTTGCCAGTGAGGCCTGCTGTTCTTCCTACAGCACAGCAATCCATTCTTAGTACCAAGAAGCTCAGGATAGCATACCCTGGCACCAAAGCACGGTCCAAGATAAATGAGACCCCATGTCTGGGGCCATACCAAGGATCCCGTGAAGTGACACAGTTTTTAGCAGTATTCTCCTGACTGGCTGCTGGGTGGAGCATGTAGGAAGTCTAAGGGTGCTTTTTGGGAGCCTTGGATAACAGAAGTCATGGTTATTTTGGTGGAGGGAGTAGAGATGGAGGTGGAGTTGATGTATATTCAGGAGTTGGCGTTGGTAGAACTCAACCCTTGTTTTGAGTGAGTGGAGGCAGGAGGTAAGGAAGAAGTGGGGGGATGACTCCGTGTCTTTGGCACCAGTGGCCAGATTTTATTGGCATGATATTTGGCAAGAGGAGACCCTCAGGAAGTAGTAGGAACTGCATGGTGGTGGGGTTGTGGGGGGCGCAGAAAGTCTGTGTCAGGAGGGAGGACTGTGTGCCCCAGAAGAGGCAGATTCTGGTTGGTTCTTAGTCCTGTTGAGATGGGGGTTATTGAAACCTTTCTGTAGGGACACGGAGTGGGACAGGGATTCTGAGCAGAGTTGCACTCTGGAGGTAGAAATCTTGGGAATGTATTCATGCCACAGTAGTGGGTAGGTAAGGCCTTGGAAGGGAGTTTCTGGTATGAAAGTTAAAAGTGAGTTGTGAAGTCTGAATTGAGACCAGTTCCTTTGTGTAAAAGGGTGGCGATAAGGGTAGGAACTCCCAAAGGAGAAAGCTCAAGAAAGCTGGCCAGAGAGGGTCAGAAGGTGAGCAGAGATGTCAGCTGGGGGTCCCTGATAGATGGACTCCTGACAAGAGTCACAATAGTTCACAGCGGTCAAGGCTTCTTGGAAGAGAGGGGGAGGGGGAGGGGAAGAAAAGCAGGCATGTGACTGGCCAAGTGGCTGGGTACTAGAGAAGTGTCCTCTTGGAAGCACCAACTCAGATTGGAAGTGTTAGGAAATGAATGGAGCTGACGGGAGTGTACTGATGGTCAGAGGGGGTCAAAGGAGGTTCTGGAGTGGGAAGGAAAGAGGTGGCCAGGCACCTGGGAGAGAACTCATAAGGGAGAGAGAAGTGTTTGTAAGTGTCGAGGGAGAGCCTTGCACAGAGAAGCTGTCCGGGGTGGGGTGGTGGAGGCTGGCAGTGGGGATGGATGCCTGAGAGTCTGTAGAGTTGGGATGAAAAGCATCACTGTAGATCTTGCTTTGCTGAGGGGAGACGAGATGCTTCAACAGGACTTCCTGGCTGCCTTTTGGATGGAGCGATGCCAGGATGTGACTGGAATCTGGAATCCCTGCCTTGTGGCTTCCTGTTTTCTCCAAAACACTTCAGATGAGCTCACAATGCCCATGAGGCAGCGAAGAAGCTGGAGGTTAGAGAAGAGCACATGCAGCTGCCATGATGGAGAAGGAGGGGATGTCTGTGCCCCCATAGTTGAAGGGGGAGTGCTTATATTCATCACAGCATAATATATTTCCATAGTTTTATTTCTTGTCTTAGTGGACTTGGGTCGTGGTAAGAGACGAGGTAAAAGGTAGAGGGTGAGTCAGGTGAGTGAGAGGGAGACATATTGTCACAAGTCAGCCTTTCGGTGCTTGAGGCTGGAGGTGACAATAGCCCGTCCTTTGAACTTGGCATTACCACCCTTAGCTGTAGAAGCAACTGTCAGCTTTGCAGGAGCCTACCCAGAGGCTTATGCCTGCCACTGTGTACTAGGATCTTACTTAGAGACACTACACTGCCTGGAAAAGCCCCAGGAGTACAAGAGACTTCAGAATCAGAAGTAAGACTGTCCTCCTTGCCCCAGTTTTGATTTTTTGGGCCCTGCTGAGTATCTTCTGGGGAGGCTAAGGGGATGGACAGGAGCTGTGGAGTCACTGGCCACAGGATCTGGTGAATTACTTCATCAGGAATCTAGGCTTGTACCCCAAAGTTAAGATTGCATACTAGAGAGTGAGACACTTTCCAGAAAGTTAAAGTGGCGTGGGGGCCTCTCTTCGCTTTCTGGTGCTCCGCCCTGGCCAGGAGACCACTGTGGCTGTTGACTGTTGGGTGTCACACCCAGAGCTCTGAGGAAGATGGGATGGGCATGTGTCCCACATTCTCGGTGTCGAGCTGGCAGTCAGTTTGCTCAGACATACTAACCATGTTTGTTAGCTTTCTTTCCTTTTTAAAGTTTTATTATTTATTTTTATGTTTCTTCCATAGATCATATCTTGATCGCAGTTCCCTCTCCCTCCACTTTTCCCCGCCGCCCCTTTCTTCTCTTCCGCATCCACTTCTCTGTTTCCCTTCAGAAAAGAGCAGGCCTCGCAGGGCTGTCTGCTGAACATGGCTTAACAAGTTACAATAAGACTGGACGCAAGCCTTCATGTCAAGACTTGCTGAGGCTGCCCAGTAGGAGGAAAAGTGTCCCAAGTGCAGGCAGAAGAGTCAGAGTTACGGGGGGTCCCATAAAAACAAGCCATACAACCAACCATAGGTATATGAAGAGGACCCAGCTTAGACCCATATAGGGTCTGTGTTTGTTGCTTTAGCGTTTGTGATCCCGAGACCTGTTTAGTTGATTCTATGGGCTGTGTTCTCGTGGTCTCCAGGGTCCTTCCTCCCCTCTTTGGTGGGGTTCCCCTGGCTCTGCCTAGTGTTTGGGTGTCTGCATCTGCTCCCATCAGTTTCTGGATGATGCCCCTCTGATGACAATTGGACTAGGCACCAATTTATGAGTACAGCAGATAATTCTTAGGAATCATTTCAAAGATTTGATTTATTTATTTGCCAGTCATGTTTGGTTCTATCCTAAGTCTCTGGGCTATCTAGCTTCTGGTTCCTGCCCATCTAGGCAGTGTCAAGCATTGGCTCCCTCTTGTGGTGTGGGCCTCAAGTTGGACCAGTCATAGGTTGGCCATTCCTTCAAGTTCTGCAACACTGTAACCCCAGCATATCATGCAGGCGTGACAGATTGGTTTTGTGGTTGGGTGGGTGTGTCCCTCAGTCCCACTGCTTGGAGCCTTGTCTGGTTATAGAAGATGGTCAGTTCTGATGCAGCATCCCCCATTGCTCGGAGAATTTGCTAGGGTCACTTTCGTAGATTCCAGGGAGTTTCCACTGCACTAGGTTTCTATATTGGCCCCCCTCACTGCTCCCCAATTCCAGTTGTCTGTCTCCCCAGTACTCTCTTTCTCTGTCCTTCCCATGCCCTGCCTGGTCCCTCCCCACCCATCTCCAGTCCACACACAAAATCTACTTCCCCTTCCCAGGGAGATCCATGGGTCTCCCGGTTAAGCCCTCTTTGTGACTTAGCCTCTCTGGGTCTGTGGATTGTTAGTTTACAACGCTAGACATTGAGTTTGTTACGCACATTCTTAAAGTTGGAACGTGTTTTTCTTTTTGCTGTGATATCAGAATTACGTTTTCTAATCTGCACCATGGAAACCTCTGGACCCCTGCTTTGCTTGTTTGTTTGTTTTTCCCTCCCGTTGTGCTGAATTTTGTTTCCCAGACACCAGTTTGTCTTTTGACCTCTCTGTTAGGATGAAGGGAGCTAAGTGCACGAACCATTTGAAACTTTTGGTATTTATTGGTAGGGAGATACCAAAGCCTGTTTTTGTCACATTAAACCCATGTTGTGCTGGGAAAAGAGTGGAGTAGCACGCCCTCTGCTGGCTTTGCTCAGAATGCTGCTGCTTACGTACATTTCTAAGGAAGAAATCATTTTGCCCAAACCTAGAAATTCGGCTTCTTCAAAATCCAAAGGTGCCTTTGTTCTTCATATAGACTTCTGGAACCTAAGTTTTTTGTCAGTAAATAGGGAGGCACATGGTTTAAAAGAATTCAAGTGTTTCTACTAGACAGCTTTACCTATGGCAGGTGCTTGTGAAGCTGGTGGGGTAGGCACAGGGTATATCTTCACCTCACTGAGACTACCACTGGGGAATCATAAAGTATAAGCTCAGGAGAGCTGCCTTTGAATTCAGGTTGTTTGTCTTGTATTAAGTGTTTTCCTATTGGACAATCAGGTGTTTGGGTAGTTGATTTCTAAGGACCGTTCCAGCTATCTGTTGCAGGCAGCACCACATCCTGCCTCACATGGGGCTTGGGATGCAGCATCTTTACCTGAGCTACTGGAGCCCAAGTGGTAAAAGCAGGCATCCAGGATTGGCTGATAAACCAAGTTGCCAGACATGAAGGCCAATTTGCTGCCTCTGTAAAAATTGGACCTGGTGGCTGGGTTTGCTCAGAAATCACACACACACACACACACACACACACACACACACACACACACACCCTTCTAGGCTACAGTCCTGGACATCCAGTGTCATGTATGTTCTGTTCTGTATTGCCTGCTATGCAGCCCAGAAGCCACCAATCTTCTTGGCTCCTCAGGTCAGCCTGCTATCTACTTCCACCACTGTGGCTGCCACAGTCTGAGCCAGTGACTCTGCCTCTCTCTTGAACAGAGGAAGTCCAGCTGTGGAGTGAGTCAGTAGATGTTGGAGCAGATGTATGTTGACTGTCGGTCACCCACAGGACTAGTTCTTACATGTATTTAACTTATATCTGCCTCATTCAGAAAGGGGAGCCAGGTCTCTCTTTCTCAGTGATGGATTTGTGATCCCTGCCCAACAGCCCATCTCTTTGCTACCCCCCTTTACAGCCAAGTTTCTTGAAAACAGTGCCTACATCTATGGCCTCCCTTCCCTACGGCTCCCTCCCTAGGCCATGTTACAACTGTCTGCCTCTCTATATCATGTGCACTCTGTGGAAACTGGCCTAATTCAAGGTTACCCCTAACCTGCATGTGACCAAGGCCTGAGGTCAGTTGGCAGCTCTGACTTTCCCAATCCTCCTGGTCTCTACACAACTCTGTTTTTGGTTACTTATGTGAGCGCTAAGGATTCTTCTGCCTTTGTTGTTCCTTTGGGCTCTGTCCCAGACACCTTTTTACTTTGTTCTATTCTATGGAACCTGACACAGAAGGCCATGGTGGGGGCGGGGGAGTGCTGGTATGGGCTGGCTAAAATGTCTTTAGTGGAGGTGAGACAGTCTTCCTGCCCTTAGAAATTCCCAGAAGGTGGAGCAGGGAGGAAGGGAAATGTAACACAAGTTTACATAACGCTGAAGCAGCATTGGGTCCGCATTAGAACCAGCGCTGAGCTGCAGGGTGGACCCCTGTGTCTTGTTGAGAGCTTGTCCCAGAAGCTGCCAAGTATCCACATTACCTACCTGGATCAGCAGTGGGGTAAGCATTTTACTGCAACAAAGAGAGCCTCAGCTGGCTCCCAGCTCCTGCAGGAGCCAGGGAAATGTTGTTAGTAAGGGTGGGTGGCAGAGCTCTATGGGAGGAACTCCCATAGAGAAGGCTTGTAGGGGTGGGATCAGACCTCCTCACCAAGAGAATCGGCTGAGTGCATCCAGAATCTATCTGCCTTAGCATCAAGACTGGGGAGGTTGGTTGGCCTTTCATGCCACGGGGGACCTGGCACCCCTTCCTGGACCCTCAGGGAGGACAGAGGAGTTGGAAGAAGCAGATATTCATTTCTATAAGTTCATCCAAAAGATCTTATTTAATGGGGTGAGAGCTGCCATAGTGTGTAATATCATGTTCAAATGTTACCCCCCTGTTACTCAGGGAGGGATGGGTTCAAAAAAATGTTCAAGTAGCTACAGGGGATAAGACCTCATATGTTTCTCGTCCTTCTGATGATACATTTTCTCAGAAACCTGTAGAGACCGTTGACAATGTGTAATAGAGACCTAAAAGAATAGAATCCCATCAGAAGTAATAGCAAATGGACCTAGAATAACTGGAGGTTGGACAAAGAGCATGAAGTGAAGTTAAAAGTACCATTGTAGAATGAAACGGAAACCTTGTCGATGTGGTCACCGTTGCTCGGGTCTGGTTTAGGTAGCTATGTTGTTGGAATTGTGTGGCTGTTTCCCTGTTGAGTCTGGAAGACACACTCCCTTAGCAGACTTCCTAGTCCCCTGGCTCACTCTTCTAGATCCTCCTTAGGGGCTTGGTCCCTAAGCCTCAGGGTAGGAACTGTGCTGTAGATGAAGCTGGGGATGGACAACAAGATCAACTGTTCTCTGCATTTTGACCAGTTGTGGCTTTCTAAAATGGGCTTTGTCTGCTCTAGACAATTAACAACCGCTGAGGAAGGGAGGGAGGACCGGCCTTCCCCAGGGATAAACCCCTACTTGGTTGTTAAAGACCAAGTGGTTAGCTCTAAAAACATATACATACAAACAACATTAAATGGACTCAGCAGGTTATATTTACATATTTATTAATTTATATATGTATGTATATATAACAATATTATTTTAAAGAGAAGCAATGAATTTGAAAGGGAGCAGGGAACATGGGAAGGGTTGGAGAGAGAAGGGGGAATGAATGATGTAATTATATTTTAATTAAAGATAAAATGCATTCAAAAACCTTTTCACATTGCTGTTATTAGAATGGAATGGCGACTAAATCCATTTAATTGCAGTATGTATGATAAAGAGTGGAGTAATATTTTCATTTTCCCTCTATGTGGCTACATCTGCTTTACATTTTTTTCCTCTCACCAGAAGTAATGTTTCTCTTTGGGAACCACACATAACAATTCCAATGGAGACCCTTGAAAGTGATCTTTCTTAAAAAAAAAAAAAAAAGTGAGAAAAAAAATTTCTTTGCTTTTGCCCCAGAAGGCCTTATACATTTTAAGTTTTAAAGCAAGATTTTTTTTTTTTTTTGAGGGAGAATTCATTATGACTTCATTTATGTCAAACGATCTGCTAGCTCAGAAACAGCCCAAGCTGCCTCTTGGCAGCAAACCCCTTAGAAGTTTTCTCCCAGCCTGTGCTTCTTCTTCTGAAAGAAGATTTGTAAGGAAATGTGTTCAGGTCCCATGGCTGTGAAAAAAAAGAGAGAGAGCTTTGTGTCTGCTTGGAGGTGGGGGCAGAGATGAGGGAGGGCGGAGTTAGGGGGTAGGCGTGTGTAGGGGAGACATGTTGGCTTCCACCCATTGTCAAATCCACAGCACCTCCCATTTCCGCTCTTTGGTTTTGGTGATCCTTTGCTCCGCGTTTTAAATGCTACCGCCCATCTGCCACAACATAACAAACCCCGTATATTTGGTGGGTGTTTAAAACAATGTCAAAATGTCTCACATGCCTGGAATGTTGAGGCCAGCTAGGTGTTGGCAGGAGCCCTTGCTAACAGTGTTACTCCCTTGCTAAACAGGGGTGGCTGGAAGATGGCTGGCGTGTTCCAGTTTTGAGAGAATAGGAATCTGAGGAAGTGTCCCAATAGGTGAAAAAGCCTGTTGCTCGTCTCCAAGGCTGTGGAAGAATCCCACAGGGTCTGAATACCAGGAACCCAGGAAAGTTGGGGTCATCTTGGAGACTGGTACCCTAACTCATCTTCCAGGCCCTGGTGCTTTCCATGGGCAAAATGGAATTTTTTTTTTTAACCCAGCCTCCCAATCCTTCATGAGTTTCATCTCACAAAAATCCTCACCAGGCAACTAACTCCAGGGTGACATCTTGTGAATAAGGTTGCTGGGGTCAAGTTCCTCACATCGGAGTGTTTGTGGAGGACAGGCAGAAGGTAACTGCCACAGGCCCTCTCTGTCCACATGGAGGTATTTCCAAAGCTTACATTGGACACATTTTAAAACATGCCTCGAAGAAGTCTTCTCTCCTGGCTCACTGGAGCTTTCGGGAGCTTTCTCTGCTTGCTTGCTGATAGCCTCTATCTATTCTGACCGGCAGTTTGCACTTGCTTGTCACACAGTGTTTCAGGTGTCTTGTCTGAAGATATTTGAAAGTTCAGAGACCACTTTTCATTTGGTATCCTCTCTGTCACTTGTAGCCCAAGCAGCTGGGGGGTGGGGGGTGGGGGTGGGGGGCTAGGGGCTGGGTGTGGGGTGGGGCTGCTCCTGTCAAATTCCCTTCCAGCCCTGTGAATCTCCTGCTTAAATGGGCTAGTTCCATAGGACAAATGTCATGTTTACAAGGTCTTCAGAATAAGCCTCTCTTCACTCCAGACTGCTGCTGAGCCTGGCTAAGGAAGGACGGTGTCTTTGTAACCCACAGGGGCTTCCTGCTGTTCGCCTTGAAGCAGTTCTCAGAGACACTGGCAGAAACAGGGCTTTGCAAATGCAGTCTGGGAGATTTCAGAGTGGAACCTTTTCAGTGGGCTCCTGGAAAGAGCTTTGCTCAAAAACCATTTCACAATTTCCTTTGCAAACTAGGAAAGGCTGGAGATTTTTCATACGTAACAGTTTCTGAATCCTTTAGATGGCTTTTCCTTCAGCATGTCTCTGCCCCACTAGTTAGATATTAATGATTCAAAATTCAGCTGTTTACCTTTATTAGTGATTTCTTAGGGACATGGCGATGTGGTTACGCTTTCTGCCTCTACACAGTCTCCTAAATAGTCTCTCTTCAGCTCCCCCCATGACCTTACCAGTGACTTTTCAAATCTCACCAAAGCTTTGCAATCTCCCCAAAGGCTGTGAGTGACAGTCCTCCAGATCTGCCTCAGCATCTGTCCACTGTTCCATCCGCAGGGTATAGGTGTGGTCAGCTTTCTGTCACTGAGACAAAAATCCCAGAGATGTGATGAAATTTATAAGGTGGAAAGATTTATTTTGGCTCAGAGTTTCAGAAGCTTCAGTCTGTGGCTGCCTGGCTCCATCGTTTGTGGGCCTGTGGCAATGCAGGAAACACCACAGCAAGTTGCTTGTGGCAGAGACGAGCTGCTGGCCTGATGGTGGACAGGAGGTAGATGAAGAAGGGTTAGGTGTAAGTTCCTCTATCCCCTTCGGTTACATGCACCTCAGTGATCTGACTTCTTTCCACTAGGCTGCATCTGCAACCCACAGTTTCCCAAAAGTGTGACAACTAACACGTTGTTGACTAAGTCCATAACTTTAGCACTTGGAGACTCAAGATCTACACCAGAGCACACACTTTAGTTTTTTTTTTTTTTTTTTTTCTTGGCAGTAGCATCCCACTTGTGAGATTTGTTTCTTATTTTGACAACAGTTACCTAAGCTCAGTGCTCTCCGATGAGAAGAGTTGCTTATTGTCTGGCGTGCCCTTGGTGGGTCAGGAATTAAAGACTTGGATGTGATGCTGTCTGTTTGCGGATACTTCATGAAGTTTAAGGCATCAGCTGAGGCAGTGATGTGAGCATCTGTGTGGGACACGCACATCCGTTATCCAGATCATCTGGAAACTGGTCCTAGCTGTCCCAGGAACCTTTAGCTCCTTGACTCCTGGGTCTCTCCACAGGGCTACTCGGAGTGCCTCACAACCAAGCAGAGGGAATTTGATTTTTATGACCTGGACTTGACGTGGAAACCACACACTGTCATTTCTAAAGCCACAGCCTGGCCCTTAGTGAAGGACGGGTTGGCTCCGTGACACAAATGGCAGAGCACAGGAACACTTGGGCAGTACTGTGTGTGTGTGTGCACACACACATCAGGGAAGGAGAGAAAGAATACATGCTTAAATACATATGGAAATAGAGAATCGCCCAACACATTAACCGCTTAAGCCTTTGCTCGCTGTTCATTCCTGAAATGGATAGAAATTGAATTTTATGGTTATACTCCCTCAGCCTTTGCTATGTTTTTTTGCTTGTTTGTTTGGAGGGTTAATATTCAAAATATTTAACAACTGGTGTGACATGGGCACAGATGTAGCAGATGGGACAAGGCCACCAGCGGTAGCTAATGTCACACTTGCCTCTTATACTTGTGCTTGTGTTTGTGACAATATATTGCTTAGTTTTTGAGGGCTAAGTTTTTCTTCATGAGTACTCTTGTGCTTCACACTTATGCCAGTGGCCCTGCTCACTGTTACTGCTCTCTGACAAGATTTTGCTTACAAATCCTTCTGGCTGTGACAGACAGGATGAAGGATAGCCTCTTTTTAAATTTTTTTATTTTTTATTTTTTGCTATTAGAAATGTTTCCAGGAAATTACATATGCATTTTTCTTAGTGCAGTTGTGCAAGAAATAGAAGAGCAGCCAGATTCCTGAATCTCAGAGCACATGGGTTTTCAATTTTAGAAACAAATTAAATTATTTTTCAAGAGGGACACAAACTTATATTCCCTACTATGTAAAATAATTTTCTTGCTCAATATCAATTTAATTTTTTCCTTAGTAGATATACCACAGCACCTTGCATTTTCCTTTGTTTTAATTCTTGACTTTTTAGTGAGGATGATCATTTTTATGTATTTGATTTTGCTCCATCTTTCTTCCTTTTTTGAATGCCAATTCATGTCTTTGATCTATTTTTCCATTGGTATTTCTTCTCCCATCCTGACCCAAAGCCTGTGCATGTTTTATTGTCCTAGGTAACTCTCAAAGCCCATTGACAGCCATACTCAGATAATTCCATGGTGACTTCAAATCCTACGAGACTGACAAGATTTATAGCTATTTCCATCCCCCCCTTTCTTGTCCCAACATCATCTGATGGTCAGTTGGGTGTTCAGACTATTTACGTTTATTTACTATTTACAATGTTATTCAGTGCACCATTTTGTTTTTGTCTAATCTAGACAAGATTTCCTTTTCCAATTTTTGGTCTTCCATTAGATTAGCTGAGGATTTGAAACAAAAACAAAGACCTTCAACCTTCAGTCTTGTCTGATCGGCATTATTCTGGCTAGTGCATCTGTTGTACATCTTATACCAGTTTACCATCGAACAACACAAAAGCTTCATGCATTCAACAGCAACCCTTGCAGACCTCCTGTCTCCTACTCCCTACGGTAGAGCACTTAACCACAGATGTGACAGGAAGTAATTCGGGATAGATGAGCTCATGCTGGTGGAACCATCAGAATAGGGTTAGTGTCCTTATAAAAGAAGACACCAGAGAACTTGCTTTTACTCTCTTACTCTGCAACGTACTCCCTGGAGAAGTCACAGGCTCTTCATACAGAGAGAAGCTGGCTGCCTGCAGGCCAGGATGGGGCCCTCAGCAGGATCCAAACCTCTAGTACTCTGTAGATTTCTAGCCTCAAGTAATTTGAGAAAATACGTCTCTGATGTTGAAGCTCAGCCTGCCTATACTTATCTCTACTTGTTGGCTATGGCTTGTGAGCACATGACTCAGGCACATTACAACTATACACTGACACTTCTTTTTTGTCTTCAGTTTTTGTGCCATTATGACAGATCTGATGTTTAGAAATGCTATAAGCTTTGCAATGACTACTTTTTTTTTTTTTTTTTTTTGCTTTGGACACTCAGTTATTTTCTGGGAAGCTGAAAAGCCTGGCAAATCATGTCACGCTAAGCTAGAAGCTTTGAAATTTATTTTTGGTCTTTGTTGCTCCTGTGTAGAGAGCCAGGTTCCTACCCCCTGCCTGTCGGATTGCTCTGGTGACAATTCAGTTTTTTTTGTTTCTTTAAGCTGTTGTATGACTTAAAACAAATCTTCATTTTGCCTTTGGCTTTGAAAGATACTTGGCTGTGGATGGAGCAAGGTGGACTGCGTCCTCGCCCTCTGCCTGACTCCGGCTGCTCTGTAGTCTCTC
This sequence comes from Arvicanthis niloticus, assembly GCF_011762505.2. Taxonomy (NCBI): domain Eukaryota; kingdom Metazoa; phylum Chordata; class Mammalia; order Rodentia; family Muridae; genus Arvicanthis; species Arvicanthis niloticus. The sequence goes on from NC_047671.1 coordinate 22,079,204, forward strand.
CGAGCAAGTTGCTGGGCACTTAATGTTTTTATGAGTCTGGTTGCTTTTAGAACAGTCTGTTACTGGTTTTGAGAAATTTAAGTGTGATATGGTGTTAGAGAGGTGGGTTCACTGAGCTTCTTAGCTCTGTGAGCTGAGTGTTTTTCATGAAAATTGGAAAACACTTTGGCCATTATTTTCTCATATTTTTGTCCTACAAAAGCCATTTTTGTCCTACAAAAGCCTCTGTGTGTGTGTGACAGAGAGAGAGAGAGAGAGAGAGAGAGAGAGAGACAGACAGACAGACAGACTCCCATAATGTTGATGTACTGACATTTTGCTCAGTTTTTTCTTTTGTCTATTCTTGTGTCCTAGATCCCTTCTGTTATGTATCAGAACCCACTGATGTTGATTGTGGCAGTGCCTTACTGGTGGTCTATATGTTTTAGTTGAAAATGTGATTTGGTGATTAGAGAACCACGTGATGTTGTGAATCAATGCTGATTTAGTTCCATACTTTGTTCAGTGCTCAGCAACGCTGACATCTAATAGACGATAGTCAAGAACCCAAAGCGAGGTCACTGACAGGGACACAGCCCCTACCTAGCATCCTTCAGAGTTTTCCTCTCTCCCCGGGGGGCTGTTTGTGTTCCAGTTTGATCTTTTCTATGTGGCTTCAAATTTCCCAATCCCAAGCCCTTAGAAACTACTCTTCTGGAATTCTGTCATTTCAGAACGCTTTGCTCACACAGTCAACACATTCATACCATGGTACTTGGAGACTGGCCATTGCACTCAGTGTGAAAGCCTGTAAAGTCTCCTGGATTAATTGCAACTCAGAATTTTTTTGTTTTCTTTTGAGAGAGGGTCTCATGTATTATAGGCCAACCTCAATCTTGCTATGTAGCTGAGGATGACCTTGAACTTCCGATCCTTCTGCCTCTACCTCCCAAGTTCTGAGATTGCTGGCATGTAACACCATGCCTTGTTTCAGTGGTACTGGGTGTTCTTTTGCTTTTTTTTCATGATGCCCAAACACTCTACCAACTGAGCTACATCCCCACCCCCTACCCAGGATGCTTTAACCTTAGATATTAAAAAATTTCAGTTACAGAAAAAGTTCCATTTGACTCGTTTGAAAATATTTTTTGTGCTTTTTTTTTTTTTTTAGCATCCATTTTCAATCCTTGTCAATTACTGATTGACTTTAAATTAAAAGTCCGAATTAATGGCAATAAGAGGAACTGAAGTTAGAGAGAAAGTTATTTACTCTGATACTGGCCTGGGATAGAGAAGTATCCAGTGCTAAGAGCTGGTAGAGCTATGTGGAAAGTGTCTGGAGAGGAGATGCTGAGTCACTTATAATGGAAGCAATCGGGCAGTGCTTCTTGGGACTCAATTAAAGAGCTTTCAGCTGCTCACTCTGTGGTAGGAGGTGTGTTGGGACGGTTTCCTGTAGCGCTGTTGTAGGAGTCGGGCATAGGGCCAGCTTGGTACTTGCTTGGCCTACTGGGTGAGTGTCATGAGATGGCTGAGCCACTGTGGTGCCGTTATGAAGACCTCAGATGGGGATTACAGGGGTGTATAATGGGCATACAGAAGTATTAGAGCTCATAGGAAAACAAAATGGGGGAAATGGGATATACATCACTTAATATCCCTAAAGAGTATGTCCTAAGACAAACATACATGAACGGGGCACCCAGCTACTTGTCAAAGAATTTGTTGACTTGGTCCACTGAAGTCCCTGAGCTGGAACACAAGGCCCAGAAATCTAACTTGACGGATAGCAAGTCTTAACAGGAGTCTGTGGGTAACAGACTGTGCTGGCCCAGAAGGATATAAGACAGGTGCTCTGAGGTGATGTAGTCTTAGGAGTTTTACCACGGCCATCCACACTCTGTTCAGGTGCCAAGAAGATGTTGACTTTCTCCCGCCTTTCTGCCCCCATACTTTCTCTGGCTTATCATTTAGGTGGACAAATCGTGTTTGGCTCCCCGAATGGGTATTTCCCATCTAATCCTCTGAGCAACGAGAGTAAAAGCGATGGCACTCTACAGAGCTCTCTTCCTGGTTTACTTCACTTCTATGAAGCATGTCTTGGACATGCTTTAACAAAAAAAAAATTATACGAGACAGTAAATTGAGGCTCTCCTAGTTGGATTTGTGTGTATTCTGGAGTAGTGTAGTATTCTCAGGTGGAATGATAAGAATTTTGGACACATTGTACCACTGATTTCCAGCAGTCAGCATTGTTGAAAGGGTTATATTTACCTTAAAAAAAGTAAAAAAAAAAACAAAAAAAAAACCAAAAAAAAACAAAAAACACCTGTGGGCTTTGGGAGAACCTTGGGCTTACACGAATATTTGAAAGAACAGTTTCTATGAAAACTTCTTTTGATCTTCCCAAATGCTAACGGATTGCATTCTGGCTTTGCATTCCCCAAATTTAGATTCTGACCTGAGTATCTTGCTGCTCACCCCAGGCTTTGTTTAGATCCTACCAGGGTGTTCTGTTAATGTCCCTTTTCTGTTTCAGTGTCCCACCCACGGTGCCACAGTCAGTTGTGTGCCAGTTTTTTCTGGCTCTGCAAGTGTAGGTATTTTTTTTTCAGTTTTTATCTTTTATTTTTAAAGACACTGTCAGTCTCGAAGAGCACTAGCTCAGGGTTCCTGTAGGCTGCCCTCCACTCTTGGCTTTGTTCATAACCTGGACTTAGGTTATGGGTATTTGCAAAGGGATGCATGTAACAGGGAAATGTCACAGTCCAAGACTGGGGTCATCCATGTACACCCTTTCAGTGGGATAAAATATTTTCATTTCTCCTGAGTCCTTCTCTAGAAATGAAGATGCTGGGTCCTAGTAGGAGTTGCATTATATATTAAGAGGAGCCACCAAGCTGTTTTCTCTGTTGCATTACCACCACCAAATGCATACAGGTTCCAGTTTTTCTACAACTTGCTTGATGCCTCACCTTCGTTTGATGACAGCTATCCCAGTGGCTGTACAGAGGGGCACCCCCATGTTTTTGCTTTTGTCTCCTATTGCTGAAGGTGCTGAACACTGTTGTATCATTGGCCACTTGCAGATCTTCTCAGGAGATACACTCATCCAGGCACTTTGGCTGTTTGAAAGCTGGGCTGTTAATAAGTTGTATGAATTCTTTAAACTATTCTAGACACAAGCACCTTGTGAGACAAATGCTTGTTCCATCTCCGTCCCTTGATTGCACTTTTACATTTTTAAGCTCGGATTCTTGGGTACTAGTAAAATTCAGATTTTTTTGTCTCTTCTCCTTTTTCCTGCCATGTGTGTTTTGGATACTGTACCAGAAGTTGCTGAGTTTTGCTGCTGTGTTGGCTTCTTGGGGCTTCCTGTATTTAGCAGATTCATTTAGATGGGTCTCTGGAAAAGATCGTGTCCACTTTTCATTGGCTTTTGCGTGTTATGTGAAGCTGGGACCGGGGTCCATCTTTCTGCGTACTTCCCTTACACCCGGGTGCTGCTCAGTGCAGTTTAACCTCAGCCTTTTGAACACTGCCCCTGTGAAACTCTAGATTCTCCTGACTGTGCACACTCTGCTCTTGCCAGCTCAGCAGGCGCCTAGGGCAGGCAGTCAAGAGGCTCTTTGGACGTTTCTTTTGGAATTTGTTTTCCTCACATACTTCCTTTCCCACTCGTGTGCAGTGTTAATCTTCATTTTCCAGTATTTGGAGCCGGCCATACCGTGGCTTTCTGCTTGGGGTTTAGTTTCTTTGTGCTGCATAGACTCGTGTGTACACTGGCAACAAATTGTGTAAATACAGCTCTTACCTCACATGTCTGGCTTCTTTCAGGGATCAAGTCATCTCTATATTTTGCCTCCTTTTGGGGGGTGCTCATTCTGTATTTTCCCTTTGAAAATTTTATTTTTATTTTCTAAAAGAATATGAAGGTTATAATCTTAGTTCCAGAGCTTGTAAAATACACACTACTAGCATCAGATAGACACTGTCACCTCTCATAGGATTTTATTTCACGATGATAATTTTCTCAGCATTGTTTTTTTGGGGAAATTGTCTCAAACTTCCACTTGTGTTTCAGTGCGTCCGTAATAACTTTCTTTGTTGAAATGCTAGTATAGAATTGTAAACTTCTCTGTTCAGGGTGAAGACATCTGGTTATCTACCAGAGAGCTCCCCACCCCATCACTGCCTGCCCCTTATGCCCTCCATTTTAGTTTGAAATGAACATGTACGTTCTGAGGCCAGCTGGACAGTACTCATTTTTAGCTTTGGAATTTCTGCCACATTTCATGCCCTACTCACTGATGAACTGGACCCACCTTTCTTTTGGCTTGCTTCCTCAGTTGTACAAAGAGCAACCTGTTTTATAGTTCCGTGGTAATTGGTCCATAGTAGGAAAAATATCTGAGGACTTACATCTGAAAGGATGCCTTTCCTTCCTGACAGTCTGGACAGCTAGAAAGGTTATAGCATCTGGGACTATAGTCCTGAGTATTTTGTATTGTCACTTTGTCTTGTAGAATCTGATGGGTTTCATTTTGTTTTGTTTAGGACCTTAATAAATGATTACTCTTGATTATTTCCCCCCTTGATAGACTCTTCAGACTTGTGTGAAATTTCAAAATCTTGTGATTTCTAGTTTTTTTTTTTTTTTCCTCTATCTGTGTCACATAGCCGTTTTTCTATGCACTCTCACTGTTCTTGGCATTGTCACTTGGCAATTCTTTGTATTATCAGTTTGGTGATGCTAATTTCTTTTTCTCTCACAGCCTGTTGATTTCATTTGAGCAATTACTCTTGCACTGTATCAGTGCAGTGCTTTGTGACCCTGGGACCCTTTGCCGGCTTTCCTTGAAGCAGAGGCAGATGGTTCTAGGTCTCTTTGGTTTACTGTGTACAGGGTGCTGGACAGAAGACTGAAGTTCTTCCTTGTTTAGTTCTGCTTTCTTATCCGGCTTGTGTGAAATTGCTGGCTTTTCTTGTATGAAGGTTGGTTTTGCTTGTTCTTCCCGGCAAGTGTTGCTAGCACATTGCTACTTTCTCTGAAAATTTGTATCACCAGGGCTCGTCCTCACCTTCTTTCAGGTGGTTTGTTGTTCTGTACTTGTGGTTGGCTGTTTCATGTCTCTGGTTGATTGTTCTGCTTGCCAGTGTCTTGTGTACGAGAAATACTTCTATTCCCCCTTTCTTGCCATGTTTTTGGCTGTCTGGGTAACAATAGATTCCCACTTTGAGTTCAAAAGGAGTCCCTTTGCTACTATTTGCTGAAGGAATTATGGAAAATTGGTATAATTTCCTCCTTAAATTTTTGGAAGAATTCACCAGTGGGTATGAGTGCTTTCTGTTTTACAGGGCCTATTCTTGATTCTACCTCTTTAATTGACAAGGGACCTATTTTTTTTTTATTCATAAATATCTCTAGATTGTGCTTTTTCATGGAATTGGTCTATTTCTCTTGGGCATAGACTTGTTCATTCCTTCATTCAGCCCCTGTCTTCTCTTTGTAGTGCTGAAGATGAAACCTAGCAGGGTCTCACCCATGAAAATTGAGTGCTCCATCTCTGAGCTATAATTCCAGTCCTTTATTATCCTCATAATGCTCATGGGATCAGTATTGATGTCTCCTCGTTCATTTCTGATATCAGCAATTTGTGTCTTAAGTTAGCTTGTGAGAGACTCATCAGTTTCATCGATTTGTTCAACAAACCTGACTTTTTTTTTTTTTTTTTTTTTTTTTAATGTGTGTGGTTGTCTCCTTTGGGCACTAGTTTGTGATATTCAGCTTCATCAATTTCTGCTCAAACTTGGACTTCCTTTGATGGATTGAAGAAAATGACTGATCTCTGTTCTTTACAACATATGCATTGAATATATGCATGGCTCCATTACAGCGTGTAATTTAATAAATTGTGTTTTCAGCTTGTTGGAAATATAGAGCACTCTTCTGGGACTTGTTTTTTTTAAACCTACATATTATTGAGTTTATTTATTTCCATGTGTATAGTCCTAAGAATTGGACCCAGGGTCTTACACATGCTAGGCAGGCAATCTACCACTGAGCTACATCTCAGCCCTGTGCCATACATTATTCAGACGTGAGTCTTCAAATATTTTGGGATCTCCCAGCTACATTTCTATTCTTGATCATTGTATTAACTCTACTGTCTGAAGGCAGACTTATGATTAATGACTTTGAACTTTGCTAAGGTATATTTTGCAGTTAGTTCACAAAGTGGCCTAACTTGGTGAGTGTCCCTTCTGAGTTTAAGAGCATTGTGTTCTCTGCTGATGGATAAAGCTTTCTGTAAATGTCAGTTGGATCCAGTTGATTGAAATTACCATCTAATTCCACTGTATCCTTATCTACTCTCTGAATATTATGCTCATTTAGTAGTGGGAACACCACCAATGTCTCCCACTGTAAGAGTGGGTTCATCCATGTCTCCTGGTATACCTACTTTTTATTTTTTTATTTTTTTTGAGACAGAGTCTTGCTATGTAGCCCAGGCTAACCTGGAACTCACTATGTAGCCTAGGCTGGTCTCAAACTCAAGATCCTCCTCCCTCACCTTCCTATGTGCTGGGATTACAGGTGTGCACCATAATGCCCAAACCAGCTTTCTATTCGTCTTTGCCTTCTTTATTCTGATGGTTTGTCATTATGCTGATGGATACAAAAGACTGTTTATGTCCTGTTGAACCACGTCTTTTTATTATTATGTAATGCTCCACTTTGTCACTGACAACTTTCTTAGCTTTGAAGCCAGCTTTGAAGTTAATTCAGCAACTCCAGGCCTCTCTTGAGTAGGGTAATTGCCACAAATCTCCATTTTAGCTTTAACATATCTATGTCCTTGTTAAAGTAGACTTCTTTCATGTGTGTCTATGTGTGTATGTGTGTGTATGCATGTGTGTGTGTATGTATGTGTGTGTGCGTGCGTGTGTGTGTGTGTGTGATGCTGACACTGATATCAACTAGCTCCAGGATGGCTTTAATATTTGGACTTATCTATCCTTCAATTCCAGATCTTACAATTTGTCTTTCCTAAGCCCTTGGAAATAGGGATTCTTCTGTAAGGGATGATCTGTGTTGGATTGAATCACTGGACCCTTAAACGCTGTGGTCGTTGCACACACTCTCTCTCTTGCTCCAAAAGAATGTTGCTGAGGAGAGATTTGGAAATGCTCGTGGGGCTAACTTCACAGAATCACTGTGTCTTGTAGCATCAATAAGTTCAAACCATTCCCCTAGACTTCTCTTGAGCTCTCTCTCTGTTGAGAGGGAAGGTGGTATCTCACTTGCAACCCGCAGTAAGGCATTGTCTCATCCATACATTGATCTAAGTATTGTTTAATCATCACATAAGTGACATCATCACATATGATGCCACCATATGAATTTGCTCCATATGGTCTTTAGCAGGGGATTTAAACTGAGTTGGCAAGAGGCCAAGGAGCAGACTTCCAACCCAAGGTTGTGAGTTGAGCCAGTCCACAGCAGCACTTGGCTGATACATGTTAAAGGTGAGTTGCAGATTCCCCACGGCCGGCCGGATTTCCTTATTGTCACCATGAGAGTCTTGAATCTGTGCGTAATTTGCTTGGAGCCACTATGAACCATATTTTCAGATGTCCCTGATAGCTAATTCAATCAATAGCGTGCGACACTGGCTGAGCATTGGAAGACATCAAGAATGAAGTGGCTGTACGCTCCTTGATCTCATCCATGTGAAGCATTGCAGTCTCCTAAGCCAAGCAGTCTCTTGTCTGAACAGGTGCAGCCTGGTAGGGTGGTTCAGGTACTCCTGCAGTGGATAATGCCTCCCATAATCCTGAAATCAAATAGCACATGAATATTAGGCCGGCAGTAGCTGGGTGGAATTTTGCCCTGTATTCATGGTTGAGCATGGACAATGCATTGATCTCTATGTCTCTTTTCTTTCCAATGCCTGGATGAGGGTCCATTGACTCTTTAGGATATTGTCAGAAGTTGTGGCTTAATTTGAACTCTGAAGTTAGTTCCACATTGGCTGGCTAGTTATCTGTAATTTCCATGTCCTCTTCAGGAGGAGGTGTCTGTGCTGGGTCAGGCTTCTTTCTCTTTCCTGGTTCAGACATTGTGGGATGTTCTCTGGGTGTCTTTCTCAATTGTTCCCTACCTTATTATTATTATTATTATTATTATTATTATTATTATTATTATTATTATTTTAAAGATAATATCTCACTAAAACTGGAGCTCACCGATTCAGTTAGACCGGCACTAGCAAGTGCCTGTAATCCTTCTGTCTCAGCTTTCTCAGTGCTGGGATTATAAGATTGCCCATTATGCCTGGATTTTTACTTAGGTGTTGGGGATCCAAACTAAGTGCCTCAGGTTTGTGTAGTGGGTGCTTTACTGATTCAGGTTTGTGTAGTGGGTGCTTTACTGACTCAGGTTTGTGTAGTGGGTGCTTTACTGATTCAGGTTTGTGTAGTGGGCGCTTTACTGACTCAGGTTTGTGTAGTGGGTGCTTTACTAACTCAGGTTTGTGTAGTGGGTGCTTTACTGATTCAGGTTTGTGTAGTGGGTGCTTTACTGACTCAGGTTTGTGTAGTGGGTGCTTTACTGACTCAGGTTTGTGTAGTGGGTGCTTTACTGATTCAGGTTTGTGTAGTGGGTGCTTTACTGACTGAGTTATCTTCCCAGCATCTTTTTTTTTTTAACCAAAATTGAGATTGTTAAACTTAATTTTGTTATAAGTTTTATTATAGATTTAAGCACAGGTAGTAAGGGAGAGGGAGAAAGGTGCTTAGGAAAAGGGTAATACACAAGATGTGGCTGTGGGCGTCTCAAAAGGATGGAGCCACCTAAAGTAGGTCTTTTCAGGGAATGTGTCATTGAATTTTTTTTTTAAAATCCACTTTGCTAGTGTCTTTTACTTGGCATATTTAGACCATTGGCATTTAAGTTAGACATAACAATTAGAACAGATTTTGTTATTTTTAACTGACTTCTCTAGGTTCTTTGTTTCCCCTTTCTGCCAATATCTTCCCTTTTTTGACTTAAGGTGAGCTTTTCTGTAATTGCTATGGTTTCATTTAAAAAATATATCAAGTATACTTTACATTCTAAAGTTAGTTAGTTGTCCTACATACAGTTTGCAACCTGCATCTCTTACTAATTCAAGGGCACATTCAAAGACGACTTTACCATTTTTAAAAACATTTAATATATATATATATATATATATATATATATATATATATATATATATATACCAGAAGAGGGCATCGGATCCCATTACAAATGGTTGTCACAGAAGTTGTGAGCCACCATGTGGTGGCTGGGAATTGAACTCAGGAAAGGGCCTTCCAGAGCCTGGCCTTTGCTGTTCTTGCCCCACAGAGATCTTTGAACTTGTACATTTATCCATCAGAGAACAATAAAACATTATCAGAAAAATTTTCTTTGGGTAACTTACTTGATGGGTTGAGAAGGAAAAAGAAATGACCCGGGATCATTTAGCCATGTTTCCAAGTGTTTAGTGCTTTCACCTATTTGTAATCTTGTGAAATTTTGTAATTTGTGGTCTGTGACAGATGTTTTTGCCTCAATAAAACTTATATTTGTGACATTTTTCTCCAGTCCAGGATTCAAGTCTATCATATGCTAGGCATTGTAAGGGACTAGGGGGACAGGAAGCAGTCTTTTTGTAATCCATTTTCCCCCTAGGTAGCTGTAGTCAGAAGACCTACAGAAGATGGGCAAGATATCAGAGTACTGTCAAGTGAGGGGCACTGAATAAGGAATCGAGATGCTTGACTACCTGGGCATCTTTCTTTGATCAGTTTGGCAAGTTGGTTTTAGGTGGGAGGCAACAAGTAGGGCGTGGCTGGGCCTGGTGGAATTTAGACACTAGGGAATCCTGATTTAGTTTGTGTAACAGATTTAGGGTTGGAGCTGTCTGTGGTGGGTTTCTCTGATGGTCCTGGTGGTGGCTGCAATGCAGGAAAGTTTGCCCCAATAACACAAGTCCGGGGTTCCAAGATCTTTACTGACATGGCGGATGGTAGATGGTCTGGATATGCACCCCCCACTTAGGTGGGGGGGGGGCTGACTTAAATAGGGAGGAGGGAGGGTAAGGAATACGTAATTGGCTATGCCCTCTGGCCTTTAAGTAACTCATTAATATGGAAATCTCTTGAGGCTGAGACCTGTAGTCACACCCTCTACCTGTGTAGGAGATACCTCTTTGGGAGGGGCTGCATAGTCTACATGACTGAATGGTGCAGATCAAATGGAGGTCTTAGACCACGTGTCAGGACCCTGGGTTCTGGGGGCGTGGTGAACACCTGCTATTACCCCATTGGGGTCGGGGTTCAAGGCCTATGCCACACCAAAACCCAAGACACCCTACACAGTCCCACATTTCTCTAGGATTGCTTACATTGATTGCACTTCCTACTGCTGTTTCTAAATTCTCCACAAGCAATTTCAGCAAGGGATGGCTTATTTTGACTTATGGCCCTCTATCAAGGTAGTAAATGGACGGCTCAGGAGCAGCTTTTGGTTGCTGTGGGTGTGAGGGTGTTTGCATTTAAATAAAAGAGAAGATGAAGCAGGGCTGGGGTATAAACCTCCATTCCTATCCTCCCCCTAAAGGTTCTACAACCTCCCCAAACCAGCATTGCCAGCTGTTCAGACCACGAGCCCATGTGTGATGTATTCCCATTGAAAACATAACTCGTCCTTCCGGTCTGGGCCAGAGCACTGAGCAGACCTTGGGTGGCAGCTCTGCCCCCAACATCCAAGAACCCAGAGGAAGCAGGGATCCCAGGCGCTCGAACTCAGGCAGTATCCTAGGTAAGCAGACAGCAGGGCCCGCCCTCAACAGGGAGTAACTGGGAACCAAAAGGACCCAGGAAGTTACTCCTGGCCCGGAACACTGGTTCCTTCCGGTCTGGGCCAGAGCACTGAGCAGATCTTGGGTGGCAGCTCTGTCCCCAACCTCCAAGAACCCAGAGGAAGCAGGGATCCCAGGCGCTCTACCTTGGACAGTGTCTTAGAAACTAGTTCTCAGATCTGAGGCCTAGATCAGACCTCTGCCAGGTCTGCTGTTGTGTGGACCCTGGATTCCACCTGAGACATACTGGAAGGTCCACTCAATCCAGAGCCACAGAGGAACAAATGAACTCAGAGCTTCAGACAACTTATCCTGAGATATTCTAGAGGAGACACTGCACCCAGAACAGCAGACACCTAGCTGGACTACTACCTTGGAGGCACCATATCCTGAGGCATCCTAGAGGTACCACTGTAATCAGTGCAGCTGGAAAAGATCACAGAGACATCTGGACCCCTAGGAGATCAGACACAAGCTAGATAACTAGAAAGACAGGCTTCAGTCAGAGACAGCAAGTACAGGCAGCACTAGAGTTAACCAGATGGCAAAAGGCAAGAGCAAGAATGTAAGCAACAGAAACCAAAGTTACATGGCATCATCAGAACCCAGCTCCCCCATCAGAGCAAGCCCTGAACACCCCATCACACCAGAAAAGCAGGAATCAGAATTAAAATCACTTCTCATGATGATGATAGAGGGCTTTAAGAAAGACATAAATAACACTCTCAAAGAACTTAAGGAGAGCACTGGTAGACAGATAGAAACCCTTAAAGAGGAAACACAAAAATCCCTTAAGGAATTTCAAGAAAATGCAACCAAACGGGAAAAGGAAGTAAACAGAACCATGCAGGATCTAAAAATGGAAGTAGAAACAATAAAGAAATCACAAAGGGACAATACCCTGGAGATAGAAAACCTAAAAAAAAGATCAGGAGTCATAGACACAAGTATCACCAACAGAATTCAAGAGATGGAAGAGAGAATCTCATGTGCAGAAGATACCATGGAAAACATTGACACAACTGTCAAAGAAAATGCAAAATACAAAAAGCTACTAACCCAAACTATACAAGAAATCCAAGACACAATGAGAAGGCCAAACCTAAGGATAATAGGTATAGATGAGGGGGAAGACTCCCAACTAAAAGGACCAGTAAATATCCTCAACAAAATTATAGAGGAAAACTTCCCTAACCTAAAGAAAGAGATGTCCATAAATATACAAGAAGCTTACAGAACTCCAAATAGTTTAGACCAGAAAAGAAATACTTCCCGCCATATAATAGTCAAAACATCAAATGTACAAAACAAAGAAAAAATACTAAAAGCAGTAAGGGAAAAAGGCAAAGTAACATATAAAGGCAGACCTATAAGAATTACACCAGACCTCTCACCAGAGACCATAAAAGCCAGAAGATCCTGGACTGATATCATACAGACCCTAAGAGAACACAAATGCCAGCCCAGACTACTATACCCAGCAAAACTGTTAATCATTATTGATGGAGAAACCAAAATATTCCATGACAATCCAAATTTACACAGTATCTCAACACAAATCCAGCACTTCAAAGAATAATTGGTGGAAAACTCCAACACAAGGAGGGAAACTACAACCTAGAAAAAGCAAGAAAGTAATGTTCCAAAAACCCCAAAAGAAGATAGTTAGACAAACATATCTCCACGGATGTTAGCCCAAAAGCTTGGATTAGCGAAGACTCAACCCACAGACCACATGCTCATGAAGAAGGACGACCAAGAGGGGATGCCTCAGTTCTACTTAGAACGAGAAATAAAAATGCTCAAGGGAGCAAATAGGGAAACAAAACATGGAACAGAAACTGAAGGAGGGGCCATCAGGAGACCTTTCCACCTGGGTATTCACCCCATGTACAGCCACCTAATCTAAACACTGTTGTGGATGGCTGGAAGTGCATAATGTGAGGAACATGATATAGCTGTCTCCTTAGAGGTCAGCCAAAGACTGACACACTCAGAGGACAATGTTCACAATTAACCACTGATATGATCAGGGGTTTCCCAATGGAGAACTTAGTGAGAGGACTGAAGGAGCAGAAAGGGTTATTGACCCCAGATGGAAAGCAACAATACCAAACAACCAGAGCCCCCCAGGGTCTAAACCACCAGCCTGGGAACACATAGGGAGGGACCCAAGACTCCAGAGGTATATGTAGGGGAGGATGGCCCTGTCAGACATAGGTGGGAGAGGAGTTTCTTGGTCCCATAAAAAAAATGAATGAAAAATGAATGAACACACAGTGGGGGGGGGAATGTGAGGGCAGGGAGGGGATAGTGAGGGGGTAGGTGTGATCACTGCCTCATAGAAGCATGAGGAGGGGGATGGGATAGGTTTCTGGGTGGTGGGAGGAAGTAGGCTAAGGGAATAAAATCTGAAACGTAAATACTACAACCAATTTTAAGAAGCGGGGAAAAAAAAGTCTTCAGAACCAACATCTTTAAAAAAAAATATCAGCCCCCTGGGGGTGGGAATTTTTTTTTCTTTTTCTTGATACTAAAACTTGTTCTGAGAATTGTATATTGCAGAATACACAGCCTTGGTGTATCTACTCATCAAGCATACTGAGCAGACCTGCCCAAACCTCTGATGTCCTGAAATTCCATCTGGATTCAGTGAAGACACAGCATCAGAGGCTTATCAACTTACTCTCCCCCTCACCCCTCTTCTAAAATCTCAACGCCCTTAATCAGCTTGAAGAAGTTAAAGAAGAGTCAGCACCCCTATTCCCTGAGCTTGGGGACTAATGTGGTTAATAATGGTCTGTCTTTCTAGGGACAAGTAGTGGTTTTGTTGGAACAGGGGGGATTAGCTAGGACTTACTGCATAGCCATAACCTACTGGTAGAAATCTGTATACTTATTATCAAGATGAAGTTATAAATTCTTAAATGGTACAAAATTTACTTTGATCTCAAATTTAAGGTTTTCATTGGTACGAGCCTCTTATTAATATAAAAATGAGATGAATATTGATACACTCATGGGCATTGTGCCTGTATAACACATTTAGGAATACAATGCCTAGACCCAGCCCTTTTTTAACTTTTTTAACTGATTTGGCATGGTTAACCTATGAGTTAAGGGACTATAGCAAATTCATATTTTTGAGTTTATTGTTAGGGTGCTTTCCATATTTTACTTAGAAATAGCTGAGAGGAGTTAACAGAAAACAGTCCAGGTTACCTTACATGGATAGTTGGTTTTCAAAACATCAGAAGTCCATAGAACTGATGCTACAAATATTTATATATTAATGTTCATATTGATTAGAGACCTGTCTGCTCCTGACAGCTTCCTGTCGTGGATTCTAAGAAGAAATTGAGCATCCTTGGAGTTACTTCAGTTGTGTGGTAACAGCCACTAGGCAAGAATTGCCTCTCTCCATCTACAGACAAATTACTGTCCAGAAAAGGACACACATGCAGAATAGTCGACTGATTATATCTGCCTAGACAGAGTAATCAGTCCTTAATAATCCTGCATCACCAAGGTCTGTCGGATGATTCTGGGCCAGAAGGCTGAAGATTTGATGCTCCAACGTTTGGTAGTATAGGGGCTTTTCAGGTGTTCAGAGGTCTCTATAAATTGGCTAAGTTTTAGAAGCTATGCTTTGTGCTTCCCACAATTATAGTTAACTCAGTCATTCTGGATTTCTGACGGGGTTGAAAACTTATAGCTATTTACCGTAAGAGAAAAGATTTGAGTGGATGGTCGTCAGCTGACATTCATCCTAAAGCCAGGTTCAGAACTAAATGTTTTAGTTAGGATAGATGACAGAGGTGCTGGTTAGTCAACAAAATGATGGACTGGGTATTAGGACTATCTTGTACCTCACTGGTACAAATTGGCATAATTATGCTCTAATCGTATTTTGAGAGAAAAGTTTCATTTTAACAGGAAGGGTGATGTGCAGGAGGAGCTAAGGTAGGAGGAGTACTGAGAGGAAGAAAAGGAGTAAGAAGAGGAGGAGAAAGATAGGAGAAGCTAGATGATGAAAGAGAAAGAGGGGGGAGACAGGGAGGCAGATATTCATGTATCTCCACCAGTCAAAGATAGTTGTTATATCTAGGTCGGTCAGTGGGTTACACCTCTGATTGAACAATTCCAAACTTATAATGCTTATGATTAACATTATTTAAAAAAATGTATAAATGCAAAAAGGAAAAGGGGGCATGGGATAGGGGTTTTCTAAGGGGGGGGGAATGGGGAAAGGGGATGGCATCTGAAGTGTAAATAAAATATCTAATAAAAAAAACCATGCACTTAAAAAAAAAAAGAAAAGAAAAAAAGAAAACATAACTCACTCCAAGCCAGATATTTCTGAAGTAGATTGAGCTTAAAAGACTCGCATTTGAAGGTGTGATTTCTGCATTGTTCATGTCTTTTGCAAAGTGTGGTTCCTATACGGTTTCTTTGGCTTGTTGCAGCTCCAATCCTCAATTTACGGTTGAACTTAAGACTATAGAATACTCCAGATGCTTGCGGTTCCTGGTTTACACCACTGACCAAAGGCTCTGTGGTTATTTCTTCTCCCGTCTTTGGGATTAACATTTGGAGTTGCCCAGCATGATCAAGATCTCAGCTCAAATTCAGAAATTCAGAAGATAGACACTTCCCTCTTGCCCTTGGGGACTGAAGAGCTGCTTAGCAGGAGGCGTGCACCTTAGAGATAAAAACGGCATAAAAACCAAAACAACAAACCAAAATACCCCCCCCCCCCCAAAAAAAAACCTGAAACAAAAAAAAAACCCCACCAAACCTTTGGTAAATCATAGAAGCTTTTTAACTTTTTTTTATTTCCCCTGTGACATCTGGTTTCTGGTTCTGTCCTGGTTTTATGGGATCCTGGTCTGGGGGACACAGGGAGTCTGACGAGGCCTGGAATTCCTCTGTGAATGGCAAAAGGAGGTCCCATGGTCTGCTGATCATTTATAGTTAATTGAAAAATTGGCCAGAGCCACCAGTTCTTTTTCTGACCTGCCTTGGGACACTGCAGATGCCCTGGTGATACTACGAACTGAGAAAACCAGAGAGGCCCAACACCGGAACACCCATTGGCAGGGTTTTGATGCCTAGGGTGTGTTAACAGAGCTGAGGTGTAGGGCTGGAAAGCTGTCCGACCAGGAGCGTAGTCCAGAGCAAGAGGTGAGGTCAAGAGTCCAAACCCAGAAAATCTCATCCTGAGATCGGAAGCAGTCGAACTGCTTCCTCCTTGCTCTGGGCGTTGCATGTCCCTGTGCTTGTAAGCCTTCCAGCCCCTACCTCCGTCGCCGTTGAAAGTAGTCAAGTAGCCTGGTGGCCAAATTACAGGTTAAACTCTCACTATAAGACAAGCTCAGCAAGCACCTGGAATTCCTCTTCATACAAATGAAGCATTCCAAGCACCTCAGCCCCAGCCAATGATGTAGACACATCCTGAACATCCCTATCCACCCCCCCCTTTTTAACACTCCCCCACAAAATAAAGGAGAGCTGTTTTGCTAAAAGCTACTCCGAAGAAGGCTATTACTCCAACTCACGTTGAATGAGTTCCTGTCTGACCCAACCAGCTGAGTAAGCTTCATTTCAGTGGTCCCCCTGGACCTCCGCTTCCCACTCCCTTACTTCCTACAACATGGTGCCTCTATACCCTGCAAGCAGAAGCAGACCTGGCCTGCGCAGAGGAAATAAGAGGATGTCTCGTTACACTGGAGACCAAGCTGAGGGTTTGGAGAGGCCCAGCAGAGGATGTCAGGCATATCTGGAGCCAAGGAGAACTCTGAAAGGCCCAGTAGGACAACTGTTTAGGTCATGGCTAAGTCTCTTTTAATTGATACGGAGGCTATTTGTACTATACTTCCTGCTATAATCTATCTTTCTCAGATCTCTGATGGTGTTGATGGCTAACTGTAGCTT
This sequence comes from Arvicanthis niloticus, assembly GCF_011762505.2. Lineage (NCBI taxonomy): Eukaryota > Metazoa > Chordata > Mammalia > Rodentia > Muridae > Arvicanthis > Arvicanthis niloticus. Next base: position 22,096,009 of record NC_047671.1, read on the forward strand.
CATCAATTTAGCAGCAGCTGCCTGGTCAATGCATTTCATATATAAAAACCTGGCCTTACCTTTCTAGAACAATTAGATCCTCTGATTTAAAAAAAAGGCAATCTCACAGACAGTCTTGCCTGACTAACAGGCTTCATAGTAAAGAACAAACAGGTTCCAAATGTAACCTTTACTAGTTAAAGGAACTTGCTTTGCAAAGGCTGCTCTTGGTAGCCAACCACTTATGTATCTCCAATGGTAAATAACTGAATAAAAAGTATATATAAATTACAAAGGTTTAAAATATTTAAATTGTAAACATTTGAGGATATAAAAAGACTAAATAAATTATGATCTAAAAATGACTTAAGGTATGTAAATACAAATTACCCTATGCTATTATCATACTCAAAAATTAAAAGTTTTAACATTAATCAATGGAGTTCTGATAGTAAAGCACTGACCACTATCAGTCACAAGCTCAAGATTTTAAGGTAAGCTTCAGGTCGTCGAAAAAAATCATAAGACTTAGACCCACCATGCAGAGGTCCCTGTCTATTGCCTACTCCTGAAAGGGCAGTTCCAAATATAAAAGTTTTTTTTTTTTTTAAATTCTTTAACTCCTGTCTGTAGTCTATATCTGTCTTGGCAGAGTTCTACTCAGCTGGCAGACACTATCCAGAAATCAACTGTGAACCACAAACTGCTCCAAAGGTGATCTATACCACCCCAACCCCGGGTAGTCCTACAAGAATGGAGAACCCTGGACTTGCTGGAAACTGATGCAAACCAGTCCAGTTGATGTGACTGCTTCCTTTCTCTTCAGCTGGGTTGTCAAACCAGACGCTTCTGATGAATATAATGAATACTGTCTAGACCACCTATGACTACCTGTTATGTCTATTTGTTATGATATCTTGTTCTGGTTACCTTTTGTGACTACCTTGTTTTACCCACTTTGCAACCACGTCTTTGTTTCAGGAGGGACTAACTTGTTATACTTATGTTCTACTCCTATAACCTTGCCTATTTTTGCCCACCAAATCCCCCATTTGGATACCATCTACCCATGAGCTATAAAAGTCTTGTCTTCCTCGTATCCTGTGTGTCCAACAACAGAAGAATGGATAAAGGAATTGCAGCACACATGTGCTATGAAATGTTTCTGAGTCACAAAGAACAAATTTGTGTAGTTCTCAGGGAAGTAGATGCAACTGTAGGCAATCATCTTACATGAATTACTATACCCTCAGAAAGACACACATTGTTTTGTCTTGGGTCCTATATTTTGTAATGATACATAAAGTCATGCAAGTGCACATATGACATGAAAGTAGAAGTGAAACTGTCTGGGGAGCAAAGGGGACTAAAGGAAGTGGGACATATGACTATGAAAGATGGGTAAGGGAGAATATGCTCAAAGTGCGTGGTAAACTGGTATATAGACATCTTCATGAAACTCACTGTGCACAATGAATATAGTCCAATAAAGACAAAAAAGTAAAAAATTGGAAGCTGAGTGATTCTATGTACTATCTTTAGAGTGTAGGTATCCCCTTATCCAGAAAGCATGGTTCTGTTCCATTTCATACAACTACAAGGTCTTTGTGTTGAAAATCTGGAATCAGACGTGGGACTGACTGCCTGAATACCCCTAACAGAGCTGTGTGGTGTGAGTAGTATCTGAATTTGATTACGATGCTTGGCTGGCTAGTTTTATGTAAATTTGACACAAGCCAGAGCCATATGGGAAGACCAAAAAACAAAACAAAACAAAAAAAAAACCAAACCAAAACAAACAAACAAAAAAACCCCAAAACCTCAGCTGAAGAAGTGTCCACACCAAATTGACTGGTGGGCAAGCTTGAGGTGCATTTTCTTGATTGATGATTGATGTGGGAGGACCCATCCCATTGTGGGAGGTGTTACTCCTGGACAGATAGGCCTGGATGGTATAAGAAAGCAGGCAGAACACGGCGGGAAGAGCAAGCCAGCAAGCAGCATTTCTCCGTGGCTTCTGCTTCTGTTTCTGCCCCCAGGTCCCTAACTTGAGTTCCTGGCCTGACTTGGGATGACTGACTACAAGATGTAAGATTAAATAAACCCTTTCTTCCCCAGTTTGTTTTTTGTTATGGTGTTTTATCACAGTGATAGAAACCCTAAGAAAGACAGATGTGGTACCAGATAATGTTTAAGAAAGATGACTCAATACGGTAAAAGAGAATGAACTTAACACTTCGGTTATATATCTGCCTCAGTAGGTTTAGAAAAACGAGGCAGCTTCTATTTGTGTATCTGTTCCTTAATTTATCACTTAGTTCTATTTGTGTGAAAGTCTGGCCATAAAATCTAGGCCAAAAAGGAAAAGTATGAACTTCTCCCATGAGCCGTTACATAAGAAGGAATTAAAAAAAAATTGGTTATGTGATTTGATGTGATATTTGACCTGCACAAATGTCACATGTAGGAAGCTGTGTATCATAGTCACTGTGCCCTGCGCTACACTCCCAGCCTTTACACAAGCATTGGCCATTTCAGTTTCTTTCTCCACAAATAAGGAACTGGACTTGCAGGGAGGTCTTATGCCAGCGATTGTATAATGGATCAAAGATTACATCCCAGGCGATAGGTCCTAGAGTCCCTTCTCTTCAGCCCTGCCCTTACATCTATCTTAGTTATAGTAACCAGACAATAATTATTACTTCTTTCCTGGTCTTGACCACTGTTCTGAAATGTTCTGTATTTTCTTATAAATAATCGTCAATCTTGCCCCATTTGTTTAAACAGTCTGCTGCATTTCTTAGGCCTTCTGCCTGGATGTCAAAGCAGAAGTGTCCACTCTCAGTCAGCACTTCCATGGAGGGAGTGCATCCTAGAGAATAAAGGAGTAATTGACTAACATCATATTTAATAAGGAGAAAATTGCATTCATAATGAGACTATAGTCCTATATTCATAGATTTATGGGACAGGATCATGAAGGAAAATGTCATTAAATTCATTCCACCAAGAGCTAATGTTTTCTCTTGTTTGAACTGTGAGCTAGACTATTACCAATAAGTAGCACTTAACCAGAGGACGGGAAAGCAGAACCATATTGAAGGAAGAATTAAGTATGCAGGAGATCTTGAGATGCCGGTTCAGAAAATACAAGAAAACCAGACTAGAGCAAAGGTTCTCCAAGGGAGAAATTGTCCTGAGGATGGAAGGGCATCTGAGTGCTTGGTGTTTCCCCTTATAGAAAGAGAAAGCTAAACCACCTTTGGAACATTGCTGTGACTTTACTGTAGAACTCTTTAAAGTGAGTTCAAGTGCATAGAACCAAATTACAGCGTCATTATATAATGCAGAGCCACAGAGTTAACACTAGCATCAAATAGATAGTCTAGATCTGCTAATAAGGATAAAGAAGAAAAAGGTAAGCTAGCCTGCTACTAAAAATAGAATGCTGGGTATCTTAGCTGTGAAGAGACATCATAACCAAGGCAACTCTTAGAAAGGCAAACTTTTAATTGGGGCTGGATTACAGTTTCAGAGGTTCAGTCCATTATCGTGATGGCAGGAAGCATGGCAGCATGCAGGTAAACGTGCTGCTGGAGGAGCTGAGAGTTCTACATTTTGATCCTTCAGAAGGAGACTCTCTTTTACAGGCAGCTAGGAAGAGGATCTCTTCTGCACCGGGCAGAGCCTGAGCATAGGCAGAGACCTTAAAGCCCACCCCACAGTGAAACACTTCCTCCAGCAAGTCCACACCTCCTAATAGTGTCACTTCCCATGGGCCAAGTGTATTCAACACACCACACTGGGATAGAAATTATAGTTTATCTGAATGTACTCATGTGGAGAATGTCAGGGCTACGATATAGAAGGAACCAATATTAGGATGGTTTCATGGAGTATAATTGTGTGAGATAACCCTTAGCTATACAGATACCTTCTAGTTATCACTTTATATAGATGTGCAGAAAGAGAGAAAAAGCAGGAATGTACAGTATTATTGATAAACCAGTGAGAAGATGCTTAATAGGGAAAGCTTACAATATATACCATATATGGATACTATTGTAGCATCATTTTCCAAATAAGGAGGCACAAAGAGATTGTGTGTCTTACCCACATTCAGCCATTCATTCATCCAAAGAGTTGGTGATGTAATATTTAGAATATAATAGAAAGAAAGACTTAAATTTCAACATGTTATTTAATATTTAAGAATGTGACAATTGTCATATAATATTGTTTTCTTTTTATCTGTTTCGACACTTTAGTGCTTACTGTCTATGAACTTAGAAGATGTGAAAATACCTTCAATCCTGTATACATTTTCATGGTACCCAAAGTTCAATTCTTTACAGATCAATGTGGTGCTTAGACACAGGATAAAATCTTAAGAATTGTGCTATCCCTTTAAGCTAGACCAGACTTAGATATCTTACCATATAATTTAGGAATATCTGGGTTCAGATAAAAGATGGACGTGAAGTCAGAGTGAATAGCTAAGGCCAGGAAATGTGAGGATAGAGTCACTCCATAGACTCTCAGAAGACACATCGACATGGCTACTTTAAGAGCTTTTACTTCATCTGTTTTCATAAATCACTGGTCTGTTCTGGCAGAATTAATGCCTTTTCATCTTTGAGAAGTTGTTTTTAACAATACTGTGAAGCTGAATCACCTAAATATGCAGAACAGAGACACACTAGCTCTTCCCTTGGTGTATCTGGTGTTTATAATCTTTCATCTTTGGTTTTATCCTCCACATTCACTTTAAAACTTTGTGTTTACCTAAGCTGAAAGGAGACAAGATCACAATCTTCACTTGATCAGAACTGTATAACTCCTTCTGGGTTTTCTGCCAGGCGTATAGGATATTTTTCTTACAATTGCTTGCTTTTTAGAGATCATAATGGTTTTATTTTGGAATTCACTATTCAGATTGTTCACACACTTAATTCAGGCCAAACATCTCCAGAGGACAGTCTGTTTTGCAAAGATCTTAGGAAAATTTTTCTACAAAGTATAACTAACAGGACAAAGATTTGAGTCCAGTCCAGAAACCAGGTCTCTGACTCCAATGTCTTCACTGTCCCAAGACAACCTGATGTGTGGTCTATTGCTTCCCAACAAAGATATTCTAATAGACCTAAGTAGTCAAGACAATATTATAAGTTGTTCTTAAGTTCTTAGGCAATATGTGCTTTTAATAATACATAAAATACTAATAAAGCAATGCTAATTATTTAATTTCAACATTAGTGGTTTCAAAACATCTGGGTTAAATTAGCAGTTTATAAATAGTTCTTATACCACAGGAACTAGGTTTTCATCCATATCTATATCCATGTGCTGATGTATATGACTTTCTTTCTTTTTTTTGCTTTTGAGATGTTTTGAAACCACTAATGTTGAAATTAAATAATTAGCATTGCTTTATTAGTATTTTATGTTTCTCTGTACAGTTCTAGCTGTCCTGGAATTTGTTCTGTAGACTAGGCTGGCCTCCATCTCAGAGATCTGCCTGCCTCTGCCTCCCAAGTGCTGGGATTAAAGGTGAGTGCCACTATATCTGCCTTTAATTTTTATTTTATTTTTAAAAATCTCCATTTTCCCCTCAAGCTTATATGGTAAATACTTATTTTAAAACATGAACCAGCAGGAACTGTTCATTCCAAGTTGCATTTCATAGTTTTAATGGAACTTTACACGGGCAAACTAAAAGGCATATGTGTGGACTGTCAGGTAGCAGTCTAGGAAATCAAGATCAATCTGAAATGTTGTCAGTCATGTGAAAGTCAAGAGTTATGATGAAGAACAATAAATTCTATTCCTATTACAGAAAGAGCTTCAGCAAAGAAGAAGAAGAAGAAGAAGAAGAAGAAGAAGAAGAAGAAGAAGAAGAAGAAGAAGAAGAAGAAGAAGTAGAAAGAAAGAAAGAAAGAAAGAGAGAGAGAGAGAAAGAAAGAAAGAAAGAAAGGCTAGGCAAGACTTTCTTTCTTAAGAAGTAGCCGACCCAAAACCCAGACATGCCATGCTGTTAGTGAGAATCCAGGGTCAAGAGCAACTTCTGGAGATGTGCTCCCATTTCTGGTACACTGGCACAAGAACCATCATCTAGGAGGAGATTCCAAACTGCCAAGGTATATGGCCAGGGATAAATAAGTAGAAGGAGAGAACCAAACCATAAATTTTCATCTGACCACACACAAACATGCTACAAGCACCCATCACCTACACACACATACGTATCCATAAGAACTCATAAAACTTTAGTGATATCACCTAATTAGTCACAGACTGACTTAATTACATGAAGAAGAGAAAAATAATCAAATCCTGCTGTAATTAGCATGTAATATACCACTTGTTTTGCACCCAATTGGCATATGCACGTCATGCTTCTGTGTTGATAAATCAAGAGAACAAAAAGTCCATCAACATAATTTCATATTTCATATTGAAAATGACACTTTCATTTTGCTATGTATCAAAGAAAAATAACCTGCCGAAATATCTGCCCTTTCCAAATGATGTGTTCTGACCCAAATTTTCTTCAGGTAGATACTTTAGCCAACACGTTTGAAACACAGTAACGACGGAAGAAGACAGGAGAATCTATATGAGTTCTATTGAGCTTGGTCTACTAAAAGAAAACCAAAACCAAAACCAAAACCAAAAACAAAAACCGGATACTAAGGAATAATTACCCAAATATAAAATATAGTTATCCTAATTTTATTTTGTTTTTAGAAAACAGGATTTTTATAAAACCATGACATACATAGGATACATATGATTATAACTGTTGTACTATAAAGTGCCTATGAATACAATTTTAATTAAACAGAAAATTTTAATGTTTTAGGAATTTTGATTTGTACAGCACAAATTAATACACATAATCTGCATAAAGAAAAATTATCTCTTTAATAAGTTTTAATAATCTGAATGGATCCTAAGATCACAATTCTGAAAGACAATTGCATTAAAAATTGCTGCTTTTACATAACTGGTGTTACAAATGTGACATTATTCTAAGGTAGAAAATGAGATTCCCAGAAGACCTATCTTATTTTAAAGAGTAAATGCTTTCTTCCATGCAGCCTCGTGGTTCCACTTTTGATGATACACAGACATAACCATTATGCTTGGTGTTTGCATTTGAATCTCAGATGTATATCAAAGAAGAGGAAAAAAATGATACCTGGATGTTATAGTATAAACAAACAACATAAATTGGCTGGCAAATATTTAATTTGCACATTAATTTACCTGCAGCTAAGCAAGGCTTGCAAAACAAAGGAGTGCATCCATAAGTATCCCTGGCTTAGGTATCTGTTTGGTCTTTTGTAGACGGTGGTAAATGTATTATGCAGAAAGGACGTTTAGATAGCTTTTAAAGTGCTTTTCATTATAACCACTGGCCACTGCTATGCTAATAAAAGTGAGGATATGAAATAGGATTTACACAGCTGGACTCTCTTTGAAATGAGATATTAGCTTGGATCTTGTTTACACAATGGGAAACTTTAAAACAACCAGAGAATGCTAATTAGATAACTTATTCATCTATTATCTTTCTTGCTTCTTGGAGTGAGGTTGGAGTTCTAGTCACTAATGTTCATTCAGTTAGATTCCTATTGATGCATTGATACAAGAGTTTCATTATGTTGTTGTAAATACCACAACCAAAGCAATTTAGAGGAAGGAGTTTATTTCAGCTTACAGGTTGTAGTCTATTATTGAAGAAAGTCAAGAAAAAAATATAAGCAGGAACTTGAAGGAGAAACCATGCTTGCTCTCTTGTAAGCTAGCTTTCTTCTACAGCCCAGGACCACCTGCCCAGGGTATGGTACTGCCCACAACAGGTGGGGCCTCCCTCCTATGTAAATTAATAAGATACCCACCCTCAACATGCCTAGTGTGACCTAGACCATTCTTCATTAAAGGTTTCTTCTTTCAAAAGTTGACAATTAAAGATAGCTAGGACATTTTTGTTTATGTTTCTTCATTTGTGAAATTTTGAGTAAATTAAGGGCTTAGTGTCTTTATTTTTATATTTACCCAGTTATACACAAATTTTCCCATTACCAGCTGTGCTGCTGTGTGACTCCTTTGAAACTTTTCAATCCCATGAAGTTAAAACTCCACTTCTCAGCATTGTTTCTGAGTGTTTGAAGTTTATATCTGGGGTTTTTAGCCTGAGAGTGCTGTGGTGTTTTGAATATGCTTGGCCCAGGGAGAGACATTATTAGGAGGTATGGTCTTGCTGGAGTAGATGTGTCCTTGTTGGAGGAAGTGTGGCACTGTGGGGGTGGCTTTGAGACCCTTTTTCTTCTGCTTGCCTTGGGATCAAGATGTAGAACTCAAAGTTCCTTCTCCAGCACCGTGTCTGCCTGGATGCTGCCATGCCTCCTGCTATGTTGGTAATAGATTGAACCACTGAAACTGTAAGCCAACTCCAATTAAATGTTGTCCTTTATAAGAGTTGCCTTGGTCATGGTGTCTATTCACAGCAGTAAAACCTTAAGATAGAAGTTGGTACTAGGGACTGGGCTGTTGCTGTGATAGACCTGACCATGCTTTTGTTTGGAAGAATGTGAATTTGGGGGACTTTGGAAAGCAGTGGAATGTTTAAGTTGTGCTTAATGGGCCATCCTAATAGAGATACAGAAGACATTGGTGCTGACGGTGATTTGAACTCTGGGGGCTTTGATCAAAAAGTTTCAAAGGAGGGGGATTTTAGTATGTTGCCTGGAGATAGTTCTTATGTTTTGTTGAAAAATATGGCTGCTTTTTGCCCTTTTCTGGGGAGTCTGACTGAGGCTAAGTTGAAGAGATTGAGATTGTTTGCATAGGAGGAGGAGGAGGGTCTTAAAGCCCACTCCCACAGTGACAGACTTCCTCCAACAAGGCCACACCTCCTAATAGTGTCATTCCTTGGACCAAGATATTCAAACTACCACAAGTGCTCTTAGGTCTATTTGATGTGTAATGTCATCCAATTCTGATGTCTTTCCATTTTTTTTTTTTTATCCAGATGATTGTCCATTGGAGGATATGAGATGTTGGAATTATGTACCGTTGCTGAATTGAAGATAATCTGTGGCTTTAAGCTTATTAGTACACTTTTTTAAAAAATGAAATTGGGTGCACCAGAGTTGGGTTCATATATGTTTAGAAAATATGAATGTCTTCCTGGTTAATACTTTGCATGATTAGAATGAAATATCTTTATCTTTTCTGATTAGTTTTGATTTGAATTTCACTTTGCCAGATAATAGGATAGCAACACCTGCCTGCTAATGCATTCATGTGTGTGTGTTTGTGTGTGTGTGTGTGGTTTGTAATAAGGCATATGTGTAATACTTGGCATATTCTCTTATGTATATTAATAATATAATAATTAAATAATATATAATAATATAATTAAAATCAGCATGTAATTAATACAACATAATGATTAATTCAATAGTTATATACATTATCTAACTATATATTACTGTATAAATATATTATATTAGTGTACTATATAGTAATATATATATAGTTAGTGTCTTAGGGTTTCCATTCCTGCACAAACATCATGACCAAGAAACAAGTTGGGGAGGAAAGGGTTTATTCAGCTTACACTTCCACATTGCTGTTCATCACCAAAGGAAGTCAAGACTGAAACTCAAGCAGGTCAGAAAGCAGGAGCTGATGCAGAGGCCATGGAGGGATGTTACTTACTGGCTTGCTTTCCTTACCTTGCTCAGCTTGTTTTTTTTTATAGAACCCAAGACTACCAGCCCAGGGATGGCACCACCCACAATGGGTCCTCCCACTCTTGATCACTAATTGAGAAAATACCTTACAGCTGGATCCCATGGAGGCATTTCCTCAACTGAAACTCCTTTCTCTGTGATAACTCCAACTTGTGTCAAGTTGACACACAAAACCAGCCAGTACAGTTAGATAATAGTAGGTAATATTAGTAACAATATATAGATATTTTATATATAATATATGATATATAGTTAGATAATATGTAGTTATATGTAGTATATATATTACTATATATACTGCATAGTATATATATACTGCATAGTATATATAGTAATATATAGTTAGATATATTTATATATACTACATATACAATATATATAATTAGACATTATATTACTCAGGGTTCTCTAGAGTCATAGAATTTATGGAATATCTCGCTATATTGAGGGAATTTATTGTGATGACTTAATAGTCTGTAGTCCAACTAACCCAAGAATGGGCACCTGAGGATGGGAAGCCTAAGAATCTAGTAGCTGCACAGTCCCACGAGGCTAGCTGTTTCAGCTGGTCTTCTGTAGAAGTAGGTTCCAACAGATGTGCTGGCAAGTAAGTGCAAGCAGTAGAAGAAAAACAAGTCTTTCAATGTCTTATGTAGGCCTCCAGCAGAAGGGGTGGCCCAGATTAAAGGTGTGTACCACCATGCCTGGATCTGGGACTTGCATTTGTTCCAGGTTGACATTGAACTCAGAAATCTCCTTGCCTCAGTCTCTTGGGATTAAAGGTGTGTACTACCTTGCCTGGGCCTAAGCTTTTCATGGCCACTATGCCTCAAGATCGCCATGTTGAGATCCAGGTCAGAAATTTGGGTCTTTCAGCCTCAAGACCTGGATCACAGGTGTGCCCTCCAATTCTAGACTGTAGTTCATTCTAGTCAAGCTGACAACCAAGAATAGCCATTACAGACATATACTATATCAACAGCATACGATATATACAGTTATATATAGTTAGATAATATATATATATAACTTGAGTTAATTAGTAAAGTGAAAAATTCCAGATATAATTATAAAGAAAACTAAGTTGAATGTTTATAAAAGCAATATAGAATTCAATCTATCCAACATTTTACTTTTTAAAAATGACTGTATAAAACTGTTAGAAATTAGTCCTTTGCTATTCTGTGACTAAAATATAGTGATGTTTAATTATAATTACTGTTAGAGAAATTCTACTTTCTTAATATTAAGAGCTTTGAGAATCTTGCAGCAACTTGAAAGGCCACTCAAGAAAAGAAAAATTACTATCACTTTGGCACACAAAGAGGATAAGAAAAAAAAAAAACAAAAAAAACAAAAAAAAACAAAAACAAAAACAAAACCAACAACCAGAAAACTGAAGAGTGGCCCAAACATAGTATCTTTCGTATTGGAGGTTTGAGATGGGAAGGCCACTGTAAGTGTGCATTGGGCCAATCCCTGTTTTTTTTGTGCTTAGGTCCTGGACACTGTAAGGCAAGAAGGAAGGCTGCTGCTCACAGCACTGTTCACACCCCTCTTTCTGACCTCAGAAAATAGGTGGGGCTGCCTCTCAAGTTCCTGCTGCCTTCAGCTCCAGCAACAGAACTTAAGACGCAAGACTGCTTCTCAACACATCCCTTTTCTTCCTCTGACTCCAGCAAACTGGTCTTCAGTTTCCCGGTATCCATTTTTAAATTATTTTATGTACTCGACACCCAATGCCACCACCACCAGTAGCTCTACTCATGTTTCACAGAATCTTCACCAGTTCAGTGTAACTTTCAATCTGACTTTCTCTTCATTAGGACTTCAGCTGTGACTATGAGAATGACAAGTATGCTCTCCTTCAAAGTGGTAAGTTGTACCCACGCCATACACAGCTCTCATCTCAGAGTATAAGAAATAAGCTTACACTTTCAGTACGTATGTGCAGCTGTGGTCAGGAACACAGTCCCGGGCAGCCTCGATAACATCTTCAAACCTGGAAATGGTATCATGAAGTTTTATAGTTTTAGAACACAACGTGGGCGTACATTATAGAAAAATTCAAGGACATTGGTAGAAAGATTAGGTAGGAGGTTAGAGTCTTTGCTCTAGGTTTCAAACGCTGTCGGATGACATTCTTAGTTTTTGAATTGGTATAAACTAGTAGTCTGTTTAGTTTATGCATTCCAAAGTTACCAGAATGTTAAGCCAAGGCAGAAAAATGCAATAAACTTCTAAGGAGACTAAAGAGAGCCCAAGATAATCTAGCCATGGATCTGTAACATCCCAGGCCTCTACAATCAGGAGGTTCTAACCAACAAGTAGCAGTGTAGGGTCTCGGACATAAATGTGGTCCTTATCACTTTTTATTTTAGCGCATGTTTGCACATTGTCAAAGCAAAACACACAAATGGAAAAAAATCTAACCAGAATGAACACTTCGCGCTGGCCTTTTATTCTGATAGTGAGTGTGTGTAACAAGGCTAGAGCTTGATTCTAAGCTCAGAAGGTTTAAGAGCAGAGCACAGGGATGGGGGCAGATTAGGCCTCTGTTTATGATAACTTGATCCAGAGCAAAAGTCATCTCATTCCCTTTAGATGAGATTTTCTTTATAGCTCGGAGCAAGGAGCCCACCAAAGTCAGCCTTCTGGTTTCCCACAGAGTCTGGGATACAGAGGCTCTGTCATTCTACAGCATACTTCAAACAGTGATTTCCTTGTCCTTATTAAAGAGATTCTTGTGCCGTGGAACTGTCAGGTAACATTCTGCGGAAGGATTTATATCTCAAAGAACAGAGAAAGAAATGTGGAACCTGAGAGGGAAGTTCAGACCTCCGATTATGAAGAAGCCTGACCAGTGATTTACCAGGCTGAAGGGAACACACACACAAAGCCCAGAAGCCACCAGAGTGAACTGACTTTGCTGACTATCTCAGGGAACTATTTTACCACCATGCTACAGATGATGCTGGAAATATGCACGTGTTTACCATACTTTGAGCTTCATAGCGAGTGCCACATGTGTGGAGGGTGAATCCTTGGGTGCTATGTAATTCCCCCTGGAGCTTTCTTTGCAGCACCAAGAGGTTTGCATCCTTAGGTCTAGCTATTTCAAAGACCATTGCTCTGTTTCAAATATAATGAATCTGTTTCAAATATAACAGAAACTCATGCCTTGTGCTCTATGACAGTAACTGAGAATATACTTAAACTTGACTGTCTGACAGTGCATGAAATCCAATTACTGTTCACTCAGGTGTTATTTGAGCTACACACATTTCACTTTTGGTAAAATTTAACAGATGAGAGGGGTATTAAATGCCTTCGAGTTGGATGCATAGTTAGCATTAATTGCTCTAATTATAATTATCCTCATAACCTTTAGAATTTGGTCTTCAGAAAAGGAAATCAATTTTTAAAAAATGAAGAATATAATTGAGTAAATTAAAAAAAAATACCTGAGATACTTGTGTGAATTCAGCAGTTTTTCAACATAAATTTTACGGCAAGTCATTTTTAATATAAATAGGTTAAGAACACATTTCTAGCTAAGACATCAAATTTTGAGTCTGGAGAGATGGCTTGGCAGTTAAAAGTGCTTGTTGCTCTCCCAGGACCTGAATTTGCTTCTTAGCATCTACATTGGGGACTCACAACTGCCTATTCCTCTATGGAATCCACTTCTGGCAAAGAAGTGGTATGTACTTATACAGATGTACACATAAATGAAAATAAACCCAGAAAATAGAAATCAAATTTCATTCAATTGTACCACCAAAGACATGGCATCTTTAATAAAGTATTGGTGTCAAATGATGCAAAGTCATTAATTTTTGTGGGTTTGTGTGGAACAGGTTCTATGTCACTGTGGCTGGCCTAGAACTCACTATGTAGTTCAGGCTGGCTTCAGCCTCACAGAGATCTGTCTGCTTCTGCTTAGTGAATGCTGGAATTAAAGACATGAAGCACCATGCCTGGCGTTATCATCATCATTGTTATTATTTGTGCAGGTGTGTGTGTATGTGTGTGTGTTTGTGTGTATATGTGTGTGTCTCTCTTTGTGTATGTGCATATATGTGTGTATGTGTGTGCATGTGTATGTGTGTGTTTATGTGTGCATGTGTGTGAGTGTGTATGTGTGTGTGCATGTGTGTATGTGTGTGAGTGTGTGTGTATGTGTGTGTGCATATGTGTGCACATGATGTGGTGAGGATCATGACTACCATTTAGGAGCTAAGAAGGTTCAGAGGACAATTTTGAGTCTCTTCTTTCATCTTTATGTGGATTCAAAAGAAGGGTATCACATGCCAGAGTTGTTTGTGTGTAAGTGCTTTCCCCTGCCCAGGTGCATTATTATAAACAACAACAACAACAACAACAACAACAACAACAACAACAGACCCTGAAGATTCTGCTTTCTCTCTACTTTCATATCCAGATAACTGCATCATCTCTGTACAGATGAAAGCGCTGAACAAGCTTAGCTTTGGAACTCTCTATCTCTACAGACAGACAGACAGTTTCCTTACCAACTTCGAAAGACAGAATGCATTATTTTTTAAGACGAAGATTGTAATTTGAGTTGTAAAGCCCTTTACTTTCTATACATATTAAAAACGCCAGCACATAATTTAGACCCAACTCAAATTAGAAGTAAAGCCGGCATATTTTCATTGTAATTGTAGGTTTGTATTTGTAAATAGCTGTTTTCCTTTACCAAAAGCCTTGCTGACTTCAAACATTGTAATTGTATAAAAGCAAGTGATCGGGTTTTTATTACAGCCCTGTCTCAGATGCTTACTATCAAACAGTTTCAACTGGTTTCTAACAATTTTCAAAATAAGGCTAGTTTGAAGCTCAGTGCAAATGTCAAGTTATTAAACAAATGAATAATCAATACCACTTTATCTCTACTGATCTCTTACAGACTCCTCAGTCCAATCAAGTTGACAAGATTAATCACAATAGCACACAAGAATATAATTTATTTTGTGGACAAACACCGCATCCTTCTGCTTTGCCAGGAGACTGTTTTTTATGTATTTCTCATGGTGTTCTGTGACCACAACATGTAGGACAGAGACATTTAGGCATTCTGTTCCTCTTTATTTCTCATCTTTTTGTCAAGACTAGGAATTCTAGAGTGGTGTTGATTGGTAGCAGTAAGCCCAAGCCACCCTTGCTCTGTTAGACTGAATTACTGCCCCTCTCCCCAGAGACACATTCAGGCTAACCCCCAAAGTGGTTGACAATGTTACCTTAAATTAAAAGGCAGTTGTGAACTAAGCCACTCATTCTCATTGTAACCAAGCCAACAGCAACCGTTAAACAGATGTGTGACTTCCAGGTACTTTTCTAGTTGGGATACAAAGGGCTGGCTTTGTCAGCATAAAGGGGGTGAGAAGGTCTTGGCTCAGGTTCAGGGTCAAAGGGGATGCAATTCACCATCACAGGCTAGGCACGAAGGCCATCTGGGCAGATCATGAGGCAGAGAAAGGTAGGTGCCAACACAACTGTCTTTCTCCTTTTCCCCATTTTATTCTGTCTGGGACCCCAGGCCAAGGGACAATGTGACCCACACTCAAGGCTGCATTTCTCCACTTGGTTAATCCTCTGTGGGGCTGTCTTCACAGACTCATCCAAGTCTGAGCTCCTCAGTTCAATCAAATGGACAAGTAGGTTTAGTCTGGACATCGGGTGTGACATGTTAAGGTCCCTACAGTGAGGAATGTGGGCTGTTGAACCCCATTTATTATTGCACTCCTTGTAATAGGGTCAGGATGTCAGAGGAAAGAGAAGACTCTATCCTGCTGTCTTGCTGGAGGAAGGAGACAGCTGTCAGTTCAGGCACACTTTGGTGCACACACTGCCAGGGCCATCCTGAACCTGCATACGTCTGATTTCCTGATTGTGGGAAGTTATAGCAGAGGTAACAATGCTGGTGGTAGCTTTGCTTCTTATAGGGAAAGAATCTCTCTCTCTCGCTCTCGCTCTCGCTCTCTCCCTCTCCTCCTCCTCTCTCTCCATAGCTTGCTTGTAATTACGTCCATTGAAAATTGAGGGGTTTTTGTTTGGGGGTGGGTATGGGGGGTGGGAACAGAGCCTTGTTATATGCATTGTATTTTGTCAAATAATTTTTTATTTTCAAATAATTTTGAAAAATCAAACCTATATTGAAACATACACATGGATTTCCATCTTTATTTGAGAAGATGGTGAGCTTCTAAAGATAGCATCCACAGGCATCCATTGTTGGGATGATGTTGCTGTTCTTTTCTGGGTTCTGCAGGGAATGTATCTTTCCTTTTTTTTTTCTTTTCAGGGGGTTTGGTAAGCCTTCCAGTCATTATTTCTTCAAATCTATTCTCTGCCTTGCCATCTTTTCTCCTTCCAGCTTGAACACGTTTTGTCAGAGTATTCTAAACGGTCCCTTTCCCAGTCTTCTTTCCTCCTAAGCTCCATATGGTCTGTATGGGTTGTATCATGGGAATTGTGAACTTTTGGGCTCATATCTATTTATCAGTGAGTGCATACCATGTGTGTTCATTTGTGTCTGGGTTACCTCACTCAGGATGATATTTTCTAATTCCGTCCATTTGCCTGCAAATTTCATGAAGTTGTTATTTTTAATAGCTGAGTAAATTCTTTAAATGTACCACAACTTCTGTATCCATTCCTCTGTTGAGGGACATCTGGGTTCTGTCCAGCTTCTGGCTATAAGGCTGCTATGAACATAGTGAAACATGTGTCCTTGTTATATGTTGGAGCTTCTTTTGGGTATATGCCCAGTAGTGGTATAGCTGGGTCTTCAGGTAGAACTATTTCCAATTTTCTCCCAGATTGATTTCCAGAGTGGTTGTACCAGCTTGCAGTCCCACCAGCAATGGAGGAGTGTCCCCCTTTCTCCACATCCTCCTCAGCACCTGCTGTCACCTGAGTTTTTGATCTTAGCCATTCTGACTGGTGTGAGGTGGAATCTCAGGGTTGTTTTGATTTGCATTTCCCTGATGACTAAGGATGTTGAACATTTCTTTAGGTGCTTCTCAGCCATTTGAGATTCCTCAGTTGAGAAATCTCTGTTCAGCTCTGTACCCTATTTAAAAAAATAGGATTATTTGGTTCTCTGGAGTCTAACTTCTTGAGTTCTTTGTACATTTTGGATATTAGCCCTCTATGGGGGTGTGGATGCTTCGGTCCTGCATGGAGGTGGGAACAGGACAATCTCGGGGACGGGAGAGATACAGAGGGTTAGGAAATAGAATAAAAATATGTAGTGGTGGGGGATGAGGAACTGAGGGTAGCCACTGGAGGATGCCAGATGCCAAGGAAGCGAGAGGCTCCCAGGACCCAAGTGGATGACTTTAGCTGAAATGTGCAGCCGAGGGGAGATAGAACCTGTAGAGACCACCTCTAGTAGATAGGCACGGCCTCCAGTGGAGGGATGGGGCCACCCATGCATCTCAAAGTTTTTAACCCAGAAATGTTCCTGTCCAGAGGAAAGACAGGGAAAAAATGGAGCAGAGACTGAAGGAAGGGCCACCGGGACCATCTGTGTGGAGACCCATCCTGTCTGCAGACACCAAACCAGCAGACACTGCTGCTGTTGCCAAGAGGAGCTTGCTGACAGGAATCTGGTGTGGCTGTTCCCTGGGAGGTTCTGCCAGACCTGACCAATGCAGATGTGGATACTTTTTTACAGTCAGTCTTCAGACTGAGCCCAGGGACCCTGGTCGGGGAGCTGGTGGAAGGACTGGAGGAACGGAGGGGGGTTACAACCCCATAGGAAGAACAATGTGGGCTGGTCAGACCACCCAGTGCTCCCAGGGACTAGACTACCAACCAAGGGATCCATGGCTCCAGATACATACGTAGCAGAGAATGGCCTTGTCTGACTTCAGTGGGAGGGGGGCCCTTGGTCCTATAGAGGTTTGATGCCCTAGCATAGGGGGCCGCTGGACTGGTGGGGCAGGAGAGGGTGGGTGGGGGAGCACCCTCATAGAGGCAAAGGAGCGGGGAGATGGGGGAATGGGGGAGTTGTGGAGGGGTAACCAGGAAGGGGGATATCATTTGAGATGTAAACGAATGGAATGATTAAAACAAACAAACAAACAAACAAACAAAAAGGGAACAGAACAACAAAGAAAAAGGTCCTGTCCCCCTCTCCCCCCCCCCCCCGTTCATTTGTGTTTTATCGACGCTGATCTTTCCCCAGCTTCTGTTTGCTGCTGTTCTGCTCAATAAAGATTTCACTTATTATATCACATTTCCCAGTCCTAAAAGCTTTATTGACAAATATGCTTGCGGGAGGGGTGGGGGGGTGCATTCTAGCACTTCTGGTCAGTGTGACGAACAGCAGTGTCCAGGTCCACTAGGTAATGCTGAAGGAGGACCTGGTTTTGTTTGCCTTTATTAACCAGGGAGGAGCACCAGACTTGCGATCAGTCAGTTCGTCAGGTTTAAAACGCAGGCTGATCTCTTTGCATTGAAGTACTGCCATGAAGGATGTTCCCGCCAACTTGAATGTAGAGAAACCCCTGGTTGATGCGTGGCTTAGCATGAGATCGATTGCTCTCCCCTAGCACCACTCAGCCTGTCTTCACCAAATCGAACACCCCGCCCCCAACTCCAGGCTCCGAGTTCCTGCATACCTCTTTTCCTGTATTAAACATAAACCTTATGTTATGACTTCAAAGATGGACTCGAGGGAGGGAGTGGAATGGACCTTGCTTCTTCTCAATGTGACCATACTGAATAAATCACTATTCCTGATTTCTACTCTCAGTCTCTTTAATTGGCCTACTGGAGACAGGTGGCTGGGCCTAGCTTGTTAAGCGTTTCTAGAACCCAGGCTCTGTCCATAACCAGGTCTCTATGCTTCCTGTTGTGGAACTTTGGTCCCAGCTTCAGTTCAGGCTTTCTTGGTTCCTGGAGTGTGTAGGAATAAAAGAATCCAAGAAGTCGAGGATATTATACTTTTGTTCTCTTTGCAGAGGGCGGGGCTTTGTGTTTCCAGATAGTAACTGTACTCAAGTGCTGCTTGGATCCCTGGAGGCTCCTGTGGGAAGCTTCCCTAAAGTTTTTCTAGAAGACTTCTTTCCACATGTAATCAGTGAGAGAAATCCACAATTTCTACAAGGCAAATGCAGTGTTGGGTATGTCATAATTACATTTTAAAACACCGTGCTAGCCTTATAGCTTTCCCTAAGATCCAGTTCTTAATATTGGCTTAGATTATCAAAAGATATAACAAATTAAAAGTTAAAAAAAAAAAAAAAAGCTGGGTGTGGTAGCACACGCCTTTAATTTCAGCATTCTGGAGGCAGAGGCTGGTGGACCTCTGTGAGTATGAGGCCAGTCCGGTCTAGAGAGTAAGTTCTCAGGACAGCCAGGGCTGTTACACCAAAAAACCATGTCTCGAAAAACAAAACCAAAAACCAGAACAAAAAAAAATTTAAAAAAAAAAAAAAAAAAAAAAAAAAAAAGAATTAAGTGTTTGAGATGAAAAGATGACAGGACTAAATTTCTTGATTAATTAACTCTTTACATATTTAACTTATTTCAGGATGAAATAATTCTTATTAAGTTAAAAACGTAATTCATGTATTGAAGAATAGTTTGCTTTCTTTCTGAAACACAGCTTTTCCATGCAGATCGAGGACTAGAGGGCGCTGTGGTATTTACAATACAAGGCAGGGAGACTTTTTTTAGGTGATAAAATCCAAATACCCACCCAGCAGTTTCCTTTTCTCTGTGTTTACTAGACAAGAAAAATGAATGCACTACTTTGTACTTGAATTGGTGGTTTTTATCCTACAATATATTGAAGATTGACACTATATTGTAAAAAGTAATGCAATGAATATATTCCTCATGCAGAGATTTGTTTTTTTAAAAAAAGAATATAGTGAATTATTAATGTAATTCTTCTGTTAGATAAAATTGAAAATATTTCAGCCAATCTGGTTTTACACTATTATTAACACAGCAACTATGCTGTAGGACACATCTGTTGACCATACTTTCCTGTCTAAGTAAAATTTGGATCCTTTGAGAAACGTACGTCATTCCTTCCCTTCACCAGCTTTTAGGAATGAGCTTTGAAGGTGGGTGATAATATGAATTGTGAGAAAATGCTTATGTTAATTAACTTGATTTGGCTGACAGTGTACGCATATTTCAAAACATCACTGCATGTACAATAAATACATGCGACTTTATATTTCAAATGATAAATAACAGCAACTACAAAAAATAACATTTATCAAATCAGAAGGTGATATTAATGAATACGGTTATACATGCTTTCAATGTTAGTGGACCATGTAGTCAGTATCTTACAGAGTTTAAAGAGTTAAGTACATTTAACTTCTCACAGTAGATCTCTCTAGTCAATACTCAGAAAGACTCAGCTTTCCCCTAATACTAACTTTTTTGGATGCAGGCATTTTAAACTGTCCCCGTTGAATGAAATGCCTGCTGTTAATCTGATCCCTTCTCCTCGCCACAAAAAATTTCATCAAACATATATTTGACATGAATTCTCATTAGTTTCCAAGTCTTTTAGACTCAAAACTCATGACTTTTCAACCACGTTGAATAGTCCTTTCTTTATTTTCTCCCTAGGCAGGATCTGTGGACGCCTAGAATAATCTGTGAGCCTGGGACCCTCTTGACGAACCTCTGCTCAATCCTATGCTCATGCAGGGTCACAGTCTAAAAGCCCCAAGACAAAGGCAGAAGTGCTTCTGTCACTTCAGGTTTGATTGAAGATCACCCTGATGACAGCCCCTGTGAAGCACACTGCTGAGCGGGTCACAGTCTGAACATTGTCTGTTACAGCATCTCCTCATCTGTATTCAATCTGGTGACTTGCTGCCCCACTTGCTTACAAAGCCAGTAGCTGTTCACTTTGGTATTTTGCCTCTCTTCTTGGTATAGAAACACTGGGATTACAGAAACAATGTGTTACTACTATATCCTGATTTCATGTGGGTTCTGGGATTTGAACTCAGTTCCCCATGTTTGCAGAGAAAGCACTTTATCCACTGAGCCATTTCCCCAGTCCAAGCCTTCTCTTCTTATTGAAAAATAATAAATATTAAATACAGCCTTACTAAAGTGTGTATAAATGGTCTCAGAATGTATGGAAGAGGAAGGCTTAAGGAGTCAGAAATAGTTCTAACACTGCTCCCTACTCAGAGGTCACGGTCTGTGTGATAGTTAGAACCTTTCCATGAACACATTTTCTATCACTAAAACGTGGGCCACATATTTCTGAAGGCCATAATAGAGTCTAAATTTACTGACATCCATGAAATCATCTGGCACCCTCTCTTGTTCTGTCTTCAAATGCCACAGTTTGTTTCTGTAGTGTGCCCATCAGCCTTACATTGTTTGACAATTAGCTGAGAGAATCATCCTCTTGCAGGAGGAAGAATTGGTTTTGAATCCTGGTTCCTCAGCTTTCAGCCTGAGCTTGCTTGACTCTCTTGCTTCTGGGCCTATAAAGCGGCAGAGCATTATGGGGGTTGGGGGAGGGGAGTGTGTTTAATACAAAGCATCTCACCTTTTGATGGTCTGAAAACACAATCAGGGAGACAACAGGGTGTTATAGATTAACTATATTCTGAAAGGTCACTTTGCACTCCCACTAGGCCCTGCCTACTGAAGGCTCCACTACCTGCCACTAGCCTATTGATCTATGAATCCATCAATGGATTAACCTATCCATGAATCCTGGAATTGTTAGTCCTTGTCATCAGTAGACAAAAGTGAGCAAGACAACCTGCCACAGGGGAGGAACCTGACAGCAGCACTTGAATGGTCGATGTACTTTTCACTTGCAGTTCAAACGTGCTTTATAGAGGGCAAATATCTGTGAACAAAAAGAGTGTACTGCATGCTTCATCAGTGATTCATCACCTCTACTCTGGGGACCATGCTCTCCACACACGAGTTTTAGGGATGTCTTAGTCAGGGTTTGTATTCCTGCACAAAACATCATGACCAAGAAGCAAGTTGGAAACTTCCACATTGCTGTTCATCACCAAAGGAATTCAGGACAGGAACTCACACAGGGCAGGAACTTGGCAGCAGGAGCTGATGCAGAGGCCATGGAAGGGTGCTGCTTACTGGATTGCTTCTCCTGGCTTGCTCAGCTTGCTTTCTTAGAGAACCCAGAACTACCAGCCCAGAGATGGCATCACCCACAATGGGTTGGGTCCTCTCATCTTCATCACTAATTGAGAAAATGCCTTACAGCGGGATTTCATGGAGGCATTTCCTCAAGGGAGGCTCCTTTCTCTGTGATAACTCCAGCTTGTGTCAAGTTAACATACAAATTAGCTAGTACAAGGGAGATCCTTCATATTCAAATGATACCCCCTAGTCAGACAGATGTTCCTCCCAAATCATTGTCCATCTGCACAGTTTTCAGAGAACAATAGAACGCTTGTATCTAGCTCCTCAGATCATACAAACTTAATGAGAATTGGTATTCTACAGGGTAGTTTCTGTTCAGAGTCTCGAAGTGTAGGCTGTCTATGCTTAAGTTAGTTCTTAGGTTTTGTCTTTTAAATTAAAATTTAAAATAGACACATAAAAACATAAGATAAAATCAGGTTCCAATCTGTGGGTGCTATGGGGTGTTTCAGCACATATATTCACTGCGTAATTTCTATTTAATGTAACCCCCCACCATTTAGCATTTCTTTGTGCAGAAGCCATTGGAAATCCTTTCTTCCAGCTGTCTGAAGCATGCAGTACACTCTTTTTGTTCACAGATATTTGCTCTCTATAAAGCACGTTTGAACTACAAGTGAAAAGTACATCGACCATTCAAGTGCTGCTGTCAGGCTCCTCACCCTGTGGCAGGTTTGTCTTGCTCACTTTTGTCTAATGATGACAAGGACTAACAATTCCAGACCTCTTGAGATGTATCAGGCATTATACTGAATATGTCAAATACTTCTAAAAAGTTTCTATAGTTTCTATTAAACAAGTTTTTTTTTTTTTTTTTTTTTTTTTTTTTTTTTTTTTTTGCTTGCTTGGTTAGAGTTACCCCAAGTTTTTTTTTTGAGGCTATTGTGAAAGGTATTGTTTCTCTGATTTATTTCTCAGTCCCTTTGCCATTTGTACATAGAAAGGCTACTATTTGTGTGTGTGTGTGTGTGTGTGTGTGTGTGTGAGAGAGAGAGAGAGAGAGAGAGAGAGAGAGAGAGAGAGAGAGAGAGAGAGAGAGATTTAATTTTATATCTTGCTACTTTGTCAGCTGTGGGAGTCTGATGGAATTTTTAGGGTCACTTATGGATACTTTGACCTCTTTCTTTTCTATTTGCATCCCCTTGACCTCCTTTAGTTGTTTTATTGCTGTCCCTAAGATTTCAAGTACTAAATTTAATAGATATGGAGAGAGTGGACTACCCTGTCTTATTTCTGATTCTAGTAGAATTGTTTTGAGTTTTTCTGCATTTAAGTTGATTTTGGCTATGGGATTGCTTGCAAACTGCTTTTATTATGTTGAAGTATGTCCCTTGTATCCCTAAAATCTCCAGGACTATTATCATAAAGGAGTGTGTTTGAATTTGTCAACCCTTTTTCTACATATGATAAGATGATTGTGTGTTTTTTCTTTCATTTTTTTGTTTGTGTGGTGGATTTTATTTATCAATTTAGTATATTGAACTATCCCTGCATCTCTTGGATGAAGCCTACTTAATGATAGTAGATGATTTTTTTAAATATGTTCTTGGATTTTGTTTGCAAGCATCTTATTGAGAATTTTGTATCTATGTTAATAAGATCTAGTATTATGGTCTATAATTCTCTTTCTTTGCTTGTTGGGCCTTTATGTGCTTTGTGTATCAGGGTAGCTGTGGCCTCTAAAAACAATTGGTCAATGCTCCTCTGTTTTTATTTTGTGGAGTAATTTGAGGAATATTGGTGTTAATTCTTCTTTGAAAATCTGGTAAAATTCTGTGTAGAGAGAATATTCTATGTCTGTGTGGATATGGCACCTGTCAACAATAAATCTGATGGCCTTTAGCTTAGGCAGGAAATAGGAGGTGGGTCATTGGGGAGGCAGAAAGGATTCTGGGAGAGTGCCAGGGAGGAGATTCGGTGGGGAAGATATGCTGAATACAGATGCATGATGCTTGAACACAGGTGACCAGCCATTCAGAATGTAGATGAGAATAAATGGGTTATTTTAAGTTATTAGCTAGTCAGAGAAGAGCCTAGCTATATGGCCAAGGTATTTGAAAATATATTTTGAGTGTGAGTTTTATTTCTGGGAGCATGGGGCTGGGAGGAAGAACCAGAGCTAACTTCTACATATGGCACTCAACTATGGCATAGAATCCAAATTAACCTGAGAAAACTCCTGGTAGAGGCACAAAACCCTGCCCTGAAACAAAGTACCTTTAAAGCTTTGTCTCTTTAGGAAAAGAGGCCAGAAAAAAAAGTGGTGCTCTTTTTCTTTAAAGAAGGCCCCTGCTTATAAGAAAGCTGCTGCTAGGGAGAACAGAGGCCTGCAAACAGCAGGTAGCAAGCAGGAACACCAACCTGCCATGGGCTCAACTGCCCAGTGCATCTCAAATCCAAGTGGATCAAGGACCTCAACATAAAGCCAGACACACTAAATCTAACAGAAGAGAAAGTGGGAAAAAGCCTTGAATTCATTGGTATAGGAGACAATTTCCTGAACAGAACACCAAAGGCTCAGGCCCTAAGATCAACAATTAATAAATGGGGCCTTATGAACCTGTAAAGCTTCTGTAAGGCAAAGGACACTATCAATAGGACAAAATGGCAGTCTACAGATGGGCCGAGAAGCACTTAAGGAAATGCTCAATATCCTTAGTCATCAGGGAAAAGCAAGTTAAAACAACAGAGATTCTACCTCACACCAGCCAGAATGGCTAAGATCAAAAACTTAAAAGACAGCACATGCTGGTGAGGACGTGGAGAAAGAGGAACATTCTTCCATTGCTGGTGGGACTTCAAACTTGTACAATCACTCTGGAAGTCAATCTAGTTGTGTGCAGAAAATTGGAAATAGTTGTACCTGAAGACTCGGCTATACCACTCCTGGGAATATACCCAAAAGATGCTCTACCATACTCACATATACCCCAAGGACACATGCTCCACTATGTTCATAGCAGCTTTATTTGTAATAGCCAAAACCTGGAAACAACCCAGATGCCCCTCAACTGAAGAATGGATGCAGAGAATGTGGTTCATTCACACAATGGAATACTATGCAGCTATTAATAACAAGGACATCATGAATTTTGCAGGCAAATGGGTGGAACTAGAAAATATCCTGAGTGAGCAAACACAGACCCAAAAGGATAGGCATGGTATGTACTCACCAATAAGTGGATATTAGCCATAAAATACAGAATACCCATGATACACCCCACAGACCCAAAGAAGTTAAACAAGAAGGAAGGCCCAAGCAAGGAAGGTTGAATCACACTTAGAAGAGGAAACAGAACAGTCATAGAAGGCAGAGGGAGGGAGGGACTTGCATGGGAGACAGAAGGTGGAGGGGATTAGGTGTAGGAAGCCGCTGTTAGCGGTGGTATAATCCGCCATTCCAAGATGGCGCGGACATCGTGTTCTTCCCACTAGTAAACAATTAACTGCGCAGCTGCAAAGGCAGAAAGCCCGCCAAAGTCACTGGCCAATCCTGAGGCGTAATATTGGGTAATGAGTGAACAGCCAATCAGAAGTGAATACGTCACTCTAGGGTGTATTTAAGCTGTGCCTCTTCCTGTCTTTGGCCCTTCCGAGTTTTCCACGTTTGCTGATACAGAGTGAAGCCTCGCTGTGGTGATACCCGAATTCTGCCTCTCGTGTTTCTCTCCCACGGGCGAGGGGGGACACGGGAGGTGCGTGCAACAATTAGGGAGGAAGGATCAGGTACTTCGAGAGACAGGAAATATTTTGAATTTTTTTTCTATGTCCTTAACCTGGGTTTCTTCTTCTTCTCTATGTCTATTATTCATAGATTTGGTCTTTTCATATTGTCCCAGATTTTCTCTTTAAGGAATTCTATAATTTTCACAAAGATTATTTTAACATCCATGTCTTGTGTTTTAGCTGTTTCATCCCTCAGACCTACTGTGGTAGGATTACTGACTAATGGAGACATATTTTCCTGACTGCTATTGATTGCTTTTTAAAATATTATTATTTATTTAATGTATACCAGTATCTTGTTGCTGTCTTCAGACACACCAGAAGAGCATCAGATCCCATTACATGTGGTTTGAGCCACCATGTGGTTGCTGGGAACTGAACTCAGGACCTCTGGAAGAGCAGTCAGTGCTCCTAACTGCTGAGCCATCTTTCTAGTCCTGATCATTCCCCCCACCCACTTTTTTATATGCTGGCATTTAGGCATCTGGCTTTGGACTGATTGTAATTCTAGGTGCTGGTATCTGGTCTTGTCTTTGTTAGGTGGGTGATTTGTTCCTTGGTTTCTTTTGCCTTCCCTGGTTCTTACGAAGATGTAGTGGCTCTGGTAGGGTATTCTTTTTGGATCCTGATAAATGTGGCCACTGAGTGTTCTGGGCAGGATGTGTTTCAAAGTCATGGGAGCTGACACGTGAAGGTGGGGATGGATATAAGAGGGGGACCTGAGGGGGCCCACAGAAAAGAGGGAAACAGTGTGATCAGGCAGGATCTTCTTATTCTCCTGAGACTGGGGGCAGAGAGTGAGGAGAGGCCACAGCAGGTGGCACTACAGAGCTGGGGCTGAGACTGGATGACTGGATTCAGGGGAGAAGAGAGGCAAAGATCTTCAGCTGGGCTTTCTGCTTCCTGGCCAGTATGACTGGCAGAGCTGTCTATCACCCCAATGTGGTGGGAAGAAAAAGAACAAGATTCAATTGCAGTGACATGATGTGACGACAACTCCCAAACAGCTTCTACAGGGCAGATCTATGACAGTCGCCCATTCCCGGAAATAGCACGCATGAGTTAATAGCACATAGCGCTGGGATGATACTCCATGAGGAAAATCCATCCAAGGCTGACTTCAGACTGACATTTTAATCTAGGGCTTAGAGACTTAATGTCTGTATTATGTACGATAGAAAACATCGCCGCTGATGCACACTTTATATGTCAGCCATGGTTGCTTGATGCCTATTTGTGGAAAAGTGGTCTTTATTTCACCTCAGCCAAAGAGACTTCCAGAATACAAAATGCACCACCCCCCTTTTAAATTACAAGAATGTTCAGTTCCATTGATGGATGGTATCAGAATATTGGAAGAAGTGACATGGATGCTCCCCTCTATAAGGAAGTTCCAGCCCTTTGATAAGTTGCTTTCCGTGAGTCGCATCTCTGACTTTCAATAATCTGATCTGATGTAACAACAGATGAGTGTGATTCTCAATTATAGTCATTTTCTACTGCTGCTTTAGTTAAATGTGAATCAGTGGCAAAGAATCAGTCACGTTTCCAAGAACTACCTCTCTCTAATGGGTAAATGACACTGTGCCTATCGGGCACACAGGAGAATAATAGCTTTTCTTTCTCGCATATGTCTAAGTTCTGTTTGCTTGGTCAGGATGTGAAATCTATAGATTACAGAATGAGAAATAGAGTATCCCATTATATAAGTTAAGATTTGCCATGTCCTCAGAAAATTATAATTATATCCTGGAAAATCTTGAATTCATAGAATATATATATATATATATATATATATATATATATATATATATATATATATTCATCAATTCATCAATGTTTTACAAATTCAATATGTCAATAGGAGGAGACTGAGTCTATGAAGAGATGGTTTATCATCCTTTACTACCTAGGTGGCTGTTACATGCCTTTGGTCACAACATGGCTGAGGGTTTTATTAATTAATTAATTATTATTTTTTTTTTTTTAGCAAAATCAAACCTGTTTCTTCCCAGCTGCTTGTTCCAAATTGATGATGTTTCCTACAGACGGAGTATTGATAATACTCAAGGGCTCATTCTTAGTAATCCTGACCTGTTTTGCAAGTTATGAATTACTGCAATTCTGTCCTGCTAGGAAATAGCATTTGCTGTTAATCTAAAATACTATAGGAAAGGGCTCGTTAGGTCCTTCACTGCATAGATTCCTACTTCTGCTAGAGACCTGAACACTTTGAATTTGGAATCAAGAATATTAAGAGTCCAAAGCTGAAATTCTTGCCAACTGAAAAGACTGAATTTTAAGAATTACCTCATCTTGTAATGACCAGTTTTTCACTCTGGTCATTTCACGTATAATTTTAGAAGTCTATGGTTAATGTCAACATAAACCCAGCTCTCACCTCTAAGGGGATAAGGGAGACTTTATTCTTGAGATAAATGGGAGTGACCATGGCCTGGAAACATGGATTTAGATTTTCTCCAAGGCTACATTCCACCGTGGGAATGGTTATTTAAGGTCACATTATCCTAGAGCAAAGGAAGTCATGAACCAGGGCACTTACCAAATACACTGGTGTTGATTGTAGAGGTGTGGGCTACAGCAAAGTGGAGAAAGTTTGGCTAGATGATTCATATATCATATGATGACACTTTAGCTTTTGTCTTGGTGAAAACTGGTGGCCTGCCAAGAATCCATTTTTAATGGCTGTGAAAAACACATGGATCAGACACAGGAGCAGGTAATGGGCGACTTTCAAAGGGACCAGAAATAGTACAAGAAAGTTTAGGTATAGATGTGCAGTATTTTCTGTCTGTCTATCTGTAAAATGGGTTCTGGTGAAGATCACACAGTTATTTGCACACTGCACAGCAAGCCTCAGGTGTTAGCTACTGAACCAGTCCATGTAGCTTCACTATTTTACAAGGTCTCACCCTATATCCCTGGATGGCCTAGGACTTGCTATGTAGACAATGCTGGTCTTGAACTCACAGAGATCTATCTGCCTATGAGTGCCCAGAGGGCATGAGCTGGATATGATCCTTTTAACCTTTATCCCTGAATGTAGCTCCTCAGTCTTGTACACTGTACAACCTGATTATAACTTCTAACTAAAAAGTGTTTAAAAATTATAGTTAGAAAGCCAGGCATGGTGGTATGCCCTCGTAATCCCAGTAATGGGGAGGCAGAGCCAGGCAAATCCCTGGTACTCACTGGGCAGCCAGCCTAATCAAATAAGTAAGGCCAGTGACAGGTGGGTGGCACCTGATGAATGGCACCTGAGGTTGACGTCTGGCCTCTATATATATCTATCTGCACTCATATACACGCAGCCCCATACACACATGTGTGCCTACACAAAAGTACACATTTCCACACAAAATTGTAACCAGTTATGTATGATATTTTATTGTGGGTTTACTTTTCTCATTGTTTTTTATCTAGTACACATACCTGTCTGGAAACAATTAAATAATTTCTTCAGGATATTTATTTCATTCTTTGCTTATATTTTTGAAGCTATATATTTTAATAGTAGCAAACTATGTGTTTTTTTAAAACACAGACTGTGTACTGCAACATAACAGAGTATGTATAGGCATCAAAGTCTTTGACATCTGCACTTTACATCATTGTAAGGTGGCCCAGGAGGTTTTTCAGCACCTAGGTCTACTCTAGTTGAGAAAGTCCTCCCTGTAACATGCACCTAACTTAGATAATCTGAAGCACAGGCAAGTCTGCGTCTCCCCAGATCTCTTCACTGCAAGCCTTGCTCTCAGATTTTCAAAGGGTTTTATTTCATCTCAACTTCACATGGTACAGAAGTCTTAGGACCTCAAGTGTTCCTCGAAAGGAGATTCATTCCGTTCTGCAGGGCCATCTTCCTTCAGAGGCAAATGAATAAGAAGAAATCTTATAACAGAGAACCTATGTAGGACATTTGTTCTAGTAAATAATAACTTCCTACCTTCGTTCATGTCAGCACCTTCAGGTAGTTGCTTCAGGGGTCACTGGGAAAAAGTGTCACTTGATGACATCACTCAAGGAAGAGCTACTTAGGCAGCAGATGGTCTGAGTATTGATGAAGAAGATCCAAAGTCCTCTTGGATTTTTATTCTCTCTCTCTCTCTCTCTCTCTCTCTCTCTCTCTCTCTCTCTCTCTCTTCATCCTCCCTCCCTTCCTCTCCCCTCCTTTCTCCCTCTCATAAATTTAAGCTTGGCTGGTCCCTTCTAGCTTTATTTGCTTATTGTCAAAAACTTTTTTCTTTGTTTTTTTCTCATTGTCTTTAATAGACATGTTAATTTGCTGATTTAAGTAATTTTTAAAAAATGTATTTATTTTATGTATGTGAGTACACTGTCGCTGTCTTCAGACACACCAGAAGAGGGCAACGGGTCCCATTACAGATGGTTGTGAGCCACCATGTGGTTGCTGGGAACTGAACTCAGAACCTCTAGGAAGAGCAGTCAGTGCTCTTACCTGCTGAGCCATCTGTCCAGCCCCCTTTTATTTTTATTGTAATCTCTGAGGTTCTCTTTCTTTTGCAAAAAATAATCTCATTTCTTAGGCACACACTTAGCTTCTAGGGACTGCTGATTCCCCCCTCTGCCCCCAAACCCAGTGTGTGTGTGTGTGTGTGTGTGTGTGTGTGTGTGTATGTATGTATGTATGTATGTATGTATGTAAATGATGGGGTGCACTTACCCAGATGCAGAAGCCATAGGAAGGCAGGGATAGCCTGTTCTATCATTCTCTGACTTACTCACCTTAGACCAGGTCTCGCTGATCCTGCAGCAAGGTTGGCAGCCAGCATTCTCCAGTCATTCTACAGACTCTACTGCCTACAGTGCTGTATTTTCTTTTGCTTTGATTGGGTGCTGGGATCCAAACACAGGCACTTACCCAAGAAGCCAACCTCCCCAGCATCCGCCAGTGTGTGTGTTATTTTTGTTGTTGTTCTCCTTTGGTTTTGTTTTGCGCATTTGTGTGAATGCTAATGAAGATCATAGTTTCACTATGTTCTGAGAGGAGTGGGGTTGGGGGGGACAGGCACAGGCTGGC
Organism: Arvicanthis niloticus; assembly: GCF_011762505.2. Classification (NCBI taxonomy): domain Eukaryota; kingdom Metazoa; phylum Chordata; class Mammalia; order Rodentia; family Muridae; genus Arvicanthis; species Arvicanthis niloticus. Next base: position 22,126,747 of record NC_047671.1, read on the forward strand.
CAGCTTTTCCGTGGAGGCTCCCTGAGTTTTACACTCCAGCTGATCTGAGGAGTTGCCTGTGTACTCGTACTGCCCATTCGTGCAGTGGGTTATCTGGGAGATTTAGGTAGCCCCTTTCTTTCAACTTTGTGGAACATTTAGTTTTCATCACAGTTCCAAGTCTTGAAGCTGGATTTTTGTGCTGAACCCCAGAGAAACAAGTTGGCTTACCTTTCCACATATCGACCACAAGATGGCAGCACGGGTGCCTCCACGGTTCATTTGGTTTTTGTTAATTGAAACCGTTTTCCCCTAACAACTGCCTCCAAAATGTGTATTAAAACATTTACTAGGATTGTATCTTGAATTTCTGTGAACCATTTTTTTATATGTTGCCCCTTCAGGAAATCTATGGGTAAAACTCTGTTTCTCTTTTATTTTTGTAACAATATGAATACAGGCAAAGGATCTGGCTCATACCCTCCCTGCCTCCCTCCCCTTCCCTTTCCTCTCCCCTCCCCTCTTTTATTGATTTATTGAAATCCACAAGGGAACACAGCCAACCTAAATGGTAAAATCAGTAAGTTTTTTTGTTTGTTTTTTGTTTTGTTTGTTTGTTTTTGTTGTTGTTGTTGTTGTTGTTGTTGTTGTAATCGAAAATAGAGTCTTCTTGAAGGGCTCTAGCAGGCTGGACCATGGCAAACACGGGCTCGAGCATGGCAAACATGGTGCAGGTAGGTTTTCCCTTTGGCTTTCCTCCCACTTGCTAAACTGTTCGATTCCATTCCTAAAGCTAGCCACCAACGTCTATCATCCGCTTATTTGGCCACGGACTCATTGCTGAGACTGATTACTGAGGTCCAAGTATCAAAACACTAAGGTTCAGGAATCAAAATTCATTATTTTGACTAACCTAATTAAGATACCCAATCAGAACTTACCAGCATGTCCTAATATGTTTGTTTGTTTGTTTGTTTTCTTGTTTTTCGAGACAGGGTTTCTCTGTGTAGCCCTGGCTGTCCTGGAACTCACTCTGTAGACCAGGCTGGCCTCGAACTCAGAAATCCACCTGCCCCTGCCTCCCAAGTGCTGGGATTAAAGGCCTGCGCCACCACTGCCCGGCTTCCTTTTTCCCTCTTAAAATTAGCACCTTCAAAGCTATTTGCTCCCGCTTCTGCTCAATTCAGATTCCGCCACCTTGTCTCTTTGCCTTGCTTAATAAAAGATCTCTTTGTGTTTGGTTTGGGCTTGGAAATTGGTTGGGTGTGGTCTGTGCCAAACCCGGGGTCCAGAGGGGAGCACCCTGCCGTATGCAGGTCCCTTCACTTCTCAAGCAATATATTCCAACCACAGGCTCTCCTCCCTCTACTCCTGGCTCTCCTCTCCCCTCTCCCCAGATCCACCCCCTCCATTTCCTCTTCAGAAAAGAACAGCCCTCGAAGAGACGACACCCAACGCAAATCAAAACTGCTCTGAGACTCCACCTCACACCCATCAATACGATATTTATTATTTTCTACCTCCTTTCAGACAGTTGTTTAGTACTTGTTTGTACCAAATGAAAATGAGAAGAGTTAAATCAGATACCCAAAACAGAGTTAATACCCTCTTGTGTTAATTCTTTATTTCTTTTTTTAAGTACATTTGATGCAATGCTACTCTCTTTCGACACAAAACCATTTTATTTTTGCTAAAATAATGTTTATCGTTTCATGAAATAAGTTATTTCTGCATGACTGAGAAAGACACTTATCATAGGGTTTTCTGATTGTAGCTATGACTAACCATCAGGAATATTAGAGAAACTACATAGATTATAAATATAAAAATAATTTTGCTTCCATTTTTGGTCTGTCACTGATGTTGGCATCTTAATGAATACTCTTCAAACTGCCATTGTTAGAAAATGCTGACGCCAGACGCTACCTCACAGCGTTGCTCAGATGCCATGAAATTCAGAACTTCTTTGCTGAACGTTGCTCTATTGCCTAGTGAATGGCTCTATGTGTGTACAGATAGTAGTAAAAATCTATACGTTAAAATGGGCAAATGTTTCAAAGTATATTTTATGAAACATAACAAGTTGCAAAGCAGTGTGCAAGACAGCATAGCGCCGTTTTCTTCATAAACTTTGAACTTGAGAAAAGGTTTTAGGAGGAGACAGAGAATTTCATGCACTCCAAACCTAAATTTCTCCTATCTAGAGCATTTTGTGTTTTTAAGACAGAGCTTATGTTGACTGTCTGATGCAGCATTTAATTTGAGGAATGTCTCTTGGCAAATAGTCAAATGTCTAGAAGTTGGGGTTGTTGCAGGCCGTGGCGTAGCAGAGGTAACAGTTTGGTGTGAGGATTCATTTGAGAAGTCCTGTTATATGGCACAGTGACTACGGCAAAGAGCACACATTGCATTAATTTTACTGTTTTATGCTGCTTTGGTAAGCCAGCATCATTATTCCTTAATTAATTATTATGCCAGTCTTTAAAAACGTGGTCAGCCAACAGCAAAGTCTTTACCTCCTAAGTAGCTGTCCTACGTGGTCTTTCTCTATAGCCATGTCTACTTCCGTATCATGTCTGGATGCAAATTTCCTTCTCTTCATCTTTGCCTAATCCGCAAGTGCTGTGTTCACGCCTGCCTTACAGGTTTTTCGCTTCCTATAGGCGGCAGGCACTTAAGTGGAGGGCTGTGGAAGGCCAGAGGGTGGAGCCAAATAAGCATTTCTCCCCAGCCCCTCCCCCCTCTTTCCCTCCCTATTTAACTCAGGTCTGCCCTGGTTTTTTTTTTTTTTTTTTTTTTTTTTGGTGGTGGTGGTGTTGGGTGTATCCAGATCCATCCACCATCTGTCATGCCAATAAACCCGTTTTGGAAACCCAAAGACTTTCTCATGTGTTGGGGCCCCACCGTGAGGCAGCCGGGCCTAACTTCCAACTGGAGGAACCCAGGGTGTTCCCAGCCAACTACACACAGACTGGCCTGAGGAACTCAGCGATTTCCCAGCCACATTACCTACATTTCAGCATAAGTAAGAATATCTTTTCATTATCTCACACAGCAGTACTAGCTTGATGAACTGTAGATGGCTTGATTCATAGTGTGTTCCACAAGACTTGCATATCTGTGGTTGAATATTTGGATGCTAGTCTGGTGATCAGACAGTGTGAGAAAGTCTGATGCTTCCTTTCTTCTCAGTCTGTGTGTGCATACCTGTGTTTTCATTGTTCTGGAGATTTTTACACTCTCAATGTTAAAACATTTCTCCTAGACATACACAAGAGTGAATCTCTAAATTTTCCGTGTAGATAAAAGATATTATATTAAATATTAATATGTAATATAATATCAAGCATTTCTCAATATTGAAACACTTGTAAATATACACAAGATCTAAAGTTTCCATGCTATCTATCTATCTATCTATCTACCTATCTATCTATCTATATCTCAGAGAAGGCAGAGAGCCAAGGCTATGAATCTCCATCCTTATTACACACACACACACACACACACACACACACACACACACACACACACACATATATATTCTTAAATGCTTCATTAGCTAGTTTTGTTATCAGACTGTTATACTTCACTGATAACCATTATACCAGTCAAATTCTGTGACTGCTTCAGATGAGGCCCAACCTTGGGGCTAGCAGCTGCCCACTCATGATCAAGATCTACAAAAAGCTATGATTTGTCTGACGTTCTCCTTGCAAATAAGAGAAATGAAGTAGAAAATAGAAAAGTGAAGTTCAGAGAGGAGATAGCACACTGCCCAGGGAAGAGGATGTGGAGGCTGTTAAATGGAGAGCCACTGTACTGGAGCTGCGGAGAGATCAGAGAGCTGAGGTTGCAAGTCTCCACCCTCAGTATCTGCATTTGCTTCAGAGTGAGACATAAGAAGAGCCATGGAGCAGCCTGTCTTCTGGAGGCTGGGTGGGGTGAATTGTGGCACCAAATTTGTTTAACTTCTGACACCTGCTGAGACCTCTTAGTTCATCATGATTTCATTCTGTAATAATGAAATGCAGACTGTGATAGAAGGTGTTACAGGGCCGGGATCCCTGGAAGAATGGCTGCAGGGGTGAGATGGATGTGTGCGGAGAGCTGTGTGTGCACAGGCAGAGAGCAAACCTACCAGGATCCACGCTTACTGGGGACCAGAGCAAAGCCAACAAAGTGGCTTTGTGTGGTCAGGAAAGCAGGAGTGATGGAGTGATGCTCACTGACAGGTCGACGTGGTTACTCTGCATTGAGCTGTCCATCTGGGTTTGATACCTGCTTCTGCACCTAACCTGTTAGGATTGGAAAGAATGAGGGCTCAGGCAAGTACATACTTAGAGATGATCAGAAAACTTAAAAGCCCTTTTAGAAAACATTGCTAGTGTTCTTTGACACAACTTGGAACTTGAACAAATGATAGTTATCTCAGATGTTAGTAGTTATTAATCTGGAAGCATATTAAAGAATTTCTGTGCCGATACCCGAAAACCCTTTGACCTAGTTTGAATGAATCCTTTGTCCATGTAATATTAACTAGTCACTCAGGATACTGGACCACGGAGCTATGCTTGTCTTTGAATGTGGATGCAGTTCACTGTGTAATATCAAAGAATCACTTTTGAGCATGCTACTCTTGAGCTCATGAAAACATTTTTCAAGCTAAGCATGCAAGCTGACGGCAGCATGTAAAACTTTACGTTTCAGTTTTCCCTCAAAACTGAAATCCTGTCATTGAGGCTGCCTCTCAAATGACCGATACACTCTATTTATTTATAAAAAAAAAATATTTGCCAATCATGGAAGTCTAGACTACACTATTCTAGCAATCATTCTTTTGTGTAAAGCTGGTGTTTCATGAATAGGATTGATGGGTCTGCTCACACTCCAAACAAGAGTCTTCTATTTGAAGAGCTTCATTTGAATATCTTGCAGAAGGCCTTTGTGTGGGATACCCACTGCATACCTATGCAATTAAAATAATGTATTTAAACTTCAGAGTTGGGTAAAGTAGATATTTTTTCTGGTTCTTAAAAACATGTAAATTTTCTCCTTCCTGGCAGATCAAATTATTTGATAGTGTTTCTCCAGGTACCACACACTGGGCACTATAGATGACATGGTGCTGATGAATTGGATGCTGCTTCCTCTTATTTTGGTGGGGGATGGCCTCACAAGTCCGCTTCCCTTGATAAGAATATGTGTGAAAAGGTAATCTGTCTGCCAGGTTACCTTAACAGCCAGAACTCACTTCTCACATTCTTGTGACTTTTGTTCTGATTTGCTTCAGGAGTTTAGCTGTTGCAGTTGAATCTGCACAGGTGTGTGTAGTCATCTTTCTGTAGCTAGTTCCAAGTTCCATCATTTCTCTGTATCTCTTGTCTGAGAGCACTCTAGTCTCTCCGTTTTACCCTTCACTGTCCCTCTGTGCTGAGCCACGTGTAGTACATCTCACTATTTGCTGCCCTGCTCTCAGACAGGACTCAGCTTGCTCTGACTAATCCATACATCTGTACTTCCTCCTCCACGAAGATTCCTCTAGGTTCCGCTTGCTTCATCAACCCTGTAGTCTGGGTTCCATGAAGCTCCACACCCTCGCTCCCACAATGCCCTTGTATTATGATTCTACCCAGATTAATTCATTTATTAGATCAGAATCTCAGAATCCATCACTTTTAAAAAGCCCACCAGCTGTCAGTGAAAGCACCAACACAGGAGCTGGGAGGGTCAGTCTGTACTCACATCCTAGTGAAAGCACCAACACAGGAGCCGGGAGGGTCAGTCTGTACTCACATCCTAGGGGTGGGGAATAGAAAGAGTCTCTAATGTCTGCTCTGAGGGAAATGAGCCATTTCATTGAAAATTCCTTAGGACTTACCTGCTATATTAATGTAAATCCATGAAAAACAACTCACTTATTTAGTAAAAGAACCTCACTGCTGAAAGCAACCCCCTGAAACTTGTATTACAGGCACGTTGCACAGAAAGTCAATTATTTTTATTTGAACTAAACACAGTGCCTAAGACCACAGACCTACTGGATTTGGGGAGCTTAACAAATGTCTTTTCCACACACACACACAAAATGAGTGGCTGTTTCACCTGGGATTTATTTAGAAAGTATCAGCATAACTCTTGAGAGACGGAAAAAAAGTAGGTGGGCTTTTCAGAAAATCAAATACATTCTATTCTAATTGAGAAAAAAAAATCACCCAGTTATTTTTGAGATTTAATTCTTTTGAAGCACCATGAGGAAGGTACTTAATAAAAAATAATAAAGACTTTCTTCCACCATGTTTGAGTAAGAATAAAGTTTTTTTTTCTGCCAGATTTATGGGCTTAACACTCAAGGTATATTAGATGCTTGAAAGGCCTTTTCTGCTTTATTATCCCACATAAATTCTAGGCCTGCTGAGGAATACAGATTTCCACTTCACTAGATCATCTCCACTGCTCCTTTTGTGTATTTAAGTTGGCAGTGCTAACACTCTCCTCTCAGTGATTTTAGCACCTCAGAGTGGTGTACTGCTACCACTGCAGTTTGCAACTTCTTATTCTTAGAAGTTTGCAACTTCTCATAAACAAAAGCAGTAGTCATCTCTATGCATCATGGGTCATAAACCCTTCACATGTCATCACTCAGAGCTGACCTCATCTGTAAATGAGTGGCCTTGTGAAACAACATGCATTCACTTAAAGCCTTTCTATTGACCTAATGCATTCATGAGGTCAATTCTGTTATCCAAAATGAACAAAGAGATTTCCAAAATGACAAAAATGAAAAATAGTTATTTTCCCATAACAGTTGAATATTTGCTAGTCCTAAAGTTTCTCCCTGAATAATCATATTCATATATACATAATGATATATTCATATAATATATAACATATACATTACAGCTCATTGGAAAGCTCTAGAATGTCAGATTAAAGATCTTCTAAACATGACCCCCACTCAGATTAGACTTTGAAACGTTACAGTTCTTTCTCAGTTTTAAAGTCTTACCCCACAGCTACTTATCGCAGATGTACAGTCATGTCGGTGTGTTTCAGTTTGGAGGTACCGCCCCCTCTGATGGTATTATAGATCTATAGTAACATTTGTGTGTTACAGTGTGAAGATCTGCAGTCACTCAGTGTGATTTAGGAGATTTACCTAAATCCAGTAAATGTTTACCTGATAATGTTAGGTAACATTTTCTTTAAGAAAGCAGTGTGGGTTTGGATCCTTAGAATCTAACAGCAGCAGTTACCTCATTTGTAGAAATGTTCTACACAATTAAAAAAAAATATCTACTTAAAAGTGCATACTCACAGAGCTCAGCTGTTAAGAACACTTGCTGCTTTTCCAAAGGATCCGAGTTCAGTCCTTAGCTGAGTTCACCCACAGTGGGTGGCTCACAACTGCTTATCACACCAGCTCCAGCAGATTCAATACTCTCTTCTGGTCTCCATGGCCACCCACCCACCCATAGCATATACTCACACCATACATGTATATGTAGCCACAACTTTAAAAAAAAAAGTAAGTACACAGTTAAACAAGAAACTTGAATACCCAAGGTTTGTGTTTGAGGACCAGGACCATGGCAAACCCCTGGAGCAGATATGGATCCCTGAGAGAGAAAAGAGAGAAACCAGTGGCTTCAGGCCCTGGGAATTAGGCCACATTTAATTGCAGGTTCTGGGAAGAGGGTTCTAGCAAAGCCAACGATAAATGGTTGGCTTGAGGTATAGCCCCAAACGCAGGTGATCTGGCAAGAATAACTTGAAAAATAGGGCACAAGATAGTGATAGAAACATCCAAAAGCATTCATGCAGCATTCGTTGTACTTGAATAAGAAGGTAATCAGCAAATCACGTGAACCGTGTCCACTGATGGCAGTCCATGAAGGTGTGGGGAGGTAGCAAAGACAGGACTGGAGGATGGAGAGGACATTAGACCTAAGTCGAAAATGAATCAGGGGATAAGTTGTGGGAACTGTAGGGGGAAATACAATTCTAAAATTGGAAAATCCTTGAGGTTAGGGTTTGCTTGATGTCTTTAGACAACAAAAAGTTCCACTGAAAACTCATTACGTGTGAAAACTGATGCAGGGAAAAGTCTATTTCTAGCACAGCTATTCTAGCCACTGATTGCACTGATTTCTTTCGAAATAAAATAACAAAATTTAAAAGGCAAAGACATGAAAGTTAATTACATGAGCACAAAATTTCTATGACTTTCAACACAGATCTCAACGCTTCCGTCCTGGATTTTCTGGAACGATGTTGAAGTAAAAAGGTTATTGTGAGCCTGGGAGACGCTCAGTGGGTAGAGTGTTCACTGCGTAAATAGGAGGGCCTGAGTTCTGATCGCTGGACACATGGAATGTTAGACCTGTGCAATGCTGTGCATAGCATGTGCATCTGTGATCCCAGGGCTCCAAAGGTCAGACAGAAGGCAGACATGGGAGAATACCTGGAAACATACAGGCCAGCTTGTCTGGTGTATGCAGCTGTGAATAAGAGAGACTACTTTAAACCAGGTAGAAGACAGGGAGGGACTAATACGCAATATGATTCTCTGATCCCCACACATGCCATGTGGTTCGTTTGAGCCTGATTTCACATGCACCAATGATATGTGTGCGCGCGCGCGCACACACACACACACACACACACACACACACACACACACGTAGACAGGTACACACATATACACATATACACATGCACACACATATAAAATAGATGTTTGTAAGTTTCTGGCATTTATTCTGTAACAGACATGCTAGAATAGCATACCTGCACCCAGGGGTGTTTCTTCATGCCACTGACACTGTAGAATAAACATTTTCTAGCTGCTCCTGTGCTCTGGATTTTCGTTTAGAACTCTAGTCCTCTGTCCCAAGGGACACACAGAAGAGAAAAATCATCAGAATAAACCAGAACTGTCAACGCATTTCATTTTACTGTGTCATCACTTCAACACATTCTATGAAAAAGCACTTTAAAATATATTGCAATGCTTCTCTCTGCATGTTAACACTGAATATAAGGAGAAAAACAGCCAACTTCCTGAAGCAAAGCTGTCTTTCTACACAACAATGTTAAACGTTCTATGAGGAAACACCTTTTGTCATGGTGTGCTTGAATTGACTTGTTTATTTAAACTGTGACTTCAGTCATCTCACAATATTGTATCAACCCCAGGACTGTTTAGAAACATAGTAACTTAAACACACCTATAAGAAACCTAGTTTATTATTAATAACATAATTGGTTCAATTGTAACAAAAAAGTTGTAGATCAAGGAAGCAGACATTGTGTGCTTATATTTCTGATCTTTCTAAGTTCCACTTAAGTATTTTTATTAGAACTAGGCTAACTTATGAATTCCTAACCTTGGTCTTTGCTTTTCATGGTTCCCAGGTGCTTAGAGATTTTGTAATAAGTCAGGAAATCAGACAGTATGGTGATGAAGTTGGCTGGATCTCATGCCTTGGTTATTGGGTCACAGCAGGTTAGGATCTTGTTCATAATACCAGATAATTAGGCTCAGTTTTTCATGCACAGGGGTATCACAGTCAGAATTTCTAAGATAAAGTCATCTTAACTATCATGTGTTGAATCCTGAAAAAGATGCTAGACATTATTTTGGCTGACTTATTATATACAACATATGATGTATTTGTATGTATATGTGTATATGTATTATATGTGTGTGTGTCTGTGTGTGTGTGTGTCTTTGTTGTTCTCATTTCTTGAGAGAAATCTAGAACTCCAGATAAGTCAAACAGCATTTTCAAAAGCATATAATAATACAAGAAGGCAGAATTCATGCCCTGTGTTTATCTGCCAGGTTCCCGCTGGGTACCACGGAGCTGGTGGTGCCTGGTGATGATGATGTTGTGTTCTGCAGTGAGAAGCCTGGGGAAGCAGAATGCAGGAAGCTATAGGGATTTCCTGAGGTAAGATCATAGATCAGCAGCAAAACTCTGCAGAGCCTTAGAGACAGCTTAGTTCTCACTTCACAATTACAAGTGCCGTTGTTCCATCTGTCAGTCTGATGACAGACAACAAATGGAAAGAATCAGTGAGGAGCTCACAGGCCATAGGCAGGTGGGTGCCACTGTAATGAGCAAGGACGTGGTAGAGAGATGGAGAGAAAAAGAAGAGTGCTTTGTGTACTTTGAAGAGAGGTGGAACAGGAGATGAGATGGTGGTGAGGAAAAGCCTGATGTGAGAGACTTGCACTGTCACCGTAGGCCATGCTGCTGCCAACGGCCATGTCTGGGTCCGTGGTTCCATTGCAGCTGGGGTCTTTGTTGATGTCCATGGGCCATGTTACCACAAATGTCCATCTATGCAGATGTCCATGGTCTAGGCTGCTACCTGAATCCACGTTGATGTGGAAGACTATGCTGAGCACCCATCACTGGCTGCTGTTTAGGAGAGCTGGCCCTGGTGCTGTGGACCTGGAAGAGCTGGCCCCGCCCCCTTGCTTGGGCAGTGTGAGAGAGCTGACCCTGGTGGCATGAGAGCAGGAGAGTTGGCCCCAGTTGTGTGGGCCCTGGAGAGCTGGCTTCAGGCCCAAATCGAGGGCTTGGAGTTGGCCCATCCTACTATCTACCCTGTCTATGAGCTGCCTGAGGGAGTGAAGGAACCAGTCCTGTAGAACCAAAGCCACAGCATCTCCATGACTCAGGGTAACAGCAGCATATCTGAGCCTTGGTGAGGGTCCAGTATGAATGGCAAAGCAGAAGCCTTGAGCCGGACCAACATGTCATTGCAATGAACATTTGCAAATAAAGCTTTTTGGGTAAAATTGTATACTGCATGACACATGGCAGCTTCCAGTGCCACAACGAACAGGTTATGGAGAGGCAAGAATGATGGAGGAGCCGAACGGTACATGCGCAGGGGAACTGGAGATGGGATAGTTGTGCCAAGTGTGAGAGAAAGCTGTGCTTGATAGAGGAGGAGATCATTGCCGAAGGGGTTGGCAAGATGGTTGATTTATTTGTTTATTTTAATTTTACCTTCTTATCTTCTCTGAGGGTGAGAAAGGTGAAGGGCAAATATGGAAGATTGGGGAAATGGGTAGTATTGGGGTATAGAACGTGCAATTCACAAAATAAAGCAATAAAAATTGTGTTTAAAAAAAAAAAAAAGAATCTGCCGGGCAGTGGTGGCACATATCTTTAATCCCAGCACTTGGGAGGCAGAGGCAGAGGCAGAGGCAGAGGCAGAGGCAGAGGCAGAGGCAGAGGCAGAGGCAGAGGCAGAGGCAGAGGCAGAGGCAGAGGCAGAGGCAGAGGCAGAGGCAGAGGCAGAGGCAGAGGCAGAGGCAGAGGCAGAGGCAGAGGCAGAGGCAGGCAGATTTCTGAGTTCGAGGCCAGCCTGGTCTACAGAGTGAGTTCCAGGACAGCCCGTACTACACAGAGAAACCATGTCTCGAAAAAAATCAAGAAATAAAAAAACAAAAAACAACAAAAAGAATCAATGAGTTTAACACTGTCAATGCAACCAGACTGTGAGACTGTGATTTCCCTTTGGAAGTCTGGATAGGTACGCAACCTACTTAGGTGTTCTTCTCAGCACAGGAAGTTGTACTGTTAGAATAATGATCTACATTTCTAAACTTTTGGTTGTTCTTAAATATGAACATTTAGTTCTTTTTACTTAGTTTTAAACTTTAAAGAAAGATCCTGTAATAAATTAGAGGTCAAGAATAAATTTTTCTATTGATGTCAGAGGTAATGAGGACGGCAGTGATTATATCATTCTACAGTGTCATTTTCTCAAATCATTATTAATTGTTTTAAAATGATAAAAAATAGTTACAATAAGCCTTATAAAATTAGACATCCAATTAATAATCTCACTGTGATAACAATAGGCTGGTATTAAATCAACACATAATTAAATCTCAAGAACATATCAAGAATGGTCCCTGGAGGAATTTCTTTCCCATGTAATTATGCCTAAAGCATTCTGTTTGTGAGCTTGCTCTTAGACTGAAAGAGAACAAGATTAGTAATTGAGATTGCCTCATTTAGGCTAGGCATGGTGACGTATACACATGATCCCAACACTCCAGAGGCCAACCTGCATTCCGTAGAAAGACCTGGTCTTCAGACAAAACAAGTGAGAGAACTGAGTTAGCCAGAGCAGGCTGACTCCAAGACAGACTGAAAAATGGCAGTTTGGGAGACTAGGACTAAGTTTCTGTTTCCTAGAAATGAGAACCTGGATCCAGGAGCTGGGGCATCAGCCAACTACAGCTTTGTGAAGCCAATCCGAGGACATCTTGTCTGTCATCTGGCTTGAAGTAAGAATAAGTAGCTAGAATGAGTAAGCAGTCCCCTGGGAAATCTCCAGAGCCTAATGAATTGTAGAATCAGTTGAGGACCCTAGAGATAGAGCTAACCAATCAAGGTAAAAGGGCACACATGTCTCCCTGGAATCCTCCTAACTGACATAAAAGCTGGAAGTGCAAGTCCACCAGAGGTCTCCATTCCCAAACGGGGGAGACCCTTGCATGCAGGAAATTCAGCTGAATCCATGCTTTTGCTTTTGCACACTATTTGAATCTGGGGTCTTCCTTCAGCAATTCTTGGACCCTAACACAGAACAACAAAAAACATGGTTACTCTCAAAAGCCATTGAGACACACCTATACTAAAGCGACAACAGGAAAATTCAGTTTCTAATGTCTAAAGACACAATTGATGGACTTGGTACCAGCAGGCAGACCTATTTAGTGAAGCGTTCGAGAACAAAAATTGTGCAGAAAGTTGACTGGTTCCTCACAATGACTCCCAGGGCCAATGAATTAATTCAAACTGGAAACCTCTCTTATGACATTAGGTAAATAGTATCTAATTCATAATCTATAAATCTCCTATACAGTTTTATTGCAGCCCACCCCACCCCAATCCCCTGTGACCAGCAATGAGATTTAGTGAGACTAACATTAGAAACATGAGCCAAAGACAAGAGGATCTGTTTCCTCCCTCCCCTTCCTTCTCCACTCGAATCCCTCTTTCATTCCCCTCTACCCTCCCCATTCCCTCCATTTCCCCTCCTCTCTTATTCCCCGTTCCCCTTCTTACTTTTCAATAGAGAGACGGTAAAGATCAGTTACAGAAGGAAACACCAAGGGTGTCTGTGAAAGGCATCGTGGTCATCAAGGATGGAATCCAAGATGAGGGCCACATCAACACCAGAAGCAGGCAAAGGAATGAACCAGGTTTACATACTTCACAACTGGAGCAAACCTCATCCCTGGAAGGAAGCCTTTTCCACTTACTCTTGTGAAGAGGAGCCATCTTTGTGTATTTACCTATTTTTAAGGATGCCTGAGATTCAGACTTCTAAGCATTCAGAGGCAGAATCTGATTACTTTAGCAAATGAAGGGTCTCACCACCAGAGAAATCAAGGAACTTGCTTCTCATAGCTACCAGCCATTCCGACATCAGAATCCAGATCTGCGTCTTAAATGCTTAATATCTGTCCGCCAATGCACAAAAATTGAATGCAGTCGTTCTGAAGAAATGCAGGTTTTACTGAGCAGGAGGATAGGCCTGTTCTCTGGGTAAAGGACAATTATCTGATTAAAGCTAAGTCAGCCTGAAAATGTGAAGCAACTGGCTGAGATGCCAACGTATCAAAAGGGGCTCAGAAGAGAGCTGGGGATTGTTTCCTATTCTTTCTGTTTTGCTGAGATAAGACTGATATCTGTTATCTGAACTTCACAACTACAGAATACTGAAGTCCTGGTGCTGCTTGTTCAGTTGGGTTTTCTATGAGGACAAAGGATGTCATAGCAATCAAAGAAAAGAACAAATATTTCTTTGAGTTCTTCATGACCCAGACACTGCTAACTGCTCAGAAAGAGAAAGAACCCTGGAGGGCTATTTTTATTGGCCATCACCTTACCAGTGATCTGAGAAAGAACTGCTTCTGGCCCAACTGAGGGCCACACTGGCCCTCACACTTTCACTGGTCTTGTATGAAGCACAATATTTAGCTTTTGACAATATTTCATATCAACCCATCATACAAGGTCCAAAACAAAGACTTGATACCTCGTGCTTCCTTGATTTCTGGCAAAACTGGGAGGGCTTTAGATAGCCTCGTTACAAGTTCTTCTCTCAAGTCTGCCTGCAAGAACTAGGATCCCTAGATGCTCTCCTATCATACAGTAGTAGGTTTCTGTTCCCTGCCAGAGTGAAATTATTCACACAAGCTAGTCATATCACTGAAGAACAGAGGGCCCTCCTCATTCTGTTGATGTTTTAGAACCTTCTCCTGTAGCCTGGTTTCCATACCCTGCTCCTGGAGCAAGCCTTCAGGGCAGGCTATGTCCTTCTCCGCCACACTCTAAATGTGACTCACAAAATACAGTCAGCCTTGTCTATTCCATGCTGGATTTCATATGTTCAAGAATTCGAGAATTTTGTAGATTTCTCTGGTACAAACTCAGAGAAATATCTGTTCTTTGCTTTGATTGCTATGACATTCTTTTGTCCTCATAGAAAACCCAACTGAACAAGCAGCACCAGCAGCAGGACTTCAGTATTCTGTAGTTGTGAAGTTCAGACAACAGATGTCAAAAACACTACATATACATTAACTCTTACTCCTTATCTCTTTAGGATACAGTGATCAGTTACAGAATACTCATGAGTTGTCACAAAGAAGCAGCTACCATCGTTCCACCCATTTCTATAACCCCTTTAGGATGGTCCAGTAGTAGATAAATTAACAACCCTTTACTGGTAACAGCTCTTCTCATTTATAAAATGTAATGATTTCAAACTCACTAAGTACTTAGCACCTTTTATTTCTAACATTAAATCGATATGCTCTATTTTTCAAATTGTTCTGTAATAATCATTTCAGGGTTTTTTTTTTTTTTCATCTCCACTATATTACATGAATGAATTTTAGTTTATTTAGGTAGTATATTTTTGGTTAAAAAATAGTTGTTTGCTTGTAGGTGTGAAAGAGAGGAAAGAAAAGGAAAGAGGGAGGGAGGGAGGGAAGGAGAAAGAAAGGGAGGAAGGAAGAGGGAGAGAGGGAGAGAGGAAGGGAGGAAGGGAGGAAGGGAGGAAGGGAGGAAGGGAGGAAGGGAGGAAGGGAGGAAGGGAGGAAGGGAGGAAGGGAGAGTGATCAAGCCTGTGGATGTTAAAAGAATGTGTTAGATTCCTGGATCTGGAGTTAGAGGCATCTGTGAACCTCTTTGTGGGTGCTGGGAGCTGAAACTGATCTATTTCCCTGTTATTAAGTTGGGAACACAACAGTATAACTAGACGGTCACTCTGGGAATTATGGATTCAGCATACGTGAGGCTTTAGTGCTTTGTCCACTATAGCTGAGAGAACAACACACATAAGCCATCATCGCTGAAAACAATCACACCAGGGAAGCATGGCAGCAGGCAGGCGTGGTGGCTGGAAGAGCGAGCTGAGCGTTCACTCCTTAAATTACAAGCAGGAAGCAGACAGAGCAAACAGGGAACGGTGCATAACTTCCGAAACCTCAAACTGCATCCATTGTGACATAGTTCCTTCAACAAGGCACACCCACAGTGTCCCTAACTGGGGACTGAGTGTTCAAATGCTACAGCCTGTGGGGTCATTCTCATTCAAACCACCACAAAAAGCACTGTTGTATGACTTACAGAGATAGGATCTATCTGAGTAAAACCTGATTCGTTTTCTTTTAAGAGTCACATGCAGGCCGCTGGGCATGGTGGCACAAACCTTTAATCTCAGGCAAAGGCAAGGCAAATCTTTGAGTTTGAGGGCAGCCTAGTCAAGTTCCATTTCCAGGACAGCTTGGGTTACATAGTTGTCTTTAAATAAAAAAAAAAAAAAAAAAAAAAAAAAAGTAAAGAAGAGAAAAGAAAAGCAAGAGTAGTCTGCAGATCTGAACAGAGGACTCAGTGGTTAAGAGAACTTCCTGCTTTCAAGGAGTCCTGGAGTTTGTCTCCCAGCACTCATGTCTGGCGACTCACAACTGCCTAACTATCTATAACTCCAGCTTCAGAGGATCTAACTCTTCTGGACTCTGTGAGCTCTTTCAGTCATATGTGTATACCCTGACAACAAACCCAGACCTTGAACATTATTTAAAAAGACTTTTATCTTAAAAAGAAGCAGCGCCTAGCATCTCACTTCTGATACATCGAGAAGACAGTACTAAATAAAACCACACTCTTGTCACAGAACAATGCACAGAACTGTGGTGGTCATGCCCCTGTAGGTTAGAGACAGACACTGTGTAAGCAACAACATAGCTTGAAGAACCTGTGGCTTCAGTGTGGATGCCTGTGCTTCACCTTACCCAGAGTCAGAATTTCTGGAGAGTGATCTTTGTACTTATGTCACAAGTAGAACTCCGGGTCAATTCACAGGCCAGCTGGGCTCTGACATCTCACATCCAAGGTAACGTGGTATTCGTCTCTTTCTCTAAGTCCACGATTTTCAGTTTTGTTTGTTAGTTTCTCTAGCCATGAAATTATTTTGAAGACATGACATACAAGTTACATGCAAGAACACTTATTCTGGTTCGAAAATGATTTGTGATCTGATCAGCAAATCCGCCCTTTTCTTGTTGCTTAGTGAATCCCGTGGCCCTTTAAGATCCTTGGGGTCCAGGGAACACCACGGCAAATCCATACCACATAATTCTAATCATTGCTTCAGCTACATATTAACAGATAGTGCCAGAAGCTCGAATAAGCAGCATCCAACCACTTTCCTACAGGGGCACTAATGTTACAGCTCAAAACCATATTAGACATCACCATGGAAACAGACATTGGGGTTTCACTGATGCACTTCCAATAAAGCTGTTTAGGACACTGCCTCATGTGTCACTCAGGGGACCTAGGAAAAACCAAACTTCCCTTCTGATTTAATAATAAAAATTATGCATCTCTTGTGTAGACTTGGCTTTTTCTCTCTTGCTGGCCAATGGATAGTGTGTGGGATGGGGTACGGAGACCTTCTCATGAAATTATGTTGTAAGTTGAGTCTCTAACCTCAAGCAATCCAATTAAGAGAGAGAAATACTCTAAGAAAGTTAATTTCAACATGGCGCAGTAACTTCAGTGCTGGAGATATGGAAAGCTACGTTGCTATGGAGACAAGTAAATAAGTTGTATAAGTAATTACATTTCCATTTTTGCCATAGTTACTGGAAGATAAGGGCTAAATGCTATGCTCAACGGAGGCAACAGTGTCAACATTTGCCAAAGCTTTGTTTGTCTTTTTTCTCTCCCCAATGCCATTTTGCCATTTTATACATCTCAGTGCACTGTGTACATCATATAACTCATTTCTGTTAAGAAAAACAGAGGTTGAAGGATCACACACACACAAAAAGTGTAATTTATAAAATCTCATACCAAATAGCACTTGGTTTTCTAAAACTATTTTTAATTACAGGGTAAAATGAAAAAATCATGAATGTTTAATGGTGATTTTTATATCCCGTACACAGATGTTCTGAATAAAGTATTAAAATATAGAGAGAAAAAAAATGAAAGTTGAAAAGTAAACAAGAGGCCCTATGTGTAATTTGTATAACCCGTTTATTGGGAGGATGATGAGTGATGTGACCCGTAGCCTTCATTTCTCTAAAAGGCACCAGTCTGCTGATGTGATGGAGCAGAAGGAATGGTGCTCTTTCTTGTGGATTCTGCCCAGTTTTAAAGAGCCACACAGAAGCTGGTTAGCAGTGTGATCCTCGGGGTTCTGACACAAACGCTCCTTACTTATTCACATTATAATCTTACAGATGCTTAGCACTGCAGATCTGCTGTGCTCCTCATGGAAAAAGTATGGGCAAGTCTTCACAGAAGACACTCACAGGTACCGTGCTTTCTTACAAGGGAATGCCCTGAGGGTTATTGCTCTCTGACCAGTGGGCGGCCCACACTGGTGTGTGCTCTTGACCCCATCGTGGGTGCTTGGAACAAATCTAACCAGCCTCAACAAATAAATGTAGACCCTATAATCTGAGTCTCTCTTTTGGGAGTGATTTTACCAGCTTTCTTCCCAATAAACAGACTTTAGTTTTGCCATTCTCCCTCGGATCTTATTCTGCAAAGCAGTGAATGAACAGGTGAATAATGGTATCTGCTTCTTCTTCTGTTTTAAGTATAAATTTTATAAAATAAAATTTCATAACAAATTTTATAAAATAAAATTTCATAACATAAATTTTATAAAATAAAATTTCATAACATAAATTTTATAAAATAAAATTTCATAACATAAATTTTATAAAATAAAATTTCATAACATAAATTTTATAAAATAAAATTTCATAACATAAATTTTATAAAATAAAATTTCGTAACATAAATAAAAACTTATCTCCGTGTATTATTTATCATTTGTGTGAGGGGGTAGAGGTGTGAGTATGGAGGCCAGAGGAAAAGTGTTGAGAGTTGGTTCTCTCCTACATTATTGAAGCTGGTTCTCTCTGGTTGTTTCAGTCCTGCTGTGAACTCTTGGCTAGCTGGACTCCAGACCTTCCGGGCAATTCTCCTGTCTCTGCTCCCCATCGCACCACGGGCGTGATGAGGTTGCAGGTGCATGCCGCCACATCCAGTTTTCTACATGGTTTCTGAGGATCAGGCTCACTTAATCAGGTTTGGGAGGCAAGAGCTTTTAATTATCAGATCATCTCAGGAGTCTCCTTTTTTCTTTTAAAAGAAGTTCTCAGGTAGCTCCCAAGTTGGATTTGAATTTGCTACATAGCTATACCTGGTCTTAAACGCTTGCATACTGGCTCCATAGATCCTGGACAGCAGGAAACAGCCAACTCTCCTAAGACCGGACAAACATCCCCAATACCCATTCTTCTAGGTTCCCCCTAGAGACGCATCGCCCCCAATGCCAGCAGGAAGTAGCCAGAAATCACAACGTCCCCATTCCTGCTTCATTGTCACCTCTTTCTAATTTTTCTTTTTAATTAAACCAAAACGGGGGAATGTTAGTATTCTGTCTGAACTCCATCTCCACAGTTACCTGGAAACAGCCAGGTATGCTCCTCCCCACAGTTACCTGGCAACTGCCAGATAGGCCTGGCCCACTATAAAAGAGGCTGCTTGCCCCCTCCTCACTCTTTTACTCTTAATCTCTTACTCTCCTACTCTCTCTCTTACCCTCTTGCCTCTCTGTCCCCTCCCCCCTTCCTCTCTCCCCACGTGGTCATGGCCGGCCTCTACTTCTCTTCTCTCTTATCCTTCCACCTTCTTCTCCCCACCTTTGCCCTATCTCCTGAATAAACCTCCTCCCCTTGGGAAAAAAAAAACTGTTTGCATACTTCTGCATATACCTGCCTTCTGCTGGGGTTACAGACATGTACCACTTCTCCTTATTCTATGGAAGCCTAGGGATTAAAGCCAGGGCATCATGAGTACTCAACAAACACTCCATCAACTGAGTTACATCTGAAGTTTTCATTATCTATTCTCTTACAGTTAGATTCATCACGAAGGTGGCTCGGTGAAGTTGTGACTATCATAACACTGACAGAGGTCCTAGATCTGCCACTTAGCTGCTGAGCGAGCTCTCCCGCAAGATACTTAACTACTCTGTGTTTTCTTAGCTACAAAATGGGCAATCCAATGAGAGTTATTGAAAAAAATGTAATTTTTTAAAAACATGGAACACTTAAAGTGATACATTCAATGCTTAATGCCATGAATGCTACTGTTTTCATTGTTGGTACTGCGGTGTCATTATGATAGCTATTAATAGCCATAAAAATGCATCAGTAATATTCATCAGAAATTTGCCCTGGTTTATGTGCTGCTGAATGAGAAAGCCTTCTAAAGTTTCCCTGTGCTGTACATCCTAACATTGTGTCAACCTAACATTCAGCCAAAGGATTACTTTCTTTTATTGTTTTAGTGACTCAGAGTACTTGTAACATACTTTATAGCATTCAACAATAAGCTGTAGACACTTCTCTACAACAAGTATTGTTTAAATAACACAGGGTTCCCCTCTTTGTAAATAAAGTCAAAGCCAGGCCTCCTGGCACAGGGCAGTAATCTGAACAACCTGGGGGTAGAGAAAAGAGGATCAGGAAGCCAGGTCTTCACTGTTCAGTGAATAAGTTCAAGGTCAGCCTGGGCACTGTAGCAAGACCCTATCTCAAAATTAAAAAAAAAAAAAATAAAAGGACTGTGGATATAGTTCAGACATAGTGCAGTTGCCAGCATGGGAAGATACTCAGTACTAAAATAACAACAATAAAATGAAATAAATTGGCTCTCATGGCAATAGTCATATGACACTTAAGGCTAGTAGTATATATATTCCTATTCCAGATTTTTCTTTTTCTGCACTTACTCTGCTTCTGTGACCACTTTAGTGCCATGTGTCCTTTGATGTGCTGCTTTAGATATTTTGTGGAAGAAAGACATTATTAATTAATTAATAACGATTAACAACAACAACAACAACAACATATCCTTTCTTGCCTCTATGCAGACACTCTAGTCATCCTTATAGTAAGATGGGTAATGTATCTACAGGCTATGTTAAATTATGTATCTCCCTGCCTTCATGTTGTCTGTTGGATGTTTTGCCAATGGTTCAAGGAATGGAGAGGACAAAGGTGTTAAGGAAGGAATGACATTCAAATGCCACAAAGTCACTTTCTGATGGTGGGAGTTGACTGTTAACTCACTGTTAACATAGATCAATTAAGAAGTAGAAGTCACTGTAAGAATTTCAAAATGAGAAAGATTTGAATAATTAAAAAACACTATAGCAACTGGGCTGGGCACATAGATGAATGGCAGGTCCCTTGTCCAGCATCTGTGAGACCCTGATACAACCTATCCCCCACCTGCTCTTCACACAATACTATAGTGTATTTAAATACTAGCTCTAAAACAAAAACTTTGTAGATATTCCCCATTCATTGCTTCCAATTATTTGTTAGCTACACGGAAAGAATTTTGCAAATAACTAAACCTGCGACAGTGGTATATGATTTCAGGGTTCTTTGGGAACTCACCCCTTCACAGGCTCCCAGTGCCTGCCTCCTTGGGGAAAGAATGGGGAAGGGGCTCCATGTACACAGGCAAAATGTTTCAGATGATCTATCTTCTCTAGAACAGTCGATGCTCTGGACATCCTTCTGTAAAATCAAGATCAAGGGCGGGGTAGACCACTTATTTGCCTAAGGCTCTTTTCCATCAAATTTTAGACACACAGCCTCCCTTTGTCCCCATCCACTTTATATCGCCTCCAAAGCATCCAGAGGTAAATAGTCCTGAAGCAGCTGCCGTGTCCAAGAAGCACATAATCACACATACACAAAGCCTGGGGACAATGTTCTCTAATGCTCAACCCCCGAGGCTGTTTCTAGACATTAAGCATAAACTTGCATGAAGAGAGGTACAGAAGTTGTTGTCAAAGTGGGGAAGAAGATATTAGCCCTCTATCAGATGTAGGATTGGTAAAGATCTTTTCCCAATCTGTTGGTTTCTGTTTTATCCTATTGACAGTGTCCTTTGCTTTACAGAAGCTTTGCAATTTTATGAGGTCCCATTTGTCAATTCTTGATCTTAGAGCACAAGCCATTGGTGTTCTGTTCACAAACTTCTCCCCCCCCCTTTACCCAAGGTGGGAGAGGGTGGGTGGGTGGGGCACACCCTTATAGAAGCAGGAGGAGGGGAGATGGGATAGTGGCTGTCTAGGGGGGGATGGAGAAAGGGGATAATATCTGAAATATAAATAAATAAAATGTCCAATAAAATAGTGGGGGAGAACACTGAATCCCCATTTATTAGCTGGTCAGCTTAGGTGTGGGGTTATACAAATGAACAAGCAAGCTCTTCCATCATCATTTTCCTTGCTTCTTCATTGAGAGACAGATGGAGGATGAAGAGATGGATATGTATACAGATGGGTGGATGGATAGATAGATATTAGATAATACACACGTACACACATAGATACAGACACAGATAATACATAGATGATAGTGTTAATGGAAAATTGAGGGCTTCTGGTAGAAGTCCCACATGTTATCAGTGGAATTGGCATCCCTTCTTGGTGTTAATAGTCTTGTTAATAAAATAATTTAAGAATAGACTCAGAAGGAAACTGGGGAGAATATTACTATCATTTTAAAGAAAACCCCAGAGCAGGTAAGCCAGTGATTTTGGTATCTTCCTGGAGGAGAGAGATAGGGAAGAGAAAGAACCAAAGCCATTTGAGTTAAGCTGACATGGGGGACACATGGCATATGGTGGACAAGCAGCCACCTGGCAGGGAGGGGTATTTAATTAGAGAGTGAGTGAAAGTATTAGGGAAAAACATGCCTAGAAAAGAGACAGAAAATGATAAGGATGCCATATTTCCTGAGTAATTTAGAAAGGCAGGCTGACTTTCAAAGCTTCATTTCTGTGGCTCTGTAGGTGACTGCTGAGAGGGTGGGATTATGGGAAAGAAGGGTATATATTACATCACTGAGATCATAATTATTCCTCTTGTTTGCCTATCACAGTAGCTCTGCCTTCATCACGGTCACCCTTTGCTGGGTAATTGACCTGCACAACTGGACTTTTAGATCTTTACCCAGGCCACCCAGATCCCATTCTGTTGATCAAAAGGGAATGGTTTTCTCTTAATGGTCCTTACTGCTTCTGTATAAATGGAAAAATAGGTAATAGATAGATAAGTGGATGGCTAGATGTATAGATAGATAAATAATGGATATATGGATAAGTAGATGGATGGGTAGAAGGATAGATAGAGTAAGAAACAGATCAAACAGCATTAGAGCCATTGGAGATAAATTAAATATGAAAGATGACTCGCTTGAAAAGAAATGACTGCCGGTCATGTCTGAATGGGCACTTGGAAGAAACTAGTGTCTGAGACACAATTACTTAGAGGAGGAGACCCGAAACAGCAGCAGGAGTACATGAATG
Source organism: Arvicanthis niloticus (assembly GCF_011762505.2). Lineage (NCBI taxonomy): Eukaryota > Metazoa > Chordata > Mammalia > Rodentia > Muridae > Arvicanthis > Arvicanthis niloticus. The sequence goes on from NC_047671.1 coordinate 22,149,693, forward strand.
TCCTGATCCAACCTGGTGGGTGTACGGCTTCCAGTGAGTGAACTAAGAAAGCCTGGGGAAAGATGGAGTTAGGAGAGCCCTGCTGAGCCTGATCACTTGCAGCTTAAAAGTATGCTTCTGTTTCCTGTGTGAGAACAGGGCAGGAGAAGATGCAGAAGGTCCAAGAAGATGGGCTGTGTGCCAATGCATCACCCCATGGAGCTTTAGGGCAGAACCCATAGCTCTGTGCATCTCAGCAGGATAGACTGCCGCCACCTGCTGCAGCAAGCTGTACAAAGAAAGGAGCAGTGAAGAGCAGGGAGAGGGTTAACCAACCAATGTGGCCACATGGGGAACGATAAAAGGGGTTGGTGGCCTCAGGGCTGTCTTCAAGGGACTAGTGGGGACTTGGCATTTTTATAGAAAAGGAAACCGAGGAGAGAATTGGGATCACCGTGTCTGACAGAGCAGGTAACTGAGTCTGACCAATGATCTGGCTAAATCATTTTCACAGTTCTGCTGGGATTCTAGGGAAGTTGCTTTCACTGCCACCACCCGGGGCAGCAGTCTGGTTTCCATGAGATGCCTTCTTACGCAGGTATTCAGCCTCACCACTCTGGGCAACTGCCCCACACTGGAGGCTGGTCTTTGCTGCTCTGCTCACAGTTACATGGGGGTAGGTAGGTTTGGTACAATATGAAGTCACATTTTAGAAGTTTTGATAAATTAGCTATGGTATGTGACAGAGAGCCATAAAACTGCCTTCCTACCAGGGATTGAAATGGTGAAATGACTGATCATAGATCCCAGGCCTGGTACTAGCCTTCGAGTTTAAAAGGGATATGAACTGTGTTATAGACATGGTAATCTTGAGATTTTTAGAAATACAGAAATCTTGAATGCCAGTGACATGATTATTATTCATCTCCCAAACTACTGCCTTAATTATTTATATATTAAAATGTGCTTTGTGCGGATTTCCTGCTTTGTTCTTATCTACTCACCAGAAACCATTGAAAAAAAATCTGGAAAAATTTATATTCATGTCAATAATATTTTCATTAATTCATATAGGAAATGCTTTGCATTAATTTACTTTCTCGTTGACTAAAAAAATTAGAGTGCTGGACATGAAACCCAAGGCTGTGCATACATGAGGCACATGCTTTCCCACTGAGTTGAACCCTTATTCCAGAAAGCATGGTTTTTAAATGAACCTGAAGTAATTGTACCCCATCTTACAACTTTTTCTTTATCCTGAACCCCAGCTTTTCTGTATCAGGCTGTCTTTCCTCTTGGCCCACCAACAAGAAGACGACTTTACAAAGTTCTTCTCAGCTAAATCAAACAGCAGGAACTTTCCCTGGTAATTTCTCTCTTTGCTTCCTTGAGCTGTAAATCTGTTGCAGTCCCTCACCCTATTATAACCAGGACAATCTTTCAGCAAAGCCTGGAAGCCATCTCTTTAAAATTGAATGTCAAGAAAGACAGAGGCAGCTTCCCATGCACAGTGCAAAGTGGTGTTTCAAGTTAATAAGCAGCAATTAGCGAGCACAGGAGGCCCCTGCTTTGACCACACAGCTTACTGATACACTCTAGGGCTTTTCTGTTAGCTTACCCCAACTGTACACAAGTTCTCCAATCCTTTGCTTCAGCGAAGTTGAGTTCAGTTTCTTTCTTCATTGCAACAGCCTTGAATAGTCTCCCTTGCCCCTGATTTCATTCTCAGTAAATTTCTTGACGCCTGAAGGAACTTGACAAATAAAATAGAACTAAATAGAAATTAAAAGCTTTCATTCACTTCTGTTATTCATTTAAGAACTGTAAAACATCATCGAATAGTTTACCCCACGTAGACTGCAGTCATAGTATGTATTTATGCCCAATGTTCTAAATTCATAGGTAGTAGATGCACTAAAGATATTTCTAGAGGCTGAGAAATAAAGCACTTGTCTAACATGCCAAAGGCCCTGGGTTCAAAGCACTCGAGTGCAGGCGCGCGCGCACACACACACACACACACACACACACACACACACACACACGCTTCTCATTAGATCCAGATTGTTAGAACTTTGGTATAGCTCTGAGTCCAAAGGTATTCATCCACTTTGAGTGATAATGACTAACCATATGCTTTAGCATAAGGTTCTATTTCCTAATTTTCTAACTACTTTGAAGGCTCCCATGATGTAGCAGTAGTACAGCTGTTATAGGAGCCCACCAGAGAAGACCACCCACACAGTTTATAGCCAAATGAAAGTCTTTATTCTAGCTAACTGAGACTACATTCAGGTATTCAGGACCAATGTAGCCCTGAGTGTCCAGAGCATTTATTTTTTGAAGGCACAAACCATACCCTGGGATCTTTCTTGGTAGCTGCAAGGGGTTTTGAGCAAGCAGTGGCCCGACTTCCAGACCTCACAGCTGCCAGCCTTTTTCACTGAAAACAGACTATCAGACATATTGTTCAGCCAATTAGATGAGATGTGATAACCACATTAACAGACAAAATAACAGCGTTCAATCTTTAAAGTAAGACTTATTCTTAAAGCTATATGTAATTATATGTTCCCTTAATCTCACTACTCAAGAAACCGAGGTTGCAGGATTGCCAGCCTGGGCTGCATATCAAAGTCCTGACTCAGAACAACAACAAAAGCAACAACAATACTGGCCAGTATAAGAAAGGCAGCTGAAGGAGAACTAGGTGGCAAGCCAACAACAACAACAACAACAACAACAACAACAACAACCACAGCAACAGCAACAGCAACAGCAGCAAAAATAACAGCCAGCAAAAGTAACTACATAAAGGCACTTGCTGCCAAACCTGACACTCTGAGTTCAATCCCAGAACCATGTGTGTGAAGGAAGAAAACAGACGCCTACGAGTTGTCCACCACCCCCACCCTACCCCAAATAAATAAATGTAATAAAAAAAAAAACCTACAATAACAAAAGGAAAACACACACCTCTTTCTCCATTTAGCACAGAGCTAATTCTACTCGCTCTATTTTCCTCGTTTCTAGGTATTTTTCTTTCGTTCAGGGTCTCACTATGTGCTCCACCCTTTCCTCAAATTCTCCATCCTCTTGCCTCAGCCTCCCGGGTTTCAGGATTACAAACATGCTCTACCACATCCGGAGTCATTCTGTGTTCCAAGGGTTCTGCCGCTTGTGGCTTCAGAAGAGGCTGCGTCTCCCAGGAGCGAGCTCGGGATACTTGGAGACAGCAAAGGCTTCATTCAGATGGAGCAAGTTTCACATGCAGGGCCAACAAACCCAAGTCTATAGTCATAGCCACCTCCTTGCCTGGCTCTCTCACAGCAAGCCAACACATCTGCCCTGAATCATAGTTGGGCCAAGAACTTGCCAATTACAGGCTACCACTATAACCCAAACCCACTGGCATCATTCAAACCAGCTACGCTCAAGCTATTATGCGCTCAGGCTAGACCTGCTCTACCCATGGAAATCCTAGTAAAGGCTCTGAACTAGACTCCTTACTCTGACCACTCCTCCTGGGGTTGTGTCTAGTGTGATCCTCTTAGACCTCAACATTAATGAGCTTCAGAAGCCTTGTTCTTGCAGTGTACTGACTACTAGGTCTTATTGTTCTATCTTAGTTTCTGTCACTGTGAGAAAGCATTCAAACCAAAAGCAACTTGGGAAGGAAAGGGTATATTTGGCTTACAAGTCACCACAGCCTATCACTGAGGGAAGACAAGGTAGGAATTCAAGGCAGGAACTGAAGCACAGGCCACAGAGGAATGCTGCTTACTGGCTTGCTACCTAGCGATCCTCAGCTGCCTTTCGTATACTGGCCAGAGCCACCTGCCTAGGGACACTGCCCAGAGTGCTCTGGGCCCTTTTAATTCAATTAGCAATTAAGAAAATGCCCCACAGACATGGCCACAGGCCAATCGGATGAAGGCAGTTCATTTATTGAGCTTCCCTCTTTGCACATGTAACCAAGTTGACAAACCAAGATTAGTTATAACATCTGTCATGCATGTTTTTGAGAGACATTTATAAAGGTGGTTCTCTGAGTTTATACGCTTTTTAAAAAACCATTTGCCGTACTGTTTTAATAAAACTGCATCAGTGAGAATTGTCCCTGCCAGTCAATAGAGGTGCACATCTTTGGAAATGTCACCTTATTTTTCATTTGAATGGATTTTCTGTAATTAATTAACTATCCTTACCATCTAAGGAGTCACAAAGGACCTTCATTATTCTTTCTTTAAACATGTAGCAAAGATCTTTAATATTTGTTCTTTTGCTTTGCCAGACATTTGTGAGATCTGGATGATTCTATGCAAGCTAAGACAGTCAAGACTATGTATTTGTATGTTTGTGTGCACACATAATTGTGGACACAGGTGCGTGCAGATGTGTGTCCACGTGCGTTTTAACCAGAGGTCAACCTCAGTGTCATTTCCCAGATGCAATCCACCTTGTTTCTTCATAAGATCTTTTAATTGGCCCTGACCTTGCCAATATGTTACACTGGCATGCTGTCTAGCCAGGGAGTCCCAGGAATTCACCTTTCTTGGCATCTGAGATTAAAATATGCACCACTATGTTTGGCTTTCTTAAATCGGTTCTGGGGTCAAACTCAGCTCCTCCCACTTGCCCCAAAGCACTTGACTGATAGAGCCATCTACTCAGTGGTCGGGGCTGTCTCACCTGTGCCTTTGCCATCAGGGTCAGCTCCACTGTATTGCCCAGGGGAGGTGCAGGGCCTACTTTCCCAAGTGCTAATGCCAGTGAAGGGGCAGGGATAGCTCCCTCTTGCTCTCATGACCCCAGGCTCAGCTCTCCCAGATGCTACCAGTGGTGAGGTAGGTAGAGGGAAGGTGGGGAGAGGGAACCCACACCACCTGCACCCACACTGCCTCCCACCAGACAGGATCAACTCTACTGTGTTGCCCAGACAAGGTGCAGGGCCCTACTCTCCCAAGTGCTGCATCGGGTGAGGAACCAAGCTAGCTCACTGGTTCTTGTGCCCTCAGGGCCAGCTCTCCCCACTGCTCCCATCCAGGCCACCTCAAGGCAGAGGAGTGGCTGGGCCAATCCTCCCCCACAGCCCCCAGGTGCAGCTCTGCTGTGCTGTCTAGGTGAGGTACAGGGCTCCTCTCCCGAGTGTGTCAGCTAGTAAGGGGCAGGGTTAGCTCTCCTGAGTTAATGACCCTGTGCACAGCTTTCCTGACTGCCAGAAGTGGCAGCAGGATGGCCAGGGAGGAGAATCACCTTTGCCCCTGTGCCACCCAAGGGCAGACAAGTGGAAGGGTCAGCTCTTCCACACTCATACCCCTGGGCCTGGCTCAACTGCCCCCATCAGTTCCAGCTCCACACCCTCACGGTCAGGACCAGTTCCACTGTGTTGCCTGAGCGAAGTGCAAGCTCTCCTGAGCTCTGCTGCTGGTAAGAGGTGGGGCCAGCTCTCCAGATTGCCACAGCCAGTGAGGGGCAGGGCCTGCTAGACACAGCCCCTGGACATCCATGTGATCTCCAGCGGCTGTTCCACTAGAGACATCCCCATGTTCTATAGGGGTAATATGAGCCATGGACATTGAGACTGACACTGTAGCCACAGAGACACAGATATGGCCCTCAGTGGTAGCTTAGGCTGGAACTTCACCATGGCCCCAGGTGATAGGGCTAGCACCTTGAAACAGGGCTAGCACCTCGAAACAGATTATGCCTCTCTACTCTGGAGTCTCCAGTTCCCTCTCCATAATTCTCAAACTGCTCCACTTTTCTTCCTCTCCCATCTGACCACCACATACTTGCACATTGCAGCGGCTCCTGCTGCAGGCTGGCCACGCCACTGGGTGACATCCTCCATCCATGCTGTGCAGCTTTGTGGCAAGCAGGTGTCTATGGCCTGCCTGTGCCACAGTCACGCTGCAGGGCAGGTCTGTGGGTAGCATGATGGTCTTTAGGTCTTTGCCAGTGTTTCTCCTCCTGCCCTGCGCTGCCTGGATTTGATGTGATTGTTATGAGTTCTAGGCACGAGACAGCTTTGGCCACCAAGCTAGGTATCAAGCTAGGATGAACAAAGGACTGCCATCCGCTCTGCCCCTGACTGATATAAGAACACCACCACCCACAAGGCGTCTCTTTGCCCATTGCTGGAGGCTTGAGGTGGGGTGTATGTGTGTGTTTGCTTTTTATACAGAGATGAGAGGGCATGACAAATGACAGGATTTTTTTTTTTTTTTTTTTTTTTTTTTTTTTTTTTTTGCTGTTCAAATAAAGAACTAAGCCACAATGTGTGGGGACACCTCAAGCAAGAATTGAGCTGTTTTTTTGTTTGTTTGTTTTTTGTCTTTTGGACATAACTTGTACTTTCTGATTTATTTTAAAAGCCAGTTAGTTACCACCCTCTCCCCAGTAGCTGTCTAGATGGATATCTGAATATCTATGGAGATAGCTCAAGCTATTTGCACCCTGTACATTTCTTCCTTCCTTCTTTCTTTCTTTCTTTCTTTCTTTCTTTCTTTCTTTCTTTCTTTCTTTCCTTCCTTCCTTCCTTCCTTCCTTCCTTCCTTCCTCCCTTCCTTCCTTCCTTTGTTTTGTTTTGTTGGTTTTTCGAGACAGGGTTTCCCTGTATAGCCTTGGCTGTCCTGGAACTCACTCTGTAGACCAGGCTGGTCTTGAACTCAGAAATCCACCTGCCTCTGCCTCCCAAGTGCTGGGATTAAAGGTGTGCACCACCACCACCCCGGCTTCCTTGTACATTTCTATGGACAGAGGATTCACATACTGTCTGTCAGTTTTCTTGACAACAAAATTCTTGTGCTTCATTGGTTGTGTGCTCTACCAGAAACCTTAACCTTCCCCAAACAGGAAACTACAAACCCCTAAGCCCGGTGGTTGGTGGGGGGGTGGGGGTGGGAAATGTCAGTTTTAAGAAATGTGTTATACTTTCTCCATTGAGCTGTTGCAGAATTGTCAAAAGACCGTGTGTCCCCCAAACAGCCAACCCTGTGCTCAGTTTTGCTTCAAGACTATGTGACTGCACCACTAAGACTGTGTTATAAAACGTTAGTTCGGAATCACAAAGCTCTCCAAATGAATAATTAAAAACTGAGGTTAGGGACTTTTGTTCCAAAAGCATGTCATTGCTGTGAGATACACACTGTCATTTCAGTGTTGCCGGGACATAATCAGGGCAGAGCTTTTTTTAAAACGCCATCTCTAGGAGTTTTTGTCTTTATTATCTGAACTTAGGAGGCATCTTAGTGTATCTTATAGCACTATATCAAAAGACAGCAAACTGGGTGATTTATAAATAATAGATTTTTTTTTTTTTTTGGTTCATGACCTTGTAGTCTGGGAAGTCTGAGATTAAAGGGATGCATCTGGTGAGAATATCTTTGCTGCTTCTTCCTAGGTAGAAGGCACAGCATAGAGAGTGCATGGCAGACAGCAAGCATGGTCTCCAGCCTTTTCATAATTAGCATTGATAACCATGAGGATGGAGTTCCAGTGCCTACACACCTCTCATCTGGCTGCACCTCTCAGCATCATTTCGTTGGGGAATAATCCTCCAGTGCATGATTTTTGGCAGGCACATTCAGACCTTAGCAAGAGCCAAGTGGAGACTAGCAACTGGTCAGACTGTTTATTTGTTATTGTGTGAGAGGAAAATTCACTGTAATGTAATTTGTTAGACTTCGTGAATTCCGTGTTATATTAACAGAGCTAAATACTACAGTGCTTGAACATATGAACGGGGTCAGAAATGTGGGCCTGGAAACAGGGTCAGAATCATTCTAACATATATTTAATAACTATTGGTTATTGTTAAGATTGCTACTATTAACAAAACAAACATATTGGGGAGAAACAACCCCTTTTGTTCCCCTTTCTATTGGTCTCCTTCTCTGGACCAGAGGAAGGCAGGGAAATAGGGACTGGTGTAATGTCCATAAAGGATGACCCACCAGAGAAAAGCCACAGTGACCCCAACCTCCTGCCTGACGCTCACTCAAAGAATCCTATGGATCCAAACTTCCTTTACCGTGTAGAACATTCCAGTGAAGGACACTTTTCACTTGGGTTGTTTCCAAATGTTAGTTGGCATTAGTTGGGATTGGTAGAAGAGGAGTGCTTCCATGCTGTCTTCCAGTCCTTCCTCCTTTGGCTCTTCTGGTCCTCCTAATACCCTAAACTCCAAATACATTTCCCTCATCTCCTTCTTGAGACAGCTACTATTGCCTGACACTTGTTTAGCTCTCAAAGACAGCATCTCCCTTCTCTTTATTAAACACAAAGGCCATGGCCAGAGCTTTAACTCCATTCCCAGGTGCCAATGGGTGGTCAGAGCCTTGTAGCACGTTACGGTGTGTTTATGATACTGTGTTTCAATATTGCAGTGTTTAGTTGAAAAACAAACAATGTCAATATAGGTGGCAAGTGGCATTTTGCCAGGATTGATGTATAATGGAAGTGATATTTAGAGAAGATTAACTTGGCAAACATGAGAAGGGTTGGAATATAGTAAATAGGAAAATTTGTCAAAGGTCGTTCCACACTGTAGAAACAAGCCATTGTGGTTGCAGGCTCTGACTGATGGAGAAAAACTAGAACTCTAGTATTTTAAGCATTTCAGGGATTATAAAGGAGACAGGTCTTGCCCAGGCTTCTTTGGGTGTGTAACCCAGGGACATTCTACATAAATAAAAGTGACCTTGGGGAAGCTCATACCAATCCAGGAACAGTGAGTGAAAGATTGGTGCCCAAAAAGAGAAAAAGATCAATAGAGAAGAAAGAATTGCCTTTAAAAAGTGATCTCGTGAGAATAGAGGTAAACGGAATTTTACCATGCACGGCGATGGCGTTTAACATAAGAAATGTTACAAGTGCGAAAGAAACCCCCGACATGTTTATCTCACAGATATAACAGTGAATATCATTAATATCTGCATGATTTTTATTTTTTGAAATTAATTATTGGTTTTCTAGAAGAAAATGTTGATTTGTTTTTTTTTTTCCATAGAAAAAGAGTAAGTTGTCACCAAGAAAAAAAATCTACTTAGAGCTATATGCTCTAAGTATCTCTATGGGTCAATTTATGTGTGCATGCAATAGAAAATCCATATAGAAAATACGTAGTATTCTTTTAGCTATTACCTTAAAGATAAGGTAACTTAGCAAGATCTCTTATCATCACTAGCATTTCTACAGATCATACAGTCTTTTCATGCCTTAAATAAGTCTGATTATAAAATATATGTAGCAAAATCCTCTGATCTACAAGATATGCTAACCACAGCATATATTTCTCCATAATAGCTGATAATGAAAAGAAAGTTGTTTCCTGCTAATATGATAGGAATTTGATACTGATAGAAAATCTCAACAGATTAAGGCTAAGAAGGACCACTTTGCACACAATAATTCATAGTTATTTCTGAAATAAATGCAGTGATTAGTAGTCCCAGAGGGAAGTTCTCACCACAGCCAGCTAATGAGCATGACACACCAGGAAGCTTTGCTGTTCTCTGAAGCCCAGTCTTTTTGTAGTGTGGAATGAGAGCCTCCGTCTGTAATTTGCATAGATGGCCCCTTGTGGTTTTAGAGCATCCCTGGGTCACTTTCATATCCTTGCTCTTCCTTCTCTGTGTTCCTATCACCGCATCCCTGGTTTGAAGCGTTGGGGAACGAATGTTTGCTTTAGTTCTTTTCCCACATAGTTGTATTAGATTGCAACTACACAATAATGTATGTGCGTTATATCAGACAAAAAACATTAGATCCCTATGACAAACCTTGAAAGAGGAAACATTCTGCACACACAGATACCTTGTAGATCTTCTCTGGCATTAATCCTCATACTCACAACCACACTTTTGCTTTCGGCAGCACGCCTTTACATATTTACAAAGATGTAAGTATACCAGTTAGCGATATACAATCTTGCTTTTTTAAAACTTAAATCTCTATTGTAAAATATCTGACCAGGTGTGTGTTTTGACACTTGCTTCTCTCCCGTTCACCCCTGTGGCTGTGTGATTCACGGCTCTCTGGTGCATTTATTCATTTTTATTGAGTGTGATGCTTCTCTCTGTCGCCACTCCCTGATTTATTTATCCACATGGCTGGTGGGTGCTTTTAGGTTTCCTCTAGAGTTAGCGTGTTAGAAGCAGCACTGCTGTGAACAGTCTAGTGTGGATTTCTTTGTCCACATCTGTGGAAGTCTCAAGAGAGCACTTAGTTTGTTCTGAAACGCGCTTTTAATAACATGTCTCAAAGTGTATTAAATGTGGGATAAGTCCCCCAGCCAGTGGGCTTTAACAGTAATGACTGAGGATATATGGTGGCACTTTTCATCGAGTTGAAGAGAGGATGATGTCTTTGTTAGAATTAAATATGGTTGTGCTGGCTTCTTTTTAGGTCATTTTCACACACCTGAGTGGAGGGACTCTCAGTTGAGAAATGCCTTCATAAAATTGGGCTGAAGACGAGCCTGTGGGGTATTCAAATAATTAGTGATTGATGTGGTGGGCCCACCCCATTTTGAGTGGTGACACCCTGAGTGCTGTAAGAAAATAGGTTGGACCAGCCAGTTAGTAGCACTCCTCCATGGCCTCAGTAACAGCGACTTCTTCCAGGTCCTGTTTGACTTCCTGCCCTGACTTCCTTCAGTGATGGACAGTGATATGGAAGTGTAAGAAAAATAATCTCTTTGCTCCCCAATTTGCTTTTGATCATGGTATTTCATTACGTGATCAAACAGAACTTAGCACTTAAATAGATGAGAAAAAGGCTGTGAAAGTTTTCATCTCTCCCAGATATCAGAAGATAATTTTGGAAGAGGCCAAGAGATAGACTAGTACTTAGGAAACTGTGTTAATCATCAAGTGGCTGTAGAAAGGGGGGCTTACGTAATGATGATGACATCAGAGGACTTTATTAGCACTAGCATGGAAAGCAAGAGACTTCCGGTGTGCAGAAGCGCTCGTCAGCTGGGCCTCAGCAGGAGAGGTGGTCCGGTGCGAGCAGCCAGTGTGATCTCCCACCTCCATAGTTAAAAGCGTTTGTGTCAGCTTGATCTGGGTTTTGAAGTAATAAAATAGCTCTTAGAAAACAAAACGAAAAAGGATACTTTTGAACGTGTTAATGTGCATCTTTGCCACCTGTGAGGGCTTCTGTACGCACACAGCAGAGGGTACCGAGGACCAGAGCTGGAAGCTACATTTGAGTTTAATGAGATAAGAGGAAGACCAAGGAACTCAAATTGCATCTGAGTCAGAATTTTGTCACTGGTAGTGGGTTCATTGCCTCACTTAACTGGAGAAATATCCGAGCAACACGGACTCCAAATAGCAAGCTTATCTTGACTTTCCTTCTTCATAGGACCCGGGTCTCATCACTGTTGGACAAATACAATTGAGAGAAAAAAAATTAGAAGTGAATTTACTTAACACATAAAATCAGATAAATTTATTGGATTGAAAACCAATTTTTGTGAGGGGGGGCGACCAAGGAGGGGCAGTGCCTGAAATGTAAATTAATTAATTAATTAAAAAAGAAAGCCACTGTTTCTACTTTAAAATATGGATTTAATGTAACAGAGTGACTTATAAATATATTCACAAGGCAATTATATACTGAAATCCTTTACCTAAGAGCCCGGGGCTGTTAGTGCCAGAAAAAGCTGTATTTTGGTCCAAAGAAAGGAGATGAGTCTAAATTTGTGAAATTGATGATTAAGTTATTCTGGGAAATATAATTACAGTTTAAAAAAATTTAATTTGGCTCTTGGGATACAAGGAAAAATGGAGGGAAACCAAACATAGTTTACATTCAAGTTCAAAAAAGTATTTACATTCTTAGTTTTTATAGTTCATTCATTTATGAAAGGGAAAATAGTCCACAAACATATCAATCTGAACTGTCTTTGAATTGGCCCATGGTTCATTTTACTGATCATTTATTTATTTGCAATTTGCACAGCTCTACATAAATATCAGAAGTATGCGTGAATGCAAAAACAGTTCTCTCTGGGAACACATCTGAAGTCACAGTTCTGTTTTGTTTTTGTTTTTTAAGGATTTTATTTTATTAGAATTTCTTTCAGTGGTCTTAGGGTTTATTGTATTTGGTAGAGTGTTTGCCTGTCATGAATGAAGTCTTGGGTTTCTCCTCCAGCACCACATAAATTTGGGCATGATGGTTCATGCCTGAATCCCAGCACTCTGGAGATGGAGGGAGGAAGAACAAAAGAGCAAGCTTGTCTTTGGTAACACAGTGAGTTCCAGTCTGGCCTCATCAATTTTGAGCCTTTGTCTCAAAAAAACCCAAGCCAACCCTCCTCCTCACCTCACCTAACCACCAGTTCAAACCAAAGCAAACCAAACAACAGGAAAACTTCAAAAAAGGCCTGGAGGTATTCGTACTGGTGGAGTTTGCCTAGTAAAGCCTGGTGCCCCACTTTGATCCCCTAGTTTAAGAAGACATGATATACCCGTACCAGCAAATTCACGGAGCCAAGTGTGCTGGCCCATGAACAATATCACAACATTTGAGAGGTGGAGGCAGGAGGAGTTCCAGATAATATGAAGACCTACATGTTAGGATTATTGTTACCATGCCTGAGACATAGAAGGTACTACATTAATGTTAGTTATTTTGATAATTTCAAAAATTAGGAGAGTTGAGCCAAATTCAGTTAAGCATTTTTCTAAATGTAGTCACCCATCATGGTTTTGAAGAAGCACCTGTGTCAACAGTTTAACCAGACAATAGCTGAGTGGAAATTCACCCTGCTCTTTCTTCCTTTCAATCTCCTCTGACAGCAACGAAACCACCTGATACTCAGTGATGATCTGAGAGGGAGTGAGGGAGAGAGTAAGGTAAGGGCAGGCGCAGTCTCAGGAGAGAGATGAGAAGAATGTACTCCTGACACTGCTTTTCATAGATGACCAGTCCTGGGGCAGCTCCTGAGGCCACTCTGAGCCACTTATCAGAGGAAATTACACAAAATAGCAGGAAATTCAACCACTTTCTGTGCTGTGTTTCCTTGTCTTTCTGGTTGGTCTCTTTACAAAGAACTACTTCATTTTTAAAAAGATAGGACTTTTAGTGGCAGATCTAAAAACTGAAGTAGTCACATAAGAGTTTTCTTTTTTTTTCCCCCAGGAGGTAACAATGCCGTTTTAAACTCTTTGGTCTGCTATGTCTAGTGGCAGACCCCTACCACCATTGACCACCAATTATTAGAAATAGCTGGATTTTGTTTGGCTGCATGTAAGATAATACTAGTAACTAGGTGAAGAATGACTTATCCTTGGCTTGTCAAATAATGCACACTTTGAAGAAGAGAGAATGAGCCCACAGTTAAAAGACAGTACCTTCATTTCCTTTTGAAAGCTGCTTCTCCCTTAAACCATTAGCAGTAATTACAATTGCTTTACTCTTCAAAGAACAGAGAGGCTACCACATCAAAGACTACTGTGCCAGGAGGTTGCTTTTTTTGTTTGTTTGGTTTTGGTTTTTTGAGACAGGGACTCATGTAACCTTGGCTGACTTTGATCTTTTGATCTTATCACAAATCTGATGAGTTTGAACTCCCAATTCCCCTGCATTTACCTTTGGAGTGCTGGGGTCATAGGCATCCATCACTATGTCTGAACTATACTTCAATTTCATATATATATATATATATATATATATATATATATATATATATATGAAGAATATATATGTATACATATACATATACATATATATATACACACACATACATCATACATATATTTGGAGAAGAACCAAAAGGTTTTACAAACAAACAAACAAACAAACAGAATAACACCTATAATGTGATACTATGATTTAAAACATACAACATACATATACAACTTGTTCTTATGTGTGTATATGGGTGTCTCTGAATGTTAATGTCATACATGTGACTAGAACTGAGTATACATGTCAGGGGAAGCTTGAAGAAGCTATTGGATCCCCTGGAGCTGGAGCTAAGATGGTTGTGAGCCAGTTTTCACCTAGAAGTAATTTGTATGTCTTGGGTGCTGGAAGCCTAACCCTGGCTCTTTGCAAGAGCAGTAAGTGCTCCTAACTACTGAACTGATTTTGTTTTGTGCAATATAAAATAATACTGTAACTAGCACCTGAGACAAATGATTTCTGGGTGAAAATTTAGGTGTGTGCAATGATTATGAAAGGTCTGAAATGAGACTCCTCACACAGAAGGCAGCAGATATCAGCAGGTAGGGGAAAAAAGGTAGTTTCAGGGTTAACTGATACGTTTGTAAAATATACCTTTTCTTTTAGAGTGACTTCTTGTGTTACTTCAGTAACTTAATTATCTATTTAAAGCATTTCAAGAGATAGTTTTGTCTTTGTGTGTCCTTGACTCATTACAACTTGTCTCTAGAGTAGATTTTGCATGATAACCTAAAAACTTTTTCCAGAGGTTAAAAACACCCACTGTTGTGAATGAATGACTGACTTCCAAGCCACAAAACTGCCATCTGGGGGAGTTCAGGTTCACCTCCTTGAAAAAGAATTGTCTCAGCAGGGCTTGATGATATTTTTGTCTCTCATGGAGTGTTGGGGAGCACTCTGAGATCCTCATCTGAGTACAGCTCTGTACAACCTGTTGTAGGCAATGCTACCTTAATTGCACATGGCCTGGGGGATGGGCTAGAGTATATAGGAAGGTGGAGATTAAGTGTGTGTGTGTGTGTGTGTGTGTGTGTTTCCTCTACGTGGCTATAGGGAAGCCCTAATCCACGCTAGACAAAGGTTTTCCAGGCATGGCCTGTTAGAGAGGGGAACATGCACACCTCTGAAAGTAGCCATTTGCCTAAGATCTGTAAGGAAGCCTCATAAATTCATTGGTTTCCTGGAGTGAGCTTTCCTGGGATCAGGCCTAGGTTTGTTGTTGGCACCTTAGATATTCCTTTCTTCTTTCCCTGGGAAGGAATTTTAACAACACCCATTTATAAGAAAATTCCTTTATTTCTCTTTCAACAGTTTGCATCACTGAGAGTTACTGAGAATCATGGGAAGATAGTTAAGGTGCAACGAAGCTTTTCTCTCTGAGGCCAAAGCAAATTAACAAATGACACCTGTGATGGTTTGAATGTGCTTGGTGCAGTTTGTGGTGGCACTATGGGGATGTGTGGCCTTGTTGGAGGAAGTGTGTCACTGTCAGGGTGGGCTTTTGAGACTGTCCTCCTAGCCCCATGGGAGCCATCCCCAATTAGATCTTGTCCTTATAAGAGTTGCCTTGGTCATGGTCTCTTTTCACAACAATGGAAACCATAACTAAGACAACATCTATGCAAATATATCTCCCAAAGTACCTCTTTAGATCTAATATCCATAGTTCTTTTCAAATATCTTTGATGATTTTTATACTTTTCATGTTGGGGAGCACTCTGAAGAAGGTGTCAGATCCTCTGTAGCTATAGTTATAGGTGTGTACTGGCTGGTTTTGTGTCAACTTGACACAAGTTGGAGTTATCACAGAGAAAGGAGCCTCCCTTGAGATCCAGCTGTAAGGCATTTTCTCATTAGTGATCAAGTGGGGAGGTCCCATTGTGGGTGGTGTCATCCCTGGGCTGGTAGTCTTGGGTGCTATAAGAAAGCAAGCTGAGCAAGGCAGAGGAAGCAAGTCAGTAAGTAACATCCCTCCATGGCCTCTGCATCAGCTCCTGCTTCCTGACCTGCTTGAGTTCCAGTCTAGACTTCCTTTGGTGATAAACAGCAATGTAGAAGTGTAAGCTGAATAAACCCTTTCCTCCCCAACTTGCTTCTTGGTCATGATGTTTGTGCAGGAATAGAAACCCTGACTAAGACAAGGTGGTTGTGGGCCTCCCAGTGTGAGTGCTGGTAACTGAACCAGGGCCCTCTGGAAGAGCAGCAAGAACTCTTAACCACTGAGCCAGTTCTCTAGCCCTTGATTTTTAAAAACACTCCTCTTTTTCCCTCTTAGTTTTGCTTATCTTCATTAAATTTTACTTGCTGAGAACAATACTTATAAAATGGAAGGTACTATAAAAAATAAGGGTTGCCTTTTGTGTGTGAGTTACAATTCACTTAGGTTTCTAATGAAGATTATA
This sequence comes from Arvicanthis niloticus, assembly GCF_011762505.2. Classification (NCBI taxonomy): domain Eukaryota; kingdom Metazoa; phylum Chordata; class Mammalia; order Rodentia; family Muridae; genus Arvicanthis; species Arvicanthis niloticus. Next base: position 22,165,778 of record NC_047671.1, read on the forward strand.
TGTTTTTAGAATGTTTGATTCACTCCTAGTGAATCAAGACTTGTCCAGAGAAAAACTAACTCCTATTTGTAAGGTACTAGGTAAATAGTTAGAAAGCATGGGGTTTCTGAACAGCATTTACTTGTGGTTTGGAACATGGTGTTTGTATTCAAACATACTACTTAGCACATGCTAGAAACGCAGTAAAAAAACCAAACAAATCTTTTACCCTTACCCAAACCTGCCTTGTAATTCTCCTTAGATATTTCATTTCTGTGCTGTTCAGTACACCCATCTTTTATTTTCTTGTTTGGTAGATGAGATTTCTGGTACAAACTGGAAAAAAAAGTTAAGTAGCACACATTTGATACAAGTGCCTTTAACTTGGTACTTGGGTAAAATAACGATCTTTAAAATAAGACAGTATAAATTAGCAAATTTGTTTACATGCAGTGTAGAAATGTAAGTGCACAGAAGTGAATCCAAGGCCTCATCAAAAGCCTGTTGATTTTAAGAGCCCTTCCACACTAAACTCCTGATTGCTCTTCTATTTCTGCAGGGATCAACATTGCTGGTGAAGGGCAGGCTGATAGTCTTCTAGACTGTCTGAAGCAGCTGAGCTGAGGGTTGCCATTTTGAGTGTGTGGTCAGACTCACTAGGGTGGGCTTTTATTTACTTTGCTAGGTTCAGAAGACATCTGTCTAAGCTATAGCAAGACACAGGACTGTCCTCAGTCTTACAAAACCATTTCTCCTTTCTAGTTTATTAGCTGTGTCCTGTCTTACCAAAAAACAGTTAGAGCTGCACTCTTTCATGTTGTTGGTATCTCTTTTTCCTTCTAGAGCTGTGTGGCTGTCCCTTCTCCTTGGAGGTCACTAGACACTGGCCTGGGAGGACAAAGGGAGCAGAAGCAGTGAGCAGGGTTCTGAGTGTGATGGAAGGATGTCTGGAGGCCATTGTAGTGAGATAACTCTGCCTTATTGTTCCAGGGATAGGGCATACAAGGGCTGTTAGGGGTACATATGGGAAGGGCCAATTGGTCATAACATAGTACCTAATTACCATATGTGCGGGAAAGGTTGATTGGTCGTAATACAGAACCTAATTATCATGTGGGTGGGACACCAGAGTGGGACTTGTGGGCTGATATGCAGAGAGTTCTGCACCAGGTCATTTTTCAGACAAGGCCAGGCACCTGAGCTCAGAAAAGGTCAGACAGAGAAAGCGAAGCCTCCATTTTGCTCAGGGAGCCATCCAGACATGGAGGGCTGCAATCTAAATAGATCTGTTCCCCAACAGAACTGCTGTAGCAGCTGGGACCCAGATGGTATAGTTTCTTATGAGTCACCACTTATACTTTGACATTGAATTGGCCACTTTTTCAATCTGATCATTTTGTGAATGGATTTGGCTTTGAAAATGGTCTGCACATTAATGAAATCCTCTATCAAATAATATCTTCATAGGGATAATTTAAATATAGAACAATTTCAAGATTCTCCAATTTCTTAATTGCCAGTGTGTGAAGTTGTCAAAAACATACACTTTATATGAGCTACTAGTCATACAAAATATTTCATCTTTGGTATAAGTTAGTATGAGAGAAGCTTTTTTAAATATAATTTTATATAGCTAAAAATATATTTATACATGATTTCCTTCATGAGATTAAAATTTAAAGGCATAAGAAGGGAATTTATATGTGTGTTAAATAAAAAATCATACACATTTTCTGCCACTAGAGAAAATGGACAGGTTCTCTTTTGCAGATTTACCATAAGAAAGCATATTTGGGTTAGAAAAAAGGAAGTTAACATGTTTATTTGTTGAAGGTAATTTAAACTTTATTGTCTTTGTGTATGCATGTATAATTATGGGCATTTACATGCTGTGAGGAAAAATTTGAAATCAGAAGATTTTGTGCAGTCAGAATGTTTCTCCCACCTTTGTGTGGATTCCATGGATCAAACTGACATAGTAAGTCTTATATGGCCAAGACTTTTACCCATTTAGTAGTCTCATTGGCTCTGTTAAAGGGAACTGAAAAACTGAAAATCTATATACTGTATGCTATATACTATATGGTATATGCTATATAGTATACTATATTATACAGTATACAGTATATGTTATATATTATATAAAGTGTTCAGAAAGAAAATTAGATTAAACAAATATTTTTCAATTTCCCTTTGAGATTAAGGCAACAGAAATGTGCTGGTTTTATTTTTACGTTAATATTTATGTATAGCATCATCTATTTTGTCATGATAGGCTTAGACATATTATTACTTGAGGGGATAGAACTAAGAAAAATAGTTTAGGAGGTTTTCCTGGTTAGTTTTTGTCAAATTTGACACAAACCAGGATCACCAGAAAAAAAAAGATTAAACCTCAACTGAAGAATTTTCTTTGTCATATTAGGCTTGTCTGTATGCATGCCTGTAGAGTATTTTCTCAATTTATGATTGTCATGGGAGGGCTCATCCCACTGTGGCCACTGACATGCCTGGGCAGGAGGTCCTGGGATGTATGAGAAAACAGGTTGAGCTACCTTCTAGGCCATTAAGAGATTTGCCATAGCAACCTCGTGAAAATCAAATAAACCAACAGAACCTTTCTCTCTTCTCCCATTTTGGGTTCAGGAAGAAGATTAAAAAGTGTTTGTGTTATTATATATGTATGTATTTGATTTAAACCTATGTCATATTGTGGTTTTATGTGTTACTGCCCCTAAATACTCAATATTTAATTCTCTTTACCCACAAAATAATAGTAGATATATCTTTTATTAACTCCCAGGGACATTTGCACAAACACACATGTCTTTAGAAATAGACATATGTCATTGTCAACATGTAACTTTGTTGTAAGTATCCAAGAAGTGCCACTTACAGGTGGTGGATAACTATTATAGGCTTTGTAAAAAAAAAGAGGCTTAAAACCATGTTTGTGTGTGCACATGACTGTGCATGCCCACATGTGTGTGTGTGTCTGCATGTGCCTATGCATACCTGCACATTTGCATGTGCATGTGTGTATTTCATCTGTATGGTTTTCCACGTGTAGCCTGTTAGAAGGGGGGCCACCCACATCCCTGAAAGTAGCCACTCACCTAAGCTGTGTAAGGAGGCCTCATAAAGTCATTGGTTCCTTGGAGTGAGCAGGGAGTGAGGTTTGGTGGGGTCATGCCTACATTTGCTGTTGGCTCCTTAGATGCATTTCTCAGGAATCAGTTTATCCTGCCACCTCGAGAGTTCCAGGGGTGAAACTCATGTCCTCAGGTCTGTGTGCAAGCTCCTCTATCCACTGTGCCATTTTATCGCCCCCAAAGTGAGATTGTTTTGTTCCACACAGGCATTATGTTTTAGTTTTTACAATAAAACACCATAGATTAGCAAGGGAAGCTCAAGTGGGTTTTGTGTGCTGATTTAGCCATGTCCTTTCACCCCTGCCTGTTGACTGACTCAGCATCACCTGTTTCTGACAAGTGTGGAAGCTAAAATCTTACTTTGCCATAGGGAGCATGCTCAGATTCTTAAGAAAACAAATGGAATATAGAGCACTGGGTTTATGATAAGCACGACTTTACGGACAACGACGAATCCCTTGTGCCTGTAGGCTGTTATTTTACCAAGTGCAGGGAGCTTGGTAACCTCAGCAGGTTGGCATCATTGTCATTCTCCTCACTGTATCACAAGGTTAAATGCACATCAGCACTACCATTCGGGATCAACTGGTGCTCGAATTCTAGACTTCACGGCCCCACAAGCTGTGGCTGGAGATAAGAAACTCTGTTATTCCATAAGGTCTGTTTCGCTGAGCACGTAGAATGATATTTCTCTTCCAGTGGAAAGAAATATCTTTTTTTCTGGGAAGCCTGCCTTATCTTGTCTCTTAAAAACATCTCCTACCACCCTTGCTGTCAATTACTTCCTCTCTGTTTGGGGGCATTGTGCAATACCCGAATGACTTAGTATTGGGTTTTAAAATTTTTTGATTTTATTAAGAATTTACGTGTTTAATGTAGAACTTTGAGGTTTGTTTCCCCAGACACATTCCATTTGTTTCTCTGTGACCAACAAGTGTATGATTTCTGTCTGCATAGTGTCCAGCTATGTTTTAGATCAACATCAAATAATCTCCCACATTTTATAAATATATGTGTATGCATAGATTTCTATATGTAAATATACATACATACATATACAGTGAACTTAGATATTTCATTCCATAGTGGCTTTATATCTATATTCATTGATGCAACATCATCAAGTTCATCTTGAATACACCAATTTAAAAACCATATAAAGACACAATATCAGAACTGAAAGATAAGGCAGTATAAACAGTTATAATTTCATTATCTTTACAAAATAAGGCAGTGAGGTCTAGTGTGGTCACAGGACATTAGCTGATAAGTAATATCACACCACAGTATGCATGCATCCTGCAGATATAGACATACATACAGGCAAAAGAGACATAAATTCTGGATAAAGTAACAGAAGCAGATACAATACTGATAGAGGTTTTACAGAAGGTAAGATGAGATGGGAAACAGAGAAAGTAAAATCCTCCCAGAATAAGAATGAGGACAGAAACTGCCTCATTCAGAATCAGAGTTGAAGCTGTACCTGCACATGGCAGGAAGGACCCCAGAACTGTAGAGCTTTAGTGACTTACTGAGGGGGAGACATGGCTTCTACACAAGTGAGGAAAGATTAAGACTGGATTGCATCTATTGAGGAAAGCTTGCAGTCACAGGCTGCCTTCCACAGGACAAAGGGAAGGGCTGGAAGGCAAGTTGTATTGGACAGAGAACAACAGACACATCACGGAGGTGAAGAGAAGCCACAGCAGCCCTGATGTTACAGGGAGTACTATCTGAGCAGTGTCAAGGCTATACAATGTTGACGGGTTAATGGAGACTGGGCTCAGCTCTGAACCTCCTGTGCTTCAAAAGAAGAAAAATGAAGATTAAGTCTTTGGACATTTTATCTGTCCAAGAATTTTTTTTTTAAGTCTGGGATAAAATCCTGAAAGAGTTTTGTTTCTGCATATAATTAATTCCTATAGAACTGGGACATTAGAATCTATCAAACAATGCTTTGAGACCTTGGACAACCGGCAGATGGGATTGTGATCATAGACACGTAGCATCCCGGAGCAGTTTCTAGACAGCCAGATGGAAAGAAACGGAGCTTTGTGGCTTTGATGAATCAAGGAAATAGAATCCAGGTTCAAGGAGCTCAGAGAGAGCACAGCAGCTTGAGCCTGGGGGTCAGAGAACCCGAGAGAACAAAACTGTAGGCAGAGAGCTGAAGATGATAGAATTTACTTGTGATAACAATAACAACTTCTGAGGGTCAGGAGGGACAAGAGTCTGAATTCATAGTCAAAGTCGAGCTTATATCACACAGGAAAGTAGATGGGACTCACAGATCATTCTGTTATAGGTAGAGAGAAAAATTAAATCTATTATAATAAAAATCTACCATCACCCCCAAGAAAAACTTAAAAGTCAGCTTTTCTGAAATGATCTGATTTGACTTAAGGCCCACTCTGTGAGATGGAATTCATGCTTGGGTGACCGAGAATCAGAGAGTAGATAGCCCGGGAATCCAGGTAGTACCAAACACCACTGTTCTAAAACGAAACAAACAAACAAACAAATAAAAATAGCAACAGAATGAGTCCTAATGGCACTCTGCTGTACTCATATCATGAGAGATGCTTTCTTCAGCAGCAGACAGGATCAAAGAAATATAGAGACCTCCAATCAGACATTATGCAGAGAGTAAGAGACTTCGAAACACTCAGCTCTAAATGGGGTGTCTCCATCCAATCCCCTAGAGCTCAGGGAACACTGTGGAAGAGGAGGCAGAAAGAATGTAAGACACAGAAGAGATGGAGGGCACCAAGGAAACAAGACCCTGTAAATCAACATGAACAAAGCACATATGAACTCACAGAGACCGAGGCTGCACGCTCAGGGCCTGCATGGGTCTATAATAGGTCCTTTGCGTGTATAGTATGGCTTCCAGTGTAATGAGTTTTCTTTGCTTTTGTTTTTTTAATTTTTATTGGTTATTTTACTTATTTACATTTCAAATGTTATCCCCCTTCCTGGTTTTCCCTCCAACCCCCCATCCTCTCCCCTCCCCCTGCTTCTATGAGGGTGCAAGCCCACCCACCCACCCACTCCCACCTTGCCATCCTAGCATTCCCCTACACTGTGGCATCAAGCCTTCACAAGACCAAGGGCCTCCCCTCCCATTGATGTCAGATAAGGCCATGCACTGCTAGGATTCCTGAGTGTGCCAACATTTGAGTCTGTTTCTTGTGCCTTCTCTTGGGATCTTTTTCTTCTGTTCATTTGTCTTGTCAATTTCAATGTGTTCATTTTTATTTTATCTTATTATATTTTATTACTGTCCCTTAGGAGTCTATTTGTTTTTTAATGAGCGACAGAGAATGAGTGGATCTGGCTGGGAGGGAGGGTAGGAAGGAGCTGGGGGGAGTAGGGGGAGGGAAACTTGTCAGGATATATTATTCTATGAGGAAAAGAATCTATTTTCAATAAAACAGAAAAAAAGAAATCAAACAGAATTTTAATTGAACTCTTCAAAAGTGGGTAACTGAAAATCTCACTCAAAAATATAAAAATGTCAGAAAGCTTCTGGGTAGGTTGAGAGGCTAGGTCACCCTTGGTTGGGATGATAACACTAGTCTCTTGTCCTGCGAAGGTAATAGCTGCGAGTGAAGGACACACACCAGATGAGTCTCCACAGAGAAGCCTGTGGCCAGCTGTACCATGCAGATCTGGATGAGGTCAAGAGAAACTTCCAGAAGGTGCTTCCTCTCCCCTACTCACAACAGTGTTGTGGGAACAGTGAACTAAAGAGAGATAGGAAAAAGGCAGGGCTACAGGCGTGTAGCACCTCAAACAGTGAGATGTGGAGTCAGCATGGGCTGTGGAGATGAGGACCCTGAAGGGAGTGCCAGGGGGAAGGAAGCATTCTGTGATTCCCCTGGGTGTGAGCCTTGGACTTAGAACCCCGATCAAGAAAATGCGAGCACTCAGCAAATTCGGAACAGCAATGAATAGGGGCTATCAAAGAGCACCACTCTACACCCAGGGCTACAGAAATGCAGTTTGGATTTCACTGGAACTCAGCCTGCTCACAAATCTACTTACATCTATGTGTCCAAGTTTGAAGAAGAGTGACAGACTGTGCTTCCTTCATTAGTGAGACAGTATAAAAAAAGGGGGAGTAACTCAAAACACCCAACCAACCACCAAAGAAGACAATGCCTGCTATAAGGTTTTCTATTTTATTTTCACTCTGTCTTTGCTACTGCACTGTTTCTTATGTTGCTTCATGTTCTTCTGCATCCATTTCCCCATGTGGCCTCTGCTCTTCTGCACACACACAACTCACAGACTTCCCCTCTGTTCGAACGTCACCTCCTCTTTCTTTCTTCCCCGTCTCTTTCTCTTTCATTCCTGACTAGAACTTTCTACAGTTTTCTGTGGATCCTAACACTTTTGAAGCCCGCCTCTCTCTCCACACTTGCATTTCCCTCCTTGCTTTTTTTCCTCATTTAATCTAATATAACCCATTTTTTCTTCCTTTCCTAACTTTGGTGTCTAATATCTTAGTGAACAGTGAACTAACTTTGTTTCCTTACCCTTTAATAATGATTGAAGTTTAAAGAATAGCTGTCTTTAACTATTATAATACTTTCATAGTGGATGTCTCTGTAAACTGTGGTTGGTGGATATTTAATATTCTTCTCTAGGAGCGCTGTTGAGAGCTGGGTCTAGCACTAACAGCATGTAGATTGAGGGCTTAGCTACTGAACTATACCATCAGTCTATGAAAGATACTTCCACCTCACTACTGTCTATTTCTATATCACAAATAGTTCCACTAAATAAAGCAGAAAAACGCAACTGACAGAATAATCCCAGATGCACAAGGACCGGTGCAAAATAACAGAAAAGTTAGAAATCAGAAAATGAGGATTCCTTTAAAGGGCACCAATTGTACAGGAATAAATTCCAATGTCAGTAAATTAGATAGTTAAAAGTAATAACTGTAAGGCAGTTTAACAAGATGAAAGGATAAAACAAATTGCCTTCTGATCTAAGGAAGGCAATGCAGGGTGTGGAAGAAGGACTCAGTAACAAAATAGACATATTGAAAGAAACCCATTGAACTTTTAGAAATGAATAGCTTACCAAGTCAAATTACAGAATCATTTAAGCCCCGATAGTCAGAAAATTTTATAAAACACTTGTTACAGAAACTCAGATATAATATAACCTCTATCTAAGAAACTCCTACACAGACAATTGAAATGAGAATAGTAATGATTTTTTTAGAAAACACACTGGGACCTTTATGAAATGTCCAGAGTCAAAGTATTATAAAAAATAATTTGTCATTCACATTACTTATAAAAGCAAACACAACTATTTCAAACCAAAAACAGAAAATAGGATAAGAATCATGACAGAAAGGTTTACTACTTTAAGTTAGGGCCAAAAAGATAGCTCAGCACATAAGAGTGCTAGCCACCAAGCCTGATGACCCAAATTCAACCCCTGGGACCCACATAGTTAAAGAAGAGAACCAATTACCACAGGCTGTCCCCTAACCTACACATAGGCACCATGATACATATATGTGTGTGTGATTAAAATAAATTAATGTGATATTAAGCGTTGGCTCACTGCAAAAGAGTGGGCATAGAGCAAACAGCCAGAATTATAACATTATTACTTTCCAAGTAAGAAAGAAACTTTAAGGACTTTCTAAATTAAAATTTGTCTTCTAAAAACAGAAAAGAAATAATTGGAGGACTAGATAAAACTGGAGGGATTTTCTATCATGAGCAAGCTGTGGCAAAACACTAAAAACCATGTGAGCAAGTGCCATGTTAATGGTGAAATACTGTCTATTATCATTTTCAGCATAAGGAAGAAATGCAAGGACTTCTAATTTTCTAATATTTTCAGTGATGGACTAGCATCCAAAGATTGGGGAATATGTAGATGTCATAAAAGATCTAAAGAGAAATAGAAACTTTATAAAACCAATGAGTGATAGGACTAATAATTCATAAAAATTATAGACATACCAGCACTATTACACTCTGATATGACAGTATTTAGGAATAATAACATAAAGAAATATCTCTGGGGAAAAAAAGGTTTGATGTGCATGAATACCAATAGTGAGAATGTTTTGCCTACTCTTTCTAATTTATTTTTATAACATGGGATGTCAACAGTATTCTATTTCTCTCTGGGCTACATATGAATATTACCATTTCACAGTCTTTAGACACAGTGACATGGCAGAGAAGTCTATGCTTTTCTTCATTGATGTGAAAGCTTCAGTATATAAGGTTCATGGAAGGAAACAAAAGATTATTGTAAAGTAATAAATAAGTCATGCTTCCTTCAAATAAGATTTCCTTTTCCCAGTCTGATTTTTGTAATGACTTAGACTTGATGCTTTTTGGCAGAAACTTACAAGAACTCAGTTTGATTGGTGAGTTCAATAGGGACTGTATTTTTCCCATTCATTAGGAGATACTATAGAATTTCTGTGTCACATTGCTGGGTGCAATGGCTATATGGGAAGAGAAGCAACTATTTTGCATCATGTCCTTAGGAAGCAAAGGAACTCCTCCACCACCCCTGATTTTGTATATTACTGTGTAGGTGCACATACACCCCAGCATGTGGGCCAGGAGGTCAGAGAACATTTTGTGGTAATCTCCTTCTAGCTTTACATGAATCCCCGGTGATCGGCCTCAGGCTGTCAGGCTTGTGTGGCAAGCTCTCTACTGGCTGCTACCGTCTCACTGGTCCTTGTACCTATTCTTAATTAATGTCTAGCATTCAACAGTGTCTTTTGTTTATAATAATTTGAGGAACTTATCAACAAGTATTTACCGAATAAAGCATTAAAGCAGGCTTAAAGGTGGATGTATTACTTAAAATTTATACAACTAAAAAGTGTTGAATTTGATATCATGTTAAGAATCTCTTGGAGTTACTGATTCATGTACACACAAGTCTTGTATCTTCAATGGGAACATGGGCATAATATGACGGCAAACTCATATGAGCTTTAATTTTCTGAAGACGTTTAAATAAATTGGGTCAGCTTTTCCTAACAGAGGAAGGATCCAGGAAAGTGAGTAGAGAACCATCATTATCTGGGGCTTGTGCAAACTGAGGCATCATCAATTTGCCCATTTTTTAATTTATATTAGCAGAAGAAAAATCTAATTTTGCTTTAATCATAAAATATCTTTTCTCTCATTCCTATTTTATTATATTTTCTTTTTTATTTTTTATGAAATTATTTGACTCACTGTTTGTAAATACCAGTTTTTAATTTCAGAATTATACAACTCTATTTTATAGGAGCAGACAGCTTGAAGAGAAACCAGGCAAAGTAATTTTAAACTAAAAAATGTTTTCTGAAACATGACATCAATTGTGTAGAACAGAAAGAAGCTATTTTTCTGGGATGTCAAACTTTCATTTATAACCCTGTGTACAATTTAATGCTGATCATCTCCAGTCATGTACACTTACACATACAGGGACTATGAACTGCCTTCTTTTCTCTTCCTGTCAGATATTGTGTATTTGACAACAGCATTGATCTTAAGTACGCAGCACACAAGTCAGCTGAGAGCTGATGGCTGCTGACACCTGCAATTAAGAACTGTCAGCATTTCTGCTGTTCCTTTATGTAGAGAACCTTTTCTTCCTTTGTTGTAATAGTTCTTAGTCATTTTGGAATTATAATTTCTTTTGTGACTGAGACTTTTCAAAATAGGAAAGCTCTGTTAAATTCTTATAAATACACAAGAAACAACTTACATATATAATCCATGAAACATGAAAATGGTGGAAGTTTAAAAAAAAAAACAAGGTATGAATCGTGGATCAACTTCAGCTTTGGCAGGTTTCTATCTGTTGTGATGGGTATAAGATGGAATCTTGAACATTTCTTAAAGTGCTTTGCGGCCATTCAAGATTCCCGTGTCGAGAATTCTCTAATTCTGTACTCCATTTTTAATTAGGCTATTTGATTTGTTGGTGTCTAACTTTTTGAGTTCTTTATATATTTTGGATATTAGTCCTCTGTTGGATGTAGGGTTGGTGAAGATCTTTTTCCATTCTGTAGGCTGCCATTTTGTCCTATTGATGGTGTCCTTAGCCTTCAGAAGCTTTTCAGATTCATACGGTCCCATTGATTAATTGTTGATCTTAGTGTCTGAGCTATGGGTGTTCTCTCTTCAGGAATTTGTTACCTGTGCCAATGTATTCAAGGCTATTTCCCACCTCCTCTTCTATTAGATTTAGGGTATAAGGTTTTATGTTGAGGACTTTGATCTACTTGGACTTGAGTTTTGTGCAGGGTGATAAATGTGGATCTATTTGCATTCGTTTACATGTAGACATGCAGTTAGTCTAGCATCATTCATTGAAAATGTTTTCCTTTTTCCATTTGGCTTTTTTGTCAAAAAGTAAGACTCGGAGGTGTGTGGGTTTATTTCTGTGTCTTCGATTCAATTCCATTGATCAAACTGTCTGCTTTTATTCCACAAGATCCAGCTATACATTTCCTGGGCATATATCTCAAAGATGCCCCATTATATCACAAGGACACTTGCTCACTATGTTTCTAGCAGCTTTATTCATCATGGATTCATCATGGTCAAAAACTGTATGTCCCTCAGCTGAAGAATGGATAACGAAAATATGGTGCACCTGCACACTGGGATGCTATTAAAAACAAACCATCATGAAATCTGTAGGCAAATGGATGGAACTAGTAAACATCATACTGAGTGAGGTAACCCAGACATGCCTGGTTTGAACTCACTATAAGTGAACATTAGCAATAAAGTACAGAATAACCATGCTACAATCCACAGACTCAAATAAACTAAGTAATTAGGAAGGCCCAAGGGAGGGTATGTGAATCTCACTCAGAAGGAGAAATAAAACAGACATTGGAGGTGGATGGAGAGGGAGAACTGGGTGGGAGAGGGGATGAGGAGGGAATGGGGATGGGAATCAGGTGTGGGGAGAGGGATCGGAGAGACAACAGAAATTGATGGTGGGGGGGGGGGAATTTCTGGGACTAGCAGGAGATCTGTGACTGGGAAGGCTCCTGGGAGTCTATGGGGGTTACTCTAGTTGAGACTCCTAGTAGTTGAGGACATAGAGACTGAAGTGGCCACCTCCTGTAGCCAGATGGGACTTCCAGTGGAGGGAGGGAGACATCAACCCAACCACAACCCCTTGAATGCAAATTTGTCCTGCCTATGAGATATGCAGGGATAAAGATGGATCAGAGATTGAGGGAATGGCCAACCAATGACTGGTTCAACTTGAGACTCATCCCATAGAAAAGAGTCAACCCTGACACTATTAATGATACTCTCCTACGCTTGCAGACAGGAGCCTCGCATAACTGTCTCCTGAGAGGCTTCATCTAGCAGCTGATGGAAACAGATGCAGAGACCCACGGCTAAACATCAGGCTGAGCTCAGAGAGTATTGTGGATGAGTGGGGGGCAGGACTGAGCAAGTCAGAGGGGTGATGAACACCACAAGAAGACCTACAGAGTTGACTTACCTGGGCCCATGAGGACTCAAAGAGACTGAACCACCAACCAAAGAGCGTGCAGGGGCTGGACCTAGGCTCCTACACATTTGTGGTAGATGTGAAACTTGGTCTTCATGTAGGTCCCCTAACAACTAGAGTTGGGGCTGTCTTTGACTCTGTTGTCTGCCATTGGATTCCCTTTCTCTACCTGGACGGCCTGCTTAGGCATCAGTGAGAGAGGATGTGCTTAGTCCTGCTGTGACTTGATGTCTCAGGGCAGGGTGCTACCCAAGAGGGTCTATTTTTTCTCTGAGGAGAAGGGAGAGAGTAATTGGGAAAAGCTTTTGTGAGGGTGAGACTGGGAGGATAGAAGCTGTGTGTTTGTGTGTGTGTGTGTGTGTGTGTGTGTGTGGGCTGAGACTGGGATATAAAGCAAATAAGTACAAAAATCAATGAAATAAAAAATTCTTACAGTGGGGGTTTTGAAGCATGTTTTCTCTAATCTTATTACAAACAAATTTTTCTCTTTAACACATTTTGTTTTTAAGTAAAGAAATATTTTAAAGATTTACCTACACACAAGTCTACCTATGATAAGACCCATCTCCTGTTTTTCAATTGTGTTTAACTTTTTCAATTGACTCACAGTCATTTTACTAAAATTTTAAAATAAAGTCCATGGGACCACAGGATCGTGGATTCTCTGTCTCATAATGTTTTGTTAGTTTATTTTCTTCTTCTTCTTCTTCTTCTTTTTAGCTTATACGTTCTGCCTCCATGTCCTAATCTGCTAAATGAGAGCATTTGTCCTTGTGATTTCTAACCCATATCTATCCATAGTATTAAGCCAGTCTTTTAAATTATGATATAATTAAGAACATATGTTCCTAGAAAAGTAATGAGAACACAGATGTTAATTGTAGAAGATTTTGTGGCTCAACACTAGTAAAGTCAGCATGCTGTTCAACTATTATCTTGTCACCCAAATTATTAAAAATAAATCTACAGTTAGAAATTTTTCTGTGTTGCTGAGAATGAGTCCAAGACAGGAAGCTTTTAGTAGCTGACAGCCTTTAGTAGCTGCTAACAATTACTAATTTAGTCAGCACGATCTTACTCTTTATTGTTGGAGATGAAAGAATACAGAGTAACCCCAACCAGCAGGGGACAGTTCAGATTGGACTGCCGGTAACACAGTTTAAGTGAGTAAGTATAAAATCTTCCATGCTTGTGGTCTATAGTCATGTTAGAACTGTAGATTACTATAATACACAAGCAAGAGTTTGTCTGTACAATCTTCACAGGACACTGGCTGCGCTCATTGGTATGATATTTATTTGGTGAGTTGAGGTTTAAATGTGTAGCTTTTTCATGTCTTTAGGAGAGTTCTTTATAATTCCAAATACCACATTTTTTCCAAATCAAACAGAACCATGATTTCTATGTCAAAATTTAGAATAAAACTCATGTTATTTGAAACTTTTTTTTTTTGGTCACATTTAAACTCATCAAAGAGTTATAGTAGTGTCAGGGTTTGAATTCCTTACGGAGTCCAACATTTCAACAATTATAAAGTATTGACTAGTAGGTACTAAGTTAGAGATAGTTAGGTAAAAGAAGTCTTGGTGTACTATTGTATGGTAGAACTAGAGATAATGATGATGTTTTTATACTAAGCACAGTTTGGCTGGCCTTTTTTAAAAAAAACCTCACCAATCTGCAGCCAAGATTTGACCTGTTCTGTAGTTTCACCACAGGTTTAAGCCTGAAAGAGCTTGTTAAGGTCACTTGGTTGCTGTCAGTCTCTCCCGCCTTCACACAGCCACCTTCTCCAGTTCTTTACTGAGTGTACTTCTCTGTAAGAAGTTCACAATACAGTAGCTTATATCTTCAAAGCCAGCAGGAGAGAAGAGAATCTCATAGCCAGACTATATCATAAGCAGTATCAATCATATATCAGGATTTTCTAGAGCAGTGGTTCTTAACCTGTGGGTCATGGTCCCTTTGGGGTTGAATGACTCTTTCTCAGGCACTGCCTAAGACCTTGTAAAACACAGACTTTTATATTATTATTCATAACAGCAGAAATACAGTTATGAAGCAGCAACAAAAATAATTTTATGGTTTGGGGTCACCACAACATGAGGAACTATATTAAAGGGTTGCAACATTAGGAAAGTTGAGAATCACTGATCTAGAAGAACAGAAATGAGAGAGAGAGAGAGAGAGAGAGAGAGAGAGAGAGAGAGAGAGAGAGAGAGAACACTATTGATTTATTAGAGTGGCTTACAGGCTGTGGTTCAACTAGTCCATCAATTGCTGTGTATCAACAGAAAGTCCAAGAATTTAGTAGTTGTTCAGTCCATGAGACTGGATGTCTCTGCTGGTCTTCAGCATATGTCAGAATCCCGAAGAAGTAGGCTTTAATGCCACTGAAGGAATTAATTTTTCAACAAAAGGAAAAGCAGGCAAAGAAAGAGCTTCCTTTCTATAGGCTGCCAGCAGAAGGTGTGGCCCAACTTAAAAAGGGATCTTCTCACCTCAAAAGATCTGATTAAAAGTGGGTCTTCCCACTTTAAATAAATTAATTAAGAAAAAAATCCTTCACAGGTGTGCCTAACTGCTTGGGTCTTAGTTAATCCCGCATGTGGTCAAGTTGAGAACCAAAAAATAGCTATTCATCACAAACATCTCAGTTTTACTCTGTGCTACTCTTGGAAGCAAGTAATGGGTCTTGTTCACATGAAAGGCAGAGAATCATACAGAGACATGAACACCAGAGAAGCAGAGACAATGATAGTGAGCACACAAATCTCTCACCATTGTTGCATGACTTTCCTACAGAGAGATAGGAGCAAATATCTATTCATCCCACATAGGGCTTCAATGACAGAACAAAGACTGATGAGTATCAGAATCGTCTTGGTGATTTAGTCGAGTATATTGGACCTATTTACAAAGCTTGAGTGAGAGAGTACTTAGAAGTACAAAGGCAGCTGCATCACCGAAAGCCCACTTCAGCACGGTGTTGGTGAAATTCACTGTATAGCCCTGAAGCTCCCTACCTGACCTGCGGGCAGCCCAGAAAAGTAGATCTCTCTCCCGGCTGATCCTTTGATGATCATATCATCTTTGGGAAGGGCCAGCCTTGTGACTCTTAGAAATACCAGCTTCCTGGGGCTTGTATGTTTTGCTTGTTTGCTGTTTTTTATGAGCCTTCCTCCTCACTAAGAAGAAATGTTTAGACGGAGAGAAAACTGCTATACAAACAGAAGCACAGAATGTTTATTCTCAAGAATCCACCTTCAAGGTCATGATCTTTGCAAGTTTGGTTACCTTGACGCTTTGTTACACACTTTCAGATATCCTTACAGCTTGCAGTTGCAGCAGGATATAAGATACGTATCTTATGGCTTTCTATGTCATTATTTTATATAATTTTTATATAATCTCATCTATGAGGAACTGTTACTATAATTATTTCACAGTGGAAAAAATTATGATGCAGACGAAAGTAGAAAAGTAATCATATAAAACCAGGAATCAAGTACAAACGATTTCCTCTGATGCTCTTCTTTAGCATTTAAGTAGCATTCCACCCAGGGCAAAATAAACAAACAAATAAACAAACAAATGAATTTCTCTATAAATGATAGAAAGACATAGAAATTATCACTCCTTATATATTGCCTATGTCAAAAATAGAAAGATTATTGAATATTTAATATTTATCAAATGCTACTGAAAATTCAAAATATAACAAAAATTAGCCCACCATACAATGTATTAATTTAATATCTAGCAATCAATTCACACACAAAACTTAATATCTAATTTTACTAAAAGCAAAAAAGAAACAATGAAATAACTTGTAAACATAAGAATTTTCTACAATTGTTTATAAATTCATTGAAAATTTGATTAATAGTATCAATAGTTTTGCTCTTAGAAGCTGAAAATATAATTTTTCTTCTCATTGCTTCTCATTGAGAAGAAACAACCCTATCATAAAACCAAATGACAAAAAAATGTTTCCACTCACTTGTGTTATCAGAACAAAAGGCAAAAAACCCAAAACAACAACAATAACAACCCCCTCCCCCATCAAAAACACCAGAAAGAAACCACAAAGATTTTATTCTTGTTCACAATTCTGCTACGTATAAAGAAAGTTCAACCTTGAGGACATCACAGCCTAAGGCCTGGTGAGACAACTCTTCTGAAGACATGACAGCCAGGAGGCAAAAGGAGAGTCTAGGGCATGGAATTTAAAATCTCTTCTCCTCTCCCCTCTTCTTTAATCCTTTGTGTTCTTGGTACATGCACTGGCTACTTTTAATATCAACTTGACCCAAGCCATTGGGTCATTTTGGGAAGAGGGAACTGAGAAAATATCCCAACTAGGTTGGCTTGTGGGCAAACCTGTAGTATATTTTTTTGATTGAAGATTGATGTGGGAGGGGCCAGCTCACTGTGGAAGCTGCCACCCCTGGGCCGGTAGACCTGGGTGCTATGGGAGAGAAGCTCAGCAAGCCTTAAGGAGTAAGCCAGTAAGCAGCATTGTACTTAAATCTGGCACAAAAAAAGAGCTCCTCTTACCCAATCCTA
This sequence comes from Arvicanthis niloticus, assembly GCF_011762505.2. Classification (NCBI taxonomy): domain Eukaryota; kingdom Metazoa; phylum Chordata; class Mammalia; order Rodentia; family Muridae; genus Arvicanthis; species Arvicanthis niloticus. The sequence continues at coordinate 22,183,018 of NC_047671.1, forward strand.
GTTTAGGGTTTAGAGTGGGAGGCTAAGCGATTCCATAAATTAACACCTAAATTGAATCCTCTGGGGTATGAGATCTTAGCAACATATTTACCTTCCAAGAGCTTTATTTATTATTACTCTCAATGGCCATCTACTTGTCCCTTGGTAAATACAGTGCCATTACCAGAAATTCCATAATTAATCCTTCATCTTTCTGAAATTATTTCATATGCTTCTTTGCTTCTATTAAATGTTAGAAGAGAGTGTTTCATAAAATTTGATCAAATTGTACACTAGCATCTGAAGATAAGATCTGTGCTCTTTGTTTTCTTTGAATTGCAAAGAAATCATTACTCAAGTGTTAAACAGAGACTTTTCTATAATCCACATATGAGGAAAACAAAAAGGGGCACTATTCAATTTGTCTTCCCAGTCTTTGTCATTATCCTCTATACCGATGGCTACTTCCCCTCATCCACTTGAAAAGCAACGGATGGCTGGAGATTTTCATTCTTCTACATTTCAACATTGTCTTGAATGACTCAGTGTCAGGTCAGTGCAGACGCCCACAGAGAACCCTTCCTCTCTGCTCTGTATGGTCCCCATCTTCAAAGGCCTCTTCTCTTCCTCTTTACTCTGTAGTGTTAGGGTATGTGATTCACCAAAGAATGAGACCCCAGATTCAAATAGTATGCAATGAAAAGAGCATCTACTCTGCAGAGATCCAGCATGCAGGGTCTACAAGCCATCGGGATGGAAGACAGAGGTGTAGACTTTGCAGGGTCAATTTAAAGCCTGTTAGGGTAGGACAGGTAACGTTTATGTTTTCCCTTTGATTGGTTGCTTTTGTCTCCAGGTATAGATGCCTATGTGATTGGTTAAGGCTCTGGGGGATTTGGGTGGCTTTAAGGAACCATTATTGATGAACTCTTCTTGGCTCAGGCTTGATTCAGGCCAGGTAGGAAGACAGTTCCTGATTGGCTACCTGTGAGGGGTGGTTTTTTGTTTTTTGTTTTCCTGGAATTGACTTAATTTGGACTTCTGAGTTCTTGGAAACAGAAACTAAGGCCTAATCACCCAAACTGCCAGTTTGCAGCCTGTCATGGAGTCAGCCTGGCTCTGGCCAACTCAGTCCTCTCAATAGTTATTGTACAGCCTGAATACATTGTTTTCTAAATTGTTCCACATCCAACATCTGTCTTCCAACACAGGCCACAGGTTCCTCTCCCTGATGCTGTTTGGTTACTCTGACGATTCTTGGACTCCAAGGCTTCTATTTCCCTGAATCCTTTAGCTGTACTGCTTGTTTGAAGTTTGCTGCTTCCCCATGAAGTCCTCTTACTTTATTGAATGTCTGGAAATTCCTACATCCTCCTCCGTAGTATTTGTGTATGTACAAGTTTCATCAACTGACTACAGATTTTCCACAGATATAATGCAATGAATATTTCAAATAGTCAATCTAGAAAAACTTCATTATCAGCAACCACAAGGAGACCTTCAAACTTGCCTCAGTTTCTCTTTAATACAACTTGTTTTTTCCCCTGTCAATATATATTTTCCTGTCCAAAAACTAATTTTAACTCAATAGCCTTTTCTACCCCACAGAGAACAGAAGCAAGGAAGGCTGAGCTCTTCCTTTACTCTCCAAATCTATATATTGCTATGTGAACTCTAACTATTCGCGTCCTTATTTTTGTATATCAGAAGGTCTATAGCTGGGCGTGGCTGTTCACCCCTATACTTGCAGAAATGCAGAAACACATGGATTGCCATGAGTATGAGGCTAACCTAAGCCGCACAGTGAGTTCCTAAGCTTCATAGAGAGCTCCAGGCTATCAGGGGCTATGTCATATGAGACCCCATTTCTAAAAAGGGTAGGGGAAAGTGGCAAAGCCCAATAACCTGGTTTTGACTCCCATGAGGCACATGTTGGAAGGAAAGAATTGAGTCCTTTAAGTTGTCCTGCAACGTCCACACACATGCCATGGTATGTGTGCACCTGACACTAAAATAAATGATTGTAATTTTTTTAAACAAAAAGACGTCTGTCTTCAACTAGATCCCATAATCTCATCTTTCATGCTAAATATTGCTACTTCAGGTTCTGTGTGGTTCAACTCCCTTTTAATTGAATACTGGCCATCAAAATTTAAACAAGTTACGTCTTTCTCATATAAATACCTTTAGAGGTAATTGTAAGCTCTTTCTTGAAGAATAATTTAGCCACAATGAAATAGATAATAGATCTTAGCAGCACACTTGTGTACAAAAAATTAAAATAAGGCAAATCATACATTTATTCCTGAGTTATAACTGATTCAGAAAAAAAAAGAAAGAGAAAACAATAAAGGATTAAAGATAATGAGATAAAAAAACGAGGATGCAGAATAACAATAAGGAGCCCAGATATGCAGAGCGACAGGAAACGTCAAGAGTCTTATTGTATAGACTTTGGAAAATTCTTCACTAAAGACCTCCAAAACTATGCCCCATATCAATTACCAATCGGTTTATATGTATACTTATATTTGTAATATGCTCATTTTTGACACCTTTAGAAATGGCAGTCCCCAGTAAAGTTTTTAGCCTAGATTATGCAATATTGCTATTATTTGCCTGCCTTAGAAGGAGGTGAGGTTGGATAATTATTTGCTATGAGAAAAGTTTTATGCAGTTAAAATAGCAACGTTGAAACTGTGGAGCTTCACACTGGAGTTTACACTTTTACTATGGTACATATTTTTAACAGTTCTCTACCACAAAAATCAAAAAAGCCAAGGACAGAGCTAAAACTAGAGACACAATTAGTTGTATAACCCTTTTCACAACTCTATACATGCCCAATGCTCATTGAGATCCATAGACCCTGGGTCTGGTTAATTTCCGTGGGTGACAATTTTAATTTGTAAGTTTTTTTTTTTTTAAATAACGAAGTTTATCTTTTTTAAAAATAGTTTAAGTTTTAATTAATCTTTAAAAATACAGAAATAATCTTTGTAATGATGTACTTTTACTTTGTAGTAGCTTGGATGTAAAATGTCCCTCACAGTCTCAGCCTTTTGAACACTTGGTCCCCAGTTGGTGTCAGTGTTCGGAGAGGTTTTGATGGTATAGCCTTGCTAAAGAAAATGGATCACTGGGGGAAGACTGAGATTAAAAGCCTCATCCCACTTCCAGCTTGTTCTTGCTGCCTCCCGTTTGCATTTGACACATGAGCTCTCTGCTTTCTGCTGCTGCCACCATGTTTGCCTCTCCCTACCATGCTTCCCTCTGCGATGAACCCTTGTTTACCACTCTGGAATCATAAGCCAAAATAAATGGTTTTCTCCAACAGTTACTTTCTGTCAGGGTGTTTTACTACAGAAACAGAAAACTAATAAGTATTTAGAGAATAGGAAATACAGGCTTATATGTCTTTATTTCTCAATGAAATGCCCTACTAATATACTCTTGGAGAGACAGGGCATAAATGTCCCATGGGTTTCTGGGAAAAAGGTACCTTCATCGTGACTCATGGATATCTATGATTTGGTAGAATGTGATGTCAGAGGCGCTCACAAGGTAGCTGAAATAATAGCAGTGTTACATTTGTGCATAAAAAGCATCTGCCTGTGAAAATTGGTGCCAGCTTTTCCTGGCTCTTAGGCAGAACTACAATGATAATGAAATAGGAAAATAAATGAGATGCTTTTAAAACATGTGATGGTTGATCATCCATTTTTCATTTTTTAAAAAGACTTTCAATTTATTTGAAATCTTTATTTCAAAGTGTGCAGCATGAAAAATTTCCAAAGGAAAATTATGGTAGTATAATTCATAATGACCTATAAAATAACTGTACTGCAGATGGTGTCTGGATACTGCAAAAAAAAAAAATGAAACAGGAAAGATTAAATGGGTTTGGGGAGAGAAGAGCAGGGTAGAGAAGGGAATATGGGAAGGGAATATCAGCACTGAAGGTTATTTGAAAAGCTACATGGAAACCTACTACTGTAGAAGTTTCCGCATATATGTTAAAATGGAGTTACCTTTTAGAAAGGGAATAAGACCCCAGCTAGATTCCATATAGAACCCCAAATAAAACCCCAAATAAAACCCCAGCATCTTTTATCATAATATAATGAATGAGTTTTCTCTTTGGAGTTGTTGGTTAATGGGTCCTCAAACATTACAGACTATTCCCAAGACTGTTGGTTACTCCCCACAAGTTGATGGTAAAACACTATTGCTGAAGACATCACATATTTGAAATACAGAACATGGAAAAAAATCTAACTGAAGGTACATGCCTGCTATCAGAGGCCAGAAGTAGTCATCAATATAACCCAACACTCTGAGCTACTTGGCAAAATAGGTTGCGCAGGAATGGTAGGGAGGTTGAGGGAGCAACCAATCACTTATTAGATTTAAGGTCTGCTCCATGAGATGCAGCCCATACCTGACACTGTGAATGAGGCCAAGAAACCATGGCTAGATAGACCATGGGACCTGGTGGAAAACCTACAACTGTTCTGATAAATGAACATAGGAAAAAAGATTCCTAGTAATATGTTGCTATACTCATAGCTTCTTCCCGCAGATAAGAATTAACACAGAAACTAACAGTTGGCCAATATAGAGAGAATAAGAGACTCTGGAATGCTCAGCCCTAAGTTGGATGTCTGCATTTCATCCCTCATCAAGGCTCAGAGATATGTGCAGAAAAGGAACACAGTGATTGTAAGGACTATATGTGTATGACTTTAAAGAAACACTATTTTCCAGATATCACAGAGTGGATGCACATATGAACTCACAGATGATGACAGCATGTACAAGATCTATACAAACTCAAGCCGGACGGAAATCCCTGTGTGGAAAAGGGGAGGTAGGCACAAAGTCTCACTCCAGCTGGGGAGCTATTGGGATTTGATTGCTGCTGGAGACATCAAGTCAATTTTCTTTGATGGAGTTGCATCTGGTATGTTGACCACACTCCAGGGCAAGCCCTATACTCAGGAATAGTTGCCCAATAAAAACTAGATACAATGTGGTAGTCTGTTCTCTCTCTCTCTCTCTCTCTCTCTCTCTCTCTCTCTCTCTCTCTCTCTCTGTATGTGTGTGTGTATGTGTGTCTTTGAGTGGGGAATATATGAGGTCGGGTAGTTAGAAAAGTAGGGAAAAATTTGAAAGTAATTGGAGGAGGAGAATGAAAATGATTAAAATATTTTATATTGAGACTGTCAACAAACAAATAGAAACATTTTAAAGTAATAGAATGCAGATTAACTATGCTATCAAAGAGATAGGAAACATAACAATGACAGACATTTTAGAAGGCCTACTTTGAATTTCAAAGGAACAGATGAGAATTACAACATAATTAATGAGAATTGCAACATAATATAATGAAGATAAAACTATGACATTTCTTTGCCCTCCAGACTGGGAACACTTATAAAAAATATCTTGGGACCATCAGAATTTGAAAGTATGTTGGAGGAATGCACAGTTGTGTAATACACAATAGAAAGTAGCTTATATCTTGGGATTTAGTGTGATCTGAAAGTGACATTTCAGCCCCCAGGCACGCCAGAAAGTCAGCCCCCGCTACAGTTATTAGAAACCAGAAGCTTTTCACAGATACTGGAGTCTGCCAATCGCTGCACATTCACAAATAACTTTCCTATTGTCAACTCAATAAAAGAGAAAATGCCCACATTTTATTTTGTTCTTTCATGAAATAAAGGAAAAGAGTAAAACCAGAGAAGGGTAGAGGCTAATGAAAAATTCCCAACTCTAAAGTTATTTTTGTAGAATAAGGAAGTACTAGACACTTTATGTAGAAAACCACTGTTCAGAAAGAAGTAAAAAAGTATTAATATTCTTCATGAGTCTCTTTTTTTGAGCAGAACATCTATTTTCAGTGAATTACTGCTGTTGGGTGGAAATTTTAGGGCAATTTTAAGAAAAAATAGGACTTTTTACTTCACTAATGCTTCTCTGCCTTTTATCATCCTTGTATTTAGTCTTGCCATGTTTTTCTATTATTTCTTAAAAATTTCAAACACTTCCTCATCTTGAAGTCTCTTAATTAATTTTCACCTTCCCTTATATAGATTTTTCATTATTTCAATATACTTAGATACTCAATTTTACCAATTTTTACTACATTAACCCAGACAAATTTTTTGTTTTAATTTTTTAAAGCTTTTTAGCATGGTGTTTTATGTTAATGGATTTTTTTTTCCAAATGGAATCATCTCTGCTTTTCTATTGGCCAATGGGATCTATTAGAAGATGGTCCCAGTGAAAGCCTGCTTCTCTAGTAGCAATCTCCTTTGGTCAACCCCATTACCTCTGTCACTAGAGACTTGCTCCCAGTGAACAGCTGAATACAGGAAGAGTGATATATCACCCATGAGACTGCTACAACAACAGTGTAATCAGTGCTATCAATGTAGACTCACTTAGGAGAGAGTCAGGCCTTAAAACTTGTAATTAAAATATAAGTATACCACCTTTTCTTTCCCCTTTTCTCCACTCAGCCCATCCCATGTCCCCTCTCTCCAACTCTACCATGTCCCTCCCACTCCCTAATTGATAGTCTTTTTTCCTGTGATTACTACTGTTAAACATATATGCATAAATATATAAATATAATCTGCCGAGTCTGTTTTTGTTTTTGTATGTGTATGGCTCAGGGATTTTTATTGGATATCCAATCAAGGGGTCTTGTCTTCTCCCTCTCTTAGCTGTCATTAGGACTTCTTTATCTAGGAGTGGAGGAACTCCCCCTGCCCCCCGAACTTCTGCATCAGCGTGTCTGTGGATACTGGTTTTGTTTTGGTCTTGTTTTATTTAGTCATTTCTAGAAGAGGTCTCACAGAGGATCTCCTGGGATTTGGTCCTTACAATCTTTCTGCCCTGAGGTCTGCAGCATCCTCTGAGCTACAGATGCAGAAGCTGTGCTGCAGATGTTTCCATTGGGGCTGTTGATCTCTGCCTTGTGTCCAGTTATGGTTTTTCTGTAATGGTTTTCATTTTCTGTAAAGAGCTTTGGAGCAGCCTTGTGGAAAAGCTAATGTTTAAAAGAATGAAAACTTCCTGATCACAGCTGAAGAATATTCTACCTTTCTTACAAAAATTTCTGGAAAGGTCTATGAGACCTTAGAATGCTCTCTCTCTCTAAGTAAATTTATATATACAAATATTTTAAGACTCTAGATTATCTTGATGCTTCTGTTCTTTTATCTTCCATATATATGCTAAATTATATTTAATTTTCTTCCTGTTTTTACCTTTTTGTGCTTTCTTGTGACATTTTCTTTCTCTCAAATTAATTACTAGTATTAAGTTTTATCAAAGTTACTAGTTTCTTCAGAGAGGCAAGCTTGTTTCTTCCGGATTTGTAGTATCTCTTTTGTTTCCTTGATTATACTCTCTCTCATTGTCTCCTTCCTCTATTCTTAGTGGTTTTTATGGTTTTAAAAATGCATAGCTCAAATCTTACTCCAAAGCCTTTGCATTAATTTTCAGCCTTTCAACAGTCAACATTATGGATTTCTAAGAACCGTTTCAGTATATTTTATAATTTTGACACGTTTTGTTCTTATTATAATTCAAGTATAAATGTTTTCATTTTCATTATCCTTTGACATAATAATTGTTTAAAATTTAGAACCCTCCAGAACACTTACTCTTAATGAATAAACACCATCTAGCAATGAGCCTACATTACCTTTTGCTAGTGTCAAAAATGATGGGCTACTCACACTGGGAGTACTAATGTCTTTTCTCCCCCAGCCGCAGCACTTTCTAGCACCATAGAAACTAACCAGTGGGAGATGGTTTCCTGGCCAATTCTAGACTGGTTTCTTGATATCCCGCAACTGAAGTGTGTGGTGTCTTCAGTACAAGCATCGGACCTTCTAGTTATCATGGGCAACCCAGAGCCAATCTCCCAAGTTATTTGCACATGCATGTTCACATGTATGTGTGTGTGTCTGTCTCTCTCTGTCTCTCTTTCTGTCTCTCTCTGTCTTTCTGTGTCTCTCTCTGTCTGTCTCTGTGTGTCTTTCTCTCTGTCTGCCTCTGTCTCTCTCTGTCTCTCTCTCTGAGTGTGTATGTCTCTGTCTGTCTCTCTCTGTGTATGTCTCTGTCTGTCTGTCTCTGTGTGTCTTTCTCTCTGTCTCCCTCTGTCTCTCTCTCTGAGTGTGTATGTCTCTGTGTGTCTCTCTCTGTGTGTCTCTCTCTGTGTATGTCTCTGTCTGTCTGTGTCTCTCTCTATGTGTGTGTATATCTCTGTCTGTCTGTCTCTCTGTGTGTGTCTTTCTCTCTGTGTCTGTCTCTCTCTGTGTCTGTCTCTGTGTGTGTCTTTCTCTCTGTCTCTGTCTCTCTCTGTGTGTCTCTTTCTCTGTCTCTCTCTCTCTGAGTGTGTATGTCTCTGTCTGTCTGTCTCTCTGTCTGTCTCTGTGTATTTCTCTGTCTGTCTGTCTGTCTTTGTGTGTGTGTATATGTCTTTGTCTGTCTCTGTGTGCATGTCTCTCTGTCTCTCTGTCTCTGTCTCTCTGTCTCTGGCTCTGTCTCTCTCTCTCTTTCTGCATGTGTGTATGAGAGAGAGAAGGGGGAGAGGGAGAGAGAGAGTGTTGGTGCCTACAAAATCCAGAAGACAGTGCCAGATCCCCTGGAGCTGGAGTTACAAGTATCTGTGAAACATCTAATGGGGTTATGGGGCTGCTGGTGATTCAGATCCCCTCAGCCGTGTCTCCAGCCCTCGCTACTGTTTTTGTTTATGTCCACCTAGTATCTTTTCATTCACCTCTTCATATTTTTTTCTATCATTGTGGTTTAAATGAATCTCTCATAAATGGAAAACTATGACCTCAGCTCATCAGAGCAGGTTTTAATTAGAAATGAGATGACAGAGTCATTATGTTTTGGGAACTTTCTTAGTTTAACTTCAGGACCTAGAAAAATAAGAAGCCAAAAATAATAAAAATAAAAACTGTTGAAAGCTCTAGCAAATTACACAGGAGGGGATATCAGGACACGTGCTTTGGGTAGATGAACACAGCTCAAACAGAGAAAGCAGCTTTCTAGGATTAGGGTGCAAGCTAGAAAGCTTGGCGTGGTGTATTCTAATCTTGGTTGCACAGCTAGAAAGCTTGGCGTGGTGTATTCTAATCTTGGTTGCACACATAATCCCCTGAAGGTACAACTCTGACTTTAAAGGTACAATGCTTGGACTCTGATAACCTTTTCTAATTTATTTGGTATAGGATGAGAGTGGGGGGTATGTTTAGAAATACTAGGGAAAATTTTTTTTTTTGTAATTTTCAATAGGGACTATCAGAGTATCTTATGATTCTATTTATTAGAGACTTGAGTTCTCAAGTCTGTCATTGTAAGAGGCAATATGAAGCCAGAGGTTCGGGGGATAGTCATCAATATGAGATGCCCTCATCCTACTCACAGGAAAACAAGAGAACAATCCAGTAGCATCAGAAATTGTCTTTTAAATTAGAAAATAAATTAATGAAGTTAGTAAGAAATTAAAACTATATTCATCTTTAAGTAAAGAGAGCCTCTTATGCCCTTAAAACTTACCATTGAATTGTGTTATTGAAATGAAGATTTGCCTGTTCCTTTGTGAACTTATCAAACAAAATATCACGACCTTTATTATGTGCATGATAAATGTAACTAACTATATGTAATATCTGTAACTCAAGAGTACACAACTGTATTCGGGGCACAAAGACCTCAAGTTATTAATGTGAACCATGCTTCCAAATCACATTGTATTTATCCAGTTGGTATATGATAGGCATTCTTAAAAATATGACATAAACCCCAAACAAGGTCCAAACAATAGCTTATGCTTTTTCTTTAAGAAATTTAAGGAATGTCAGGTGGTGGTGGCGCACGCCTTTAATCCCAGCACTTGGGAGGCAGAAGCAGGCAGATTTCTGAGTTTGAGGCCAGCCTGGTCTACAGAGTGAGTTCCAGGACAGCCAGGGCTACACAGAGAAACCCTGTCTCAAAAAAGCAAAAAAAAAAAAAAAAAAGAAACTTAAGGAATTTGTATCATAAATAAAGCAGCTTGATACATCTTAAGATTATATCCCAATATTACATCGATAGAAATTATGAATCTAAATAATAAATTGCTTTAAAATAGTATAAATTTTACTGATCTTGAAAGTTGTATCTTATTTTATACAACAAAAATGAATAGAGGTTATATTTCCTAAGTAGAAATGAATACACAATTCAAAAAGGATCTATTTTTCTACACATTAATCCTGTGTTTTTTAAAGATAGAATTATTTCTCATTTAAAAGCATTACATGTGATCATACCACACCCACATGCATACATCCACAACCACAGAAACATACGCACAAACTCATGCACACACATATGTATACACACACACTTCCCACACACAACCTGAGAGAGAGAGAGAGAGAGAGAGAGAGAGAGAGAGAGAGAGAGAGAGAGAGAGCTAGCTCTTGGCACCGATTTGTTAATTTCTTTCCAAGTTTTCCATTCATTAATCATTTGAGAATAGACTTTATACTGCCTTAGTTGTTACTATAAAATTAAATGATTCTTATCAGATTCACTTACATGAGCAAAAATATTGTTTAAAAATAGAGTTATTAATAGAGTGTTTAAAAATAGAGCAGTGTTCTCTGATGTTATCACAAGTCTTTAAAAAATTCAACAAGTCCCAATTTCCACTTAGAACAGCAGTTCTCAACCTGTGGATCATGACCCCTTTGGGGGGGGATTAAACTACCCTTTCACAGGTGAGAAAGACCATCTGCATATCAGATATCTATGATTCCCAACAGTAGCAAAATTACAGCTATCAAGTAGCAACAAAACTAATTTTATGGTCGAGGGAACCAACCATAGGAACTGTAATAAGGGGTCACAGATTTAGGAATATTGAGAGGCATTGATTTAGACTTTCTACCTAGAGCTTACACTGAAATTAACTTGCATTGGCTGTAGGTGGTCCTCAGTGTGAGGGTGGTGCCTTGGTAACAATAAATTCAACAGGTCTCCTTTCTTCTAGCAGTACAACAATGCAGGATGCCAGATTTATCCAGTAATATTTATAATGTGGCCCTTCTCAGTGAACACTAACTGCTCAAATAACTGACAATTGTCTGTTGCTACTGAAGCCAGCATCTGAGTGATCTATAACAAGCTATGCAGATAGAACAACACCGTATGTGTTTTGCATTCTGAACAGGAAATGCAATAGTGATTCTTTTCAATTTGATAAAGCAACTTACTGTCTGTAATGAATTAACAATACGTTTTAAGATTTACTTTATTGTTTTTGATTATATGCATGGATGTGTGTCTTCATGGAGGTATGTGCACATGCATACAGATGCCCAGAGGAGATAAGAAGCATCAGATCTGCAGCTGGAGTTGCCAGTGTATGTGAGCCGCCAAACCTTTGTGCTGGAATCTAACTCGGGTCCTCTGGCAGAGCAGAAAGCACTCTTAGCTGCCAAGTTATTTCTTTAGCTCTGAATTAACAATCTTAAAATATGTAAAATATACAATTCATATTTTTTTTAAATAAAAAGTTGTCACCTCAGATATGTTAAAATTATCTCTGGAAAGCAAATTGTGAAATTATCAGACATATTTCTATGTGAAATTTCAGAGGTGGTTTTACACAAGAAATTATACTGGGCACTATTGCCTATATTTTGATCTCAGAAAAAAAAATCTTATGACCAAGATGCCAATGCTCTTCACATAAATATTACACACAAATTTAAATGTTAGTCTCTAACTTCCTAAAGATTCATAGAATGCTTACCAGAGATCCTGACCTTGTCCAGGACCCTCTTATTCCTTTAGACCTGGGACGCTCCCTGCCAGGGCTCTAGCTCATCCAAGTGGTGTAGAGACACTGGTAACGTACCCAGACACTTCTTCCTACTCTGATTGCCCTAAGGTTGCTTGTCAGGGATCATGACCTTTGCAGCCCCTCTTTCACATTTTGGGATTCATCAGACACCAAAGCTCTCACTCCCAGGGAGCCTCTAGCTAGCCCCTCCCAACTCCAGTTGCCTTGAAGCTGCTTGTACTGGATTCACCCTCCACGTCCACCCAGGCCCACACAGCTTATGCTCTGGACCAGGCTGGAGTTCACCTGACCATGATCTGTCTTCACTCTCCCCAGTTTCAAGACCTATTCCTGAGCCCACAAACTGGACATCTTGCCTATCCACATGAGCCTTAACTGTGCCTTTCATAACCTCTAGGTTCAGGCTGGGTGGCACAAGCTATGCACTAACCTAGCTTCCCGAGTTCACATTAGACACACAACCCAAACAACAAGGTCACACACCCAGGTTTCATCTCTAAAGCAATATGAAAAATAAAGACAGTATGCATCTCCCCAAACCACCAGTCCAATAAAAATATTCTTCAATGAGAACTACCAAGGTAAATTCCAAGACATAAAACTTAAAAGAAAAATTATAAAGTTCATGAAAGAATTCAAGAAATTTAAGAAAATTACAATCATTTCAATGAAACTGAAGAAAATGTCTGAGTTACATACAAGAAAAAATGGATATATGACTGAGTGAAATTACAAATATGATTCAGGATTTGAGAACTGGATTCAATAAGTACATGGAAATATTAGAAAACTTGGGCTGAAATAAAGATAGAAGTGGAAAATCCAGTGACCCAACTGGAAAACTCAAGAGAATGCCTTACAAGTAGACCGGATCAAGAAGATAGACTGTCAGAACTCAAAAATAAGGTAGAAAAATTATTCAACTCAAAAAGAGATTTGAAAATCCTCTTAAACCATTGGAAAGGAAACTGTAGGAACTCTGGGACACCATGGGGAAAATAAATTACAGGCATAGATGAAGGAGACGAATGTCAGGTCAAAGGCATTGACCAAGGTCTTCAACAGTATCATAGAAGAAAACTTTCCCAAACTAAGGAAAGACAAACCCATGTAGATATAAGAAGTGCACAAAATACAAAGTAGACAAGACCAGAAAGTAAACTTCCTTAGGTATACTATACTTAAGCCACGAAGTATGTATCACAAAGAGAGTTCTGAAAGCCACAAGAGAAAAAATACAAGACACATTATAAATGAAAACCCATCAGAATACGGTTGATTTCTCTTCTTTTTCCTCATTCTCTCTCTCTCTCTCTCTCTCTCTCTCTCTCTCTCTCTCTCTCTCTCTCTCTCTCTCTCTTCCTTCCTTTTGGAAACTTTGAAAACCAACAGCAATGCATTCCAAGTCCTAAAAAGCCACGAAATCCAACCTATCATACTGTACCCAGTATGCCATGGTTGAAGGAGAAAGAAAATCTTTCTATGATCTAAATACATTAAAAGAATTCATATCCAGCAGACCAATCTTAAACAAAACATGGAAAGAAATACATTGGACTGAAGAGAATAATAAGCATAGCTTTAAAAAAAAACTGTTGAGAGAAAGCAGATGAAGGTATAATTGCTGAAACAGAGTATGACTAAGAACACACAAGAAAAAAACACTTTAATCAATGAACACCATTCAATAATAACTTTAACTACTAATGGCCTCTCTTCTCCAATCAAAACACACCGGCTGACTGTATGGGTTAAGAAACAAACTGCGTCTTTCAGTTGTCTACAAGAAACTCATATTAGCTTTTCTCCCCCCCCCACCCCCCCAAGACGCGGGAGCAGGAGGACAGGATTCGAACGCGCGCACCAAGAGACGGGCGCCCTCTGCGGGTGGGCGCCTTAAGGGCCGAGCCACCGGCATTTCACGTCATATTAGCTTTAAAGATAGGCAGTACTTTAGGTGAAAAGATGGGGAAAAAAAAAAAAAAAAAGCATTCAGATCAGATTGGACCAGGAAGCAAGCAAGCATTGCTATCCTAAGGTCTGACAAAATAGATTTAAAACTAAAACTCATGAGATTGAAAGAGTTACACTTCATTCTAATCAAGGGAACAGTTAACCAAGAAGACATTACTATTATAAACAAATGTGCTCCAAACTCTGGTGCACTGAATTTCATGAGAAGCATGTTACTAGACACAGATTAATATTAACACACCATTAATTTTTCTCCAACAGGCAAGTCATCTGGATAACAAAACAGAAACAAAACCCAAACAGAAACACCAGAATTAAATATTCTACATCAAATAGAATGAACAAATATCTCCAGAATACTTCACCAAAACACCAAAGAAGCTAATCAGTAGCCCACGGACGCTTGTCTGAAATAGATCATATCTTGGAACACAAAACACATCTTTAAAATTTCAGAAAAACTGGAAAAAAACCCATATGTGTGAAATAAAATTTAAAATCAACAGCAAACAAATCTATAGTAAGTCCATGAAGTCATGGAGATTAAACAACTCATTATTGAATGATAAATGGGTTAAAGGATAAATCAAGAAATAAATAAAAGAAATCCCTGGAATTACATGAAAATGAGAACACATCACACAAAACCCTTGAACCACATATAAAGCACACCTATGGGTGGGATTTATAGCACTAGTGTCTACATTACAAAAAATCAGAAGAAGATCATATATATGACTTAGTGATGCTGTTGAAGAATTTGGAAAAACAGGGAAAAGCCAAATTCAAAACCAGTAGATGACAAGAAATAATAAAAAATCAGACCAGAAACTAGTAAAATAAAAAAAAAATACATAAAAACCCAAACAAACAAACAAACAAACCAAAATCTAAGAGCTTGTCCTTGGAGAAGGTAATAAAGACTGAGAAGCTTTTGGCTTAGTTAACTAAAAGAAAAAAGAATATGACCCAAGTGAACAAAATCAGAAATGAATTGGGAAGCATTACAACAGACGCCACAGAAATTCAGAGTATTAAAATGGAGTGAAATACTTTAAAAATCTGTACTCCATTATGTTCAGTAAAGCTTTTTAAAGAAAGGACTAAATTCTACATTCATCCAAACCATTAAAATTATATGAAGAAGATATCAATAACCTAAACATACTCATAACAAATGGAAAAAATTAAAACTAATAAAAAAAACCTTCTGCTTAAAAAAAGTTCAGGCCTCAATTCTCAGTTACATTGTCTGTCTCACTCTACTGTCACATTGTGAGAATTACTCATTGTTGGAATAGTTAGGTATCAGGTCTGGAATTCCTTCAGTCCTTATACTACACAGGAAAGGAGTATGCCATTCCTTGGAGTTGTATCAACTTTAGGTATGGTTTCCCGATGCAGCTTAAAATACAGAACAGATATTTATTATGCATGCTGGGACATGGTTATAATTCCAGTGATAATTCTAACACACAGAAGCAGGTCAGTGAGAAGAATTAGGGCAAAGAGAGTGTTCCATGTATTCCTTAGTTGTCCCATGTCATTAGACCATGTGCTCAAAGCGGGAACTGAGATGACAGCTAATCTAGCATCACTTCATTTTTGAGCAAATATAATTATATGAGCTGTGTGCTCAACATGTAAGATGCCACACTTGATACAGGGAAAAGTGCAGGGCTGTAATGGTGCAGAGTATTTGCAATCTAGTGGCAGAAGAAGATTTGGTCTCATTAATAGACTAAGGATTTCAAAGAGTGCTACCTGAATGGGAAAAAATGGTTATTTTTTTTTCTGGTGAGGTTGGAGAACTGTGGAAACAATAATAGGCAGAGGCTATTACAGCAGAAAAAAATGCGTTACAGAAAAGCATGTATAGGAAAAGAGAAGTAAACAGAACCACAGAGACTTTAAGGTTATCTCACATTTGGAAAACAGCAGACAAGCCAACACAGGCTGAGCTGGTTATATTGTGCAAGTTATGTTGATTCTGTGGGAACAATGAACATCTTCTTTGCTGATATGACACCATTCCATCCCTTGTGCCAAGTTTAATCAGACGCATCTACAAAGTCTATATAAATTCTCCTTTATTTCTACAAGTTTTTCTTGAGCTTTACGACTCGAAATCGATGATTGCACCTCTGAATGCAAAGGGCACTTTATTTGCCCCCTAGATCATCATACTTGCTATTTTCTGAGGGTGCAACTGAAAGTTTCTTACAGACGGGAAAGCTCAGCATGAATTCTAGAAAAGATGTGTGCAGTACAGTTACTTTATTGGTAAATCACATTCTTTAAAATTAGTAAAAATGTATCCACGGAAGGCCATAAATTCACAACTAACATATTTTAATTCTAGTTAGCAACTAAATAACATGTCTTTATAGATATTTTATAGTATGCTTGCATTTTAAGGCATACTATTCTTTATTGAAGTCAATAATAAATATCTGATAACAGGAGCTTTTCTTTGTGCAGTGGTTGGTGGTTCATTTACACAATGAATTACTACTCAACTGTTAGGAATGAGGACATCCTGAGTTTTGCAGGCAAATGGATGGAGCTAGAAAATATCATCCTGAGTGAGGTAACTCAGACTCAAAAGGACATGCATGGTATGTACTCACTATTAAGTGGATATTAGCCAAAAAAAAAAAAAAAAAAAAAAAAAAAAAAAAAAAAAAAAAAAAAAAAAAAAAAGGTACAGAATACCCAAGATAGAGTCTACAGAACTCAAAAAGGTCAACAAGCTGAAGGGCCCAAGTGAGGATACCTCAGTCCCACTTGGGAGAAGAAAGCAATCACAAATGGGGAGGGAGGGAGGGACCTGAGAGGGAAAGTGATGGGGGTCAGGGGAGAGGGGAACGTGATGTGATATTGGGAGGAGGCATGAAAAGGACTGAAGCCCTGAGGCCCAGCAGAAAGAATGGAAACAGGCAACCTCAGGAGATAGGAGGTTGGGAGGATCCTCCAGAATAGACCAGAAACCTGGGAAGTGAGAGACTCTCAGGAATCAAAAGGAGGGACCTTAAATGAGATGCCCTACAGTGGGGAGAGGAAACTTGTAGAGCCCACCTCCAGCAGAAAGTCAGGGCATCAAGTGAGGGATGGGGTTGCCCTCCCACAGTCAAACCTCTGACCCATAATTGTTCCCATCTGAAAGAGCTGCAGGGATGGAAATGGAGAAGAACCTGAGGAAAAGAAGGTCCAGCAACAGGACCAAAGTGGGATCCAGCTCAAGAAGAGGCCCCAAGGCCTGACACTATTACTGAGGCTATGGAGTGCTCACAAAAAGAGACCTATCATGACTGTCCTCCGAAAGACCCAACAAGCAGCTGAAAGAGTCAGATACAGATATTTTCACCCAACCAATGGACAGAAGCTGCTGACCCCTGTGGTTGAATTAGGGAAAAACTGGAAGAAGCTGAGGAGAGTAACCCTATAGGAGGACCAGCAGTCTCAATTAACCTGGATCCCCGAGATCTCTCAAACACTGAACCACCAACCAGGCAGCATACACCAGCTGATAGGAGGCCCCCAACACATATACAGCAGAGGACAGCCAGGTCTGGCTTTAGTCAGAGAAGATGAACCTAACCTCAAGAGACTGGAGGCCCTAGGGAGTTTAGAGGTCTGGTGGGGTGGTGGGTGAGGGATGGGAACATCCTCATGGAGTCAGGGCGTGGGGAGAAGGTATGGGATATGGACAAAGAGGGGAATAAAATCTGAAGTTTAAAATAAATAAATAAATAATAAAAATATAATTATCTGATAACAGGGACTTTCCTTTGGGTAGTGGTGGTTCCCATAGAAACTCACACCTGCCTACTATGCAGAAAATAGTGACTAAAAAATGCTCAGCCACAAATGGAGTGTCCATGTCACCCCTTCCCCAAGTCTCAGGAACCACAGCAAAAGAAGTGATAGGAGGATTCTAAGAGCCAGGCATCAGGGAGCACCAGAGGAAAAAACCCAGTATCCATGACCTCAGAGCAGCTGTGGATATGTGCACAAGACCTGCACAGCAGCAAGCCAGTCAACATTCTAGCAAAGAGGGCCTGAGGTCAGGGAGAATTGGTTTTGTTTAAGAATATGGCTCCTGGTACATCAATCATGTTCCAGGGAATGACCCCTCAGTCAGAAGTATATGGTGGCACAAATTGGAGTCTACGGGTTATTAAAAATGAAAATTAAAAAGAAGACACAAAATTGGGCAGCAGAAAAGTAGGGTGGGCATGGGAGAAATTAAGGAGAGAGGTTAAAGATAAATACGATCAAATGCATCATATGAAATTCTCAATACACTTTAAAACAAACATTTAAATTTACCCTTTGGTTTCATTCATGTAAGGAAATAAAGTAACTGATGATGCAACTTTTTGTGGGTTTTTTTTTCAATTAAATTTGATTTTGGCATTTTTATGCATATCTGAAACAATTTTGATTACTCCTGTCCCCTCTTTTTCCTTGTACCCCCTCAGTCCCCACTCCTCCTACAAATCTCTTTTCCATACTCATTTATTTGTGATTTGTTGTGACCCACCAAGTCTGACCTGGAACAACTGTGTGACAAGAAGTTTGGAACTCTTCACTGGAGCCTAGTGAGCTCACCAGTAGTGAGACTGTTAAAATATGTATTTAATTGTTGAAAGATTTCAGTCAGACAGACATGGAGATACATTGTTGTTTCTGCATGAATTCTCATGTTACCCACCTCCCCCTTCTCAACTTCAGCTGCTGGAGTAGACACCCCTTTCCTTACTAATCATCTTCCATTTCAAGGACTGGCTGGAGCTGTAGAACTTTTTTTTCCCTGTTCTGAATCTTGTTTGATGATATTAGCCCCAGCTGGATTCTTAGAAGGTAATTTCCCATTGGGCATTTTCTGACTTATGATGAAAGGGAATGGAGGTAGGAAGACAGAATCCACTGGATAAATGTTTCTGCATCCCATAGTCCAAGTGAAATTTTCAAAAATTATCTTGCATATTTCTCATGAGGTGCAGATAGTACCAAGGCCCAGGGACCACAGAAATAATCTCAACAATGAATGGGCCCCCTCACTAAATGGTGATTTTTTTCACTTCTCTTTTTCCTGTCTTTTCATCTCAATTTCTAAGATAATTTTCTAATTGAACATTCTACATTTGTGTTCTTAGCTCTCTATTCCCAGAAGCCAGAATAATGAAATAAAAGCATCCTTTCTATGTAGTAAAGTAACTCACAAAGATCAGGGTAAGAAATCAAGCAATAAATGGTACTGTGTGACTTCCAGTCTTTTTTAGAAATTGCATTTATTGAATAGTTTTGTTCATTGTTGTGATATTTTGACACAGTTGTATTTCAAGATAAAATAGTTATAAACCTTTACAATAATCTATTCTAGTAAATATCAAGCTGCTTTTACTTGCTCATTGTGATGATTAAACATTACATTCATTGCATCCCTAAATCACAGGTACATATACACAAATGTATGCCTGAGTCTATCCATATTTTTGTATGAAAGTATGTGTGTGTGTGTTGTATAGTTTCAGCATCTTCCCCTTTACATACTTCTTAGAGAACATTTTAAATCTTTTCTTAAATGCTAACTAACTTCTCATGGTACAAGGACAGAAGGAGACAAGCTATAAAGAAAGATGAAGAAGAATGTGCCCAGGGCTCACTTCCTCTGTTAGGACTGGAATGATTAGAAATTATGTGAAATATGGGTAGAAATTGAATAAAGAAAGAAAACAATATCGTAAACAGAATGTAAGGTGATAATACCATTGATAAAGGGGAAATAGTAGGGTTTAAGAGAGCGAGGCCTCTCGTCTTAGTCTGAAAATGACTAAGGGTCCTGTGTGTTTTATGAGCTGATGTCTCACCATGAAAAATGCTTATGTTTTAATGTAGGCACATCCAACAATGTTCTAGACTGGTGATCACACGTCACTGAATTATATAACATATAGATGTTATATAATTCAAGTGCCTGTGATTAAAAGAGATTATGTGTTTGATAAGGCAATAGTCACCCTGTTAATGGAGCCAGCATCATATTCCTATTCCTGATGGAGGACTGGGAGTCTTTAATTAGCCAAAAGTTGAGGATTTAAAAAGTACATTCTACACTTGTAAAACTAAGGAGGGTGAAATACAATCATGTTTTACACAACAGACTTTAGAACAGAAATGACTCCACAAAAGTAACAAAACAATTAAAAGAGAAAGGTTGCTATATATAACTTGTTTCCCCCAACATATCTAGTCTCAGTCATTTTTTAGGCTCAAAGTCTTAACAATTAAAAATGTAAACACTTAATTTTATGAAAAAGAATAAAGGTAACTTTTTATTGAAAATAGATTCTTTTCCCATACACAATATCCTGATTATAGTTTCCTCTCCCTCCACTCCTCCCAGTACCTCCCCACCTCCCTTCCCTTTTGGATCGACTCCTTTTTTGTCTTTCATTAGAAAGAACAGATTTCTAAGAGACGCGTGACAAAATAAAATACAATAAGGATGAAGCATAAACTTTCACATTGAAGTTGGACACAGCAACCCAACAGTAGAAAGAGTTCCCAGACCAGGCCAAAGAGACAGAGCCCCACTGATTCTCACAGTCATTAGTCCTATGAAATACGAAGTGCATGGCTATAGTATGTATGCAGAGGGCCTGGTGTAGACCCATGTATGTCCTGTGCTTCAGTCTCTGAGCTCATATGTGCCTTGCTTGGTTGATTCAGAGAGCTGTGCTCTCCTGTTGTCTTCTCTCTCCTCTGACTCTTACGATTTTTCTGTCTCCTCTTCTGATGAATTCCCTGAGCTTGGAGGGGAGGAATTGATGGATACCTCCAATCCAGTCTCTCTCTCTCTCTCTCTCTCTCTCTCTCTCTCTCTCTCTCTCTCTCTCTCTCTCTCTTCTCTCTCTCTCTCTCTCCTCCCTCCCTCCCTCTCCCCCCTCCATAATGTCTGGCTGTGGGTCTCTGCATCTGTTCTCACCTGCTGCTAGAGGAAGCCTCTCTGATGATGACTGGATAAAGCATTGATCTCTGAGTATAGCAGAATATCATTAGTAGTCATTTAATTGGTATCATTGACCAATGGTATTTGGTTTTACCCTAGGTCTTTGGCTATCCAGTCTCTCTCTGACTCTTGGTTACTCTAGCAATGTTCGGTGTGGGTTCCTTCTTGGGTAGTGGGCCTTAAGTCAAATCGGATATTGGTTGGCTATTCCCACAAGTTCTATGCCACCATTGGCTTAGCATATTTTGCAGCCAGGACAGAGTATAGGTCAAAGGTTTTGTGACTGGGTTGGCATCCACATTTCTCAATAAATGTTTTTTAAGATTGAAAAGATTAAACATTTTTTGACAAGCTAATTTATGCTCTAATAGTGAAGAAAATATAACAATAATACATTAAACTGAAATATCTGAGTTTAAAACTGAACTTTAGTATGACATCATTAAAAGTGTCTAAAGTAAAAGAAATATTAAGGCAATTTTAACACAAAAGAACTCTAATAATTCAAATAGGAGACTTTTTTGACAAGGCACCCAGGAAATACCACCAAATTTTTAGGAAAATGGCAGTTTCAAATAAAAATTTCAAGATAAAAAACTGTGATAATATTTTTTTGAGTAAGTTAACTTTTCTCCAAAGGAAAAATTATGAGGTAGAAATGAAACCTTTAAAAACCAGATTATTATATAGTTCATTAAATTACAATGCCTACTCTAATGGCTTCATTTTAAAGCCACCCAAACCTTTTCAATCAAGCATTTTCAAGGAAAAGTTCGGTTTTCTACCAGATTAGTAGTATAATCTAAAGGTTAGTCTAGACATTATTAATGACTATTACAAGTATTCAAAACGGCTTATCTTATTCATCAGGAATTTCACTTCCTTAAATATAAAGTATAATTGAAGGCAGGAACACTGGCAAGGGTGAAAGGTCAGAGTATCCACTGCTTACTCAGTATTACATAATTGAGTTATGACTTTAAAATAAAGCTTGTTTCAAATGTACAGAGGCTTCAAACTATTCTAGGTAAGACATTACACTCACTATCTAGCTTAATAAAAACCCCACTTTACACTGAGTCTAGCACTCATTGCGGACAGTACAAAGATAAGGAGGTGTTCTATACTTAGATTTTGACAGAGTTTAAAACATAGCTACAGAAGCATCACCATAAAAAAAATAGGGGATGCAGTAAGTTCTCCAAAAAAGGTATGATCAGCTTGATAGTTATTTTATTCTGCTCTGTGTCATTCTTCAACTGCAGGAAAAGCAGTCCACTCAAACTTCAGTTATACACACATAGCTCCAGTGAACATACTGCTGTTCTACTTTCTCATCTAGATGTTAACTTGCACTAGGATGGGAGGCATGTCTGCCTAGTGATTATATACTCCTAGTACATAGTACTGTGTTGCATTCACAAAGGTTTCTTGAATAAATGAGCTTAGACTTGAACCAGGGTTTTGCTTATCCAAGTCTCCTGTAAGGATATGCTCACTGCCTCCCACGGTTCTACTCTTCCATCCTCCCAGCTTAGCTGCTGCAGTGAAGGCTCAGACCAGAGACAGCTTTGCACTTATTGATATCCTCCTCCTCCTTCTCCTCCAGAACCACAGCTTGAAGCCTGGAGCTCTTAATTACTTTAGTTTCACTCTGAATGTATTTTTGAGCTATTGTGATCGATCTTATGTCAGCAATTATCCCACATAAAGGATGGAGTCCTTCACTGTTGAAAAGAGTTCATCTATTGTCTATATTACAGAGAGCAAAGCAAGGCTTTGGAAGTATTATCTTTAACTCACCATCATGGCAAATTCTTCACTGTGAGACCCATTCATGAATATACATGGGCTAGATAAAAGAAAACCATCAGTCACATACTTGGTATTGCAGTCAGAATGCCCATTTCCCTCTCCCGTGGACCAGACTGAGCTTCCTGATAAATAAAGATGCAAAAATTCTCTATAAAATACTTTTGAACTAAGTTCGCAATCATAGTAAAAAGATCATGTGTCACCAATTTGGCTTCACTCCAGGGATTCAGGGATGGTTCACATGAGTGAATCAAATGAATATAATTCGAATTGACCCCATAAAGAGAGAAACCACATGATCATCTTAATGGGTACAGTAAAGGCCTTTGATGAAAAAAAAATCTGGTGATAAAATTCATGGATAAATTAGAGATGGAGAGACTACATCTTAACATAATAAAAGCTAACAACAGCCAATTACAGACTAAATGGAAAAAAAACTCAAACCAGTCTCAGTAAGATCAGGAACACAACAGGGGTGCTAAGTCTTCCCACTTCTATTCAATGTCATGGTTCAAGACTTAGCTAGAATAAAATGACAAGAAAAGAAAGTAAAAGGAATCAAAACAAGGAAAGAACTAAAGTGTTCCTATTTGTATACTATATGGTTCTGTACATGAGACCCCATGAGTTGCACTAAGACTCTTAGGAACTGATAAATATGTTCAACAAGAAGGCCAAATCACAAAATCAACACATGAAAGTCAGTGGCATTCTTACATACCAATACATACATACTGAAAAGAAATTAGCGAAATTATGCCATTCACAGTAGCTACCAAAAATAAATAGTAAGTTTAGTAAATAATAGATAGATGGATAGATAGATAGATAGATAAAATACCTGGGGTTAAAGTAATAAAATACCAAGAAAACAAAGACCTCTACAATGAAAACTTCAAGATACTAAAGGAAGAAACTGAAGAAGACTCTAGAAGACGGAAAGACTAGCTCTCATGCTCATGGATCAGAAAAGAATGTGAAAATAGCCATCCTACCAAAAACGAGCTACTGTAATCCCAATACCAACCCATCAAAAACATCATGGAACTTCACAAAAGAATTTAAGTCAGAGAAAGGGGGAGGGGCTGTGAAACTATCTTTTAGGCAGGACACAGTCATTGTGATCACGAACCCAGAGAGCTGTGGTCAGCTGACATGCAGAAGATTGGCTCTGCCAACAGTCAGCCATGAGTGTTGGAGGGACTCATGGGCCCCTCTCACTTACTGGTGAACTCCTGGCTATGGGTAGATGCTGGGGAAGGAGAAAACATTATCTTCAGTTGTGCACACTTTATTGAGTCCACCAGGCTCCCATGAATAGTTGCAAACCCATGTTCACACAGATGAGCATCACTGAACTCAGTGGGTCACCAAACAGAACAGAGAGTCAACAATGAGTACACCATTGCTCTCTTCTGATACACAGGAAGAGGGCATCAGACCCCATTATAGATGGTTGTGAGCCACCATGTGGTTGCTGGGAATTGAACTCAGGACCTCTGGAAGAGCAGTCGATGCTCTTAACTGCTGAGCCATCACTACCCTTTAGTAGGGTTTTAATTAATACATTTTGATATTTTTATTTTAATTAAAGTATAGTTACATCATTTCCTCTTTTCCTTCACCTTCTTCCTACACCTCTCTAGTTCTTTCCTTCCAATCCCTTGCATGTCTTCTCCTTTATTTCCTCTCAAATGTGTGGCCTCTTTTCCTTTTGGTTGTTATCGTTACATACACATATGTAAACATATAAATATATAACTACAACCAGCTGAGTTTGTTTAATGTTGCATGTGCTTACATGATTTCAGGGCTGCTCACTAGGGGACTAATCCTTGGGGGAGATTAACCTTCCTTTCTTAGCCGTCTCTAGTTACCTATAGTTCTTTGTCTGGGGGAGGGGTTTGAGGTTCCCCCTTTATACATTAGCATGCCTATTATCCTTGTCATTTCTAGAGTCTTGTTGGAGCAGCCACACTGCTGTATACCGTGTATAACTTCCCTGTCACTTCTAAGTGACACTGTCTCACAGCAGATTTCCAGGTCTTCTGGCTCTTATTGTCTCTCTGCCCCCTCCCACTTCCTTGATGTACCCTGAGCCTTAAGTTCAGGATTTGTGTGGTAGATGGGTCAGTGGGGGGGGGGCACCTTGTAAACTGTTGCTCTCTGAATTTTGACTAGTTGTGGTTTTCTGTGAGAGTCCCAATCTGCTGCAAAGAAGCTTCTTCACGGAGGGTTGGGAGCTACCCTTATCTGTGAAAGGACAAGTATTTAGAATGCGGTTGGCAATCATGTTGGTCTCTTAAGTGGTGGCATTAGGTTCTTTTTGACCCAAGACCTCACTCGACCCCAGGAGTTGTCTAGGATTCTAGTACCAGGCATGGTTTCTTTCCTGTTGGGAGGGCTTCAAGTACGATAAGAGAGTGTTGGCTAGTGACAAGATATGAGTGCTACTTTTGCATCTTTAGAGATACTTTGCCATGTTGGTTCTTGTTGCAGCTGAGTAGAAATATTGATCACTCCCCTCTTTTGGCATCGTACATAGGGTTTCTGGCTCGATGAAAACTTCTTTTCAGTAGTCTTTGTTGATAGACATCATCATTGTTTCCATCTTCCCATTAGGAGGTGACAGTTTCTAACGCCATACCAACCATGCTCAGCAATTCCTAACAAATAGCATCTTTTGCAAATAGTGTCACTGATTTATCCTATTCAATGCCATCTGAATCTTGGTGATGACAGGTTACAGGTGTGTGACATCTTTTTTTTTGTTGTTGTTAAAACTACATAGCTGTGGTTAAGCTAAAGATTATTTCATCTCAGTTATTTGTCTAGAAAAATTAGAATGCAAAATTAAAATGTGCGTGCTACTAAGTAATATGATTATACATATTAGAAACAATATAAAAATACTAAAAATTACTATACAGGCTACCAATAATAATGATAATAAAATAGGATAGCCAATAAAATAGTTAGCCAAACTTTTATTATAAGTACATGGAGGAACCCATGGCTACAGCTACATTTGTAGCAGAGGATTGTCTTATCTGGCATCAGTGGCAGGGGTTTGGGGGAGGTCCTTGGTCTTGTGGAGGCTCAATGCCCCAGCATAGGGGGATGCTAGAGTCATGAGGCAGAAGTGGGTGTGTGGGTGGATGAACACCCTCATAGAGGCAAAGGGGCGGGGGGATGGAATGGAGAGTTTGCAGAGGGGAAACCAGGAAGGGGGATAACATATGAAATATAAATAAATAAAATAACCAATAAAAAAGAAAGAAAAAAGTATCAACTATGGTAAGTGAAGTTAAGTATGGATATTAATTACTCGAGAAATGAAAATGATACCGTAAATCTTTTCTCCTTAAAGGGGCTCTTAACAAATGGTACTTTTTAATTTAAAAACAAAATTTTATTCTTTTATTTTTTTACAGAGAGAGTTTCTCTGTGTAGCCTTGGCTGACCTGGAACTCACTCTGTAGACCAGGCTGGCCTCCAGCTCATAGATCTGCCTGCCTCTATGCCTCAGAGTGCTGGGATTAAGTGTGTGCACCACCACTGCCTGGCTCTTACTGCTTTTATGATCATTTAAATAATATTAGAAAGGCTGGTATCTTGGACATGTTCCAATGCTTTCACACTATATGAAATTGAGCAGTTTAATTTGATAAAGCACAATTGATTATCTGGCACAATTAATTTGTAAATGGAAAGACACGCACTGTCAGCTCATCCAGAAGAAAGATAACATCTTTGAAACAGTAAACAAAAAAAAAATAAAATAAAATAAAAGAAAGAAAAGAGACAGTAAATAATATTCAAGATTGTCTAACAGTGCTGAATTTAACAGAACAAAAGGGGAATATTGATGCTTGAAATAGTTTTAGTTTTGCTGTTTGGTTTCTCTGAAATGCTCCCCAAAGAGACTATGACACCTGGTAGCCATGGCAATGCTCTGTGGGGCATCCCAGAGCCTCAAGGGGCTTAAGAACAGGAATCTAGTTTAGCTGAAGCAACACTTTAAAAAAGGCCACCTATGTGGACAGTTCTCAGAAACTTCAAAACTAGAGCCAAAAAACAAACAAAAACCCCTCACTTGAGCAGCATGCAACTGCCCGTGAACAAATAGGGAAAGCCTTCCAAGCCTTGCATTATTGCATCTTCTTAAAAAGACAGGATCCTTCTAATGTAGCCCAGGTTATCCTAAAATTCTTGATCCTCTTGACTCAGTGCTGCAGACTTGGTATATCTTTGGGGTGGGGGTGGGGACCCTGAACTGCCTAAAACAGTAAAACACAAATATAAAATCAACTTTTCATGAAGTGGTGTGCCTCTTGCTTCCTGCCAGCCCCTCATCACCTCCATTCCAAGACTGCCCAGGCCCCCTAAATGTTAGTATTATGAAGGGTAAAACTAGTACTGACTTAAAAAACCCAGACTTTTCAATGGCTCAGTTTTTCATTGTGGTTGAAGGACAGAGCCCAGGTAAACAGGCTTGGCCAAGTGCACTTTGCCTGACCTGAAATATTTCCTCCAGTATCTGTGATGGGTTCTCTCAACAGTTTTCCCAGATGCCAGGGATGGTGAAGAGGGGAGAGGTCTTAAAGGTTATTAAAGGTCAAACATAAAAAAGTAGGGGCTTGTAAACACAATTATAATTGTACTGTTTTTGAAATGTATACCAGTACAAACTCACCTCTAAACAGTTACAATAAGGAAGTCTCCCCAAAAAGGAGCAAAAGCCTTATCCCTTTATAAGTAATATGGCCTCTGTAGTCTAGATTCAAATCCTGTCCTGTTCAGTCATTGATGATCTAAAAGGATCTTAAAATTACATTGTAATATGCATATTAAATGTCACTAAATAAATATTCAGGATGCCAGTCAATTCTGGTTATCAGATGAACAGTGAAGAACTTTTTGGGTGTGTCCCATGCCATATTTAGCAGCACCAAACAGACAAGGCCAAACCAGAAGGAAACATTCATCATCTATGCTAACAATGAATCCTGCCCTTTGGGTGGCCTGGGATTTGAAGGTCAGTCTCTACAAGCTCTCGAACTTCCTTACAGAGAAGGATACTGAACAGAAACTCCAGAAGAATTGAAAACATCCGTTTCAGAATTGAAGCAGACAGGTCTGAAGCAAGCAAACAGAAAAGAACTGCAAGATGCTTTACAAAATAAATTTAAGTTATAAAACAATTTACATCATTTCCAAAATAAAGTGTAGCATCCATAATATGACTTTCACAGATCATTTTGCAGACAGAAATGATAGAGTTATGTACATGTGCAGTCTGAACAGCTGGGTTTGGGCTTACAGGTAGATTCCTTTCTTTGTTAGCCTGTCAGTCAGCATGGCTGCTTTAGATCCCTGAGCAAAGTCACGTCGTCGCTTACTTTATTTGTGTCACTGAATGATTTATGGCTCAAACAAGATCACAATGTTTGATCAAGACAGAGGACAAGGCGTTTTAGAGGCAGGCAACGTTTTACAAAATTAAATTAGTGACCTGTTTTTCCCCAAATCTTCCTTAAAGTAGAACTTCTTCTGCTAAAGTAGGAAGGCTACCAAAGCATTTTTGTTCTCTCAAAAAGTCTTGAAACAATCCATTTCCTCTGATATCGCAAAGTGCAATTGTTCTTTTTCTCTCTCCGTCTTTTTTTTCTTTCAGAATTGCTTCTGAGAAAACAGTTGCTTGATCCCTCTGTGACTTTCACTCAGCATCTTATCTTTCTCTGTAAGAAACCTTCCTCTGCTCTTTACATCTTCTCTCCATTTGGTGCTGCAGAATATTTCGTGGAACATCCTGATGTGGAAAACAAAACCTTCACCGCTTACCAATTATCCATACTCTGATGTGATTTGGTGACGTGAGCGACTCGCTATCTGGGAATGTCTCCAGCTTACAGATTCCTTTTCCTCACCCTCTCTCAACATTGTCCCCGTCTACTCAGTCATACCTCCCCACCGGCCCTGAACACAGCTTTCCCGTTTGCTGGATGCTTTCATAAGCAAGTTCCATGAGCTCGAGTTCAGTGTTTCTGAAGCTAAACATTTTTTTCACTTAGACTTTTTTAAAAAATTATTATTCTTTAATTTTTTTTTTTACAGTCCAGTTGTTATCCCCCTCCAGGTCCGCCCTCTGCTCTCCAACTGTTCCTCCTCCGACTTCCCCCTCCCCCATCTCCAAGAGGATGCCCCCAACCCCGTCCTCACCCTACCAAACCTTTCCACTCCCTGGGGCCTCAAGTCTCTCTAAGGTTAAGTGCATCTTCTCTCACTGAGGCCAGACCAGGCTGCTGCGTATGTGTCGGAACCTCATATCAGCTGGTGTATGCTGCCTAGTTGGATCTCAGGGGTCCAGGTTAGTTGAGACTCTTGGTCTTCCTATGGAGTTGCTCTCCTCCTCAGCTTCTTCCAGCCTTTCCCTAATTCAACCACAGGGGTTCCCGGCTTCTGTCCATTGGTTGGGTATAAGTATCTGCATCTGAGTCTTTCAGCTGTAGACTTGTAATAAAGGAAGATTACCACCCCATCCTGCCACACACAGACACCGGAAGCTACATTTGCTAATTTCACAAATATTTGATGACTGCCTCCCTTCTGTTCAAGATCCTGTATGTTTCAGACACATCCTGAGTCTTCCAGAGAGTCTACCTTTCTCCTCCTTATCCCCAGAGCTTTGACTTTTATTCTTATACATGATTTATTTATTTTTCTTATATCTGAAAATTCTTAATCTTCTCAATGCTTTCTCCTTATGATCATCTTAGAAAAGAATCAAGAATGCATATGTTTGTATAAATAAATCTTCTAGAATCAGGTCTAATCTTTCTGAATGGCTGGGCTCAGTGGCTCAGAGATCATTACCAAGGCTTCTGTCTCTCCTTGTCTCTTCAGTCGTGACCAGAACTTCCCAGGTGTGGTCTATCTACAGTTAATCGTACGTTTGACTTCCCCTCATTAACTGTCTTCTCCCTACAGTCACGAGTGACACTGTGCATGCGTACCACAGTAGATACCTCTTCTCACAAGATTTCCTTAATGCACTCAACCCTATCAACTTTTGCATCTTACATTTTACAATTCCTTCTGTTTCTCTCTGAATTCTTCACAGATTGCTCTCATTCACAAACTCAGCAATCTAAGTATTGGCTTTTCACATATGGCTCCATCTCAATCCTAAGCCTTCCCAGTTTCTATACATAAATTAAAATCAAACGTGCCATCACCGGCTACATCTGCCATTTTAATATTCAAGCTTGATCTCTCTATGGAACCCAACAGCACATCCTGGATTCTCTAATAGCACTTATATGTGACTGGACCAAGTCAGGTGCTATCCTGTTTCTCCACCAAGGTTTTGTTCATAGTTGTTGTTGCTCTGGCTATTCTGGCGATGCTACAGATCTAAAACCATCAAAAACCTGCTTCACAGTCTACTTCCTTGGCTAATCCTACCCGTTGAAGCTTGTGAATCGTTATAGGATCCCTGGAATCTACTTGATTTGGGGAATAAGGAAATTCCATTACATTTCTGTGCAATCATACAGCTTTGGGGCTTAATGTATTGGACCCAGCTGTCTATTCTACAGTGAGAGAGATCTTTCTGAAAACAACTAGCTCTACTCTCTCAAGGTTTTACTGATAAAATAGTGTTGGAATCTTTTACACATGAAGCACTTCTAATATCTATTCGTTTTTCTTGTTAAAGTAGATGTTTTCCATCCATTTCATTCCTATGCCTCTGTTCACCGGTGAATTTTCATATATCTTTTGATTCTTGAGAGAGCTATCATTTCTTTGAATTCTTTTCTTGCCTCTCATATTCACTTCAAGATAGTGAGAGATGTCTTTGCCTGTGACATGGATGTTCTCAGACCATGCATCTGTTATATTACCTCCAATTGCAAGTATTTACTTTCAACTTTCCCGTTGCACTGTGTTGCATGGTATATGTATTCATGACATGTCTTTGGAAATTTAACAGTACATACAGGGAACTACTGGCCATTTATTGGTTCAAATATTACTTACTGAAGTTCTCATATCCAGACACACAAGTGCTGAGAAAAATAGAGTTTAAAAAGCAGAAAAATGAGGTTCTTATGAAGGAGTCAGCATTGTAATGACTCCTCAAAATTACACATGTCAGTACTAGTATATTGAATTATTAGTAAACTCAGAACACACAGTTATTGATTAATGAGTATTTATAATCAAATAATTAAATTTTCTTAAGACCTAAGTTAAATGGTACCCCATGTTTATGATGGCTGTTCTTGGTCATCAACTTAGCTACATCTAGAATTAACTAAAATTCAAAAAAGGAGGACACATGCCTTTAATCTGGATCTAGAGATAGGAAAGCTCATCTTTACTCTGGGCTATGCCTTCTGCTGGAACTTTATACAAGGACATGGAAGAAAGAATGTTTGCTCTTTACCTACTTGCTCTCACCTTGCTAGCATATCCATTCCTTCACTGACATTAAAG
Source organism: Arvicanthis niloticus (assembly GCF_011762505.2). Lineage (NCBI taxonomy): Eukaryota > Metazoa > Chordata > Mammalia > Rodentia > Muridae > Arvicanthis > Arvicanthis niloticus. Next base: position 22,214,196 of record NC_047671.1, read on the forward strand.
TCTACTTCTTTGGAATTCCAGCATCTACTGAAAATCAGCTGAGACATCTAGCCTCTTTGACTGAGTAACTACTGGGTTCTTAAACTTTCCATCCATAGCCAGCCATTGTTGGATTATCTGGACCACATCCTGTAGGTCATTCTAACAAATCTCCTTTCTCTACATTTATAGAGATGCCTTCTGTAAGTTCTGCTACTCTAGAGGACCCTGATTAATGCAATGTTTTTCATCAATTCTAAATACAAAAAAATTGGAATAATAATATTTGGTATAAAAATCCAATATCTAAAAAAAATCCAATTTTTATTTCATTACAATGACAAATTCTCTTTTAGCAAAAGTAAATAAAATCAAAAAAGGTTACAAAGGTGACTTTTTTTCTATGAGTGCTTATTATTTTGATTTATGTATGTGTGCTTGAGCAATTCTCAATTTTTACCTGTATTGCAGAATCAAATGTTTCTAGTCAAGTTCCAGGACAATGTGTTCCAGGAAGAACAAAGACAAACTACAAAGCTTATAAACGTTAGTGAGGAGAATGTTGAAAAGATTCCTATTCAAGGCAAGTTCAAATTGAGAAACAGAGTTTGCCTACCTAAACTGACAGTAATAATAATCAAAGATAACAACTACAGAACATTTTCATGTGACTTGCATACTTAATACCCAGAACTCACACTAACTTACATATTAATTTACTTAATATTTTATCTTAGCAGAGGACACATAGCTTACAACGATTCTGGAAAAAGTTCTACCTTTTAAAATTCATTTTTATTTTATGTGTATGGATGTTTCATCTGCATGTATGTCTGTGCACCACTGGGGTGCCTAGCACCCACAGAAGGTAGAAGAGAGTGTAAAGCCCCTATAAGTAGAGTTAGAGATAGTTATGAGCATCCTTGGGAGAGCTGGAAATCAAACCCTGAGGTCCTCGGGAATACAGCATCCAGGACTCTTAACTGCTGAGCCATCTCTCTAGCCAATGAAAAAAAATCCTTATAATCCAACAATATTGCATTTTATTAAAATAGGGTTGCAATATACCAGGAATGATATGATAATTCTTGTTTATTTTTTCATTCTTCTTTAGTAGAAATCACTTAAAATGCTGATGTATGATGTGGTAGGCTATAGAGGCAGTGAGCTGAGATTATTAGGGTTAGGCTTACGGATAAGGCTAACCACTAATATACATCCAGAAGCTGCTTTCTCCATAATCCAATAGAGGCCTGTTTTCAAAACATTATGAGACTCCTTAAATGTTCTCAATTATATATAAGGAAATATACACATTAGTCATGATACTTGAGAGAAAACGATTATGCTAATGAGTCAATTCTTATCACTGTAATTACATTCTTTCCAAACAGCTGTCATGGAAAGCATAAACTTTTGTATACTTAACTGTGTCATCCTATTGAACAGTTAATAATTCAAGTGGATTTTTATGTGCAAACATTTTAATTGGTTTACTCATTTGTATTCATAGTTCATATTGGAGGTAGGATAATCCTTCATTTTAGTTCTTTTCCAAAGGGAGGGGGAATTAAAAGGCAGGGAAAAGTATTTTTAGTATTTAATATTTTGGTCGCTTGTTGCCATTGTTCCTGTAAATCAGAACGTGATAAGCTAAGCAGGTCACATTCCCAGCTATGTCTAAGATGGTCAGAAAAGTAGATTTACTCTCCATTTGTACTAATTCTTAGCTCCTGTCTTTCCAGGGAAATCGTTTTTGCTATTCCCATAACACACCAAGGAGACCAATTCCTTTAAAATAAAGATACGTGAGATTCCTGGGGCAAATGCTCATAGGCTGTAATTTTACTGACTTAAAGCTGGTACCTGAAAAGTGGGGCCCGGAGACCTATATCATTTTTCTGATCACAGTAAAGTCTACTACACTGTCCAAGGTAAGTTGAATGTATATTTTCCTCACTTAAAGAAAATTGTCCTTAAAATCTACATGGTGATTTTGAAATATCTTTCACATCTAGCGAAGATGGTCATGTTTCAGTGATTTTACAGCCAATCATTTACAGTCTTCATCCAAATCCATTCTCTGGTAGAAGGTCCTGAGGGGACTGGATCATGGATTAATATATCCCTTTAAGTGCTACAACACATATGAGACTCGATCAATGGTTTGAACCTCAAACTATTGTCTCCTATCTTAATCAAGAGAATCTGTGAGCTTTCCCTTGCTCTCCTCCATCTCCTTGGTACCTCACTTCTTGCTGCACACACAGGTTCTCCTAGTTCTTCCCAGCCACTTCCTGTCACCTTTTCTTCTAGCCCATCTCCATTTCTTTGTGACTCTGCTGACCCACAGAACTTCTCTCTGCCAGGACTTCACCAGGCTGAGCCTCCCTAGGACCCAAATTAGAGCAGCATTCAGCCTTCATCAGAGAAGCTTCCAGGAGTAGATAGTAATGAACACAGAGATCCACAACTGGACAATGTGCAATGAGTGAGAGACTTCGGACAATTCAGTCCTAAATGGAATGACGTTATCAAATGCCTCCCTTAAGGCTCAGGGAACTATAGGGAGGAGGAAGCAGAAAGAGTTTAAGAGCCAAAGGTCCAAATGACTCCAAGGAAACTGCATATTCCAGACACAAGAAGCTGAAACACGTATGAACACACAGAGATGGAGATAGCACACACATAAGACCAGCACAGGTTCGAAACAGACAACAATCCCAGCATGGAGAAGGGGAAGTGGACATGAAGCCCTACCACCTAGATGCTACTGACAGTTAATACTTGCTAGGAAAGGGAATATTGGTTTTCTAGGTGTCACTGGGTATGTCAACCACACTTCAAAGAAGGTCTCATGACCTTTTTTGGTTTTTTTCTTGTATGTGTGTGTGTATGTGTGTATGTATATGTGTGTGTGTGTTATGATTTTCATTTTTTGGAGGTTTTTGAGAGAGGAAAAAACATGAACTTGTGTGGGTACGGAGGTGGGGAAGACCCAAGAAGAAATATCCCACTAGAAATAAAGCTTAGCGGTAGAGAATTGCATAGTGTATATTAGGCCCGGGGTTTGAACCCCAGCTTGGCAGAACACGGCGGGGGGAGGGGGGGAGGTAGTGAAAAAAAGCCAGCTAACATGTAAAGAAGAGAGAGGAAGGGGGAAAAAGAGAACTGTGAAGGAGAGAGAGGGACAGGGAGAAAAAGAACTGTGTTTTTAATAATATATAATCACTGGGGGATTATACAAATTGGTTTATTTTAGTATATCAACTAATATATTTAAACATAGTCCAATTTATCAAACATATCGACCATTTTCTGTTTCTTTAGATCTTGGACCAAATATTGGGCGCAGAAAAGGATCTAATATTACACTTATTAAAAATATGTAAACAAGTAGGAACCGAATCCCTGCCTAAAACTTATCAGGCTATTTCCACCACTCAGCCAACACTTACCATCCTCTAGCTATGTGGACAGAAAACCAGTAGACAGGAAGGCAAATTGAATCACTAGAATGAGGAAAGAATCAACATACCCTTATGCCCTCAGGGAAGCAAACAAACAGCTATAATGAGAGTAGGCATCTCCATCAGAAGGTTGTGGAAGATGTGAGGCAGAGAAACAGCCAAGAATAAGGCAGCGCAGACTGTGGGGTATACAGGGACCCCCACAGGCTTCCCAGTTGCTGCTGGCTTGAGCCTCAGGCATCACTACTGATGTATAACATGTGGGACCAAGGTTCTCATGAAAGTGTTGACATAGATAAGGGTTAGAAGTAGGCTGATGCACAGCGCAGCAACCTGGTAAATGTAAAGAATCAGTAAGTGTCTAGAACTCCACAGATGACTAGAGATCACCACCAGGAATAAGGGAAACCCTTGAAGGACACTGAGTTCATTCCATGAGGGTTAGTCATGAAACCTTGCTAGATTCTCAGCAATCACGCCACGAGAGCACAATCGACCCACAGAGCAGAAAATTCCAGCTTTCACTTGAAATGAGCATGTGTTCCATTGGCATCTTTATAATGCATATGTAAGAGATTTAGCAATAGACCCAAATCCCATGATTCTAAAATGAAGCAGTAACACTGTCTCTGTGGTGATGGTTCGCAGTCAGTAGTAGACAGCTCAACCCCAACATCTGTAAGAGAAAATGCATTTAAATGAAATGGAACTTTAACAAAGCCTCGGCTACATTTTCAAGTCCTGTCAAGTACCAATCAGACAAATTACAATTGTTCAAATAGAAAGAGATCAAACCGTCCTTCTTAACCACTTACCAATTATTCCACATTGACTCTAAACTTAATTGACTGCAGTTTCTACCACTAGAAACAAAAATAAAATGAGAAGTTCCCAGCAGGCAAGAGGTGGTCACATCTTCTTAGGACAAAATACTAATTTGTTTATAAACTTCCATTTATCTTTTCACATTGATCTTCATATCTTTGGAAGTTGATAGAAAATGGAATATTGGCTCCTCAGCAGCCCTGGCCCACTCAGTCCCTGTGCACTGCCTACTAGAATATTATTTTCAGCTGTCTGGACTCTGCTGTATACCACAAACTAGAATGATGCCTGTATAGTTCAACATATGTTGAATGAAAGGGAATATTGGACTATTAAACTGAGTCTCAGGACAAAATGACAACAGAACACGTGCTGCTAAGGGTCAGTCGTCTTAAGGATGTGACTATATTTAAAGGTGGGGCTTTTCTTCCTTCTCATCTTTTTCCTCCTCATCTTCCTCCTCTTCCTCCTCCTCCTCCCCCTACTTGTACTCAACCCTCTCTGCTTCACTCCCTCCCTCTTCCTCCTCCTTTTTTTCTTTTGCAAGGTTTTGCTATGTAGGCCCGGATAGCCTCAAGCTTGGAATCCTTCAATTCTGTCACTTAAGACCTACAATGACAGATATGTACCACCACACCCAGACAAAGCTAAAACCTTTAAAGAAGTTAAAATCACACCATCAGCATCGCCCTAATATAATGTATGACTTCTATGCTTAAAGATAAAAGGCAAATTGCCTGTTTCTTAGAGGGAAGCCCATGTGAAGACTCTTAGAGAAAACAAACTAAAGATGGGGTCATCAGAAAGACCTAATCTAACTTACTGTCCTTCTGAACTTGAGCTTCTGGCCTCCAGAAGTGGAAGACTAGAAATTTCTATTGTTTATACTATCTCATATGGAAACTCTAAAACCCTAACATTTCTACTGATGAAATGAACACGTTAATAAATGCAAAGAGTTACAGAAAAAAATGTGTTGTTTGATAAATGTTAGATTTAGTCATGCAGCAAAAAGTCAAGCTACAAGCATGGAACTGGTTTTGGTCTCTAAGGGAAAATTCAAATAGAACAGTGGTGAAACTTCCAAACCTTGTCATTCTGAACAATAACCATTAATGGCCATATAACTAGAATGTAGCCTGTTAATTTCAATTGCCTAATCAAGAGACGATGACTGTATTTACAATGACTAAATTCCAAATAGAAGTGAAGGTTATAATACGTGCAACCATACTGCCAACCAGGTTATAGATTTCTGAGAAATGATCACGTGTGTAGTCATTAAGTTTCACTTTCACAGAACAACTGATCTCCCCCATTAGACAGAAGTAAATGACCTTATAGAATGTTGGAGAAATGGAAGTCTTGGGCTATATTATTACAATAAAAATGGCCTGAAAATATAAGGGGACGTAAAATATGATTTTGAAATCTTATACCCAGTGGGTGTGTAGAGATAAAATTTATTACATAAACATTCAGTATACACTTCATTGAAACTTATTAAGAGTCTAGTGTGTGGACAATTCTCCAAGATAAAAGCAATGAATAACTGAACCACACACAGGGTAATGCATTTTCGAAGTTCCACATATTTAAAGACAAATGAGAGTCGTATCCTAAAGCTACAGAATTTGTACTGCATGGTTTACTGGAGAAATACTAGGGGGCAACTGAGGCCAAAGGATACAATCAATTGCCAGGAACTTGAAACCTGTTATTAATCTTGTCAAAGGGAGGTGTGTGTGCTGTTAGAATCATCATAGACTATACCTTACTGATTACACAGACAGAAGATCCATGAGGAGAATTATGTGCTTGCTCTGGGAGATGGTGGACTTATCACATTTGAATCGAACAATTAAGTTTGAGACAGTAATCTAAGGGAAACTCAGTTATCATGTCTCTTTGTCAATCCTGGAAAATGATGTTGGTAAAGCAAAGGAGAATAGGACAAATAAGAAAAAGAAAATAGTTGTGCTTTCTCTCACATAAATTGTAAGATCGTTTTCGAAATGTCACTTGCTAACTGTTGACTAGTTTCACAATGTCTGGGCTAGAAAGATGGCTCTGTGGGTTAAGACGCTTGCTACCAATCTTGACAATCTGTGTTCAACACTCAGAATCCACATAATGAAAGGACAAAATTGACATCCACAATTTTTGCACCGTGTGCACAATGGCACACACATGTACATATATAGAAGAAACCATGAAAAAAAAGATAGAAAGAAAAGATGGAATTCCCAACAGTTGTTAAATTACACTTATGTAGGATGCTGAACACTGATTTTGTTGAAATTATTATATATGTATGTGTGTTCATATATGTATTAATACATAGCTGACTATCATTGACTTGTTCAGAAATAATTCCATTTTATCAATTAATTAATTGAGAATACCATGACCATGTAAAATGATGTTACATCTGATGAAATTTCAAGGTATCATAGTGCCACAGCATGTGAATAATGTGAAGTTAATACATTAGACTAGTTTTCTCAACTTTGATGATGCTGTAAACTTTGCATACAGTTCCTCATACTGTGGTGACTTCCAACCATAAAATTATTTGGTTGTTCCTGCATAGCTGTAATTTTGCTACTGTTTAGACTCATGATGTAAATAGCTGATAAGGGGTCGCGACCCACAGGTTGAGAACCACTGCATTAGACTCAGGGAGCGGGGAAACAAAATGTTTACGGAAAAATAATTGAGACCATCGTCGAGTTTTCAAGCTGAAGATATAGGCAAGCAAGTACATATACTGCAGCATACTGCAGGCATATTCTCATATTTTGAGCCTCAGGAACTTCGGTGCATAAATCACCATAATAGCCGTACCCTGGGAACTGGTTGCTTGGTCTACTGTTTTCAAAATCACATGTAGCTTCTTATTCACCTGTCAAGATTCCTCATTCGAGACAGTTTGATTGCAGCTCAATGTATTATGCATTCATCTGCCTTTATGCTTTTTCAAGCTAATTCTCTCAGTGTGTATACTCTGTAGGCTTAAATAAGCCATCCATTAGCTCCTAAACCTGTGTCCCAGACTTACTTCACCTTTTGATTAGCTCTCATATTTTTACCCCTGGGACATAATTCATAAGAATATAGAATTTATAATGCCCAAAAGTGAATTATCATCTTTTTTTTCAAATCAATTTAGTTGATATCAAATCCATCCATCTGGTTGACCTCTTTGGAAACCCAGAGTCATACCGATTACTTGTCATTACAGTTCATGTCAACAAATCCACCTGTTGTAATTTTTATTATATTGAGTCATATAGTGTTTTTACCTGCAGTCCTATTTGCAATGTCAAGTTCTAGTGAGTTAGTGCCCAATGGCATCTCCTTACATATTATCTTTATTGTGTCAACTATGTTCATTAAGCTGCAAAATCTTCTATGATCAGATTTCTGCCAACCTGGCTCTGCTCTTTCCTGAGTCCTGTCTTTGGGTAGATGAATACCCATGTGGTTCCTGTCATCACTCAAGAGCTTTCTTATCATGATACCATTGCCAACACTGTCCTGTGGGAAGGAGAGCGCCATGCCTCTCTTTTTCACATCATAGTGCCTAGTTACAACTTAAGATGTCGTGTTGATGACTCTCTAGAACAGCAATTCTCAGCCTTCCTAATGCTGTAACCCTTTAATACAGTTCCTCATGTTGTCGTGACCCCCCCCATAAAATTACTGTATTGTTACTTCATAAGTATAATTTTGCTACTGTTATGAATCATAATGTAAATATCCGGTATGCAAGATATCTGATATGTGATCCCTAAAGGAGGTCAAGACCCATAGTTTAAGAACCAATGCTCTACAGGAATCATGCTCCTCTCAGCTGGTTCATGACCCAAGCAGTCTCAGAAGCCATGGAGGGGTTTCTGTCTCTGACCTTAGTATTAGATCCTTTTGCTTCTCCTGTACTGATGAAAGAGCAGCTGGAAAGCCAGCACCTTATTTACTTAGGCTTCTCCTGGAGCCACCAGAACAATGGCAGTCTATCTTAGACAGTTGGTAGAAAAGAGAGAGAATGGAAGGAAGAGTGGATGGCCTTAGGAAAGATGAATAATGGCTGTCATCAAGATCTTATTTTCTTTCTCAGTCACTACTAAAGTGTTACCATTTTCTCTAAACGTTATGGATTGTTGCCCAAACTCACCCATTAGAATGTTTACAGACCTCATTAAAAACGAGCTGTATACCTGTCTAATGTGTGAAACCTAACCTGTGTTAAGTCATACAAGGTAGAGATACTAGAGAACAGGGTGGGAGGGATCCAGAGAAGCCAACTGATTAGTGTTCAATATCTAATGTTTTCAAATATCATACCAACCCCATTGATATTGTATACCTATATCATAATAATCAAAATACAGTAAAAATACATAAAGAAAAAAGACTTAAAACCAGAAACAGTATATTGAAATATATCATTATTTTTGTAAGGGTAACAATTAATAGTAGAAATAATAATCAAAACCATTCAAGCAAATGGGTCTCAATGAGCATTTAAATGAGTTCATAATTTTAGTTTATTTTTTCTGAAAACATAGATTCTTGTTCTCAGAGGAAGAGAATATCTTTCAACTTCATTTTTAAATTTTGAATGTTTAATTAATTCTTAAAAAGGTGTATTGGTATTGTGTGTGTATGTGCATATGTACATGCATACATACATGCATGTGTATGTAAGGGTTAGTGTGGAGATGCATACATACATGCATGTGTATGTAAGGGTTAGTGTGGAGATGCATACATACATGCATGTGTATGTAAGGGTTAGTGTGGAGATGCTCATAGAGTCTACAGTAGCTGTCAGACCCCTTGAAGATGAAGTTGCAGGTAGTTGTTGGGCAGTTGCTGCTCAGTCTGGTGTTGGGATCTGAATCCTGTCCTTGACCAAACAGCAAGTGCTCTTAACTTTTGACCTATTTATTGATCCACCTATTTCCCCCGTGACTACCTTGTTTTAAGATGGTAAATGCTGATGAAAACAGCTAATATTTTAATCCAAAATTTGCCAAAAATAGTAGGCATAAGAGAAAGCTAAATAACTTTTCAAATATTTGTTGATCCCTACTTTAGGGGTCTTAGTTTCAACTTGAATGACCATATTAAGAGGTCACATGGCTGCAAGTTTTCTACAAAAACACAATTACTAGTTTTTGCAGAAAGGAAAGTTTTAGGATTGTACAGACATTAAATGGAAGGATGTCTGTGAATGGAGTGAGAGTCTATTTAAAATGTTGACAAGGTGGCTATCTTGTGTGTGAGTTGAAGGCAAATCTATTTTGTGTCTGGAATATTTCAAATAGGCTTGAGCATATTCCCTCAGAATCCAATCTGCATACATCTTGGTCCCTTTTTCACCCTGCCAGATAATTATTGGCACATTTTCTGTCTTTCTAAACAAATAGCATGCCAATAAAAGATACTCTAATTGAGTCTGGAGGGAAAAATGTTATCTACAGGAAACTTTTTGAAATGCACATCTTATGCTAGAAGACATTGTCCTAACAATGTAACCAATAACAGGAAGAATTATAAATAATCGTCACACAGGTAGATTGCTTCTGGAAATGAAAGGCGAAAAAGGACACTTTAATATTAACTCTCTCATTTTAAAGATCTCTACTTTGATAAGGATTTATTAGTGACATGACAGCTATTAGAAGCCAGACTAGCTTGTTTCATCTCTGAGCTGGCAGGCAGAAGTGTGGTGACACTTTGGCTCTCCTACAGAATCCAAGAGTGCAGAGGTAGAAAAAAGATCTTGGTAGCAACCCACTCTGTTGCTTTGCAGACTTCTAAAAGCAGTAGAGAAGCAAGCTCCTTAGAAAAGACGGATCACAGCTCAGCCGAGGCCAACGGTCCTGTAAAAAATAACTTGCTGAGACTTAATTTTCCCTGAGGTCCTTGCACCTGTGTTACTGTTATCAATGAAGAAAGGACTCTCTAAATTAACCCACTTCTCAGTTAAAACTCTAATCCTGAGAGGAAATCTTCTTCTTGTTTCTTTGACCAGCTGGTAAATTACTGAAAGAGGGCCCAGGAAAGACTGTGACTAGCATGTGTGCTCTAGGTTCTGAGCATGGTTTCTGCTCTACAATAATCCTCGTGATGAAGCTCTCCAGACTACCACTTTTCCTAGTGTCTCTACCCCTGTGTCCACTACAATGACCCGGAGATGACACTTGACACAGGAAGATCTTGTTAAAGTGTTGGATGCTGCTATTGACCTATGGCCTGACACAAGATGCCATGCCAGGAAGCTCAACTACAATATGAGGCTATGTGAGCACAGGATGATGAGTATTGGATATAAAGGTATACAAGCTAGTACCGAAGCCATGTGGAGTCCTAAATAGCTAATGTTAGCTTATATGGGAGCTAGAAGATGAAGAACCTAGATTAAAAAAAAAAAAAACTAAGGATGCTGAAAAGAAAATTATGATAGCATTTGAAATACATTGGCAGGCCCAACTGTTGTCCTGGGATAGTAGCTCTGTTCTTGATATAGCCTCATAATTCAATTCCTTTCTTGGCTGCATTTTCTTCTAAATTGATTGTAAAGGTAAGGGAAACTTCACACTGACATTGTCTAACATCTCTTACTTGGACATAAAGTCCAACTTTCCCAACATTTTCTTGCCTTCCTCCAAGGCAAATGTTTGGTTGAAACATGTCTTAGTCATTGTTATATTGCTGTGAAAAAATACCAGGCAACTTTAAAAAAAAAAAAAGAAAGTATTTAATTTGGGCTGGCTTATAGTTTCAGAGGGTTAGTTCATTATTATCATGTTGGAAGCAGATAGGCACTGGAGCAGTAGCTGAGAGCTATATATCCTGATCCACAGGCAGTAGGCAGTAGGCAGTAGGCAGTAGGCAGTAGGCAGTAGGCAGTAGGCAGTAGGCAGTAGGCAGTAGGCAGTAGGCAGTAGGCAGTAGGCAGTAGGCAGTAGGCAGTAGAGATGGAGAGAGAAACTGGGCCTGGCATGGGTTTTTAAAACCTCAAAGTCCACTCCCAGTGACATACCTCCTCCAACAGGGCTACACCTTCTATTTTTCCCAAACAATCCATTTACTAGTGACCAGCATTCAAATATATGAGCCCATGAGCGTCATTTTCATTTAAAGCATTACAAGAGGGGCTTGTCAGTGACACTGCCTCCTCACTCTGAGAAAATATGCAATTAACTTAGTTCAAATAAGTGAATGTATACACATCATCCACCCTGTCAGCATTTGGAATTTAAATATTCCCCCAAAGCTCAAATGCTAAGAGCTGGAACGTTTCCAGAACTTTGGCAGGTGCCGTCATCTTCAGAAGCTGTGGCTTAGTGGGAGCTGGTTAGGCCATTGGGAGCATGCCTTTGAAGAAGATACTGCTCTACCAACCCCTTCTTCTTTTGCTTCCTGTTCAGCACGCATCAAATAGTTTGCCCTTTGCACTTGTTCCTAGCATAAAGTTCTGGCTTACCTCAGGCTCCAAACAGTTGTCTATTGAATCAACTGACAAAGAACCAAAATCTATGAAACTGTAAGCAAGATCAACCTGTGTACAAATAATTTTACAAACAACTTTAAGAGAGCTCTTTGGGGTTGCAGAACCTGATATCTCAAAGCTATTCACCTTGCTCCCTGCTTTGTTTTTTGGAGGGAATTTATTTTGCTAACAGGTTACAGTCCATCGTGGAGAGAAGCCAGTGTGGGAACTGAAGCACAAATCACAGAGGGATGCTGTTTACTGGTTTGCTTCCTCTGGCTAGCTCAATAATTTTTCTTATACAGCCCAGATGCAACCTGCCTAGGGATGATACTGCCCACAGTGGTCATTTAGCAAACAAGAAAATGCTCCACAGATATGCACACAGGTCAGTCTGACAGAGGCAATTTCTTAATTGTGGGTCTTCCTAAGGGTGTGAAGCGGATAACCAGAATTAGCCACCACCTCTGCATGGAATTTGACTTTATAAAACATTTCGTGGGCATTTATGGGTGTTCTTTAACATTATTATGCAATGACATTACTACTTTCTTTATAAGGTCAAGCAGACAGCAAAGAGATTTGTTATTATTTAATTTATTTTGGATGTGCTATAAATAGTTAAGGGCCTGCTATGTTACTGTACAAAACTACCAACTTTATTTCAATGTAAAAAAAAAAAATGAAAGGCAGTAAAAACCAGTGATACAAGAAAATCCAAATTTATGAGACAGTGAAAGGAGGAATACCAAGTTTTATTATAGATGTGTTTGTTGTGATTTTATGCAAGTAGAGGTTTTCCCATAACACCTGAGAACAGACTACTGACAATCAGAAATGCAGTAGGAAATGGCAGAAAACAAAAACCAGTTAAATTTAATAAAGATTTACTTTATAAAAAAAGCATTTGAGAAAATACCCACCATACACAGAGACCTATAACTTTCAATATATCTTATGTTTTAAAAATATTTACAGGTGAGGGCTTAATGAAACAAGACATTCTGTTAGCAACTGTCTGCCCACAAAAACAAGAGCTGCCATACAACCTACTTTTCTCCTCTTCTCCCATTCCCTCCAATTAAGAAAAATTGATGTAGAAGAAGTAAGTTTGCCCAACGTGGTCTGTGAATACAAAATCTTTGTTGCAAAAAAGGATGCATCTCCACGTATGGGTTGTATTCTTCCATTTATGTAAAAATAAGTGAGCTCACTGGCGTGATGACTTGCAACATGCATGTTTTTTTGTCATGGAGTGAATAGATGGGCTACTCTAAGCTATTGCTTTGCCCCAAATGGAAGTCTAATGGTATATGAAGTAGGTGTACACAGAAAGGATTGGTAAGAATTTAATAACCAGATGGTCTGGCTGTGGTGAGGCAGGTGGATTGCTAAGTTCAAGGCCAGCCTGTTCTATATAGTGAGTTCTAGGACATCCAGGGATAGATACACAGTGAGACCCTGGCTCAAACAAACAAACAAACAATAACAAAAGAATTTAATAACCAGAGGTATCTTTAAGAAACCATCCATGACTGAAACATGGAAAGAATGCTGGATTTTGAAAAGAACATCCAACCCTCAGTGACTTCAGGCAGGAAAAACAATTTAGCTGACACTTCCACAGCACTGACTCAGTATAAAAAAAAAGTCAGAGTGCTTCTTAGATATTAGCTCATTTAATTCTCACAATAATCCTTTGTACTGATCACAATATTCTAATATTCTAATATTATGGAGAGGAGATTGAAACATACAATTAGCTTTTAGCCACATACATCAAATTATTATGGAATATGTATCTAGCCATATATTATTTTATTTTGGGGCATGTTTAAAGTTTCTGAGAATTATAGTTATCTAATGGGAATTGTATTTCTATGCTCAGTGATGATACTATGAGCAAAGCAGGTCTTTAGAGAGAAGGCAGCCACGTTAACTTTAGAGAAAGGAACCACGTGGAAAAACCTTCACTGCCAAAGGTCTTCCCCCAAGGTCTTTTTCTGTTGTTGTTTTAAGTTTATGACACTTCTGCTCCATCAAAAAGAGCTTTATGTTTTTAGATTGTAGCTTGCGAGTGAGGAAGACTTGGCTGCTGCAGCAGAGGAGTTTCAGATATCAGTAGTCCACATTTCTGAGCTAACATGTTCATTACCATTGAAGGGAAATGGATATGATTGTGATCGTAGCAACTGGAGTCTGACTCTAGCTCTGATATGTTTGAAGTGTGAACCAGAATGGTACATCTTCTGAGCCTTCGTTGTAAAATAATGTCATAGACTAAAGCAGAATTAAACCTCCCATCTAAATTAGAATTCTGGGCATATAAATCAGTTACCATAAAAACATAATTTCCACCGGACACAGTGAAAGAGATTGTGGCAAAATCTTAAATTATAACAATTTCTTGAATGACAAAAATCATAAGGCACAAAGCGGGTTGTTCTATGCACACACATTAAACAGAGTATATTCCTATCTAACTGCTTTCCAACATGGGAACCCCAACACAGGGTACCCCATTAGTGGTTTTAGCCAAGCCTCAGAGAGGAAGCAAAACCAAATCCAAGTGTCAGAAAAAGTTTCACATGGAGACCCTCTGAAAGGAATCCACAAAGGCAGTTCTACTGTATGTAAGACTCAAGGCTAAACCTTAAAGTTACATTAAAGGAATAAAGAAATTAAAAACAATCCTAGTTAATTCATCAACCAGGAATATCTGTCTTCCTGCTTTCACCAGTTGTGTGCCTTGCGGGAAGCACCCCGAAGTGTGGCTACTGTTTCCTGCCATAAATAAACCCATACATTTGCCAACAAGACAAATGTATGTGCGGCAACTGACAAATTAGTAACCACCATTGCACAGCTGCTCCGCAGAACTGGGAGGAGAGCCCAGAAAACCGTCAGCTCTTTTTAGTTTAAGAGGCCGTTGGATGCTGGGCACTACAGACCATCATAGCTGTTATGATGATGTTATTCCAAGGATGAACTATAGGAAATTTATTTTCTTCTCCCTATTTTCCTCTTTGAAATAGGGTCTGTGTGTCCCAGGCTGGCCTTGAACTTGCTATGCAGTCAAAGATAACCTAAAATTTCTGATCTTCCTGCCTTTATCTCTGCAATGACATGATTATAGGAGTGTATTATTATTCCTCATTTGTTTTATTAACTGTTGGTATTGAACCGAGGTTTCATGCATTCTAGACAAACACTCTACACACCGAGCTAGAGCCTCAAGAACTTTCAATGAACAAATATGTCGTTCCATATCTTACTTTTCAGTAAGTTCTTGGGAAAACACGAATGTGTGCATTATTCTTGACTCTGTCAACCTTCAATTCAGGAATGCCAAGTAACAACCTCCCCTTTGCTTTCCTGTTTCTGCTCTGATTACAACGGCCAACAGCATCACCTCCTGCTGAGCTGAGGCAATTTTTTTCTCAGTTTGATCTATTAGAGAACTCTGCTATTTATATGGTGGCACCTGTTGACTGTTCTCTGCCCTTTAAATTCTTTATTGTTTAACTGTCCATGGCCTTAAATCTGTTTTGTTGTTTGTTTGGTTGGTTGGTTTCCTTCCATGATGGTCACTGGTTGGGATCCATGGCAGTGATAAAATGTACCTGGAGATCTTTGACTAGCCACCATGATGCCCAGGTCTCGGCTTCTCAACTGTATTCCCACATTGCTCCTAGCCTCACATCCCACAGGGTAGTGGGAGTCTCCACCAGCTGTGCACTGAGGATGCTGTATAGGTCCATCATGGGCACATACAGTGTTTATAAAGAATGGTTTAAGTCATGGTGCATACAGTGTTCATTAAACACTTATTTATTTATTTAATAAATGTTTTAAATTTATGTAGCACCTTCTTCAAGGGCCTTAAGGGGTTGCTTGGAGACATCATGCAGGATTTAATTTTCAAATTATTAAGGAATTAAAAAAATGCAATATCACAATATGGTGCCACTGCTCTCTTTACTCGTGCAATTTTAGAGTTTGCCGCAGAGGAGTGGCTGACTCCTAGTGATTGGAATACATAGTGAGAGCAGTTCTTAGCGGTGGTGACTATCTTATTTGGAAATCAGAGTATCATGATAATTGTAAAGAGACAGCTAGGAGAAACATTCAGGCAGGCAATGGTTGGTCCTTTGATGCTTTAGTAGGAGAAGGGCAATTTGCTTCTAGTGATAACCAGATGCAATACCACCCAGGCTTATTTGCTCAAATTCAGAACACAGCCATGAAGGCTTGGCGTAAACTCTTGGCAAAAGGGGACCCTAGTACATCCTTAACAGCAGTCAGACAAGGACCTGATGAACAATTTTCTGATTTTGTTCATCGATTAATGACAACAGCAGGGAGGATTTTTGGTAATGCAGAGGCAGGTATAGATTATGTGAAACAACTTGCATATGAAAATGCCAATCCTGCCTGCCAAGCGGCCATTAGACCATACAGGAAAAAGACAGATCTTTTTGGCAAGTAGAAACCAAAAGGCCTGTTTTAAATGGGGCAAGCCTAGACATTTTGCAAGAGATTGCGAGGCAGAAAATGAATTAACCCAGAGATAGCCCAGAAAACAGCCTGGGCTCTGCCCACTTTGCAAACGTGGAAGGCATTGGGCTAGTGAATGTAGGTCCAAAAGAGACGCACAAGGAAACATCCTTTCCCATAATTGGGGAAACAGGAACAGGGGCCAGCTCCAGGCCCCGAACCAACATAAGCCAAAACAGGCTTATGGAGCAGTCAGTTTTATACCAGCAAACAACAATCCCTTTCAGAACTTAGTCGAGCAACACCAGGAAGCGCAGGACTAGACCTCGGTTCTGCTACCCACATAGTATTAACCCCAGAAATGGGACCTCAGGCCTTACCCACTGGAGTGTTTGGACCACTCTATCTAAATGTGTTTGACCTGATAGTGGGAAGAAGCAGTACTACTATGCAGGGATTACAAATTTTTCCTGGAGTAATAGACAATGATTATCAAGGTGAGATTAAGGTAATGGCACAGGCAATTCAGAATATAGTCACCATTCCTACAGGAAGGAAGATAGCTCAACTATTGTTACTTCCATTGTTCCCTACTAATCACAAATATAAGAGTCCTAAGAGAGGGGATCAAGGCTTTGGTTCCTCTGATGCATACTGGGTACAGCCTATAGTTAAACAAAAACCTATGATGACACTATGGCTGGATGGAAAGGCATTCCATGGCTTGGTTGACACAGGAGCTCATGTGACTATCCTAAAACAAAGTGATTGGCCTGCCACCTGGTCTCTGACCCCAACCTTAGCCAATCTAAGGGGTATTGGCCAAAGTCAAAGGTGCTGATGTGGAAAGATAAAGAAGGAAATACAGGGAACATACAACCCTATGTCATCCCAGGCCTTCCTATTAATCTCTGGGGCAGAGATCTGTTATCTCAGTTAGGATTGATTATGTGCAGCCCTAATGAAGTAATCATGGCTCAAATGGTAAACTCTGGATTTTCCACAGGGAAGTCCTCACCTCTGGCTGATTTCTCCTTTGTACTAACAGAGAACTAAGGGGTGAGGAGGCCACTATGGTTGGGTGGCACAGTGCAGGCTTGCTTCAACACACAAGACTGGAAGACTTCCTGTTTGTAGCTGCCTTCATCCATCACTCACTGACCAGTAAGATCAGAAATCAGATGATTTATTGGGCACATGAGACAGACCAGTGCAGACTTCTCTCATAAGTCACTGAATAAGCCACAACGATGACCAACTACCATTAACAAAAAACTTTTATGCGAGAGGTAAATATGGTTTCTAGAATAGCTGCAACATACTTAATATGTCCAGTTTTGAACAAAAATAAAAAGAAGTAGGAAAGGAAATAAGAAAGTATGACCATACGTAGAAGAAGAAAATGACCATTTAAAGTTATTCTTGTGTGAAATTCTTTAAGCCAGTATTATGAACACCTCATATATCACACCTATAGAAGTAACATTCTGTCACAGGCAATTTCAATAAAGCAATATAAACCTTCATGATGCTGGGTTATGAAATACTTTCTTTGCTATGAAAACTGCATGCACTCTATGCCTCCCAGAGGAGGGGCACAAGGGCAAGTGTTACTCAGAAAGATTATTCAGTTAGCCACGTGATGCTTGAACACCTCTGTGGATTTCTTCTCTCCCATTTATTTACTGGTTGGATAACTCACCATTGGCGAAAGTGTGAAAAGGAAACTAAATATGTAAATCATTCTTCTCAAGGGCTCTAGTCTAGTGTCAGGAGGTAATAACTGCCAGCTGCTGTAACAGCTGTACCACTTGGGAGTTTACAATAGTGAAAGCTGTCCCTTGTTCCTAGCACATACACAGTAGGTGGTCAGCTCAGGATGGAAGGCGTGTAAGGGGGAGCTCTCTTTGGCACAGTTACTTTAGTAGGGGCTTCTACAACACAAAGCATCTAGAAACTGCAGTCGTTTGCCAGACAGGAGAAAGAGCAGAATCAAGAGGAAGGTGACCTAGTGTGTAGCAATTTCTGCACTGTCCATTAGCCAGAATTCAGTAGTAGGTCCTACTCAGTTCCAGAGTTGCATGGCAACGCTGACTTAGCACAGTGTTCTGAAGCAATGGTCAGCATTATCTCTAACACACAGACATACACACACACACACACACAAACACACACACACGATGGGAAGGATGTGTGGGGCTTGCTCAAAGCTAAGTGCACCCACTGACCCTGGCCTGAGTAAGCACATAGCCGAAGTGTTTATACTTTCAGTTTGTGATGCTTCCAACTATGGAAGAAAAAAAAATAAACAAATTAAAAAAAAAAAAAAACCAGAACACTATCTTAAAAAAAAACAACAACCAGCCAACAACAAAACAACAACAAAATCCTACCAAAGAAACAAACAAAATTAAAAAAAAAAACAAAATAAAAAAACCCCATGCAGAATATTGTCACGTTGTTGATTTGCCTAAGTTCACAGTCAATATGCTTTTATTAATGCCACTTGAACTTTTTAAATACTGGGAATGAAAACTTTTCCAGCTGTTATAGCAGAAACTGCAAATAGAGAAACTGGTACCAGCACGCAAGAAGTGAACCCGGACTTAATCCCTGGCTGTGCTGTAATTCTTCACAGCATATTCATCTATCTAATTAAGTACTGCCTGTATTTCTAATCTTTCCAACTGAACCTTCGCTCGTTCGGGGGTGGGCGGTGGGGGAATCCTGGGCAGAGAGGGGCAGTCTCCTTCAGGAACCAGGATAGCTGCCTTTTATTCTTTTTTATCCGCGCGGCACACATGCAGCTCAGTCTCAAGGAGGCATGAGCCTGGCTGATTCCCGAGGATTTCAGTAGCATCACAGAATGTGCTCGAACAATCAAGTCATTTCTCTTAAAACTTGGAAAGGAAAATTCAGTGTCTAACAGGCTGCTTCCTTCCTACTCCAGCAACCCTGGCCACTGCCCCGGTGCTGCCCTGTAATCTATCTGTGCAAGATCGATGTCTCAGAACCACTCAACATGGATTGGTCAGAAGGAAGCAGAGGAGGAGCCATTCAGAAGAGTTCTCTTCCCCGCCCCCCCCGCCCCCCCCCCTCGTATAACCATAAGAAATCAGCAGCCTACACCAGGCTGCTCTGGTTCCCGGGGATGCTCGGAAGCTGAACTTCTGAGAGGCTGCGGTGTAAGTGTGGGCGCGCTGATGCAGACGCGGCTTCCAGCTGTACAGAGGCTCTCAGGAAAAGGACTCTGGAAAGACCCCGAGTGAATACCACGACTAAAGTGAAAGCTGCACTGAGAACAAAAGCAAACTGCAGACTGGTCAACGAGAAAGAGCATTCAGAAGCGCCAGCTTCTAAAGAGATGAAGAGGGGAGCCGAACCCAGAAGAGACCAACAACTTCTTGGCAAGCTCTGCTGCTTCTGACCCCGTTCACAGTAGGTGCCAACTGCAGCCTCCCAACTTCTAAAGGCAAACAGACTGGGAGAGGACCACTCTGAGCGTCCCTGACCCAGGAGGTTGGATCAGTTCAAGGAGGATTCAAATCCAGCTGCTGCAGGAAGATGAACTCCACCTACCACCATGGCATGTATACTTCCCTCCACCTCTGGAACCGCAGCAGCTACGGGCTGCACGGTAATGCCAGCGAGTCTCTGGGGAAAGGGCACTCAGACGGAGGATGCTATGAGCAACTTTTTGTCTCCCCCGAGGTGTTTGTGACTCTGGGTGTCATAAGCCTGCTGGAGAACATTCTAGTGATCGTGGCAATAGCCAAGAACAAGAATCTGCACTCACCCATGTACTTTTTCATCTGTAGCCTGGCTGTGGCCGATATGCTGGTGAGCGTTTCGAATGGGTCAGAAACCATCGTCATCACCCTGCTAAACAGTACAGACACGGACGCCCAGAGCTTCACCGTGAATATTGATAATGTCATTGACTCTGTGATCTGTAGCTCCTTGCTCGCATCCATTTGCAGCCTGCTTTCCATTGCAGTGGACAGGTATTTCACTATCTTTTACGCGCTCCAGTACCATAACATTATGACGGTTAGGCGGGTCGGGATCATCATAAGTTGTATCTGGGCAGCTTGTACCGTGTCAGGCGTTCTATTCATCATTTACTCGGACAGCAGCGCTGTCATCATTTGCCTCATTTCCATGTTCTTCACCATGCTGGTTCTCATGGCCTCTCTCTATGTCCACATGTTCCTGATGGCGAGGCTTCACATTAAGAGGATTGCTGTCCTCCCAGGCACAGGTACCATCCGCCAGGGTGCCAACATGAAGGGGGCAATTACCTTGACCATCCTGATTGGAGTCTTTGTTGTCTGCTGGGCCCCGTTCTTCCTCCACTTACTGTTCTACATCTCTTGTCCTCAGAATCCATACTGTGTGTGCTTCATGTCTCATTTTAACTTGTATCTCATACTGATCATGTGTAACGCCGTCATTGACCCTCTCATCTATGCCCTCCGGAGTCAAGAACTGAGGAAAACCTTCAAAGAGATCATCTGTTTCTATCCCCTGGGAGGTATCTGTGAGTTGTCTGGCAGGTATTAAGTGGGGGACAGAGTGACTACTAGGTAGAGACCTGCAGACTTTGTCACTCTGATACAACCCGAGCAGTGTACTTCCCAACAGCTGCCTCTATTGTATAGTGCTTTGGTTGAAAATATCTGCTGTATAAATGTTAAGTTTATGACTTTTGACATGAAAAAGTCTCAATGTGTTATGTTTATTGACATGCTACTTTTGTGTTTGTAAATGCTCATTTATGTTTTATATAGGGTGAGCACTATGAATTTACAGGAAAGAAAAACAGACACCCTTATTAAAACGGACAATGTTTCTTTCCTGTTATTTGTCAAGATTCACCACTTGTTCTTTCTGTAGTAGCAGAAATCAGAGCCTTCTTAAATGTGTTCGCAGCTGCTTTTGTATATTACCCCCCACAGTGCCACAGAAGCTTGACTCCACTGTTTGGGGGGGGGGATTTAAAATCTAGATGCTTGATCATTTAATGAGTCAGCTCTATTAGTGAAATTTCAAGCAACTGAATAAAAGCTTACCTGTTATCCTTCCTGTTCCAATATACTGATGCTTCTTTTTAAATTAAAAAAAATATATATAAAAAAAAAGAGAGAGAGAAAGGGGGAAGCAGCTACTGAGGAGAAAGTGAGATTTCAGTCACATGCATTTCTCCAAGATGGAAAGATTCATTCATTGCTGGAGACTCAGAGCTCATTTAGGCCACTCAGCTGGGGTCGGAGAAACGCCCACTGGTAAGACTAAAGTGTCCTGGCAAAGATAAGCTGTCCACGTCATGCTGAAATTCCCTATACCAAATGATACCCCACCATGAGTGGCCAAACAGAATGAAGTCTTTCTGGCTTCTTACCAGAGATCCATTTCCTGCAGAAACATCCAGAACAGTTACCTCTGCACGGAGAGATCCAGCATTCATTTCATCTTAGACTTGATAATGGGTTGTGTCATCGTTCATGTGTTGGGGGACTTGTTGTTCACTTTCTGGCGACTTTTTGAGCTGGACTGTAAGTGCTTGAAGATCAAACATTTTAATTGCCAAACCAAATCCACAGCACAGAACATTTTGGGACAGTGTTTGTAAATATCTAAAATGTGGAACCCTGTGGATCTTGCACATAACAAGATGGAAAAAAGACACACATGGTGCCCTGGAAGGTACAACAAAGTACTCTGGTGTTTTCAGTCACATCTTGGGATTGGGAGTGTTTGTTTTCTCCAAAGTAATACCAAAGGTGTGGGCCACTGCGCAACCAGATCTATGCTTTTTAGTCTGTGTATACTTTGAAATAAAAGAGACAAATTCTGTGTTGAGCCTAAGATTAGAGGCAAAATCTCCTGTGATTCAATTAATAGTGTCTCCAAAATATTCATAGGCAAGAGATAATGCATAGCAGCACCATCTGAATTAAAATCTCAATGTTTCACCTATTAATTATAAGCCTGAGAAACACTGAAGGCATCCATGTGCAAATACACATCAAAGTGTAATGGTAAAGCCAACTGTTTCAAGGTGCTATCCCCTGAGCCACACCACCACCGTATTCATAAGATTAGCTGAGCATACGTGCACATCGGTAGCATCACAGTCAGCTTCTGTGTTGACATTTCCTCCTAGAAGGAAGAGGGTAGGGTGTTACATTGGACCTTCTGTGTAGCCACCCAGTCTTCCCAGCCATTTGTGTGCATGCAACTTTGTCCTAATAGAACTCAGGCTGAGATGAAAAAGGGAAGACGGTGCCATCTCTGCTGCTGTAGGGAAGATGTCTTCCATGATGGGAGAAGACTCGCCAATGTGACTGCTTTGTGGTCACCTACGCAATCATGTCAGTAACCCTTCACTCATTTTAAGTAAGCCTAACAAACTCACTGGGTCCCCAGGGTGAACTTTCATAGAATTGTACATGGGTCTGTGGTTGGGCCTATAGGAAGAAGTGGGGGTGGAGATTGTTCATGTCTTCCCTAAGGAAGTAATTTTCACAGCAGGCACCATTAGCCAGTGAAGAGTGGCTCTAAGGCTGAATTTTAACCACACTACAATGCTTCCATTTTAAACAAAAATGAGTGTTAGGTTTCATACAACTGACAAAGCCTGCTGAAATTTGGATCCTGAATGTTCTCCAACGGTTCATAAAGTAAAGGCTTGCTCTCCAGAGTGGTACTACTGGAAAGTAGCAGAGTCTTTAGGTGATGGGAGCTAGTTGGACAACTTCCAGTCATTTGAGTGTGTTCTTGAAGGGGATAGTGAGACTGTAACTCATGCCTCTTTCTCTCTGTTACTCTCTGAGGCCTTACGATGAGTGCTTTGGGTCCAGCAGGAGCTGCCTTCTCCATAAAGAGCAGCCTCGCCACAGGGCTGGCCAGCACAAGCAAGCCAGTCAGTCTTCTACTATAAAACTCCAAGGCTAGCCAACTTGAACCTTTTCCACTTTATAAATCATCTCAAGTGTTTTTAATGGCAATCAGAAACTGAGAAAGACACAGAGCCCAAAGCAATAGTTGTACCCAGGTGGATTTTTTTCCTGTTATCATTTTTTATTTCACACAATAACTCTGAGAGATCCTGTGACTAAGAGCATCATATGCACACCCTGTCTCTGCAACTCTGATCTTTTACAAAATAGCTTATTTCTCTTCAGGGGTCATCTCAGATGTTCAGAGAGCAGGCCTGACTCTTTCTTCATGCTCACACATTTTTTTCTGGAACAGTCTGTAGTGTTAGTACGTCCATTGGTTGTGGACCAGTTATGTGCCAGAAAGCTCCCAAGATGTTTACAGCACACTGTGGGCCTCCAGTGTCTTACCATGCTGAGAATGTCTCTTCCCAATTTATTCTGTGTTCCAAACCTTCCCTAGGAATATTAATTCTCAATATTCTGTTTTTGTTTTTTTTTAAATCTAGCCCCTAATGGGATAGGAACTCCACAGGAAGATCAACAGAATCACCTAACCTGGACCCTTGGGGCTCTCAGAGACTGAACCACCAACCAAAGAACACACACAGGCTTAACCTAGGCCTCCTCGTACATATGTGGCAGATGTGGAGCTTGGTCTTCATGTGGGTCCTGAACAACTGGAGATGGGGCTGTCCCAAAAGCTGTTGCCTGTATGTAGGATATGTTCTTCTAGCTGGGCTGCCTTGTCTGGGCTCAGTGGGAGAGGAAGTGTCCTAGTCTTACAGAGACTTGAAGTGCCAAGGTGGGGGGGATATCCAGGAGGGCCTCACCCACTCAGAGAAGAAAGAGAGATGGGGATGGGGAAAGATTATGGGAGGAGGTGACTGGGAAGAGGGCAGTGGATGGGATGTAAAGTGAATAATAAATAAATAAATAAATAAATAAATAAATAAATAAATAAATCTAGTTTTCTGCAGAGGGACGGTCCTTACTCAGGTGACCTCAGATGGCTAGCTTGTATCCAGTAGTGTTTAGAGTTCCAGGTTCTCCAAATGAGTTGGTATGGGGTCATTGTGATGATCTTATAGTTGAAATTCTAGGCACAGCAAATAACCTTCTATCTTGACAGGGGAGAATATGGGGTAAGAATTGAGATGGAGATTGGGGGAGTGGTTAAGACACTTGACCTGCATAAATGAAGACCCCACAGTAAACTGTCCAATAGATCAGATGTGGTGGAATGCTGGTTCCAATTAGAGAACTTTAAATATATTAAGGACAGATAATTGTGCTTCAGAGAATTACGTGGAAAACTTCACAATGGGGAAAGCAGATTGTGTTTGTGTTCCCCTAGGCCTGCCTCTAATGGGAACACTTTGGGAAAAGAAATAAAATGTTAGCCAGCCATGATATTTTGATTACAGATTGACACCCTCATACCCGAATAGGTCCACACTTCAGCCTCAGTTTCCTCACTGCTTCTGTATGCTCTACTTCCCATATCTTCACTGAAGCTCCTTCAGAAATAGGGATCTGATGCTCATATTTCTTCCTATGGATTCTGATGTACAAGATAGATTAGCATACGTCTAATACAAATCATCAATAAGAAAAGTGTGCTTGACTTCTGGAAATGTTTTCTCAGGAGGACTCTACTTGAAATCTTCAGTGTCCTATCTATTTAATAGTTGGGACTGAACCTTCTTATAGTGTGGCTGCTTAGTGCTGTGTTATGCCCCCTACTGGATTGTTTTCAAGGCAGACAAAAGGGGCCACTGAGATTGATTGGAGAAGAAAATGAGTTGGACTTAGCCGAGTCACACACAGGAATGTGGGAATAGCAACCTGTAGCCATCCTTCCGAAGTCCATGGCTAATAATTAGAGATATAAAAACCACAGCTCAAGTGATTAAGGTTAAGATCCACCATGCTACATCAGACGACCCTGGCCTTACTAGGGATGGTAAAAGTAATCTGTAATAGTTTTCATTGGTCCATACAATGACAGAGTTAGGAGATGTAGCTGCTTGTTTGAGAAACCTTCTTGCCCACAGCATCAGGGAGAGAGCACGTATGGTCTCTAGTAAGTGGAAATCAAGGTATCTTTTTTTATCTGCCACACCCTCTCCCCTGCCCCCATGAAGTATCCTCCAGAAAAGTAAACAGTTGTAAATATTCTACTGCATGGGCTCAAAGCAGCTGACCATCAGCTAACAGGGCGAGGGCACAAGTTTCCCAGCAGGAGAAGAAAATAAAAATGTGTGAAGAAGGGGAAATGAGTGAAAGACTGTTTACCAGCCTGTGGCTCAGTCATGTTAGCCAGAGTGTGAAAAATATAACCAGGCAGGTAGATAAATAAGTAAATAAATTCATCAAACGTGTGTGCACAGAGACTTTAAATAATGATCAACCCACCCTGACTGATGGCTCCAGAATTTCTCCATACGGAGACTGAAGATAGAATGTGATTCAAGTGACAAGGGACTGTCTTGAAACCTTTTTGCATAGCTGTCGCCTTTCACTTGCATCAGATGTCCTCTTGAAATGTTCCTGGAGGGTGGCATTGGTTTAGTTAGTAAGCGTGGCCATTAGGCTGACTCCATCATTTAACTGTCCTCTCTGTTTGCTTACAAGGCAACGAAGGTGAAGAGAAGCCCTGTCTGCTCATTACCAGTCCACTAATTGAGTGTATTATTCTAACACCTGTTTAAATCCGTAGGCTATTTTTCCTTCAAATTTTCTCCTACCCATCTAAAAGCAATATTGGACATGTTATAGAGTCTTAATGAGTGCCTCTTGGTTGGCTTTACACTCTTACTTCCTTCATGTTTTTTGTACCCAATTTGTTCTGCTGCGACATGGTAATACACGACAAAAAAAAAAATGTAGATAGTCACATCAGTTCACAGATTAGTCCAGTATTTTGCTTTGAAGGGCTTGAGATATGAACATAGCCTGCTGCACAGAACATTGATTACCTGACATCACAGAATCTTCCTGGGCAGAACACACAGCTCCTTGAAATCAAAGAAGAGTAGAAGGACCATACACTTGCTGCAGAGATGATGCAGCATAGTTATCAAGAGCTCAGAAGCAGACTTTCATCTCGGATCCCTACCCTGAGTGAAGGAATAAAGAACATTCACCAACCATCGGGCAGTTTAAAGTACAAACACATGTATGTTCCTGGACTGTTCCCAAAGAAGAAAAATGAAAGTTTCCCACAAAATAATCACTAAGATTTTAATGACAGCATTATATGGAGTACCGAGGAAATGGCCACTGAAAATGTCAGTCTATTAAGTTGGGGGAAGGGCCTAATGATAAATGAAAAGCATTCAGATTTATTGACAAAGCAGCAGGACAAACTGTTCTAGATCCTGTTACCTTCAAATGTAAATTTATCAGTTGCTTCCAAGGAGTGTATGGAACATGTATCATTAACCAAAATAGTTGTTATTTGATTTTCTTGTTACAGTTAACTATTGATGTCCTATACTGTTGGGTTAAGATGTTGCAAAGTCCACATCACCTTCTGGAAACATCAATCTAAAGGCCACCAATGCAACATCCCATGTATTTAGACCCCCCAAGACCCCAATGTTTCTGCAACATTTCATTACTATCTCATTTATTTTTGAGAGACAGGAAGTGGGGAAATACCTCATATTAATGTTCCTGTATCTAACACACACACACACACACACACACACACACACACACACACACACACACTTCTATTTACTTTTACTGTATTACAGTTAATTTGTGGGGGGGAAGTAAATCTTAATGAAATTGTTTTAAATGAGATCAGATTTTTTTCTGTGTTGGAAATTAAGCCTTGCACGTGCTAGGGAGGGGGTGTGTCATTGAGCTGCACCCCAAGCCTGAGAGTAGATCTTAAATATCAATGTTACAGTGTCTAAGCAGACTCAGAGAAACTGTCTGTCTACTCAGAAGCAGCAGGAGCAGTGTTTGGCTCCCATCCCTCTCTGCAGATAAACCCACTTCTCTCAGTCACAGAGACTGAGCACTGAGATGTGCTCTTTTCAATGTATGACTTTGCTGTTTCATTTCTTCATCATTAACTCTACACCAGAATGCTTGCCTCATTCATATCTCAAAGGAATAAAAGACAATTAAATAAAATTAAGGATGTAGAGGTTCCAAAAAAGCAGTGGATGGTATATACAGGCACTAAAAATTAGCACAATAATAACACTATTTTGAATATAAGTGAATAGTTATACTGCTAGATGCACACATTGATCATGTTGAGATTTGGATTAAGTACATATGATAATTTAATTTGGACTTGACTATTGTTATGAACAAATGCACTTAGATATAATAGATACGGCAGGGGCACACATAAACTCTCATCGGACAATTCCTTGTCATCAATAATACAAATTGTTTTTAAAATCTGCAGTATCAAATCCAATATCCCAAAAGGCTAATTAGAAAGTGCACCAAAAATAAAACAATCGATTAGCATGCTCATTAACCTTCATGCCATGAATTTTAAATGTTAACATAAAATGATTATTATCTAAGTTGATGTTGCTAAGTTACACCCCAGCTCTGTCTGAGAGGAGAGAAAGAGCATCTTTCTGGACTGACTATTGGTTCAAATCCCAGATCCCTTGCACACTGGGCTTCAGTTTCCTAACCTTGGAAACGAGGATCTTAACTGTTGTCTCATCATATGTCGTCACAGACTTTTGGGAATTTAGGTGTCTGACTAGTATAGATCGAGTGTAGGGCTTCTTACTATGGGCAGCTATATAACAGTGACTAAATCAAAGTGTTGTGGTAATTTCAGTACACTTGGTCCAGGGAGTGGAACCATTTGGAGGTGTGGCCTTGTTGGAGTAGGTGTGATCTTGTTGACACGCAATCGTGTCACTGTGGGGGTGGGCTTTGAGAAAGCTTCCTCCTAGCTGCCTGACGACACCAGACTTTTGCTGTTTGCCTTCTGAACAAGATGTAGAACTCTCAGTTCCTTCTACAACAGTGTCTGCCTGGACGCTGCCATACTTTCTGCCATGATGATAATGGACTGAACCTCTGAAATTGTAAGCCAGCCCCAATTAAATGTTGTCCCTTATAAGAGTTGCCTTGGTCATGGTGTCTCTTCACAGCAATGAAACCCTAACTAAGACAAGTGTGCTTGATGGCTTTTCTGGCTGTTGGTCCTAGGAGAGCCGAAACAGTGGTAGGGACACGGATGTCCTGATTATGCAGCACAGAAAGTCAGCGATCACTCACATCTTTTCTCAGCATCTTTCTTGCTTCTAAGAGGTGGGATAAGTGAAAGTAAACATTTTATTTGTAATAAGTTGTTTTAAATATGCAGAAAATTTGAAGATTTCAAAAAAAAAAAAATCCATTTGTTTGGGATAAGAATGGAATCTGGTAGGAAGCCAAGGTATTTCGGCACCTCGCTAACATCTGATGTTAACTGGTGGGTTTAGTGTATGGCTTTGATCTTATGCCTCACAGCTCAGCCAGTGTCCCATATACCCTTTTTACGCATTCAATGATGAATGGATACATTGCATTTGTTTTTGTTGTTGTTGTTGTTGTTAATATTTCTAGCCAGTAGGAAACCAAAAGTCTGTATTCAGTGTAACAAATAAAAACTTCCTAATGTCCTCTAATGCTGCCGCTGAAGAGACAGAGATGAGCCTTGTTCTAAGACAGAAACTGTCACATTTGGCCCTGGTTAGCTAAGTAATCACCAGTTGTAATTGTGAAGTGTCTTCACTGTCAAGAGACACCTGGAGGATCCTTGGATATAATGCCAAGAGGAAAATTTCGGCAGCTTAGCTAGCAGTTTCTGAAGTGAGGTCTGGCCAGGGGCTGTATTGCAAATGAAAGTCAGAGTTTAACACCAAACTTAACACGGTACAGTATGAGACACTCCACTGTGAGATGCACATCACCATGGATCGTAACCCCAAAGCAAAAAGATAATACATTTGGTTATAATTGCACTGGAGGGAAAAAATTAAAATTTTGTTTGCTATGAATTTAAGTGTACCTAACTTGTATATTGAATTTTCAAAATTAATAATAATTACTGGAGTGGGAACTGGCTTAGTTAGTAAGGTGCCTGCAGTACAAGCATGAGGATGTGAGTCCCTCAGAGCCCTAGAAGCCACGTAAAGCAGGAGTGGTGGTGGGTTCCTGAATCCCTAGCATGGATGAAGCACAGACAGATAGACTCCTGAATTCATTGACTAGCAGATACAATCAAACCCATGAACTTGAGGTTCAAAGACAGATCCTGTCTCAAAAAATGAAAGTAGAGATTGAGGAAGGACGTGCAATGTTGACCTTAGGTCTTTATGCTCATGTGTACCCAGGAACATAAACATGTGTCCATACACTGATAAGTACAAACCACACACACACACAAAAAACACAACACACACATATAACACAACACAACACACACATGCAACACAACACACACATGCAACACAACACACACATGCAACACAACACACACATGCAACACAACACACACATGCAACACAACACACACATATAACACAACACAGCACACACATACAACACAACACACATACAACATAATACCCACATACAACACAACACAACACATACACCACAACACACACATACAACATAACACCCACATACAACACAACACACACATAACAACACAACACAAACACATAGAACACAACATACACATATACAACACACACCAAAAAAGTATCCCTTCAAACAACACATTCCAAGTTTTGTAAGTATCTCACTATCCTGAAGATTTCATCTAAAATCACACGTCTTATATTTATTCTACTTACAACTAGCATGATAGTAGCATAATTGTGCGCTTGCCTGGAATAAGATTACATATTGAATATGTAATACTCAGTAGATACACACTATAGGTGATGATCAGATCAGGATAATTAGCCTTCCCATCCCAGACACCATCTCTTCAGTAAACATACTAAAGCTTCTTGATGTTAGCTTTCCCCAACCGGATCCCACTTTGCCACAGCATGGACACTTATTCCTCTTCTCCACTGTAATATCTGTTACCTCTCTCTTCCCTCATCCATCTTTCTTCCTGGCCTCAGGAGTTGCTCTTCTTCTCCCTTCAGTGAAGTTACCTTTGTGGCTTTCACATCTGAGTCACAATGTCCTGAATTTGTATTTTCATGGTTTATTTACTTATTATGTCATCCACTAGCTCCATTTTATTTCTGTACAAATGATTGTATTTCTTTCTTTTTGTGGCTTGAGCAATATTCTGTTGTGCATAAATTCTGCATTTTCTTCATTCATCTGCCAAGAAAAATACCTCAGTTGATCGAACATCTTGGTTATTGGGAATAAGGTCACAATGTTCATGAGAGTGCAAATATCTCCTTAATATGCTATTTTATCTCTTTTAGTAAGATGTCCAGGATGGGGAAAGCTGTATTACATGTTCGCAGTGTTTTAGGTATTTTGAGGAGCCTACATATTCACCTTTATAATGGTGGCACTAATTTTGCATTCCTTCCAACTGTGAGAACAAGTTCCTTTTTCCTGTGTCCTTGCCACCAGCACTTGTTTCATTCTTGTGTGTGTGTGTGTGTGTGTGTGTGTGTGTGTGTGTGTGTGTTATTTATTTGGGTGGGATGATATTCTAATTTTACTTTGTGTCTTCATCATGATTAAGTGACATGGAATTTTTTTTTACACACTTATTGGTCACCTGTGCTGTTTCTTTGAGAAGTATCTATTGAAATTTCTGTTTGGTTTTTCTATTAATTAATTTATTTATTCACTTTAATATTCTGGTTGCAACTCCCACTCTTCTCCCAGTCATCCCCTCACATGGCCCTAACCCCCTCCTCACCTCCCCTTCACCTCTAGAAGGGGTAGGTCCCAGCTGGGTACCAACCCACCCTGGCCCCTCAAGTCACTGAACGAGTAGGAACATCCTCTCCCACTAAGGTCAGACAAGACAGCCCAGTTAGAAGAACAGGATCTGTAGGTCAGCAACAGAGACATGGAGAACCCCTGTTCCAGTTGTGGGGGAACCCCATGAAGGCTAAGGTGCACATCTGCTACACATGTGCAGGGGGCCTAGGTCCAGCCCTTGTATGCTCTTTGTTTGTTGGTTGCATCTCTGGGTGCCTCCAAGGGCCTAGGTTAATTGACTGTTGGTCTTCTTCTGGAGTCCCTATCTCCTCCAGGTTTCTCAAGCCTTCCCCTAACTCTTCCACATAGACTTCCCGAGCTTGGTCTAATGCTTGGCTCTGTGTCTCTGCATCTGTTACAGTCAGCTGCTGGGTGGAGCCTCTCAAAGGACAGTTATGCTAGACTCCTGTCTGCAAGCATAACTGAGTTTAAGTTGAATTATTTGGGCTTTTGGTTTTGAAGATTTTTAGCTTTTTATATATTCTGGATATTTGACCATAGTCAGATGTTGGTGGCAAATTTTCCTCTCATTTTCTAAGCAGTATCCTCTGCTCTGCACCTGATTTTCCCTTTGCTGTGTAGAAGCTTCTATACTGATAGACAGACCACCCTTTGTTTCTGCTGCTATAACCTGTACTTTGGAGGTCTTCCTTATTCATATATCTTGAACTCTTCACCAGTTTTCTAATCATTTCAAAAACATAGCTTGATAATAACGTCTAACCTTGTGTGTGTCTGTGTGTGTGTGTGTGTGTGTGTGTGTGTGTGTGTGTGTGTGTGGTTAATTCTATCAGCTAGAATTTGCTGGAGAATTTTCATGCTTGTGTTTATCAGGGCAAATGTCCATGGTTTCCTTTTTCTATTGTGTCTTTAGCCAGCGTCAGATCAGGATAATGTTCTCTTGGAAAGGGTTTGAAATCAATCCCTTTTTTTCCCATTTTCCAGACTAGTTCTAGTGGAATTAGCACGACACACTTATGCATCAATAGAGTACAGTGAAATCAATTAATTTCTGTTTGCTTTTCATTTATGGCTATAAATGTTTAAAGACATAAGGATCTGTTCCTTTCTGTTTTCTTTCTGCCCTCCCTGTTTGTTCTTTCTTTCATTCTTTTTCCTGGATCAAAATACTCTAAACCTTAGTAATTTGTACTTTCACTCAAAATTTGAATTAAATCAGTGAGGTCTGTGAATAGCAGTTAAGTACATGAAGCCTGGCACACGAGTCTATGAGTTTTGAGATGCACTTTAGGAAGACATGAAGAGTTTCTATGGGCTCATAATATTCAGGAAATATAGAAATACAGGATGGGATTGGCTTCTTTGCTTTAGTAGACTTTTTGAGAAACTGTTTAACCTCACGTACCTGTGGGATACACACACACACACACACACACACACACACACACACACACACACACAAACACACACCGTAAGGCCCCCACAAAGGGAGGACCTCACTCAAGCCTCGGGAATTCTCGGCCACCCATTAACTCATAAGACACCAAACTTGATGTAATCAGCAAGAGGTATATTTTAATCAATATGTTGAGGTCAAGACCTGTAGCCCACGCAGGGGCAA
Source organism: Arvicanthis niloticus (assembly GCF_011762505.2). Classification (NCBI taxonomy): domain Eukaryota; kingdom Metazoa; phylum Chordata; class Mammalia; order Rodentia; family Muridae; genus Arvicanthis; species Arvicanthis niloticus. The sequence goes on from NC_047671.1 coordinate 22,246,947, forward strand.
TGGGGTCTGACCCCGGGGCTTTGGAGACAGAGAGAATTTAAAGCCAAAAACCACAACTCAGGGGGGAAACCACAACCCAGGGGGAGTAAAGGAGGGTTATTGGAGAGCACCTATGGAAAGTCCCAGCCCATTATTCAGTTTGTGACAGGGTACAAGGGACAGTCATGGGGAACATTCTGTATGGGCTATTCTCTAAGAGCCTGTACGTAATCAGCCATCTATCTTGTGGTCAGCCAAGTTCCTGAAACACAGAGCTCATGACCAAGCTGACCTGCAGTCTTGGTTCTGCTTGCCTGTTAGGAGTTTTTGAACATTCTTAACCCTTTCAACACCATGTGTGTATATAGAGATAACAGTCAATCATCACTTGAAAGATCCCTTGGTGCTCCTTGCAACCTGGTGTCTTTTGTCTATTGTCTCCTAGTGAGATCCCACTCAAATGTCAATCCCACTCCTGTCCTGCCACTGCTCCTTCTGCCATAACCCAAATCTTCGAAGCTACTGCATTGATCAGCCTCTAAACTGCATGTGTTTCCCCTGGCTCTGACTCCTGCTTCAAACATTGTCCTTTTCCTTTGATGCTCCCCCTGAACACTCAGTGAGTCTTCCACATCTCAGCACTTCTCACTCTAGCTTCCTCACTCAGTTGATAATCTCAAAGGTCTTGAGGCATTGAAACAGCACTGTTGTCTCAGGAGCTCTCACATTTGACAGCTTTGCCTAACCTCAGACTTGTGTGCCCAATCCTGTTCTGAACTTCTACACTTGGATTTCCCAAAGAAACCCTAAAATTACAAATCTGCCTTGAACCCCATTCTTCTACCAAACTGTCAGCCTTGGGACTTTCTCCATGTAAAGCCTTGACACCCGGGACTTTTCAACTAATCACTTAGAACTCCGTGGTCACCACTGACTTTTCCATTTTATACTTCATTTCAAACCATAAGGATAGAGTGTTGGCCTTGGTGCTAAAACACGTGCCTCTTTTTTTTTTTTTCTCCTTATGACTAAACCCAATTGCGGGACCATCAACTGTAAGAAACATCCTTGTTTTGAGGTCTGATCATTGATGGCTTACTTTCAACAGAGCAGCCTCAAAGGGTTCGGTTCAGTTGAACCAGATATCGGACTGCATCATTTCTCTCCCTTTCTTACTCAGAGCAGCAGCAAGTCTGGAGGTCAGCCTGATTGCATTAGACCAACCAGACCATGCCCACTTTAAGAATTCTGCATTGTCATTATAGCTACTTTTCAGGAAAACTATGCCCTAAATATGCATACAGATGACTCCCTCAACTCCTCCAAGTTTTGCTGAGATAGACCCTCATTATAAAGGTTACTTGGGAAAGCCTTTTTAAAAATCGCAAGCTTACCCTGATAGTCTAACATTTTTGTTGCTCATTATCTTTCTCACAAGGATCAATGGATCACCCTTATCACCAAGGTATCATGTTCATTGTTTTTCTTCATTCGTGAACACAGAATATTGTGAGAGTAGAAAGGGCTTCATTTTCTTCAGTAATGAATTCCAAGAAGCCTAGAATGGGAATCAGTTATAGTAAGAGCTTCACAGAAACTTGCTAAGGACATCCAAATGAAAAATGTAAAGACAAAAGCAAGGAAAGCAGGCAGATTGGCTTGTCAGAAGCATATTTTAAAGGCCACCGAGACAGCTAAGTGTCACTTAGCAGCCGGCCTGATGACTTCACTTCTCATGACCCACCACTTCATGTGGTGGAAGAGGAAACCCAACTCCTGAAAGTTGTTATCTGACCACCACATGCAAGCTGTGCTGTATGTGCTTCCTCTTGCATGCAGTAAACAGATAAACAACTAATAAACAAACAAACGTAATAAAAAGAGATACAATTTAAGCACTTTATGAACAATGGCTGGGTCATGAAGTAAGGAACATAGAATGAATAGAGACAGTACAGCACGTGTGGTAGCAAATAATCCCAGTACTGGGAAATGGAAGTGGGAAGATGAGTTCAAAGTCAGCATTGGCTACATAGAGTTTGAAGACACCCTGGGACCCATGACACTGTCTCAAGAGAAAAACACAAAAGAAACACCAGAGAAGGTGGTGTTATGACTGAAGCCAAATGAAAAAAAAAATGTGTTTTAAAGAATGAAATGTCAATCATTTCAGCAGCAAAAGACAGGAATAACGTTCAGCTGGTTTTCCAACCAGGGATCTAGCATGTTTTATTTCAGGCTGGAGCTCTTGCAAAGATAACTGAGAACTTTGGTGAAAGAATACAAAAAAAAAAAAAAAAAAGAACCCTAAAAGGAAAAGCTAATTTCCAGTAAACTCCTGGAAGTGATATCAGATTCCTTGGCTCTCACATTGGAACATAAACTAAAATGGGAGCTGAAGAATTCGGTTCTCTATAATTCAGACTCTCACTTTAACAAGCTGCACAAAAGCACCAGACGCTTTACAGGAATGGGGATCATTTCCTCAGAACAGCTTTAGAGATGTTCATAAGCAGAGGCAAAAAAAAAAAAAAAAAAAAAAAAAAAAAAAAAAAAAAAAAAAAAAAGCCAACACAGGCAAAAAGACTGAAAATAACTGCACACATGGTAGTACAGCTAAATCATTTCCCTCTAATTTTCAGTAAGTGGTTACTTTTTTGATTGAGTTAATTTTTCCCTAGCTATATAAAAAAAAGTCTTCTTCATGTGAAGAGCTCTGCCAATGAATCAAACTCTCAAAAGCACCGAAGCCCCAGGAGGTGAACTGTAGCTGCCAGCACTTACCAGAAAGTAGCTGAGTGTCTCAGCACCAACAGGAGGACTGTGTAAGGCATTAGGAAGTTTGAGCATGTTCCTTTTCTGCTCGGAGCTAGAGACCCCTTCAGGGTAGTCTTTTCATCATTTAAGGATAAAAGAAACTCATCTTTTCTTCAAATTGGCAAGACTAACCCCCTTCATAGATGTTCTACCCTTTTCTCTGAACAGGGCAGCCAGAGAGCACCAGCTACCAAGAAAAGCAGGCTTTAAGACATGGATGAAGATTCCTGACCCACTCACAGCCATGCTTATGCAGCATAAAGGGAATCGTGGCACATAATGCACATGCCAATGAGACAGTAGGAAATGAGCAGGCTAGGCAAGGGGTACGTAGGCATGCACTCGGGCGCATGGGCGAGTGTGATGATAACAGGCTGTTCTGGAAAGAGAGCTTGGCTTAACTGAACAGTGAGACCAACATCCCTTCAAGTACCTTTAAGATTCTAGCCCTCTATCAGATGTGTACTCGGTGGTTTTTTTTTCTATTCTGTAGACGGCTTCTTGACTTGAACGACGGCATCATTTGCTGTACAGACACCATTTAGGAGGTTTCTGTGGTCTAATATGTTAACTGTTGGGTCTTAGAGCCTGTGCTGCTAGCAATATGTCCAAGCCTCTATCCCTGACTATCTCTTTTATCAGATTTGAGGTGTCATGTTTTAGGTTGAAGTCCTTGGTCTTGATCTCTAATAAGGGTCCTGGGTTGAGTTTCTTGTGCTTCTGGGGCCCAGCATTGGACTGGCTGACTCACTGAGGATGGAGCGGTTCTGGGAATTTCTCCCTGAAGTATTAGACTCCATGAGATTCTAGTTTGGGTGCTGTTTGGTTCTGGGGCCCAGCTTGGTGCCAGCTCATAGTCTTGTGGAGAGGTGACCTCTTCTTTTATTGCTAATAGAAGCTCCTAGTGCTATATAGGACTTTCTTCGTTCTGCAAATGAAGAGGATGAGATAATTTGTCATTTGGATATGGTGATTGTACTGGCTGTTTTTTTGTATCAACATGACACAAACTGGAGTTATCACAGAGAAAGAAGCTTCAGTTGAGGAAATGCCTCCACAAGATCTAGCTGTAAGGCACTTTCTCAATTAGTGATCAAAGGTGGGAGGGCCCATTGTGGGTGGTGCCATCCCTAGGCTGGTAGTCTTGGGTTCTATAAGAAAGTATACTGAACAAGCCAGGGGAAGCAAGCCAGTAAGTAACATCTCTCATGGCCTCTGCATCAGCTCCTGCTTCTTGACCTGCTTGAGTTCCAGTCCTGACTTCCTTTGGTAATGAACAGCAATGTGGAAGTGTAAGCTGAGTAAACCCTTCTCCCCACCCAACAACCCACAACTTGCTTCTTGGTCATGATGTTTTGTGCAGGAATAGAAACCCTGACTAAGACAGTGATGTTACTAAGGACTGGGTCCTGTCCGTCTCTGGGCCTTTTTGGTAGAAGTATTTATCTTGTTGAACAGTTAATATTCTCTTTAACTCTATTTCAGTCTTCCTGAATTAGATTGTTCTTTTTGTCATGTGAAATAATCACAGAAAAGGAGGACTCTACTTTTAAATGCTTTTATATTTTATATAATTTTATATAACCAGCATAGATTGAAAATGTAACAAGATATGCAGAGACAATTACCAAAGTATCAAAATGAATGGATTTAAAATGTCAGCCTTCTCTGTGATTTCAGCTGAAGCTGTGTATATACTGATAATGGAAGAGAACTTGAGCCTAGTCAGCACATTAGCGCAAACATAGACACACTAGGGGCTGCTATTAGAGTTATAAGAATATGCCACATGCCCATCAGACTATGAGCCATCCAGCCCAGCTCAGTCTCAGGACAGAACAAAGCATAACTCAGAACCTCATAGAGTCTAGTACTCCAGGTAGGAACTCCCAAAGCCACTCTACCCTCAGGCCTGACTGTCAACCACCTCACCTAATGCTGGGCCCCAGAACCACATGGCACTCAAACAAGGACCCTTGTTTAGAAATAAAGATCAAGGACCTTGTGTGAGTGAGTGTGTGTGTGTGTGTGTGTGTGTGTGTGTGTGTGTGTTGGGACAGGGAGTTGAATAAGAATGTCTCCCATGGATTCATGTGTTTGAATGTTTGGTTCCCAAGAAGTGACACTACTAAGAATTGTGCCTTTGTTGGCGTAACTGTGATGCTTTTGGAGGAGGTGTGTCACTAGAGGTGGGCTTTGAGGTTTCAAAATCTCAAGCCAGGCCCAGGGTTCATTGACTCTTCCTGCTGCCTGCCGATCCAGTTGCAGAACTCTCAGCTACCTCTCCAGCGCATGTCTTCCTTGCATGTTTCTTGAATGGCAATAATCGACTAAACTTCCGAACTGTAAGACATTTTCAGTTAAATATATTCCTTTATAAGTGTTGCCATGGTCATGATGTCTCTTCACAGCAATAGAAACCCTAACTGAGACCTACCTCAACCTAAAACATGACACTCTAAATCTGAGAGAAAGCACAGTGGAGCACGGGTTTGAATGTAGGGTCCGTATCACAGGCACTAAGCCCAAACAAATGACAACCACAGGAACCTTCTAAACAGCATCTGTATAGCAAATGCTGCCTTCATTCAAATCAAGAGACAGTCTACAGAATGGGAAAAAATATTCACCAACTATACTTCTGATAGAGAGTTAGGTTTTAGAATATTCAAGTAAAAAGCTAAACATCAAGAAAACAAATAGTTCAATTTAAAGAGTAAACAGAGAGTTCTCAAACGATGAAACACAAGTGGCTGAGAAACTCTTTTAAAATGTTCAACATCCTGAGTCATGGGGAAATACAAACTTAAAATACTTCATTTCATCTTGCCCTAGGCAGAATGGCCAAGATCAAAAAGCAAATGAGAGCAGATGCTGGCAAGGATGCAGGGAGAGAAGTGTCCTCTGCAAGAACATGTACTCATAATTGCTGAGCTATCTCTTCAACCCAGGACTCTTATTACAGAGATCGGTTAATCTTTGCTTATTGTTGTTGTAGTTACAATAGCCAGAGAATGGAAACAGCCTAAGTATCTATCAACCGGTGAAGGTATAACAAAGATGCAGTACATGTACAGAATGAAATATTATTCATCTGTCAAACCAAAACAAATAATAGCAGATGCTGCTGAGGATGTTGTGATTGGGGGATGCCTATTTGTTGCTTGTGGGAGTGCAAACTAGTGCACCCACTATGGAAACCAGTGTCAATTTTTCATCATTTTGTTTCTGTGGTCTTTTCTTAGACTTCTTTTGATCAATATCTGTAAATGTTTCTTCCCAGTGGCCATTTGCATATGTTTATCTTTGTCTTCAACCGAAGTATTCCTTCCAGTATCCTCTGTAGATCAGACTTAGTGGCCACAGATCCCTTGAATCAGTTTTTATCATAGAAAATGTATACTTCTCCTCAACGTTTTTTTATGTTCTCCTTCCATTTCAATAGATAGTTATGTTGGCTCAGGGCAAACAATTTGAGGTCTTTCCAAATTTAGAATATGACTTCCCAGCTCCTCTTGCTTTTAAAAGTTTCTCTTGACCCTTCTCTTTTGTGGCTTTAAGTATTTTTTTCCTTATTGTTTTCAATGTTCACCTGTAATGTGTGCTGGACGTTTCCTTTCTGGTCGGGTCTATTAGGAATTTTTGTAGGCTTTTTGCAAGTAGGTGAGCATTTCTTCCTGTAGGCTTGGGTGCTTTCTTTTATGATTATCTTGAAAATGATATGGTGTTTTCCTTCTTCTGTGTCCATAATCTGAAGGTTCAGTCTTATCATGGGTTTCCAGACTCCTTTGCTTTCTCTTCATATTTCTTTTAAAATGCATTATTGACCTTTGCTGAGCAAGCTAATTCCTCCTCTTTGCCCTGTGTCCCCGATTTTCCATTTCTGAAATCATCCATTCTATCAGTGAGGTTTTGCACTCAGGGTTTTACTTGGCTCATTGAGTTCAGTTCAATTCATATCACTTTAGTTCAAGCTTTAATTCATCAGTTCTAAGTCTGTCTTCACTTATTTGGTTGACTTCCTGTGTCATTCACCTGATTTTGTTCTCTTGAAGCTTCTATTCTATATGAAATGATTGAACATACTCATAATCATCTTTTAATTCATTGTCTACAATTTCTTCAAAGTAATCTTTATGAGATTATTAAGAGGTTAGTAATTTGTGGAGTAGACATATTGTCTTTTTTCCATTTTGTGCTGGAACTTCTTTTCTCTTTATTTGATATTTTATTTATTTACATTTCAGATGTTATCCCCTTTCTACATTTCCTGCCCCCCCTTAATGCCCTATCCCATTCTTCCTCCTCCTTTTTTGCTTTTATACCATTTAAATTACATGTAAGTATTAAGGTTAGTTCTAGGTTGAGGAACTAGCAATACAGTAGATGCAAATAGTCAAGGAACAAGGAAGACAATAAACCCAGATAGTCAAAGAACATGCAGGAAAATAAACAGAGTCCTGTGATCACTATTTCTAAGGGCTTATCAGGATGACCAAAATATATGAGCCTACTTCCCTATCCTAGCCCAAAGTCATTTTCATGCCTGAAGCCTACTTCCTTGTTCTAGCTTAAGTTTCAGATTCCTGCCTGTAATTACTTCTTTGTTCTAGCCAAGAATTTAGATTTCTGCCTGAAGTTACTTCTTTGGTCTAGCCTAATGTCAGAATCCTGCCTGTGGTCCATTTTCTTGTCCTTGGCCAATGTCAGATTCCTGCCAGGCAGCCTCAACAGCTTTCCACATCTCCCCCCTTTTATTGTATAAACCAGACTGAGTCTGTCTTAGATTGTTCTGACAAGAATGCCTTCCTTACCCATTGTGGAATATGCATTATCAAAAGCAATGCACTTCTGTCTTAGGTTGGTAAGGCTCTGTGCAGAATCTTAACCATCCTTGGCTTGCCAGCCTGTTAAATTAATAGCTCTGTCTGGGGGTCCATTTTCACTTTCAAGTCATGTACTTTGGCTACCAACCTGTTGAGGTAATTAGAGACAATTTTTAACACAATGGGCAGGAATAAAAGAATTCCCAGGACAAAAAGGGCTAGCCTGATCAAGCTATTTATGCCATTCCTGAGGTTTGACCAAAATGGAAATACTGACCTCAAGCCATGGATAATTTTATCAACATTATCTGCAGCATCAAAGCTCAACAGACCATGTGCTGGGACTTCTGCACCTGAATTTAGCTTATTGGCTGAGTTTCTTTTTATTCCTTTCTTCTTTCTTCTTTCTAAAATTCAAATTCAAGTACTCTCTTATCTTTCAGTTAGTGGTGCTTGTAATGTTCAGTAGGAGACTACATTTGAGCAGAGTTGAGGTCTCCTTTCTCTCTATGAGCCTGGAATTTAGGATCAGTGGGTCTATGTCAGGTCTTCCTCTGGGGGTCAGGTATTGACCTATGTTATCTGAGGTTTCTTCTTGAATGAACAGCTTTCACTTTGAGTTCTGATACTTTCCTGTGGCTTTTGGACATACTGCTAGTCAAATCAGGGCCTCACCCTGTCCCCACAGCTTTTGCTTCAAACTTGTGAAACCTAGTGCATGCTGCTGGATTTAATTTGGAAATAAACTCAGGCCCCACTCTGGGCCCAGTGCAGCTTCCAGAAGACAACATGGCTAGAAAATATACATTTTAATTGCATATTTGGGTTCAGCAGCTCTGAAGTCCCCTTTGGATATTATACATTGCATTTTTGTTATTAGAGCAAATGTCAGGGGACAGTGCCACTGGTATGTAAGACCTCATTACTTTATTTTTTGTTCTTATTTCACTGTTAATGCTATTTATAAATTTAAAAATGCATTCATATGATGCATCTGAACTAGAATGCCATAAGGTTTTTCTTCAGATTCAAATAGTATGACAGGTGATTACTTCCTTTGTTTTTTTAATCACAGGTATAATATTAGATTTTTCTTATTCCCCTCCCCCCAAAAATTAATAGAGGAATATGTGAAAAGATAAACTCTAGGAAATCGAAGGAGACATTAGTCCTGAAGCTGGGATTTCACTGCAGGTCAGCATTTGAATGGACGTGCTCTGGCAACTGATTATGTTCTGGGTTGTAGTAAAAGCTTTTCATAAGAAGAAAATCTGACAAGTATGTATGTATGAGATACTTTTGCTTCCACGACAAAATGCCTTACAAAATCAGCTTAAGACAGGAAGGGTTTGTTTTGCCTTAATTTGAAGGTATGGTCTGGCACATCAGGGAAGACCTGGTCAAAAGAACGGCTCTGGCTTTCATGAGGTTCTCTTGCCAGAGTGTGAAACAGGAAGAGCTGAATGCTGGTGATCTGTTTACTCTCTTTATTTTTTTTTTCTGCCTGGAACTTCAGCACGTGAGACGTTCTCACCCACATTCTGGGCTGTGTCTGCCCTCATTAGTTAACTTCTCTATAATCACTCCCAGGGACATGCAGAGAGGTTCACCAGTCGACTGAGAAAGAAGATTAACCATCCATTTTCAGGGCCAAGCATTGAAGATGTTTTAATACTTTCTTTATTGTGCCTGAACAGCATAGCCATGAAAAAAATAGAAAGGGGAAATACTGAAAGTTTTGGAACATAGAATATGATCTTGGAAGTAGAGCTGCAAAAGATCTAACATGTAGGGCAGCCAGATGATTAGTGTCTGTGGTGGCTGCTAACTTTTTTCTGTGACAATTCTAAATACTAACCTCCCTTTTTTTTCTCCCTGTCTAATTGTTATTTCATGGGAAGCACTGGATAATCACACAGGACGTCAAGTAGAATTTGTGCCTGGAGGTGAACTTGAAAACACAGTAATGAGATGAAAGTGAATGGCAAGGAATGCCAGGCTCAGAACAATTTTTAAGTTGATAAACCAGCTAAATAAATTAGCACTGGGGATAGAAATAAAGTAGCCAAAGCTCTGTAAATGTCCCCCAAATCCTTCTATCCTACAAAGCAGCATTAGCTTGAGTCTAACAGCAAATGGGATGTATCTAAGAATACCTTGCTCCAAACCATCCCACTGATTCGAACTGCAATTTTATGTCTCTTCTTCAATTATTTTTGGCTTGATATTGACTTTGTTGACTATATCTTACTGTGTATATACAAGTGCTGATGGGATCTATTTGGGTTTCAAGTCTGTTCTTTTGAGAAGAATCACTGATGTTGATAGTTCCCTTCAAGAAATCAGAATAATACCAGTCGCACTGGGAGCCCAGCTTCATGAAATTTGGCTTCATCCCAAGCTGATGGATCCTATCACTGACAGGTAATTGGATTATCCTGAGAGCTACAACATTACAGATGGGTTAATCCATTGATTGATCATAATCAGTTGCACTATTCAAAGGAGGTGGAAAATAAGAGATGTGGACTAAAGGGGGGAGTAGATGGATCTGGGCATGCCCAGAAGAGGCAAACCTTGACTCTGGCTCCTTTCTGTTGGACTTCTTGCTTCCCAAACACCAGAGATGAGCATCCTCTCAGCAAGGCTGTTCCGCCTTGACATCACCCCCGCCCCCAATAATGGAGCTAGCCTAGCATGGACCAAAACTCCTGAAATCGGGAGAAAAAGAAATCTGTTTAAAACAACCTTTTCAGGTGTTTGTCACAGTAACCAGAGATCTAACATAGGTCACGTTCTTAGAAGTTGTTGTTCTTACCAATTCAGAGTTCTACAGGCTTTTTAGGATTGATATCTTCATGCCTACTGCCCAGCAGATACAGGAAAGCAGATTAGAAGAGGCCTATATGCTGATACTTTGGGCCTTCTAAGAAGCACCTAGAATTCAAAGCTTCTTGGCTGTTGCTTGAGGCTATTCATGAAAGCACTCTGACTATTCTTTCTCATTCATTGAAATGAAACAATCGTTCCAACTGGTCTAGTCCCTGAAAGTTGTTGTTGAATTATTTCCCTCTTGTATTAAGTGGACATTTCAGGCTCAAAATACGTTTTTAGCTATCTTCACATTTTACATTGGCTTTGTAAAATGTACTGTATGATATCTAGTCAGTAAGAAACGCCTTTTAGAAGCAAGCCAGAAGAATCCAAGTTTCCCTGTGTTTCAGTGCTACTCATGGTGTAATGCTCATCACTGATTCATGTGATCTTCAAGTCTACTGCCAATCAATTAACAAAATTACAGACTGATTCACTGCTACTTCCCAGTAGCCAATAACACAACAAAGATTGAAGTGATCATCCTTACAGAGCAGTGGGGTCTCAGCATCATCACAGAGGCCACTGTTAGTACGATTTGACCTATGGTTTCAGGTACCAAGAGCTACAGAGAATGTGCCTGAATGAACACAGCAGTCTACTCTGGTGGACAGTTGCTGCCCCTCCACACACTTTTAAACTTTTAGCAATTTTTTTTAGTTACTCTTTAAAAGCTTGAGAGGGGGTGAGGTATGTAAGCAGGATATGATCTAAATATACTGCATTCACATGCAGAATTACCAAAGGATAAAATAAAGTTTTAGTCACACTGTTTAAGTATCACATTAGCAAGAGCAGTGAAGTTGAGGACATTTGTTGTACAACCTTGCAAAGCCAGGTATCAGCCTAGAATGGCAGGCAGGCTGGTTGGGGCAGAGAAGACTCTTCATAACCTTGAACCCTGAGCAATCTTTGTAACCCTTCCTGAAGTTTCCTCCCTTTATTCACTAATTAGGAGGGCGCAGTCTTTTGTGTTTCCTGGGTCCTATCTTTCCCTCTTCATTTTTGTTTGTCTGCTTTAAAACAAAAACAGGCACATGAACTTGCAAACAAGCTTGGCTGTCATTTTCTACTCTAACCTTCTAGTTTGGGTGAAGGGGTAGCATGGTAGGATTTGGGGGGCGGTGGATAGCTATACTAGTAGGCATTCACAGGGGTGTGGTTTGGGGGGGTTCATTTGTAGCTGGCTCAAGAATCCTTTGAAAATGAACCCTTGGGTGTTATTTCTAATATTCATCCTTTAAAAAGAGTTTAATTAAAATTTTCTTTAATTAAAAAAAAACCATTGAAGTCTATATTCCAAATAAATGTCAATGTCAAAAACTTTTAAATCCTAAAATCAGAAGAAAGGAGCAGACAAGGTAGCTTGACAGACGCCTTGGTGGGAAGGGTTGTCTAGGAACAGAAGAGGGTGGGCAGGAGTATGACTATGTGCACATCAGATTCAGAGAATAAAAAGCAGAGACTGTTTAAATGTGAGTCCCAGTGAGGAAGAGAGAGGCTCGGGATACAGAAAGCTGTCGTGTTCTGCACTTCCAATTTTATACCATAATGTCTACTTAATACTTTGCAAATATGCACATTAGTGATAAATAATTGCACTGGCTATGGAAGTGTTCAAGATCTGCAAGTCTCTCCTCTGCCCTGTGTCTAATGTTTATAATGTCCTTGAGACAAATGCAATTCTCTTGTTAAACTGTACAGAGGGATGAATGTTTTATTAGGGTGAGGCTTGGATAGTCTCAGTTAACTGGGAAAAGGAAGATAAAACCCACCAACATGGTGTTCTTCTAAAATATCTCACCCAAACAAATCTGCTTTTAGAAATCCAGAATTATTTCCTCTATCCATTTAGAGCTTGTGAGTTTTCAGCATATCTTCCAGAAAGCCCATCAACTGGCAGTGAGATTGATTTTACATTTTTTTTTCCGAAAGGCAACACAGATTGTCCTAACATATTTGTCTTCTAGGAAGGAGTATGTCTTATTAGAATGTATAAGTATGAGTCTTTTAAGAATTATAAAGCCCCCATTTTCAGGCATTATAAAGATATTTATCAATTCCATCTTTCTTGAACAGTTCAACAAGCATCATTATAAGCAACTACTATCCCAATTATGTGGTGTTTACGTTAATATTAAATAGCATTCGAAGGTTGCTTGTAATTGTGTAATGCAAAATTCTTCAGAAGCATGCGTGGGTGCACATTGGCAAACAAGCACACACGTATGAGTAATGCAGAATGCCTTCCTTCGTTCATCCGAACATGGCAATAACAGAGATGATTCATTAGTTCTCAACCATACTGTCAGCAGAAAAATTGGAAGCTATGATTCAGTTTGGACAGAGATGATGGTGCTTTGTTTTGTCATTTTATTAGAGATGTTTCCAACATCTGTGCACAGGTTTTAAATGGCTTTTGTACTGATTGGGCGGTCTAACTTCTACTGAGCTGTGACTTCTGTGTGCTGTTTTCCTCTCTGCCCCTTCCTGCTCATGCTGAATTGCTAACAGGTGCAGTGAGCCTCAGCCTGCGGTGCCTTTGTTGTTCTTTTTTTATACTGATTTAATCATCTAAGGGCTTTTTAAATCGACCCCATTCTGAATGTTTAGAAAACCCATCATCAAACCTGCATGTGATTAGATTTAGACTCCAAATACATTCACAGAGCACACTAGGCACACTGTCACCATGTCCTTGGAACAGAAGATAAAAATCTTACTTCTAATCCTTTCCTGGTCCTCCAAAACTCAGACATAAATCCCAGGACAGGTACTGAATTTTTCTCTTGGGTTCATGAAGCCCTGTTTATTTTCAATGTTAGCCATCTGGCATGTTTTCACAAGATTATTTACTGCATATCAAATTTTTAGAAAGCATTTTTATTCGGTCTTGCTCATTTATCTTTGCTCATGTTTTAGATGATCAGGCATTCTACTTCTGAAGTCCACCTGCCCTCGCTCAGAATCCTGCGTGTAGGCTCACTTTCATCCTAGGTTGAAGAACAAGCCTACCGTAGGCAAGGGAGTCTTAGAAGGCACTTCTGATGGCTCTAGGTAACCATTCTGAGCATGACCTGTTTTTCTTTGTGTTCCACCTCAAAGCACTGGTAACTGGGGCTCTGGTTTGCTCCCTTTTTTTGAATCTGCCATGTGCTCCATCTCTTTAGGATCCAGAGTCACTGTAGTTCAGCTCTCAGTATTGTATACAGTGTATCCGGTATTACTACCTGCTAGTTGCCAATGAGACGTCCTGACATTTTTTACTTGTGGATAAGCAGCACCTGGCAGCAAGCCCATCCTATTCTCAGAGTCCTGCTTGAAGGCTCCTAAGTCCACTCCGCCTGGATGTTTTCCACAGCTCACCTGCTCTACAATGCCGTCCATAGGATGGGGATTAGTGAGTTACTTTTGCTGGAGATTAGTGAGTTACTTTGTGTTGCTTTTTACAATGTTCCTTGCCGCTTTACCTACATCTCTTAGTTGGTCTACCTGTTGGTTTGTTGGCTCAGCCTTCTGGATGACAGAATGGGAATGGCCAACCTCTCTCACTGGGCACCATCTTGCAGAATTCTAACCGGCAGGGTGTGGCCTGCTCAGTTCACATCCCTTTTACTTACATGCTCTATGGTTCTACCCAAGGTATTTTACCTATCAAAGCTCCAGTTTCCCTATCTATAAAGTATGGATGATAAATTTCAACCATCGGTCAATGTGACTATTAAATCAGGTGACATTTATAATGGACTTGGTACTGTGTTGGGAAAATAACATATAGGAAAATATATTAATAACTCTGTTATTTATCTTGAGGTGTGACCTGAGATGTTATAATAGTGTAAATTACAGAATCAAAAACAAGAAATAAAACTTCTGCCTAAGATTTTGTTTTAACTTCCTCTTCAGATTCCTTAAATTCCACTGACTATAAAAAAATAAAAACAGAAAAAGGATGAGAATTATGCTTTATTTATATCTACAAAAGAAATGGGAGAATTTATTATTTAAGTTTCCACAGAAATAGTGTAATTATTGAACGTATTATGTTTACAATATAATAATTAAAATAACATAAAAGGCTGTATAGCTTATGTTAAAATTTTTCCATATAAAATTATATACCATTAATTCTGTCTCTGAGGCATGATTAGCTAAAATTTGTCTTCTAGATGGCCAAGGGGAACTGTATTATGCAAATGCTACAGTCAATATTTGAACAGCCTTTGTGAAGGATACTGCAAAAGACAAACCCCAAGGTAAGGCCAGGCAGAAAGCCATAGAAACAGTCTGTGCTGAGGTAGCGGTATAGGGCTTCAGGTCACATTTCTTCCCTGTGGAGACTTATGGAGCTAGTAACTCAGTTGGAGACCTTCAGAACCATACCGAGCCATACCAAGGTTCTATACCTTGGTTTCCAAATCAGAATATTCTGACCTCTTGGGCTCCCATTGAAAACCCCCTAAGTTCACTCTCATCTGTTACAGGATAGTTCATTGCTATAGGATAGCTCATCTCTTCCACAGATTAGACCCTCCTCCCTGTGTTTACAGTGGTTTCACAGGGGAAACGTGGAACGTGTGTGTTTGACCAGTGCTTCTGAAGCACCTCCTTGGAGTTCTGTGTGAGGAGCAGCAGTGAGCTGGAGGTGGGGCAAGGACTTTGCATGAGTAGGAAACACCAGGGGAAAATATTCAAGCAAAGATCTCAGGACGCATCTTCTTCCAGGCAGATCTCCAGAGGGTTGCTCAGAAAGTGGGGAAACATTGTTTCTTTCCTCATCAACCCATTTTTCTTATAGATTAGAACCATAGCAAGAATGAGGCCAGTAAAAAAAATGTGGATTGTTGCAGCTTGAACTGGTCCCCAACAGAACTCATACTGAACTTCTAATTCTCAGTACCTCCAAATGAGACTATTTGGAAATAGGACCTTTAGAGAAATAATAAAGACAAAATGAGTTCTTCAGGATGAACCTTAACCTCATACAACTGATGCCCCCATGAGAAAAAATTAGGGTGTAAACACCTACAGAGAGATTATAGTCGCAGGGAGAAGAGAGCCGTGTCTAAGGCAGGGGAGAGGCCTCAGAAGATAGGTGCCTGGAAACATTTACTTGGACTTCCAGCCTCCAGAACAGTTGGAAAGTAAGTGTTGGCTGTTAGGTTGTGGGACCTGTGGTGTGTGTGGTGACTCTGGAAAAGTCCTACACAGCCAGGTTACACTGTGATTGAACAGCATCACAGGGAGACAAAAATCCCTTGTTTCACATTTAGGAAAACAACAACAAGAACAACAACAAAACTAAGGAAACAAACAAACAAAAAAAAAAAAACAAAAAAAAAAGTTACTTGGCAGAATAGAAAAGACTTCAAAAAGGCAATTGAGAAGCAATTGAGCTTCTCTTTCACTTCACTCCAGTAGCCCAGCTTATATGAATTCCTGAGTTAAGAGAATGGTGAAATTCAGGCACGGTGGAGTTGCACCTGTAACCTCAGCCCTCGGAATGCTGATGCAGGGAGATTGGGGGTCCGGGACACCCTGAGCTACAGAGCAAGACAGAATTTCAAAGCATGTGAGAATGGGGAGAAGGGAAAGAAGGAGGGGGACAGAGAAATAGGTAAAAGAGGGAAAAGGTTAATAGGAGAGTCCTGGACTAGACAATATTTGCTATGTGATCTGTGATAAACCTTCTACACATTTCCAGCCAAAGTAATAATCAGACCACATGATTCTCTCTCTTAATATCCTGGCCAATGATGATCCCTCCCAGTCAGAATAAAATGTGCATCTACACCCTACCATGTTCTACAAGGCCATCTGTGACCATGGTTTCTTCAACCTTGGAACTTCATCCCGACCCAATCTGTGCTACTTCCCTACAGAGGAGGAAACTGTCCCCTGTAGCTCTGCACAACACCATTCCCTTTTAAGAAAATAATTTTACCCAAATACCCATGAGTTTCATGCCTTTATCCCGAAGTATCCAAAAGTGCCCCTCTTTCTAAAATACCCCACCCAGTCATTCACCCTCTGTGCCTCTGTGCATGCTTTATGTTCTCTGCCACTTGTCACCCCTGTGGCACTACAGCAGAGATCTAATGATGAATGTGTTGTTTATCTCCCCGACAAGAGGCACAGTCTGGATGAGCTGGCCTGGGGTACCATCTACTGCTACACATCCACTTGAATGTTTAATTTTAGCCTATTTGCTGTTGTAAATAGTATTTACATATAAATTTCTTACCAGATGATTTTATATGATGAATTTCTGAGACAAATTCACATCAAAAAAATGAGATGTGGCCGGGCAGTGGTGGCGCACGCCTTTAATCCCAGCACTTGGGAGGCAGAGGCAGGTGGATTTCTGAGTTCGAGGCCAGCCTGGTCTACAGAGTGAGTTCCAGGACAGTCAGGGCTACACAGAGAAACCCTGTCTCGAAAAACCAAATAAATAAATAAATAAATAAATAAATAAATAAATAAATAAATAATAAAAAAATAAAAAAAGAGTCGGCCATAAAACAAAACAAGAAACAAAAAAAAAAATGAGATGTGATTGTGAGCATCTACAACAGGGAAACAAATGCATGACAAGTCCAAGTATTTTATCCAAAACTTAGGCCTGTGATTTCCAAGCTTCATGGAAACAAAGCTTGATGGGAAGACAGAATTTCTCTAGCAGTGATTGGCAGAGCTACAGAGTTGGAATCCAGGAACAATGCATAAGTAGAGTTGGAAGACCAGGAGTAGTGAGAGAAAATGGAGTGGATGAGTAAACAATGCAGCTAATACACTGAAGACAAGCATGGCCTTGGAGGGTGGCCCACGACACCCACCTAAGAACTGGAAGAATTGCAGGAGAACCAGTTATGCCACGGTTGAATGACAGCTGTCATACGAGGAATGTGTTGATAGAAAAATGGTTGTTTCAGCGGTGGAGAGAGTGGAAACTTTAAAAACCACAACAGAGTTCAGTGTGTGCTCCAGAGGGTTAAGGAGCTGAGTTAAGTCCTCCAAGTGCAGAGCCTAACATCAGAGGGTTGGAACCATAGTTTACTGCAGATAGGATTAGAAAGTTTACAGGAAAATTCTCGCAACAGAAGATCATTATATAGAGTTAAAAAGAACAGAATCAGAAGCCAAATATCACAACATTGTGTTTCTCCCATTTCTGGAAACAAGATTACATACAGATACACAAAACAACACACACATACATAATATACATTATATACGAAAAAGGACATTATAGAAATAATAAGGTTAGTAGGACAGGAGAGCTCTAAAGAGGAAAAGAACAAGATGGGAGGGTGAGTTAGGGAGGGGAAGTGAAGGACATAGAAAGGGAGGGGAGGAAGAGGAGATAAATAACACTAAAGATGTTTGGAAAGGACATAGGGAGACATTGTTTATAATTTTGTATGTGTATGTGCATGCATATTTTAATGGAGTTATGTCACATAGGGTGATGACGATATCTTCCAAGAGACACAGACTATCTAGCAGAAACCCCAATGGCAAGCATGAGAACCCTCCCTTCCAGTTGTTAATCAGGGAAACCAAGAGACCCCCCAAAACAACATAGGCTGTCCTACTGTCCTCGGCTGCCTTTTAGTACATGACTGTAAGCCTTATTGTTGAAGACAAGATGTACTTTGGACACAAGACTTGGAGTAGTCAAACTGGAACTGGCACAGAAGCCTTTTGTCTAAAGACTAGCTCTCATAGTATTGGAAGGTGCTGGGCAAGTTGCCAAAAAAGGAAAAAAAAAGGGGGGGGGATCAACAGGACTACCTAGTTATAAAGCCTATAAAACAAAAACAAACAATGACCAGCCCAAGTAAAATATCTCCAGTGGTGCAATAATGCTCCTATTATCCTGTGGGTAATGATCAGCTGTCTAACTGGACTTAAGGCCTGGTGCATGGGAAGAAATCCATAGCTGGCATTGTAAACCCATTCAGTTGTTCATTTCTGGAGACGTCATAGACCCCAAGGAAGAACCTACTGTTGCCATTTTCTTAGGCCAATATACTTTAACTGTATTATAAATATTCTTATACTCACAGATTATTATAGTACTCACTCTTCATCAAAGAAGCTTCATTTCTGCAGCCAATGGAGACCATTACAGGAATTCACAACTGGCCAAAATGTAAATAATAAGCAACCATAGAGTTGCCAGCACTAATTCATATATCAACAATGCAATCTCTATACCTAAGGCTCCAAGAACATGGCAGAAAGGGGAATGAAAAGATTACAAGGGCCAGATGACTAGGAGGCCTGATGATAGACAGTGTCGTCTAGATATGCTGGGGATGTAGTGAAATCTCAGTGCTATGACTGCCTGAACAAGACCTGCATAATGACAATCCCGGTTAACATCACAACATAGATAATGGAAACTTCACAAGGTCCCATCCTTAGATGAAGTGCTATAGGCAACCAATGGCTACTGAGAGATGGAGAATCTCTAGGAAGGAGCCCCTGGTAGGGTATCCAATCCCAAGTGGTCAGCCATAAACACAGGTAGATAAGCAATACTAAACGGGCTCAATAGGGTATGTATGTGTGTGTTTGTGTGTGTGTGTGTTATTATATACTAACAATGAGTATAGAAGGTGTCTAGCTTGAGAGGGAGTAAGGGAGACATCAGAAGAGTTGGAAGATAGAAAAGGAGGTGCAGAGATGATATAAATATAGTACTTGTATGAAATTCTCAAAAACATAAAAAATGTTTAAAATATATAATATACTTGAAAGAAATTATTTTTATGAAACCCTTGACTCTGTCTGACACACCAATACAAAATAAGGTTGACATTAGAAAACACAGCAATTAGACATGGAATGTGGTCTTTCCTAAAGAGCTGTCTGTCAAGGTATGGTGAGACAATTGTATGAAAATTCTAACGCGGAAGCCACTATTTTTGTTTACTAATCAAAACGTTAGGCCATGGGATTAAAAAGAAAAAGTTGTTCTTTTATGTTCTATAAATAAAACAAAATAAAAATAAATTACTCACCTTTAACAATAGTTCAATTATGTATTCTAACAGAAAAAATATACTTAGCAATTAGAACCCAAATGTCTACTGAATAAGAGTAATAGCGATTGTAAGGGACCATCTCCAAAAACATGTAACTGATCAGATTTCTTTTGTTCCCTAAAATTAGATTTTTGAAACTTGAAAAAAACAGAGTACTTGTTACAGATTTAATCGTGCCGTCACAAGTGAGTCTTGTCCTTTTACTATATTTACAAGCAATTAATTCACCAATAGTTGCATATAGACATATCATTTAGAATTCCCCCTAAACTTTAATAATGAGTGTGCGACTAGCATCTCTCTCTTTTTTTTTTTTTTTTTTTTTTTTTTTTTTTTTTCTGAGACAGGGTTTCTCTGTGTAGCCCTGGCTGTCCTGGAACTCACTCTGTAGACCAGGCTGGCCTCGAACTCAGAAATCCGCCTGCCTCTGCCTCCCAAGTGCTGGGATTAAAGGCGTGCGCCACCACTGCCTGGCGACTAGCATCTCTTAAACTCTGACAGTATAGAGGAGGGCAAACAGTCACATGTGGACCTTAGAAGTAAACTGAATAAGAAATATTGACAGGAAAAAGCCCCTATAGAATCATGTAACATATATGAGTAATCTTAAAAAGAAATGAAAAACCATTCTTTTAAATACACTGCATGAATTCTGCAGAGTGGACAAGACAAAGCTCGTATTAGGCACAGTAAAGTGTGCAGTGGTTACCAGGAAGGACTCAGGAAGGACTCCTGACAGATACGTGTTATTTTAATAGATTTGGTTTTTACAGGCCCTGTTGAGGCTCCGTCCCGGGCACTACAAATGTTCTCCTCCTCCTGGTTCAGGCAGCATGTCTTTCTGATTGCAAATTTAATGACCTGCATATAAATCTACCCAGGAGGTTCAGAGAATCCTGCCTCATCTGCTGGGTTTCAAGGGCCTTCGGCTCCAATGATCAAACTGAACAGCAGCTTGCTGGAGGTGGCGGGTTCTGAAGCACTTCAAGTTTGCTTCAAGGTTATGATTCCACATCTGCCCGTCCTGAAAATCTAGAGTTGTAGTGAAATGCCTCCAGCTCCTAATTTATCACTTAAAACTACCAGTTTTTCGTAAGTGGTATAATTTTGAATCATGGTTAATCGCAGGCCTTGCTGTCATTATTTGCTTTCATAAGAGGGCAGGGAGGTCAGCGGGGGCGCACGGGCAAAGAGAGCAGTGTTTCCTAGACGAAAATGCGTGGTCAAATCTGGAGGACAAAGTAAGTACGTAAGAATCTTACTGGTTCTTATATGCTTACCTTGAATACCAATACTTTGATAAATTCAAAGATTTCCTCCTAAATCTCAACTCACTCCCACAAATCAAGCCCTGAAGGATGAAAGAAAAAAAAAATGTCGGATTTGTCAGTGAAACCTTAGCTTCTTTGGTGTATTTTCATCTGTGGGATCAGGTGATGAGTGAGTAGAGGACTTTGCTTCTTTCTTTCTAGTTTGTTACACTTTCTCTGTTCTACTTCCCTAATTACCACGGTAGAGTGTCACAACACAGGGTTAAAGAAAAGTGATGGCAGCCAGCAGCCTTCTGTTTCTCCAGATTATCAGTGAAGGTGTTCAGTTCTTTGCCACAATGTGGAATGTCCGATGTGGTGGTTATAAGTGTCCTTTATCCACATGCGATATTTCCACTTCTAGCTGGATGAGCGATTTTTATCATCTAAGTCACTGGATTTTGTCAAACGCTATTTCTGCATCAATTGGGAAGATCATTTTTCTCTTCAGTCTTATAATATCCTGTATAGTGTTACTTCCCATGTCCTGATAGAGAGCCCCTTGCTCCACTAGTGACCTGTCTTCCTTTACAAACAGTGAAACAAATAAACAAAACAAAACTTCTTTCCAGATCCACTCACACTCCCAGGCTTGGTATTTCTTTCTCTTTGAGATGAGTTATGAATGTTAAGAATCAATGGATGGCACCCAACCGATGGATGGAAGCCGGGACCCCTTTGGTTGAATTGAGGAAAGGCTGGAAGAAGCTGAGGAGGAGGGCGGCCTCATGGGAAGACCAGCAGTCTCAACTGACCTGAACTTACGAGATCACTCAGACACACGGAGCCACCCACCACCCACCAGGCAGCATACACCAGCTGATATGAGGCCCCTGACACATATACAGCAGAGGACTGCCGGGTCTGGCCTCAGTGAGAGAAGATGCACTTAACTCTAGAGAGACTTGAGGCCCCAGGGAGTGGGGAGGCCTGGTGGAATGGGGCGTGGGGACATCCTCTTAGAGACGGGTGAGGTCTGAGGGGGTGAGAAAGTATGGGAAGGGGAGCAGTGGAGGGGGATGAAGTCTGGATTGTGAAAAGGGATTAAAGGAAAAAAAAAAAAAGAATCAATGGATGGAAAGCTATAGGAAAGTCCCAGTAGCGATCCTTCCACTGGAAGCATTGCTTCCAAGGTGCAGAGTAGTGCTCTCCCTCTTAAACCCCCTTACACTCATCATTTTCTTCGAACTCAATCTGAGGGACTTTCTTGAACCAGCCATCTAGGAGAACGGAAATCGTCCAGTCCTTCGTAAGAATAAAAGGCTTGAACTCTTTAGATTTAGATTCATAAAAGGGAAAGACAGAAAGGACCAAAAGGGCGAGCAGAGCATTCCAGAGGCTGAGGCAGAGAGATGAGTGAAAAAAGAAAGCTAGCCGGTGAGAAAGACACGGCAGAGAAAAGGCTGTGTGGCTGAGATGAGCTGGCACTGTAAGGCTGGCAAGTCCCTCCCCTTTCGAGGTCAGCGATAGGACATTTTATGTGCCTATTGAGTCTTCTGCTAGAGTGGGAAGAAACACTCAATTATAATCGTTAATCCGGTGCAGTTCTTTAGTCATTTTGAAGTCTGCAGTAAGAGAAAAAAAAAAAGCAATTGTTTTTGCTGAGTGCTCGTAAAACTTCTTAGCCAGCTCAGACAATCTACCTGTTCACTGGTCCCTCTCACAGAAAAGCTGTGTGCTGAATCCGAATCCGACCCTTACTTGACTTTTCAGTTAAGGCACAAAGAATAAGGAAGGAGCGATCGCAGCGCATCACCACGGATGAGGGACCTAATATTGAAAAAGTTCATTAGAATTTCTTCCAAGTGGGGCGGAATGGTGAGAGCTTCATCGAGAGAATTAGCATTGACCCTGGAGAGCATGTCAGCCTCTAGTTTTCATCATCTCCAGGTACTGTCCAGTAAACTCGGGAGGTGGTTCTTCCCAAAGTCAGTGAAGTCAGAGGGAGGGGGAATTCAGAACTATACATTGAGAACTATACATCGAGAACTACGCAGTTTGTGTTACAAACTGTCCTGAGTAACATAGAGTCAAAAGCAAAGCAACCTTGTCCTTAATTGCTTTTGATGACTTATGGGGTAAGAACTTTTAAAGTTAGGCTTTCTCGATTGCCCCTTCTCCTCTGCCCCCCACAGTCCCCCTGCTCCTCTCTCAGCCCCCCCCCGTTCTTTCAACTCTGCACCCCCCAAGTCAGTTCTGATTAATTTGAAATGAAATTAAGAAAACAATTATTTTGTTGTTGTTGTTGGGCTTCTATTTGTTGTTATT
Organism: Arvicanthis niloticus; assembly: GCF_011762505.2. Classification (NCBI taxonomy): domain Eukaryota; kingdom Metazoa; phylum Chordata; class Mammalia; order Rodentia; family Muridae; genus Arvicanthis; species Arvicanthis niloticus. The sequence continues at coordinate 22,270,074 of NC_047671.1, forward strand.
GTTTTTTTTTTTTTGATGTTGTTATTGTTGTTATTGTTTGAGACCAGGTCTCTTTAGGTAGCTCTGTCTCTCACTATATAGACTAGGCGCTCTCTCTCTCTCTCTCTCTCTCTCTCTCTCTCTCTCTCTCTCTCTGTTTCATGCTGAAGTTAAAGGCTCAGCCACCAAGCTGGGCTAAAAAACAATTCTTATTTTAAAAAAGCATCCAAAACAAGAAAATGCCCAAGAATTCCTCAGTTGTACTGAAATATAAAATAGTGCCAATATAAATAAAATCTTGTAGCAAAATAGAATATTCTGTGTGATGATTATTTTGTAATTATTTTTTTCTGTTTAGAATTTTTTCAAGTATGGTATTTGTGTTGATTAATTCTTATCAACTTAATACAAATTAGATTCACCTGAGAAGGGGGAATGTCAGTTGAGGTCTCCATCACACTGACCTATGGGCAAGTTGGTGGGGGCATTTCTTTGATTCGTGACTGATATGGGAGAGCCCAGACCATCGTGGGTAGTGCAATCTCTGGACAGGTGGTCCTACCCTTATTTAAGAAATCAGGCTGAGCAAGCCTCAAGCCTCAGAGTATAAACCAGTAAGCTGCATTCCTCTGTGGTTTCTTCCTCAGTTCCTGCCTCTGCTCTTTTCTTGGTGACAGACTGTAATCAGTATAATTAAATTAATTAAATTAATTTTCTCTCCAAGCTGGTTTTGGTTGGGGCTTTGTCACAACATCAGAGAAGCAAATTAGGAAAAAAAAAGTCAAGGAGTTAAGAATAGATAATAATGTTTGCAATGTTTGGCTTATAAAAAAGAAAAATGAGATAGGAGAAAGAATGTTGGTTTATTTGGGTGTGTGGAAAGCCTGAGATGGCTGGTTTTGCTAGCAAATTTGAATGGATCAAAGAATTGGTAGAGTCTTAATAAGCCATACTGTTTAGGATGTGAAGCTTCCTGATAAGATTAAAGGGAAAGAGCCTTCCCTGGGCATGGGGAGCACCATCCAACGGGCTTTATCCCAGACCAAATATATAAGGGTAAAAGCAGAAAGCCAGCTTAGGGCTGCTGCGTCCCCATCGCTGCTTCCTCATACACACTGAGATTCAGCAACTCTCATCGACATACTGCCACTGCTATAGGATCAACGCCCTCCCCTTCAAACTGTGAGCCAAATAAAAAGAAGTCTGTCCTTCTTTTACATTGTTTCTTGTCAGGTGCTTGGTCACATCGACAGGAGAAGTTGCTGATACCAAGCCTACCTGATAAAATCATATCTGAAATTTAAAAGTAAGCTAGCAAGTCGCACGGTATGAATTTTTCCCCATTGTGCTTGCTCACACAAGTAGGCAGATATAAAATCATGGAGTTAAGTTCATCTGGGTTGAGGTTTATGGGGAAATTTAACCACCAGGCAATGGGCAATGGGCGGGGCGAGTCACCTACAAGAGCAAATATAGCTATCAATCAGTATGCTGGGGGCAGAGTACCAAGGTTAGTGTGTCTGTAGTGAAAGGATGATGTGGAACTAGGTCAAGCTGGAGTTGATGGAGTTGTCTGAACAAAGCAACTGGAAGGTTGGACAGAAAAAGAATATAAACTTCTTGTTTGGGAGGAAGAAATGTATTTATTAAAAGTCAAATGTGTCACTGTGGGAATAAAGAGGTGATGAAACACAGAAAGAAAACTTTCAGGCTGAGATTAAGAGACTGGAAGAAGGACGTTTAGAAAGAGCATCGTGCTGAATGTGAACAGGCGATGGGTGAGGAGAGAAGACAGAGAACCCTCATCCAAAGTCTTCAAGAGTGGATAAATATCCAGAGAACTGAAAGGGAATAGCTGTGATACCTGAGCGTGGTGATATGCCTGGATTGTGTGACTTCTGGGTGGGTGTACGGACAAGGACTACTGAAACAGATTGTGTGTGTGTGTGTGTGTCTGTGTGTGTGTGTGTGTTTGTGTGCATCCTCATGCCCAGGTTATTCAATGCTTGGGGACTGAACCCAGGGCTTCATGCATGTTAAAGTACTCTACCAAATGAGCTACATTCTCAGCTTGCCAGCCCAGTCTTAATGACCTGCATTAACAATGGAAGCTGGTGGGAGACTTAAAGAGGCAAAAAGAATGACATTCAGGCTTCCTCTTCCAAACAAACTGAGTCATCTGCTTGATAGCTGACTTGGAAGCAGTGATGTCATTTAGTTGTGAAATGTTCAAGAGATTAAAGATCCTGAGAAATGGGGTGTAATGTCTATTCCTTGTTGTTGAACTACAATCCAGAATTGGAAGGCAGACCTGTGATCCAGATCTTGAGGCTGGAAGACGCAATTTTCTGACCTGGATCTTGACCTGGATATCTTGAGGCAGAGTGGCCATGAAAAGCTTAGGCCCAGGCTAGGTAGTACTTGCCTTTAATCCCAAAAGACTGAGGCAAGGAGATCTCTGAGTTCAAGGTCAGCCTGGGACAAAACAAATCCCAGATCCAGGTGTGGTGGCACACACCTTTAATCTGGGTCACACCTTCTACTGGAGGCCTACATCAGGATATTGGAAGAAGGCAGACTCTTTTTTGACTGCACTTACTTGCCAGCACGTCTGTTGGAACCTACTTTATAGAAGACCAGCTCAAACAACTAGCCTCATGCAACTGAGCAACTACTAAATTCTTGGACTTCCCATCCACAGCTGCCCATTGTCGGGTTAGTTGGACTACAGACTATAAGTCATCACAATAAATTCCCTCAATATATAGAGAAGTTCCATAAGTTCTGTGACTCTGGAGAGTCCTGACTAATACACTGAATATTCATACACGAAGAGTTCCAGAGTCATGGAACAAGGAATGGAGATATAGAGGGCAACAGAAGTCCAGAGAGTACATGTCTACCTGTAAATGAAGCTTAGACATGAATAGCTGACCAGGGACTCAACTAGTGACTAATGTAAGTGGGACCCAGCTCCATCCAACAAAACTCACATCAATGAGTCAAACAAAAATTCTCCCATTTATCACATATGTACCTGAGTGTTACCTACGTTTCATAGGCAATTTCCTCTCTATTGCTTCTTTATTTAAGTTGGAGCTCTCTGCATGTGTCCTTTGTTTAACTCTGAATAGCTTGTCAACTCAAATTCCTGCCAGAGCATTAAATGCATTTTTAGTACAGTCTTCCAGGCTGAGCTGAGTTCTTGTAAAAATAAGCCCAGGCTAGGCATGATAATGCACTTTTAATCCCTGCATTTAGGAGAGATGAGACAGGAGGCTCAAGAGTTCAAGCCCAGTTTCAGCTAAGATGGTGACTGTTTCCAAAAATGCAAACATGCATGCAACATGGTAATGAGAGAGGTCAATTTGATTAGATCACTCCTTTGTTTAAAGCTAACTAATGTAGCCTTTTCACTGTAAAGAATGCTATGCTCTTGTCAAGGTAGAAACAGCCAATTCATTTACCTTGTCTCCTTTCAAAGGCATGGCTCTCATTTTTCTCCCACAAATAAAAGTTTCTTTTCTAACATAGTGAACTCTTTCTAATAATGCTCAAAGAGCTTGCTCTGCTTGAGTCTATTCTCTTTAGTAGCTACACTGTTAACATTCTTTCTTCATGCAGCTGATTTTCTTAGCTCTGCCAATGTTCATTTAAAAAAAATGTTCATTTAAAGAAATTTAAGCAGAGGCTTAAATCTTCCCCATGGCTACCCTCTGTTCTACCGTAACACGCTGCCTTTGCCTCTGGTATAACAGTTATTTCACTGAGCTACAAATACTTTGAAGGAAAATACAAGTTAAAAAGACACATTTTTTTTTTTCATATTGCTGAATCAATGAGGTCTGTTTTTAACTGTTACATTCTTTCATTTCTATTCAAAGACTGAATCTATTTGATATTTACTCTGTGTGTGTGTGTGTGTGTGTGTGTGTGTGTGTGTGTGTGTGTGTGTGTGTGTGTGTTCCTGTGGCTCCTCACAGGCTAAGCAAACGCTCTATAACTGAGTTATATCACTAGCTACCCTAATTACCTTTAACTGGCAGCTTGACCTAGGCTAGAGTCATCTGAGAGGAAATTACCTAGGTCAGATTGCCTGTTAGACATATCTGCATATCTGTGGGAGATGTCCCTGATTAGTTAATGCAGGATGGATAGGGCTATAGAAGAAAGCAAGCTGAGCCGGAGCCTGAGATAGCCAGAGAGTGAGCTAGCAAGTAGCCTTCCTCCATCCTTCCTGCTTCAGTGCCTGCCCTGACTTCTCTCAAGGATAAACGGACACTTGGCAACGAAAGCCAAGTAAACCCTTTCCTCCTCTTAAGTCGATTTTGGTCAAAGTGTTTTCTTAGAAAGAAAACTAAATCCACCAGCCCTCTAGACACCTTTTGAAGCAACTATAAATATGATTATTTTCTCCAGTTTGTTTTTAGAAAATGCACTGCTACTATGGACTAACAGAAGTGATTTTTATATATTGATTTTTGTATTTTTGAAAGTTCGCAGAATGAATTTGTTACTTTTAACGGTTTTAGGGTAGATTCCCTTGGGTGTTGTGCCCATAAGACCATTTCATCTGCACACAGATAACCTCTCCAGTTTTAATATCCTTTATTTCTCCTGGCTCATTACTTTGCCTAGGACTTCCAGCATATGTCGGTGAAGTAGGGACAATGGAATCCCTGATTTTTTTTTCTTATCTCTAAAGAAAGCATTCCAGTTTTTTTTCTATCGAGTATGATATGATTGCTGGAGTCTTCACAACAAAGAATTTTTCTTATTTTCCCAATTTGTTAAGTATTTTTTGGTCATTCTAAAGGATACTGAATTTTTTTCAACTGCTTTTTCTGTATCTGAAATGATTATGTGAGTTGTGTCCCTCTCTCTGTTAATGTGCATTGTACTGAATTATTTACATATGTCAAATCTTCTTGGCATCCTGGGTACAAATTTCAAATCATCTTGAATGGTATATGAACCTTTTAATGTACTGCTGTGTTTGGTTTTTGAATACTTGGAAATAAATGAATAAAATAGTAAAAAAAATTGTGTGCTGAAAATTATATCACTGAAAGAAATTTTAAAAGACATAAATAAGTGGAACAATATCTTTTATTTGTAAGGACTAAATATTGTTTTAATTAATTAATTAATAATTAAATTTACATCCTGACTGCAGTTTCTCCTCCCTCCTCTCCTCCCAGTCCTATACCCACCTCCCTTCCCCTGCCCACTCCTCTTCTGTTTCTCTTCAGAAAATTAGAGGCCTTCCCTTTCCGAAGACTAAATATTATTAAAAACCATAGTAACCAAAGATGTCTACAGATCTATTACAAATTTAAAAAGTTATCTTAGCTGTGTATGAAAAGGACCTACTACCTTAAGCAATGTTGAAAAAGAACAAAGCTAAAGGAATCCATTTTTTAAATTTTAAAACATACTAGAAATCTATAGCATCTCATGGTATGTTGTCAGAAAAAAAGAATACTAACTGGACACAGACCCATGGAATAAAAAAGATAACCATGCTGTACAAATTTGACTTGCTGGATTATTTATACATATATATCTGCATGTAACAACAATGAAAAAGAGGCTATAAATTTGAAAGAGAGCAATGAGGGGTACATAGAAGGGTTTGCAAGGAGATGGAGTAAATGGTGTAATTATATTATAATCTCTGTAGTGGTTTGAATAGGTTTGGCCCCCATAGACTCAAGTGTTTGAATGCTTGGCCCACAGGGAGTGACACTATTAGGAGGTGTTTCCTTCCTAGAAGAGGTGTGGCCTTGTTGGAGGAAATGTATCACTGTGGATTGGGCTTTGGGGGAATCCTAGTGCTTAAGTTACAATCAATGTGAAAGGGAGCCTCCTTTTAGACACATGAGGAAAACTGGTTACTCCTGGCTGCCTTCCTATCAAGATGAGGAATTCTGCTCTTTGCCCAGCACTGTGCATGCCTTCATGCTGACTGCTTCCTGCCATGATGATAATGGACTGAACCGCTGAAACTCTAAGCCAGCCCCAATTAAATGTTGTCCTTTATAAGAGTTACCTTGGTCATGGTGTCTCTTCACATCAATGGAAACCCTAAGACAATCTAAAAAAAAAAATGGACATGAAGAAGTATTATGAAGATGAGATAAATCTAGGAGGAGTCAGGGGAGAAATGATAGTGAATATGATCAAAATAACATTGTATAAAATTATCAAAGATGGAAGAGGAGAGAGGTAAATACAGAGGAAGGAAGGAGTTAGTAATAAACTAACAATAAGGATGTCTGAAAAAGTCATCAGGAATCATTCTATTAACTATTAATATAAATAAAAACTTAAAAATAAATATAAACTATAAATAAAAATTATAGTAAGAAAATTCTGTGTATAAATATTCATATATAGTTTAAATAAAGTTTTCTTATCTGGGCTGACAATGCCCAGATCTAAGAGCCAAAGATCACCTAACAAAAATAACCCTCAATACCAGGCATGAGAAAACTGCTTTTCAGTTGTTGATCTGCTACAATAACTGTAAGGGTGTAGTAATGGCATGGATACATTGATGCAACCAATAGGAGACTTGAGATCCACTCAACAAAACAGAAACCAAGCTTTGTACTAAAACCTAGCTGACTACTCAGGGTTAGTGAAGACATGGGTCTTAGAGGAGAACTTACAAACCATCACTCTACTAAAGTAGCATAATCCACAACCACAAAGCCCCAAGGAAGTATTACTTCACACTTGTCAGCACAGCCAGGATGGAAAGAAAGAAGTGGGGGCTGGAGAGAGGACTCAGAGGTTAAGAGCCCTTCTGCTCACACAGAGGACCTGGGTTCTGTTCCAGCACTTACACTGAGCACCTCAGAACCACCTGTAACTCCAGTTCAAGGGGATCCTACCCCTTCTTTGGGATTTCATAGATGCATGTATGTGCACCAGTGTGTGTGTGTGTGTTAATAAAATAAATCTTTAGAAAGTAAACAAATGTATTAGTAAAGTATTGATGATGCGATTGGACTTTCATGTGCTGTTGAAAGTAATGTAAAATGGTGCAGCCCCAGGCCAGGGATTATAAAAGTCTTTCAAAAAGTAAAACCAGAGCTGACACATGACCAAGTGATCTTACATTTGAGTACTTTCAGAAAAGAATGGAAATCAGGTTCTCAAAGAGCTATCTATGTTCTCAAATGGATTACATGTTTTACAATAGCAAAGACAGGAAGGTTTCATGCTCAGTGACCAAGTAATGAATAAACACACACACACACACACACACACACACACAGTGTAATCATTCAGGATGAAAACAATGAAATTGCTCCATGTGCTGTATCATCGGTGAACCTTGAGTCCCATGTTTAGTGAAACAACAGTCGCAGAGAGACAAATCCTGCACAATCACACTGATATTAACCATCAAAGTGACTAAGTTCAGAAGCAAAGGTGGAGCAGCAGGTTCCCAGGCTGTAGAGAAGACTGGTTAATGTATATAAAGGATTAACTTAGCAGAATGTAAAAACATCAGTTCTGTTTGTACTTGACACAGGACTGGCATTTGATAATGTGCTTTGCATGTACATTTTTCTCGAGAAAGTAGAGCTCATGGTATCTATCTATTGTGAGCTTTACATTTTAGCTATAGAAAAGAAACATCCTTATACTTGAAAGTCTTTTACTGAGAAAGAAACAAGCAAAGTCAAAGGCATAGAAAGCTAGATAACGCAAAACGAGATTCTAGGGAGAACATTTATCTCAGCCTCCTAAACGACTCATGAATCAATCATGACAGAAACCAATAATTCATTGTGGGTTACATTGTCACAGAAAGTGAATCACTTATGTGAAAACCTAATTCCAGGGGCAAAAAGATGCATGAGAATTTGTAACAAATCTTCCTTATTGCCTACATATCAAATGCGTTTACCTCGCAAATGGCTCGTTAACCTCGAATGGAGACTCTGCTGTGTAATCGCATATACCATGGCTCACAAGGCAGATGAGGTAGAAAAACAAATGAATCCAAACCAATTTTGCACCTCCTGATGGGAAAACTATTTCCATCTTGTGATATACTCAGAAATACTTGGCAACTTTCCCATAAACAAAATGCATTCACAGACAAGGTCTTAGTGTAAGTATCAATCTAACCTCACTGCTTCATCCTCCATTCAGCAAGTACAGTTTACAGAAGAAAGTAGTGCAGAATGTGATGATAATTATGGAGGAATAAACTTTATATGTCTTGCCTCTGGATATCAAAATTATTACCAATAACAGGTAATTCTCACATTATCTTGTTCTATGAAAAAAACTGAACATAAAACAGATTATGTATAATAGTATAAACACTTATGATAACCAGTGTGTATTCGCCACTTAGCAAAGAACCAAATGCTATGCTAAAAGTTTGGGACGTTTCATATGTACTGTGGTTCTCCCCAAAACATTTACATATATAAGCATTTCAGTATCCTAATTTAATCATTACAGGAAAGTAAAAAGTGAAATAAAGTCACAGAAACAGAGAAAACAAAACTCATCCACAATGCCTCTGGGTTCAGGAGGAAACATGTCGAAGTCTGACAGCAAGCTATTGTTTCAGTACACTCCCCCTAAAATGCCTATCTTGGTTTTCCTCATAAAGAGAATCATCAGTAACACTAGCGAAGCATCCAGAGTTAATGTCATCAACTGATTTCTTGAGAGATTTGTTAATATGTGTTCAAAAGTGAAATCCAAAAGCTCAGAGAGGTGTTACCAGTCCTGTGAAGCATAGGAAAAAGGCAGATCCAGAGTTCCCTCCACCTGAGCCCTTGCTGAATCTCAGTCTCATCTCTATCCTTGGGCATCAGAGCCTCTGGGGCATAGGTCCTTCTTACGTGAGGAGTCTGACATGACTTTACATAAATGTTCCACAACTCTAGCCTCCGAATTTGCCTTCAAGGGCCTTTACATGTTAGTGTTCTCCAGAGTCCTGGACTTGATCTTCTGTCTCTATTGAATTGACACACTCCCCTGGGTGTTTCAGCCAAGGCCATTTTGCTCTTATCAACTATAAGACTCAAAACTCCAACTAAATACTTTTATTGGATTAGTCTCTCTTTCCCTCCCTCCCTTATCCCATGCACATGTATATAACACACATTTTATATATCAAATACATTGCATCTATGCATATATGTATCTTTCTTATCTCTTTGCTTTTTCAATAAATATTCCAATAAAGATGTTCGAATTATTCTAGCTACTGAGAATTCATCAGGAAACAAGTTGGACAAAATGTTCTTAACAAAAACTGGAGTTCATCCTTACTGTAAGATATATTGAAAGCAAAATCCATGTCTCAGCATGAGAAGTCTTATGTTTTTCTTCAGGAAAAAAGAAAATAATAAGATTGCAGAAATTTAGACTTCACAGTGTAACAAATCTACAGAGGGTAGACCTCATATACAAAGCTGTTTACCACACAGCAGCAGTCTTAATTTGCAGAGGGGTATCACTCTTGCAAGATCCATGGAAATGATGGATCACAGGCTTTAACACAGTGTTATATAAAATCTTACCAATTAAACCCAAACATAAGAAAACTATACAATGAAGTAAACTTGAAATTAAACTCAGTTCTGCGCATAATGCTAATAAAAAATATGAACAAATGCTACATTCTTATGTACCAGGAAAATATAAATCAAAACTACATTTAGACTGCATCTCACCTTAGTCAGAATGTCTATGGCAAAACAAAACAAAAACAAAAAACCTAAGCCACACAAGTGCTATTGACTGTTTAAGGGGAACAGAACCATGTACACTGTTGGTAAGACTGTGAATTAGTCCAACCACTATGGAAATCAGAATGGTTTTTTCTCAAAACATGGAGCAAAGAACTATCCTGTGCTCCAGCTCTACAGCTTCTCTGTGAGTACCTGAAAGGACTGACTCAGAGATGACTGCATTCCACGCTGTTCACAATAGCTGAGTTATACAATCAACCTGGGTGCCGTAATTGAATGAATAAAGAAAATGGGAAAGTTAGTTGTAAAGAAGAAAGATTATGTCATTTGCAGGAAAGTGGATGGAATTGGAGATCATTGTATTTAGCAAAATAAGCTAGTCTCAGAAAGACACACGCTGCGTGTTTTCTTTTGTAGGTGGGATGTAGATGAAAAGAACATAGCATGAAAATAGAGAGGACCATATTAAAGAAGAACAAATGTGTGGCGGTGAGGGAAATAAGGAGACAGCGTGGTGAGCGGGTTAAAATGATCAAGTCTATTATCTGCACATAGGAAACGTTGCAACAAAACATTTTCTACAATTAATGTGAGACACTTGTAAATTAGTTCAGACATTCTGCATGGAAGAGGAAAATAAAGTGAAAATAAAAAATTTCTTTTTAGAAAAAGGGGGCATGGAATAGGGGTTTTCTGGAGGGGCGGGAAATGGGGAAAGGGGATGGCATCTGAAATGTAAATAAAATATCCAATAAAAAAATTTCTTTTTAATTGCCCTAGAAATTAACTATTAACTATTAGACTATTGAAATAATAATAGGGTTGGTGGTGTAACTGTGACAAAGTTTCCACCTATCATGTGCAAGACTTGTTCAAGTTCTAACACCAAAAATTACATATAAATACATAAAAATGAAATAATATTAAAATGCACCTGGTGATCAGTGATTATAGGGAACAGATAAGAAACAGGAGGAGCTAGTGGTTATGTGCACTACACATAAAATAAATAGTGTTATTTGAAATGAAATGTAAGGTAAATAAAGAACCAACCAAACAACAACAACAAAAACCATACATTATAATTCCTGCTTAAGACTTAAAGAGAATAACAGGAATGTTTTCTGTGGGTAATGTTTTGCTCTTACTGTACAAACAGAGGATCCAAGTTCAGACCCCCAGCATTCATGTAAAAATGTGGGTGTGAGTCTGAAAGGCTCTAAGCCTGGCACAGATGAGGGTGGGGGTACCTGGAGAGAAAAAGATTACCAGGACTTATGGACATCAGCTGGCTGAAAATAGTGAATTCCATGTTCAGCGAGAGATCCTGACTCAAGGGGAAAGTTGGGGATCAATAAAGGACACCCGGCATCCTCTGGCCTTCACGTGTATACATAGGCATGTGTACGTACACACAAGTGCACGCATACACATTTACCATCTTCACTCAAAGGAGTGACATAAAAAGTACAATTGATATGCTCTAAGTAAACACAAAAGTGGAAGCATAAAGTTCAACTAACTTCAGATCTGCAGAAGGAAATACTAGCAATCAATAAAGCAGTTTAATATTAAGCCCTGGTTAATACTAATCCAGTATGTATTGGTAATCTCCTTTAACATAATGATGAAGACAAATGAATCATCAGGCGAACACAGAGAAGATTCCAGCACAGTCTAAATGTACAGGACTTTACATTTAAAAAGTAAATGAGAATACCTAAATTCAAGGTAACCAAATGAAGAAAGAAAAATCAAAGCAATCTTTTTTCTCATTTTTTCATCTCTCTTTCCCTCCTTTCCTTCTTTACTTTCTTAATTAAAAATAGACTCTTTTTATACAATATACCCTGATGATGGTTCTTCCTCTTCCATCTCCTAGATCCACCCACTTCCAAAAATCCACATCTTTTCTTGTTTTCTCTCATTAGAAAAACAAACAAACAAACAAACAAACACCAGGCATCTAGATAAAAAAAAGAAAAAATAAATAAAATAAGATTAAAAAGACATAAATAGGACAAACAAAAATGTAAATAAACAACAACAACAAATAAACAAAGAGAAGCACAAGAAACATGTATAAATACAGACATACACTGGAAAACACAGAAACACAAAATTGGAAAGCATGCCTAAAGATAATGATGCCTAAATGCTGCCATGGTCCCTACATGATGATACCGGACTAAGCCTCTGAAGCTGTAAGTCAGCCTCCAGTTAAATGCTTTCTTTTGTAAGAGTTGCTTTAGTCATGGTGTCTCTTCACAGCCATAGATTGGTAACTGAGACACTGGCCTTTCCTGTTTTTCCAACAGCTCTAGGTAGTTCTGGTTTTCCCACAGAGAAAAACTTGGGCGCAGAAATTAGGAGATCCTCGTTTGAGCTGCTCTATTTGCTCTGTTCCAGAATCAGACCAGCTTTTCTCTTTCTGCAAAGCAAAAATGTATACAATTATATTATTTTCTCCATAGAATTATTATTTTTTTAATGTCCACTCTTCTAGGTTGACGTGTAAAAGTAAAAGTTTTGAAAAAGTATTTTTTTAACCTCAAAAAATCCAAGCTTTGAAAATCCCTCTTACATTGAAGACTTTAAAACTTTGCTTTTTGGCTCAAACTGAACAATTATTTCCATGTTCTAAGTAGTTCATGCTGTTCTGTCCCCAGGGCTATGCATTTGGATTTCACTGCAGACATTCTGAGTGAATTAACAGAGTAATTCTTTCTCCATGAAGGATCCCTTTTTCCTACCAGGACAGTTTGTTCACAACCACTCTCCTGGTAAATCCACAAGAATGAGTGAGCTCTGTTTCCTTCTTCCATTCTTTCTTTTATATAGATTTCCTGTTTATGTGAATGTCTTCTGTCTTCAAGTCATTGTTCTGTGCTACACATAGGGTACTTGATTAGCCAATTAATTTTCTGCTTCTCCGAGTAATCAGGAGTACCAATGGCTCTACGTGTGTCACACGGGGTGTCTTACGGTCTGCTGGCACACATTTGCCAGGGGCCTACCCTTAATATTTTGAGATGAAGACGATTGTTCAAATCACTAAATTGAAATAGGGAAAAGGAAAATTAACTCATAAAAACTTTTATGTGATATTTTGAGACAAATGCTACTGTAATCATTTCAAAATAAAATGCTGTTTAAAACATTACTTACAGTGCTACCCCATTATTTAAAAGCTAAAGATGGTCTGTAAACTATCAATGCCCATGTCAGCATTAATATTTTTACTACTCTGTTAGCATTCACCACTGGGTGTGGAGTTTAGATTAAAATAGGCATATTGCATAGCAGCCTAGGCCTTTAAGAAAGTATGTTTCACATATCAGGTATCTTGCAAACGAGCTTTTCAAGAGCATCCAATGTGCAAGTGGGTTGTTTTCTGTGAGGAGAGACTCTAGTGGCTATTAAACTGCCAGGAACTTCCCCCCTACCCTTTATTGAGCAATATAAAGATTTGCATCTTCTTCAACTGCTTCCCATGACAAAGAAAAATAAGCAGATGCTGTTCCTGATTCCTCTCTCTAATTTTAATTGACATTAACAAAAATGACATACATTTGCCTACAATGAGTATGTTGTTAAAATATTGTGAATGACTTCCTCTGGGTCTTGAATCAATTTAATACATAAATATAATGAGGTTTTTTGGAATTTTAATGCATTCCTCTAAGTATTTCACTATGTGAGCTCCCTGAGAATGACCCGCAGAAGGGAAAATCGTGAATTACAGAACACCTAAGAACACCTTTTTTCAGTCGCCTAAGAGCAGATGTTACATTTCTACCAGAACTACCTGGGCTTCATCTATCATTCCCAAAATAAAAACAATCTACCTAAAGAGCATGATACATTTGTTTCAAAATTTAAGGATAGATTCAATATTATGGTTTTGAGGTTCAGAAGTAACAGTGAATGGTTTTGTCAACGAAGCTTCCTTAGACCAAACAGGGCTTCATTCTCATTATAAATGTCTCCTTTTTAAATGTGTGTGTAGGAACATATGAGGCACAAGAATGTGAACTCCTCGGAGGACAACCTCAACATCATTTCTCAGGGATTCCCTGACCTTGTTGTTGTTTGAGATGAGGTCTCTCACTGGCCTATAACTTGTCAAGTAGACAAGCCTGGTTGACCAGTTGTCTTAGGGTTTCTATTGATGTGAAGAGACACCATAACCACAGCAACTCTTATAAAGAAAAACATTTAATTAAGGCTGGTTTACAGTTTCTGAGGTTTCATGGAAAGGAGAATGGAGGCATGCAGGAAGACATGGTGCTGGAGAAGGAGCTGAGAATTCTGCACCCTGATCCAAAGGCAGCAGAAGAGGCTACAGTAGGTCTAGCCTCAGCATATTCAACCTTAAAGCTTGCTCCTAGTGGCACACTTTCTCCAACAAGACCATACCTTCTAACAGTTTGACTCCCTGTGGCCAAGCATTCAAACACATGAGTCTGTGGGGGACATTCCTATTCAAACCACCAAACCAGTGAACTCTAGGGAATGGCCTGTCTCTATCTCGTCAGCATAGAGGTCACAATCAAAGCCATTACATCCAGAATTATTTTTTGTGGGTTCTGGGACTCAAACCGAGGTCCTTGTGCTTTCCAGGCATGCATATTACCAGCTAAACTACCTACCCAGCCCCACATTACCAAACAGCTCTAAAACAGGAGATGGGGCAGAGAAGGGGAGGGGCAGAGCCAGCAATGAATCCATGAGTATTTTTTCAAGTAAAGTGGAGATGAACTGACCAAGTACTCCCAGTGAAGAAACAAAATGATAGCCAGAGGCTTTCAACCTTTTAGGGTCAAAGATCCCAGTAAAATTATTGTGATGTGTACAATGGAATCTTCTTGCAGACATGCACCCGATGCACAGCATCCTCTGCTGACCACAGGCTCCTTGGAGGAAGCACAATTGTGTCCACCAAGTTAATGCTTCCTCCACCTTCTGATTTTGTGAAAAGAACATTATCTTTTGTTTTCAAGAGAAGAATTAAATCCAAATGATAATAAAACTCTACTTTTTACAAGAGGTGAAATTATAAATAATGTTTTTATGCATAGACTTTATAAAAGGCTTGACACATTTATTTTTAATATTGCCAGATGTGTAGCACTTTTTCTTTCACCAACAGTTTTTTCTAATTGGTTTTTACCATGTCACACGTTAGCAAAATTCAATATGAGGTTTTTTGGTTTGTTTTGTTTTGTTTTGTTTTGTTTTATAAAAATGAGATGGAGTCTTACTCTGTAGCCTGGGCTGACCTTGAACAAATGATTCTCCTGTCTCAGTATCCGAAGTGTGGGGTTACAGACATTTGCCATTATGTCTGGTTCTTATTCAAAAACTTCAAACCAGAAATAGATTATTTTAATGTCTCTTCCATCATAACAATGAAACTATCTTTACATGGTTTTTATTGCTAAAGTATGCAGAAAAAATATAAAAAGAAAAGAAATAGAATTTGACTGAACAATGGTAACTTTCAAATAAATGTTTTTAAATGCCTTCAGGTTTACTCCTGGAGGGAAATGGGGTTTTGATTTGGAGATTTTTTTTCCTGTCATGTTAAAATACAGGCTGCTACCAGTCTCCTTGCACACAGTGCCAGCTCAGCTAAAGCTGCTCCTGATTTTTCTTCAGGGTTTGCACTGGAGAATGTTCCTGAACAAACTGCATCTCTCTTCCTATTTCTTCTTTGTCTAAGAGTTGATGCCAGTACAGCCAAGTCATTAAAAAAATTCAACTGAAACAGAGCTGCCCTGGGCTCTAGTTTTCTCTTTTAAAAATATATTAGTAAAAGTGTCCCCTCTGGAAATAGCTTAATAAATGTTTTTTCCCCTAATAAAGCCAAAAAATTGCACCCTGAAATTTAAAATGGTCAGGCTTTGCTCCCATTTCTTACTCAAATTCTTAAATATGAGCAACTCAGATCCAGTTTCTGATATACTGCATCATGTGTGATGTCTAAGGACTGGGAACAGGACTTTAAACAGTGATTCACTCAGAGAGATTAGGACAGAAAGAGCTGTGAGCCTGAGGGGCCTTTTCTTCATGACACAAGAAAACCAAGTATGTTTCCAGCCTACTCCATTGTTTCTATTAGAATGTCACATTGTGTTTTCATGTGAGGCATCTAGAAGAAAAAAAGGAAAAGAACATTTTATCATTACTGAGTTTTGTATGTGCTTGGATTAGCTAGGTCGCAAATTCTTTAAGAATTTAGCAGCTTAGTTTTCTGTCAGTCAAGAAATTAGAAATGATTTGGCAGGGTGGCAGTGGATTGGAGTCTCCTGAGGCTGCAGTTGATTTGTGAATCAAGACTAGAATTCTATTAAGACAAATGTAACGGGCATTCATGTGCAAGGTCACTCACTGCTATCTCTGAGTCAGGAGTCCCTGCTCCCTGTGACAAGTCGTTTGAGCTTGTCCATAAAGACACACAAGATGTGGCAGCTGGCTTACCCCAAAGCAAGTGATGCATGAGACAAAGCGCTATTGGTTTGAGAGTGAAATGGTCCAAGCTCTCAGCTGTGTTGCTGTTTTGGCTTTACATCAGTTAATGCTTTAATGATATCCTGAGAGAACACTAATATGCTTCAATGTCGCATTAAGACAGAAAATCAAAATCACTTCCTCTTGGATTGTCGTGACCAAGAGTGAGCCCAAATTTGAATCCTCCACTTCTGTGTATGTGTGTGTGTCATATCTATCTATCTATCTATCGATCGATCGATCGATCGATCGATAGATAGATGCGTGTATATATATATATTTTATAATTAGTGGTTGTCAGCAGTCTGTCTATTGTATATATGTGCGGTCTTTTATTAGTCTCATTTCTGGGTTTATGACTGTATATGTTCCTGTGTATGTGTCTCTGGTCTTTATGTTGTGCCTGTCCCTAACACAGTGGTTTGCTCTGTATTTATTTGTCAGCACAGAAGACTTGGTATGGGAGATGGGGTGAAAGATCCTTTACAGAGTCCTTTAACTGAGTTTTATAAGGAACGACATTATTGACCCAGAAGAGTCCAAAACCACCCAGACATCGTCAACCTAGATCCACATATTGCTTCCAGCATTTAAGGTAGATATTTATTTGAAGGTTGCTTCCAACCTGTTGGCTGTTTTCAAAAAATGGTTACCACAACACACACACAAACACACACACACACACACACACACACACACACACACACACACACACACACAAAATAATTCTGGGTTAAGGCCATGAAAGACTATATCATTTAAGATTAAACTTATGAATTATCTTAGGTTTGTAAAAGCTGATTCCATGGAAAACCAAAGCATAGTAAGTTGGTAATATTGTGTTTGTTTGTTTGTTTTTAATATAGGTTAAACTTAAGCAGCCTGAGTACACAGTAGGACAGCAAGCTAGGAACATTTTTTGTTGTTGTTGTTTTGTTTTTTTTGAGACAGGGTTTCTCTGTATAGCCCTGCCTGTCCTGGAACTCACTCTGTAGACCAGGCTGGCCTCGAACTCAGCAATCTGCTTGCCTCTGCTTCCCAAGTGCTGGGATTAAAGGCGTGTGCCACCACTGCCCGCTAGGTACATATTCTTAAATTATCTCATTGGGGTATTATTAATTTGGCTCTGAGCTCGGCCAAAAATTCTTTTGGGGGAATTAAAGAGACATTTTCATAAAAGTGGATCACTGAAGCTCTTGGTGCTGTTATGGAAGGTTATTGAAAGCACAGGAGGTAGAACCTTGCAGGATCAAGTGAGTCTCTGGGGCAAGCTGTGAGGTTTGATCTTGGAAATGCAATGCAGACAGATACCTCCACTCCTCCCACTCCTCTCACTCCTGCTGGGATTGACTCTCCCCCTTTAACTACATGCCAGCATAAGTCCTCTCCCACTTAAGTTGATTCTTCTTAGATATTTGGTCAGCAACAAGAGAGCAACAAAGACAGAAGATTGGTATCGAGTAGTGGAGCCATTGCTGGGATGAACCTGACTGTATTTTGGAAGCCTTTGGAACAGTGATTCTCAAATTTCCTAATACTGCGGCCCTTTAATACAGCTCCTTGTTTTGTGGTGACCCCCAACTATAGCATTAATTCTGTTGCTTCTTAACTGTCATTGAGCTACTGTTAATGAATCATAACGTGTTTTCCAAGGCAAGCATGCTAAGGCATTTGAAAGAAGAGATCTTAAATTGAGCTTCTGAAGGAGTTTTCTGCTCAAAACAACCACCTAATGAAATATTTTCTCAGATTCAGCAACCAAGGCAGACAGAGAGGCCATTACAGTTTTTGGTAAGAAGAGCAGGCTGCAAGTTCTCAGGCTAGCAGGAAACTTGACTGTATGATCACACAGTTTGGGGTTTGCAAGGCATCAAAGTTGCAAGAGTGAGAGGTTCAACTGTGCTTGCAACCAAGTTCCCAAGAGCCCTTGAGGCCAGGCCGTTGTGTGAAAGGGCCTTAGAACATGAAACATAAATAATAACGGAATCTCCAGGATTTTGGAGACAATATAACCTTGAGATTTATGCCAACCTATATACATATTTACTCGGTGCTACTGTATATTGGAGGGCCATGATCCTTTTGTTTTGTTTTATAGGGGCTTGTGGTTAAGAAATTGTCTTGAATTTCACAAGATATTGGCTTCAGTATTTGTCTGTGAAGAACATTTCAGACTTCTAGAGTTAGGATGAATACATTTTGCATTATGAAATGGTCTTGAGTCCATGTGGGGCCAGAGGCTTAGTGCTCTGTTTGCATGTGAAATAGTCTCATGGTCTCATCTGTCTGAAGGTTTGGTCTTTGGGTGGTGTCACTATTTTGAAGCATGGAGTTGTTGGGAGGGGGAGTTTTGCTGGAGGAAGTGAGTCACTCAGTCACTCGGCTTTCTGACTGAAAATGCATTGAGACCAGCTCTCTTAACACTCCAGTCACCCTGCATTCCCTTTATTGTGATGGACTGTAGTTGCTTCAATTGTAAGTCAAAATTAACCCATCCTTCCCGGATTTATTTGTAAGGTATTTGATCACAGCAAAAGAAAAGTAACTTAAATAAGGGATTATAAGTGTATGCCATCATATCTGCCTTTTTAAACAGGGGCTAAGGATTTGAACTCAGGTTCTTATGTTTGCATGGCTCACACTTTATTGACTAAACCATTTCCTCAGCCTACACTTTAGTTTTTGACAATTACTCTGTTCACAACGACTTATCTCATACAAGAAGGCTGGGTTCAAATCTAGTAGAGGATATTTGAGAGGCTACCTCAAAAAATAAATAAATAATTAAAAATAGTGGCTGGGGGCACAGAATTGTTAGGAACAGCAGCTAAAAGGCAACTTAAGCTCTATCTAAGGAAGTCTTCTTATAGGTGCACAGCCTTAGCCCAAACAAACTTTGACAAGTGGAAATCAGCTCAGGGTTTCCAGAGCTTCTAATTTTCACATGGTAGCTGGAAATCTAAATTATAGGAGGTTACCCAGTTTTTAACACATTAATGAAAGCTTCTTTTAAAGTGTGAGAGACAAAACCTGTTGGCAATGGTTCTTGGGAGAAGCTTTTTTCAATCAGTTGGGGGTTGGTCTGGTGCTATGTATACAAATGCTAAATTCTGACTCCTGAGAGCTGGTTGCCCTTTGGAGAAGTGCATCCTCTCATACACTGGCCTTTGTTGTATAAACTTTGCTCCCCAATTTAAAGATGATAGGTTAATAAAAGACTAGAGCCTGTGATTGGGCAGTAGAGAGAGGAAGGTGGGCCTTGAGGATTGAGTCTCAGAAAAGACCAGTGGGGGAAAGGAAGAGAAGACAGAGAGGAGAGGAAACTGTCATGAGGCTGAATGAATCATGAGCACCATGTGGTTCAGAGAAGTAGACCCTTAGTACAGGCTGATGGAGCAAAAATCAGCCCAGGCAAGACTCAAGTGAGAAGTGGCAATGGGCATATGCTTTGAATATAGGTGAGACTACTGTAGAACCTACCCTTTCTATACTTACAGCTTTTAAATACAATACCTAGTTTTTGTGTCTTTTATATAGGCTAGTTGGAATAAATAATTCATTCACAGACACCTACTTTCCGTGTTGAGGTTTGGACTTGCTGTCTATTGTAATGCTAATTGTGGGCTCCCTAAGACCTGGGGTCTGCATGTAGCCTCAAGTGACTCTGCCCCAAGTTATTTCTGGTTGGTAGATAAAGATGCCAACAGCCAATGGTTAGGCAGAAGAGACATAGGTGGGGTTTAGGTTTCCCAGGCTTGGGGGGGGGGGAGAAAAGGAGGAGGAGGAAGGAGAAGGGGATTCATAAAAACATGGCCCGGAGGACTGGCTAGTTAAAGTTAAGAACAGCCCAGGTGAAACATAGTAAATAATAACTCAGGGTTATTGATAGGAAAAATAGCATAAAAGGTAGGTATCTGCCCAGCTCTTGTGCTGTTTAAGACTTGTAAATATACAGATTATGTATGTCTTTTATCCCAGTCAAAGACAGGGTAGAAATTCAACAACATCCCTGGGCTGCCACTGACTTAAAGACCCCTCTTCTTGTCAGGATGGTTAGTAAAACTCAAATGTCTCAGGTGGTATTTGCATCCAAAAACTCTTCCTAGCTGATGAAATGGAGATGAGATGACCAGAAGGACTCTATCTAAAATATTTTATGTCTAGAATAAATTCTCCTTACTGTGATCTGCATACTGATAATTCTATAAAATGTTCTGAATTGAGATACCAGAACCTTCCCTGTGAACAAATGAGGACCTTGTCTTAGGTTTGTAGAAGTTTTTTCACTGTATAATTAGAATGTGTAGGTGATTCTACACTAAGACAAATAACTGAGCAAAAATTATGGAAATTATTTGCAACCAACAGAAAAACTCTTGAAAAAGTGGTTAGTGTTTTGCATAAATTTTTGTCCAAATTAAAATATTATATCAGATGGCATCTGAAGTGTAAATAAAATATCTAATAAAAAATAAATAAAATAAAATATTATATCTTGGGTCAGTCCCCTCTTATACCACTGTGTCCAGCACTGATACCATGTGGAGTCCAAACTTGGACTACTGCTATGTTGCTGAGACCTACTTGCCTGTCTATCTTCCTATCAGCCACCCCATTAACCACCCTGCCAGCACTATACGTACTTAGAATTCATAACTACCTGCAAAACCCAGGTGTGAGTAAAACTCCTGAAGATCAGCAGAGTCTTCTAAGTCTATAGAAAGCTTATTCTTAGACCCAGAAGTTACACCAATTAGTAGACAAGCTGAAACCATTTCGAATAACCAATTCATATACCTGCACACAGTGACTCCAAGACCAAACACCAAACATCATTCAGCTAGTCCACAACCTGAAAAAATAGTAAAAATTTTAAAAAATTTTTAAAAATTTTAAAAATTTTAAAAATTTAAAATTTTAAACAAAGATCAAAAAACAAACAAACACCAAAAAAAATTCAACAAAGACCAACCCTGATATCCAAACCAAAATTAAAAACAAGAGAAAACAAAAACAAAATTAACGACAACCTGATTCCAGACACCTAGATCTAACCACAAAAGCATAAAGAACATGAAAAATCAACACAGTGTCTACTCCAGAGTTAGCAACTTTGTTGTCATGTTTCCTGAGATCATGCAGAAATCAATAATTTCAAAAATAATTATAAATATGTTCAAGGAGTCCAAAGAAGGTCTGAATAAATGCCTGGATGAGAACCATGAAAACACAAATGAACAGTTAAATAAGATAATTTTTAAAATTCAAAATATGAGAAATTAAATTTAATAAAGAGATCTTTAAAAAAATCTATGAGAAGATGCCAAGATGAAATAGGACTCTAAAGGAAAACTTCAGGAAGTCAAACAAAAAGCTCACGGTGTTACTAACAGATTGGAATGAGTGAAAGATGACCTTAGACTGAAGAATGGATACAGAAAATGTGGTTCATTTACACAAGGGAATACTATCCAGCTATTAATAACAAAGACATCATGAATCTTTCAGGCAAATGGATAGAAATAGAAAATATCATCCTGAGTGAGGCAACCCAGATGAAAAAAGGACATGCATGGTATGTACTCACTGATAAGTAAATACTAGCCAAAAAGTACAAAATACTCATGATACAACTCACAGACAGTAAGAAGCTTAACAAGAAGGAAGGCCTAAGTGTGGATACTTCAATCCCACTTAGAAGGGGGGAACAAAGTAATCATGGGAGGCAGAGGGAGGGAGGGACCTGGGGGGAAGAGGGGAAGGGAAAGGGCACAAGAAAGGGGGTAGGATCAAGTATGTGGGAGACAGGAGAGAAGCCCTGAAGGCTAGGAGAATGAATGAAAATATGCAGCTGTGAGGTGTGGGGGCAGGGGTAGGGAACCTCTATAAAGTCACAGAGACCTGGGATGTGAGAAACTCCTAGGACTCAATGAGGATGACTTTAGCCAAAATGCCCATCAGTGGGGACGTGGAACTTGAAGAAACCATCTCCAGTAGATAGACACGGCCCCTGGTAGAGGCATAAGGCCACCATATCTTCAAAAATTTTGACCCAGAATTGTTCCCATCTAAAGGAAATGCAGGGACAAAAATGGAGCAGAGACTGATGGAAAGACTATCCAGTGACTGGTCCAATTTGGGATCTATCCCATTCACAGACACCAAACCCTGACACTATTACTGAGGCCATGTTGTGCTTGCAGACAGGAACTTAGCATGGATGTTCTCTGAGATGCTCTACCAGCAAATGACTGAGAGAGATGCAGATACTTACAGCCAATCATTGGACAGAGGCAAGGGACACTTATGGAAGAGTTGGGGGAAGGGCTGAAGGAGCTGAAGGGGATTGCAACCCCATAGGAAGAACAACAGTATCAACTAACCCATACCCTTCAGAGCTCCCAGAGACTCAGCCACCAACCAAAGAGCTGGTTTGTGGCCCCCAGCACATATGTAACATAGGACTGCCTCCTTTGGCCTTGATGGGAGGAAATGTGCTTAGTCCTGTAGAAACTTGATGCCCCAGGGAAGGGGGATGCTGGTGGGGGTGGGTGGGTGGGTGAGTACCCTCTCAGAAGCAAAAGGGGAGTGAGGAGGGGTGAAGAACTCCAGGAGGGGAACCAGGAAGGGGGGGGGGGCAACATTGGGAATGTAAATAAAATAATTTAAGAAAATAAATAAATAAATAAATAGATCTACATACTAAAAAAAAAAGACAACACTACCACAACAGATAACAAATAATATAAACTACAACATAACAATAACAAATAATGACAATTAATAAGCATTATTTAGTAACAAATCTCAATATCAATGCTCTCAAGTCAACCTCAATTAAAAGACAGAAAAACAGCTTGAATTAGAAAACAGGATCCATCTTTGTGCTGCCTTCAAAAAACACAACTCACCATCAAGGACAGACATCAACTTGGCATAAAAGAATGGAAAAGGGTAGTTTACTCAAATAGAAAAACAAACAAAGAAACAAAAACCATGCAAGTATAGCTATTCTAATATTTGACAGATAGACTTCAAACCAAAAGTAGTCAGAATAGACAGGGAGGGTGTTTAATATTCACTAAACAATTCTAAACAGTTATACACCAAGCAAAGGGGCATCAAGTTTCATTAAAAAATATATTAGATCTGAAATCACAAATCAACCTCAACACTGTGATAGTGGGTGACTCCAGTACTTCAGTCTCACTAATAGACAGGTCATCCATACAAAATCCAAACAGAGAAAACTCTGGAGTTAATTGACATTACAATTAAGTGTATATAACAGACATTTATAGACCAGTCCACACAATTTGTAATAAATACACTTTCTACTTAGCATCTCGTGGACCTTTCTCCTAAGTCAACCTCATATTAAAACACAAAACAAGTCTCACATTATTTAGGAAAATTCAGGTGACATCCTGCTTTTATTGTTTGCTCACAAAAGAATAACGATAGAACAGAAATGACAAAAACCACAGAAAGTCACTGTTAGACTGGGAAGTTGTAGCCAAACTGGATCAAGGGGGAAAGCAAGAATGACATTTAAAACATTGCTAGAACTCAGTGAAAATGAAAGCTCAACATACCCAAACCTTAGGAGCACAGTGAAGGCAGGCCTGAGGGAAGTTTATAGCACTAGGTGTCGGCATGAAGAAAACTGGAGAGATTAAATATTAATAACTTATTGCTGCACCAGAAGACTTTGACAAACAAGAACAAACAATAAAGTTGATAGGAAGAGGTGATATAAGTCATGGCTGAAATAAATGACAGAAACAAAATAATACAAAGAATCTATGAAACAAAAACTAGATACTTTGAAAACATTAGCAAAATAGACACAAAGTAACCAAAAGAAATAGTGACAATACCAAAGTTAATTAGAGAAGAAAGGAACAACATTGCAAGAGAAAATTCAGAGACTCATAAGAACATACTTGGAAAATTTATAGTCCACTTAACTGAAAAATTCAAAATAAATGAATAAATTTCTAAGTACGTATTATTTACTAAAATTAAGTCAAGATGAAGTAAATAATTTAAATAGACCCATTACAACCAGAGAGAGAAAAACAGCAATTTAAAATCTCTCAACTAAAATATTCCAGGACCAGAGATACATTACAGAATTCTACCATACCTTCAAAAAGGAACTAACAGTAATACTTCTCAAATTACTTTGTAAAATATAAAATGAAAAAAAAAAAACTTCTGATGTCACTTTATGAAGCCAGATGCAACTACAACAAAAGAAAAACATTGGCTAATCTCTCTAGTGAACATAGAAGCAGAGATTCTCAATTAAATCTTGGCAAATCAAATTAAGAACACGTCAAAATATTATTCACCCTGATCAGCTCGGCTTTTTCCAGCAGATGGAAGGATGGCTGAACATATGTAAATAAACCAATAAATAAATGTAATCTACCAATTATACATCTAAGTAGCAAGAACTTGAAGCAACTAGTCACCATGCAGCTACGGTTAAGAGCAGAGAGAAATACATGAACACACACACACACACACACACACACACACACACTTAGAACTCATTTTTACTCTAATCTTACACAATTCAAGACGCAAATGTAGAGAGTGGCAACTCCCAGTGTGGGTGTTCCCACCCCAATTAATGTAATCAGATTGTCCCCTACAGATGTGCCCATAGGCCAACCTGATCTAGAAAATCCCTTATTGAGTCACTCTTCCCAAGTGCTTCTGGATTGTCACATAAGACAATAAAAAACTAACCAGTGCACAAACCAACAGATCAGTAATATACAGGTACTCGTTAGAGCTATGAGTTTACTGAATATTCAGGTAAGGATATTTGGATGATAGGGACAAAATGATAATGTCTACATTGACAAGATACAGAACTTTTAGCAGCACTACACTGACAAGAAAGGAAAGGGCAGAAGTCAGGGTACCTACTGTGGGAACTTGTAAGGAAGGTGACTACGAAGAGGGGAAGAGGAAGGAGAAAGGATGAGACAGAAAGACCCTGTGCAGGCAGTGTCAATCGAAGAGCTGTTGATGTTGGTGGTAACAGAGACTGCTTGTGGCTGTGGGATTTGTCACTGTTGTTTATTTTGTTTGAAGGAAAATGGTATGTTTAGCTGGTATTAGGAAGGAACCAGTAATAGAACGTGGGGACATGCAGGAGAGTAATCAAAATATCTCCAACAGGCAGGATGCACTGAGCATTGTACTTGTAGTAAATAAGAAGTGCTTCTCAGATGAGAGAGAGGAGAGAGAGAGAGAGAGAGAGAGAGAGAGAGAGAGAAAGAGAGAGAGAGAGAGAATAAAATGGATGAGAAGTGAGAATGAAGTTCTTTTCTTTTTCTCCCCCCCAAGATATATTTATTAATTATTTGGGAATTTCATACAATTCACCCAGATCACCCTCTCTTCCTATTCCTCTCAGATCCACACCCCCTGCCCCTGTGGGAGTCAAGAGCTTAAGACCAAAAGAAAACTTGAGGAGTGCACTTTTCATGACTGTACAATCTCCAATCTCCATTAAGTAAGACAGTGTGTCAGTTGCTGGGAGAAAGCTAGCATGATGGGGTTGCTGGGCAGTCGCAAACATGCTCACTTTCCAAGGACTGTTTGCTTTCTTCCAATCTAGTAAATGGCGGGGACCATTTCTCTGTCGCAGTAGCTCAGCCACGTGCGTGTCTGCTTTTTACTCATACCTCATGGTTGTTTTAGAACACCAGAAAAGGTGGGAAGATGCATCCGAATAATATAAATAAAAGTTAGATGCAAGAAATGAATTTGTAATGGTGCTGAAGAACTGAGTTCATAAAATCATAGATGTGAATTGCAGCCAAGCAGGCTGCCCCATCCTATTACCCTTCTATTGTTCAGAGACCGTCATCCACATGGGATCCCTTGGAAGTGCGTGTAAGAGGCTGAATTTATATTTCATTAAAGTCAATGTCAAATGCAAGATACTGCCTGGTAAGCACTCCCACATGACTTCACAGTGTCCCAAGCTTTATGTGGAAAGTCAGCACGACCCTGGAGAGACTTCTTAATCACAGCTTTCGTGGGAATGATGCTATGTATACATAGAGAATCGTCCTTACAGGAAAAAAAACCCAGAATTTATAAAATAAACACGTTTTACAAATCATTACCAATGCTCTGAAATGATGGCTTTTGTTTCTACAGATTTCCAGTGGAAGCAAACATAATTAAGTGAGAATATAAACAAAACAAATTTTGTTTCATAAAATCACCCGGGAAGTGCTTATCATCAGTCATCCATTCTCTCATTTCTGCCTCTCTTTCTTGTTCTTTTCTGGCTCTCTCTCTCTCTTTCTGCAGAATAATAGTTAAGTTACCATACGTATTCAACAAATTACACTTTCATTTACAGAGACAGACAGATGGCTTTCCAGGTTACCTTTCATTTATGTGCTCCTTATATTGAAAGTTATTTTTCTCCTATCACTTGGAGTTCTTTCTACACCACTGTTCGATTTCATATGGTCAGATCTTATGAATATTTTCCCATCCTTGTCTGCATCTGGCAAGTTGGATTGACAGTCCTTCTCTGCCACTTTGAAGACTTTTTCAGGAATCAGGAGACACAGCCTTCATGATTGTCTCAGTCTGCTCAGTCCTAAGCATCGTAAATCCAAGACCTGTGCTTCTGCTCATTCAGATTTCTAAGGTTAATTCACAGTTTCCAGACAATGCCAACTGTCTGATAGGACCCCTCAAGCCCAGTCACCACGGACTTATCTCTAGACATATCGAACATGTAACTCCTGTCTTCTACCACCACACTCATGGCTCCTGTGTACAAATGCCCCTTGTAGTCTTTTACTTGCTGATTGGTGAAGCTAGGTCTCCAAGTACTCTTTTTCTTTGTGGTATTTTCTACTCACCCAGCAACTGATTCAAAAGCTTCCCATTTCTATGATAGCACAACACCACCCCACCTAGCATAAAACCAGCTCTTATTTCTTTGTGTGTTGATATGTGACACACATACTGACATGCTTCAGAACATAAACTTACTAATTCCCACAGAAAACCGTTAATACATCTTGCTTTATACAACACTATAGTCATTTTATCTTGTAGTCTATGCTTTTCTTTCTCACTTTGACATACCTTATTAAAAGGGACTATAAGTACTCAGGACTCGGCAAGAGCAAGACTATTTCTCGAAGTTCAATGGACAGACCAGCTATTGAATGAAAATGTGTATGAACGTAATAAATGCATTTGGATATATTATCCTCCACTTGAAAAACCATAAGCACTGGAAGTTTAGCATAGTTATTGTGATTCCTACCCTCTCTCACTTTCTGTGAGCCCCACAGTGGCACAGACCATGCTACAGTAACCACAGAGACCACAAGCGTAGCATGGGTGTTTAACAAGAAAACCAGAAAGTAAATTAATCACTGGATATGAACATTGGCTCCCTACCTCCATTTTATTATGTGATGAAAATACTGCGGACAGAAAGCCAAATTATAATGTCCCCAGTGTCATGTCTATCTCTGCCAGAGTGACTGAGTGGTAGAGTTTACTGTCCTCATCACAGCCCGCCCCCCCCCCACTGTCCATCACAACTCTTCTGTCTTTCAGAATTCCCACACGTGAAGTGAAGAAATATTATTCAGTTCTTCAGAGCCAAATAAAACAGAGATATTAGCTTCCTTGTCACAGGTGGAGAAAGATTTCTCTTTGCGAAATGTGTTTCTATACTGTGATCATCTCTCAGCATTTAGCTAATCTGTTCCTTACATTGGTATGCTGCCATTAAACTGATTTTTGAATTTATATCACAGGTTGCCAAATACTTTCAGTTCTTGAGTGGTAATTATATTTTATTAGAAAGAGTACACACATATGAATGCTTAAAAACTTGAAATATCTGAGACATCCTGATGTGTAGGAGAAAAACAAATTGCTGGGCCTCATGATGGATTGTTCATTCAGTGGGTAAAAGCATTGACAGGCCTGAGGACCTGAGTCTGTCCTCGGAAACCACATGGTGGAAGGTGAGAATGAACTTCTAAAAGTTACCTTGCAACTAGAGGTGTTGGGGAGGAAACAGTAAGATGGGGAGAGAGAATTAGTAAATGTTATTATTTAAAAAAAATGGATTGGGGACTGCAGAGATGGCTCAGTGGTTAAAAGCACTGACTGCTCTTCCAGAGGTCCTGAGTTCAATTCCCAGCAACCACATGGTAGCTCACAACCATCTGTAATAGGATCTGATGCCCTCTTCTGTTATGTCTGAAGTCAGCTATAGTATATTCATATAAATAAAATAAATTAATTAATCTTTTAAAAATGGATTGTATCAGGAGCTGGAGAGATGGCTCAGCGGTTAAGAGAACTGACTGCTCTTCCAGAGGTCCTAAGTTCAATTCCCAGCAACCGCATGGTAGCTCACAACCATCTGTCATGGGATCCGATGCCCTCTTCTGGTGTGTCTGAAGATAGCTACAGTGTACTCACATACATAAAATAAATAAATCTTAAAAAAAAAAAAACAAAAAAAATGATTGTATCTTTTTCATAATCATTGAGATATATCCAGCCTAGAGACAGGCAAAGTGCTTCATAGGCAGTAAGTGACAATGGGTTTCCAGATGTTACATACCAGGCAACTTTGAAGAATCCTGCAGGTGGCAGGGTTTGGAGCAAGTAGATGTCAGTGAAAAGGTGAGAAAACATCCACACCCCCCAACAAATTGAAACAAAACAATTCAAAACAAAAAAACACAAAGCAAAAACATTGAAATGTAGCGGGATATTTTCCTGCTACATCTGAATTAAAGCTCAGTGATTGGGCAGTAGGAAAGGTAGGCAGAGTGAAGAATTGGGAGGAGAGACGGGGAGGAGAAAGGAGGCTATCGACCATGGAGGAGGACGATGGTTCGAGAGCAGGCCTGGGTTGCTACTTATCAAAAGGTTAGATATTGGGTAACAACTCTAATTGTGTGGGCATCTTATTAACTGAGCATTTCCAAATATATAAATCCATTGGGTAATCTTTAAGCTTTAAGAGTCTCATTTCTACTGTGTACCGCGGGCATAGTGGAAATGGTCTGGGCTCAGCCAAAAAATTAAGCCAGACGCTATGTTGGCATCTCATGGTTGCCAGGGCCTGCGCATCTAGCTAGCTGGAGCCCCCATTAGAGCTGAGGAGCAGTGAGAACATGGCAGCTGCTCTGGAACAAGCCAGACTGGGCAACGTTTTCTAAATATCTCCCGTTACAAGTGGAGCCCCATTTTGGACGCCAATTTGTTGCAGTAAATCTCCACTCAAAAAGGCCCGATCAATTAAAACACAACTCAAATAGTATGACTATAAAGTGCATGCCTAGATTGGGCAGATTTACCACTACACTACTCTATTCCCCATCTATGTGATACCTTATAACTTGTAGTTTTTCCAGGTCAAGTGCTTCTCCTCCATTGTCCTTCCACCTCTCTCTCCATGATCCTCCTCCTCTCTACTCCCAAACCTCCTTGCTCCTCCTCTCCTTCTACTGCCCAATCACTGGCTCTAGCCTTTATTCTACAAATTAAGGTGGGCAGAAGGTTCACAAGAAGTCACCTGTATACTGATTCACTCCTTGACTGCAGCAACCTCCCAGGAAGGTGGAATTAGCATCAAAATACAAGACCAGGGCTATCCACAACATTGAAGCCTACTTACGCTTTACAGCCAGCCAGCCTTCCTTTTGTCACTTAAGAAGGAAATCTGAGGTACAAAGACAGACAAGGATTGTTTCTGAGGAAGTGTCTCTGGTGAGGCCATTTGGTAGCTGATGCCTAGAAGTGAGGTCCATTGTCTGGAAAACAGGGTTGGGAGAGAAAAACCCTCCACCTTCTCAACCCTGAAGGCGTGGTCTGCTCCAGAGCATGCACATGAAGCTCAGCAGAGCAACATGGTTGAAACCTCCAATGGCTGCGAATAGGCTCAAAAATAGTTAATCAATCACTGATGAAGCCGAGTGGGGATGGGAATCCAGGCTGTCCCTGGTTACTTTTTCTCTAGTCTCCCTTTGGAGGAAGAATTTCTTTTCTTGTATCCTCTGTGTCCATGATTTAATTTTAACAACCTATGGAACCTTTTCCCTTTCCTCCTTTCTTCCCAAATAACTCACTATAATAACTCAGTACAGTAGTTTAATTTTCTTTAAACTACTGTAAATACTTCAAAGTCTTATTATAAATATGCAATAAAGTTGGTAAATTACATAGAAATATAATAGGTTTTAATGAAGTTAAAAAAAATTAGGCTTTTAAACTTTAATTTATAGAATATGTAAAACTGATGGACATTTTCCTATCACTCTAGAAACTCTACAGCAATTTGCAACTAAAACAAATTTTTGCCTAATTCAGTGTAGGCTTCAAAGCTTGTTTTGACAGGTTCATCCTGGAAAATTGATTTTTCTACTTGCAGACCTTGAAGGAAGATTGCCTTGAAATTATCCCATGTCTTATCACGTTATACAACAAGATAGTCATTAAAACAGATTTCTTCCTTTGCCCTCTATTTAACTTCCTTATTTTATAATTTGTATTTCCTTCTTTGATGCAGAGAGACAAACATTGAGCTAATAGTCAATATTTGAATTATTTACAGTATGCTAAACTTAGCCTTTAGAGATGAAGTTCAAATCCAGTTCATAAACAAGTAATGATTATGTTCAAAGAAAATATGGACATAAAAATATTTCAGCACTAGAGAAGCTGTCACAACGAGGTAATAATGAGCAATGTTACCTTATGAATAGTATTGTTAACCAAGAATTTGATATTACAGAATGTACCCTTACAAGGAACCTAATGGTGGGACCACCCAAAAGGGAGGACTATGTAATACTATTATTCCTGGGGAATAAACACCTATTTATAAAAGCTTAAAACCTAGAGCACACTGCACAGCCTAAAGGCTGCAGTTCAGTATGTTGAAGGGTAACATCTCCTAGTCATTGTTCCTTCCAGACTGCTTGGCTGGTCTGAAAATGTCTTTCAGAAGTCTTACTGAATATATACACACAGGGTTGGAGAAAACCTGATAAGTTTCAGTGACTTCCTGAAGCTATTGAGTTGTTCACTTCTTCAACCTAATGAACTTCCATTTAGAAGGAATGTGACATCTCTACTTTAACATCCTATGTCTTAATAAAGATTTACCCCAAGATAGGAGGGTGTAATCACAGAGGAAATTGCTAGACAAGAAGTGAGAAAGAAAGAAATGAGAATTATATGAACATCTACTCTGTTAAATGAAGCAGGAATTAAGACAAGTGTCAAACATCAGGTTTCAACCTTTACATTTCTCATAATATTTTTGCTTGTCCTTAGAAAGTTATTTTCTGGGCTGGAGAGATGGCTCAGTGGTTAAGAGGACTGACTGCTATGCCAGAGGTCCTGAGTTCAATTCCCAGCAACCAACCACATGGTGGCTCACAACCATTTGTAATGTGATTCACTGCAGTCTTCTAGTATGTGTCTGAAGACAGCTGCAGTGTACTCATATAAACAAACAAACAAACAAATAAAAAAATCTTAAAAAAAAAGAAGAAAGAAGGTTAGTTTCATTTTTAAAAAACTCTTTATTAAGAAGTTCTTATTGAATTTGATAATTCACTTTCTATTTTTTTTTTATTTTTCTCCCATATAATTACATTCTGACTTTATTTCTCTCACCTCGCTCCTTCCAGAACTTCTAAAACTTCCTATTTCCCCAGATCCACTCCTCCTCCATTTCCCTTCAGAAAAGAGCAGATCTTCCGAGGACATCAACTGAATGTGGCATAACAAGATACAACAAGACAAGAAACAAAAACTCATATCAGGGCTGGGTGAGGTAACCCAGTAGGAGGAAAGGGGTCCCAAAAGCATGCAAAAGAGTTTGAGACACCCCCACTCCCACTGTTAGGAGTCTCACAAAAAAAAAAAACACCGAGCTAACAACCATAACATATTTGGAGACGACCTAGCACAGACCCATGCAGGCTCTAAGGTTGTTGCTTCAGTCTCTGTTAGCCCCTATAAGCCCTGCTTAGTTGATTCTGTGGGTCATTTTCCCATGGAGCTCCAAGGAGTGGGACCTAGTGGAGATCTCCAATTTGGGCTTTCTCTCTTTGCCTAATGTTTGGCTCTCTAGCTCTGCATCTGCTCCCAACAGCTGCTGGAGGAAGCCTCTCTAATGACCGATGATTGGGTTAAGCACCAACCTATGAATACATCAGAGTATCATTAGGAATCTTGTCATCCAGGCAATGGCAGGCATGAGCTTCTTCTCTTAGTGTTGATCTTAAATTAGACACATCATTAGTTGGTCACTCCTATAAGCTCTGTGCCACCATTGCCCCAACACATCTTGCAGGCAAGATAGATTGGAAATGGAAGGTTTTGTGGCTAGTATGGCAATAAATTCCACCACTAGAAATTACCTGGTTATAGTATGCAAGACTTGTGAGGACAAACAATGCTTCTGAGTGATGAAATCAGAAGGAGAGGAGCCAAGCTCTTACATTGCATGGTGCTCTACATGATCCTTGTATTCTGTATGTATGACAGTCACACATAATAACCCAAAACACAAAGATAAAGGTGCTTAAATCAGGCATCCTAGAAGTAATTGCTGGTGGCACTTCACTAATTAACTAGGATGAAAGCCAAAAGGGGGAGGGGGAAATATTAAATCACAATTGCAAAACAGCCCACAGTGCTGAATATAAATTTTAAGAACTCTAAAGGTAGAATGAGTTTGCCGTTACTTTTACAGACTTTAAGCTACAAGTACCTGTTTTCCTTGTGATTGGCAAAAAGTGGATGACACAGAGATGGAAGCAAGTAAAAATTAACAGCAAGTTTGGAAAAGATATTTTACCTCCAACATATAGATATACAGAGAACTATACAGCTACTTGATTTTATTCTTCTTTTTTATTGGATATTTTATTTATTTACATTTCATCATTCATTCATTTACATGCCATCCCCCTTTCCCATTTTCCCTCCCTAGAACACCTGTATCCAACCCCCCTCCTCCTTTTTGCTTTCATACCATTTTAATTACATGCAAGTATTAAGGTCAGTTCTAGTTTAAGGAACTAGCAATACAGTACATGCAAATAGCCAAAGAACAAACAAGCAAGGCAATAAACAAAATTCTGTGAACACTCCAGTAATCACTCTTTCTAAGGGCTTATCAGGATGACCAAAATATCTGAGCCAACTTCCCTGTCCTAGCCCAAAGTCATTTTTATGTCTGAAGCCTACTTCCTTGTTCTAGCTTAAAATTTAGATTCCTGTCTGAAATAACTTCTTTGTTCTAGCCTAATATTTAGACTCCTGCCTGAAATTACTTCTTTGTTCTAGCCTACGATTTAGATTCCTGACTGAAATTACTTCTTCATTCTAGTCTAATGTCAGATCCCTGCCTGAAGCCCACTTCCTTGTCCTTGGCCAATGTCATATTCCTGCCAAGCAGCCCATTTCCTTGTCCTTGGCCCATGTCAGATTCTTGCCAAGCAGTCCCAAAAGCTCTCCACCTCTCCCCCTTTTTATTTCATAAGCAAGACTGAGCCTGTCTTAGGTCATTCTGACAAGAATGCCTTCCTTACCCATCATGGAATATGCATTATCAAAAGCAATGCATTTATGTCTTAGGTTGGTAAGGCTCTGTGCAGAATCTTACCTGTCCTTGGCTTGCCAGCCTGTTAATTTAATAACTCTGTCTTGGGGTACATTTTCAGTTTCAAGCCATGTACTTTGGCTGCCAATATGTTGATGTTGTTAAAAACAAGTTTTAACACAATGGGCAGGAATAAAATTATACCCTGGACAAAAATAGCTAGCATAATCAAGCTATATATGCCATTCTTGAAGCTTGATCAAAATAGAAATACTGACCTCAGGCCATGGGTAATTTTATCATCAGTATCTACTGCATCAGAGCTCAGCAGAGCAGCATTCTTGAAATTCATAAGCTCACTATGTAAAACATTAAAACATCCAGAGAGGTGTTAGAATTATGCCAAATAGATTGAAAGTGTCTTTAAACTTTTTCTTAATTATAATGACTACCAACTACCACTGTAAATTTTAGAACTAACATGAATCCAATGGTGTTTGGCATGACACTTGAGAGGGCTCCTTACTCTTAAACTCTGAACCTCCTTCTAATAATTTGAATAGGATAAAGAGCATCAATCCGTTCTTCCAAATTCCTATCTAAATTCTCTTGTATATTCAACACATTAATAACATTTTTTGCTAAATGATTAACAAAAGTAGCTGTTTTAACTTCTTGTGTCAAAGCAGTTGCAGGAGCAATGGTGCTATGTCTATGGCACTCTACAACCTGGCATGCTTACGAATAGGTGAAAAGGAAGGATCTACTTACTGGCATAAGGCATGACCCAAATCACGTATTTAATATGGGGAAGAGGGCATGTTTGTGTTTTTTCTTCAGGATGCTAAAGGATTGCAGAGCAATTGCCAGAGCAACAGGTGAGACATGCTGATGCCAGGACAAAGAATGATGCTGACCTGTGAGCCTGCTGAGGGCCCTGACAATGGGGACTGGGAGGCTGTATTGGACATATATTTCTGAGCCACCATTGATTACCTATACCCCTGATGGGACAAGCTGCCTTGCCTCAAGCTTTTAGACCTTGTGAAACAGAGAATCAAAAAGAGAAGTTATAATGACTCTTGTATTTTTCTTAAATGTGACCAGTTATTCAGACTCAATCATGGACTGGCCTAGAAATCAATCCAATATTGGAAATAACAGTCTTCATTTGGAAGGCTGGTTATGGACATTTTCAGAGACATATTTGGAAGTTAGCTACTGTTCTCAATGATGTTATATTACCAAGAGATAAAGTTGGGGCAGGATCTGGATTTCAAATAGGTGTTAGCACATGTGTTAAGGCTCTTTCAATTGTTAAGTTAAAGTTACTTTTGTTTCTTCTACAGTATTTCATTCAAGTTACATTGATTGTATACTTTCTAATTGTGTTAGTGTGTTGAAATCTGGCATATCAGTTACAGACATCTATCAACCAGCTTTTGTTTTATTGCCTGAGTATCACAGAACCTTGGTATTCTGAAAAAAAGCTTGCAAGTACTGGACAAAGTGAGTCAGGCTTTAAGCAGAAGCAAGAGGGTAGTGGGCTTGATTATTGCTGGTATAATAGCTTAAATTACATTAATTGCTAGCACCACTGCTTCTGCAATTGGTTTCATTCTTCAGTTAACAAGAAAAAAATGTTAAGGGAGGTTCAGAAAACACTGTAACTTCTTTTCTTGCTAATAGAGAAACATTGGAACCTGATAATGAAGGTACCCATTGTAAGTTAGTACAGAATTATGCAAGCAATAAAAGCACGATTCAGATTTTATTTCAATGAGACCCTCACTTTTCTGTCACATCATTTCTATTGTTAAGGGATGCTGTTTTTGCTGGTGACATGTGAGGATGCTGTGACATGACTGGTAGCTTTAACTGGCCAAGATGGCAATCCTAGCCTGATTCATGATACATGCATGCCTAAAACCAAATGGATGACTCTATTAGTTGAATTTAAAATGTTAATATCCTCAAAAAGTTCATGTCTTAAGCATCACTTAAAAGTAGACTCTACTACAGACGCATAGTAAGAACTGAAGACTTTGAAAGAAAACATTACAGCAAACAAAAGCATGTAGCTGTAGTGGATCCTTACATATTACATTAAGTAAAGGTATGGTATTAATGTCACTGTCATTTCCTATGGATACTATTATAAAAATGCTTTGTTTTAGTTGAGGTTTCCATTGCTGGAAAGAGACACAAAGACCAATGTGACTCTTATAAAAACAACATTTTCTTGGGCCTGGCTTACAGATTCAGAGGTTCAGTCAAGTATCATAAAGATGAGAGGGTGGCAGCTTTCCTCAAAGGCATGGATGGTGCAAGAGAAGCTGAGAGTCCTGCATTTTTATCCAAAGGAAGCCAGAAGCAGACTAGCTTCAAGGCACCTAGAAGGAGGGTCTCAAAGTCCACCCCCACTTCCTCCAACAAGGCCACACCTACTCCAACAGGGCCACTCCTTGGCCCAAGCATATTCAAACCACCACACCCTTTTAAAAAATGACTTATAATTCTGGCACATAAATGGAATCATATGAACAAAGGACAGATTGTATTATAATTATAAGACTTTGCCACTTAAAAGCTAATATGCATTTTAACTTGTAGTTGAAAAAATATTAAATAAAATATATTTATTGCATGTAACATGTAAAAATCCACACAACTATTATCCATTTTGATGTATCCTGATACTCTAATGTTTCTGACCCTGACTAATACAGATACTTCCCCTTTGACACAAAATGAAGGTGTATACTTTATCCATTTTTCCCAGTTACCTGGTTCTGAGAAAAAAAACTGGGTACATTCTTTGACTCAGTCTTTTTTTTTTTTTTTTTTTTTTTTTTTTTTTTTTTTTTTTTTGGCTCAGTCTTAAAGAATAAAAAATGTTAACTATTATTTCTGGCTCCTCTTATGGGCAGTCAGATTCCTTATAACCTTGTAAGACAAAGCTCCCAACATACATATAATTGGCGCCTTACAGAAGATGAAATCAAAGAGAGCAGTCTTATAAAAGA
This sequence comes from Arvicanthis niloticus, assembly GCF_011762505.2. Taxonomy (NCBI): domain Eukaryota; kingdom Metazoa; phylum Chordata; class Mammalia; order Rodentia; family Muridae; genus Arvicanthis; species Arvicanthis niloticus. The sequence goes on from NC_047671.1 coordinate 22,306,976, forward strand.
TACAGGCTAAGAATGTTCCAAAACTGAAAAGGGATGTTCCAAAACTAAAAAGGGATGGGTATCCCAGAGTCAAGAAGTACAATGGTTGGGGCTGGACAAGTGGTTCAGCCACACCAATGTTAACTTGCTATAGTCCTACATGTGCCTGTAACCATGACTCTGAGATGTGTGTTCCTACACATAGTTGTCACCATGACACTGAAGTGTGTGGTCCTACACATGGCTGTAACCATGGCACTGGGGTAGGGAGTGTTAAACTCTTTCAAGCTTGCTGGCTGTCCTCCTAGCTAAAACATGTCAGTGCTGCTAAAGCCTGAGACCTGCCTCAAAGGACCAAAGCATAGAGTGATGGAGGACAGTTGAAGGTCTCCACATGTGACAAGCATGCACATCTACACACATATGTACATACATACATACATACATACACACACACACACACACACACACACACACACACACACACACACACCGGCTCCTACCTCAGCTTCTCTACAAAAAAACTGGTCACCCTTTATTACTTCCCCTGTTGACATGCTTCTTCACTCGGTTTCCAGGAACATTCCTCTTCCTGGTTCTACTCCATCTTTCTAGACTATTTACAGACAACTCTTATACAAGGTCCTAAGAAAGACAGAACAATTTTCTCATACCTGTAGCATTTATGCAAAATGAGATCATGTACAGGACCCCAGAAACTAAATCCAGTCACTTGTGTTCAAAATTGATGGTTTAATCTTCCTACTCAAACCCTCTATCCCATATCCCACCTCAGAGAAATATATCAAATTTCTCTGTTAAACAATTCAGAAATGTGAAATTTCAGATTCATCTTATCTAAAACTCTGAAGTCTCTCTCAGTGCACGTCAAGGACTTTCATGGGTTTATATTGCTCAAGTGTTAACAAATTTAATAATGGTTAAAATTACAACATATACTAGAGTTCAGACATTTGTTGAAAATTTTGAGAATTCTTCATTGACATTGCTACATTAAAAACAGGGCCTAGAATTATGCATGGGGTATAATGCGATCAGGTAGAATCCATACAATTTTTGCATATCCCCATCTATTATTTCTGTAAACATACTACTAGTAACATTAACACATTTCATAGTTTTAGTAATTTTTACTATTTTGCTACTTTTACTATATTTCCTTTTCACTTTTATATGTTTATAATTCCCTAATGTTTTGATTTTCTTGATGAGCATATGATTTCTATTTAATCAAATGGTTGATTTAAAAATAAGACAAATTCTTTTTTGTTTAACAACAAATCTTATGAATGGAATCCTGACTTGTGAAAAAAAGGTGTAAAATCATTGTTATTGTCAGTAAGACTTTTCCTTGGGAGACATGACATCCTCAACTCTACTGACTCAGATAGGAAGTGATAAACCAAAGTCACAACTGCATCAAATTTCAGATTAATAACCCAGTGCCAACACACATATGTGCCAACACACACACACACACACACACACACACACACACACACACACACACGGCTCCTAGCTCTCAGTTTCTCTACAAAATGGGTCACCCTTTATCACATTCACGTGTTAACATGCTTCCTCACTCCAGTTCCAGAAACAGTACTCTTCCCATTTATTTGGTTTCTTAGGGAAGTACAGTGAGGAGATACTGAGACAAGGGATGACTCAAGAGCAGCTATATCACCAAGAGGACCACCATGATACTACTGACAAGTCACAAAAGCTGGATCTCTGAAGCTTTCATACACAGCTTGAAAGCATCTTGACAAGTTGGAGAAATCCCTTAGGGCCTCAGGGAATCAGTCTCTGCCTCCAGAATCTGTTTGCAGCTTCTGTAGCCCATGGGGAGGAGCCCTGTGGATATTGGAGTAGAGATTTCCCTGACAGGTGAGGTTTGTTTTACTTCTAGAGTTGGTGGGGTTCCTCTCTGCTTCCTGGAGGGAATTGTCAATTCAGAGGAAACTGCTATACAACATAGCATCATCCATAAGTCATGGTAGCTCATTCCAATATAATGGTATAGTCATATGGCAAATCATGGATTTTGCACAAGGTATTTACAGATATCAGGAAGTAATCCCCTGCAAAAATAAATAATATTGTGGTTTGGGGAGTTCTTCGATGTAGGAGCTGAGGGGGGTGAGTCTTTTGAAGAAAGATAGATTCCAATAGTAGTTATTTTGCCTCTGAACATGTACACCTTTTACCTGTGTGGGTATCATTTATCAATAAATAAAAGTTTCTAACACAATGGCTTTCCAAAACCTTTTCTGTAGCCACATTATTTTCTTAACTCTGCAATCTCATCAGAAGCATGAGCATAGTTAATTTTCTTTTATTGTCTTTAGAAAATATGAAGATGCCTGTTTTAAAGTCTAAATAAATATCATGAGGAAAATGGACTGACAACCCATTGTTCTCTTTGTAAAAAAAAAAAAATGACATGTCACATTTATTTTACAGGTTGTTTTGAGTCTCCAAATAATAAAGAGAGCCCCCTCTGGCCTATGCCCTTCAAGTTGGGTTCAGGAACTGATCATTCTGTTTTAAGCATGCAGTCCACAGATTAACAGCCTGACAGAGCTTCATTATTGTAAAATACATGGAAATCTCCATCTCATTTGTGCCTCTGGAAAACAGAGATTAGCACAAGTCTCAACGATGCCATTTGTCATTCTAATAATAATAAATGTACCTGGAGTCCATTGAGTATTGATGAATAAGTACCTGATACAAATGCATCCTAATTATTGGGGATAACAACTCATCAAGGATACCACAGATGAGTCAGAAATAACAATACATTTAGAGTTAGCAGCTGGAGAAATCTTTGACAAAGTTTTACTTTCTTAAGCCAAATAGTATTACAGAAAATAATGGTGTGGGTTGCTCCATATCTGATTACCATTCCCAAATTCAAAATGGCAAATTTGTTTTGTTGATAGTCGCAGATTTATTTTGTTTGGGTTATAAAGGTAGATTCATTTGTTTATGAAAATGTCAGAGTAAGACAGCTCAGATGATGTAATGCTGTATGGTCACAGCTGATGTATGGTCACCACTGACGTTTCTGAGTCAGGAAGCTTGCACCTGTGAATAGAACATCGATCAAGTTGACCCTGAAGGTGGGGAGACTATGCACATCACAGACACTCACCCTTTAATCATGCCAATGCGACTTTTCCTAAACGTAACAAGTTTTAAGATGTACTTTTGTTTAATAAAATCTTGTTATGTTATCATCTTTCTATTATATTGTCTGCGAGCCTATTCATCATGCATTTTCAAAGTGAGCTTATTTGCACACAAAATTTAACTAACAAAAATGAGAAATGTGAGTTCTTCCACAATACACAGACTCTGGAGTCCACGTGTTATGTTTAAAGAAAGACCCATTAGACTATGCTCTGCCACAGGGAGGGGAGACAGGGGATAGGAAATAAAGAATATGCATTCATGTCACAGCATCAATAAAAATCAACTATAGCCTAGGCTAACATGTTTTTGTCTTAGTAGACAGTTCATAACTTTTTCAAGAATACTTTCATATATAAATTTTTACTTAAATACACCTTCGAACCTAGGAAATTTTAAAAGGACCAATAGCCAAAAATGAATTGAAAACAAAATCACAGATCTTTATAATTCCCCTTTATTTAATCTTTTTTTATACCCACTGATGCAAAAACTCTTTGGGAAAGGATTTAAATTAAAAAAAAAAAAAAAAAAACTGGAAGAAAGACTGAGGCCTGAGAGAAATTCAGGAAAGAAAGGTAAAAGGGAAGGGAGGAGGGTCACCAGCCACAAAAGATGAATGAGTTATCTGTGTGAGGGTGGAGGACCTCTTCCTGGGTCACTCTTTATGCCTGAAAATTCAGTAATATATAGGGCAAATGGAAAACAACTTACACTTCACAGCTAGTGTCTGTGGTTTCGGTGGCTGTGTTTATGTCATTACAGTCTGTATGGTTTGGTGGCTGTATTTATGTCATTACAGTCTCTCCATGAAAGCCAAATGAGTACCTATCCACTGAGAAAACAGTCCTGCATTGAACAGCAGTTTCTTGAACAACAAAAAGACTCAGAGAAATTGCTCCCTTTACTTTGTATGTGTCTGTTAGTGTGGGGTGTATGTGTATGAGCTTATGAATATTTATGTATGTGTATATACATGGTCATCCGTGTAGGAGAGAGAGAGAGAGAGAGAGAGAGAGAGAGAGAGAGAGAGAGAGAGAGAGAGAGAGAGAGAGAGAGAAGATGTATGCATATCTACACATGGATGCCAGAAGTCAATGTCAGGTTCTTCTTAGTTCTCACTATTTTATCATTTGAGGTAGGCTCTCTCACTGAAGCTGGAGTTCACTGGTTCATCTACACAAGCTCCAAGCTTCTGCCTGTCTCTCCCTCCTCAGCATTGAAGTTTAAGTGTGCACTGCTGCAGCCAGGATTTTATATGAGTGCTATGGATTTAAACTCAGGTCTTCGTGCCTATGTACCAAGCGCTTCACTGACTGAGCCATTTTCCCAGACCTTTGCCTTTTCTCAGTAAGTATATTCAAAATTAATTTTGTCTTTTGCAAATGCATAAATGCCTGATAAGTAAACATGGGTTGACAATTAAAATATTGTCTTAGTTCTACATGGGCAATTGAAACCTAGTTGGAGAGATGGCCTAGCGGTTAAGATCACTTGCTTTGCAATCATGAGGACCAGAATTTGGATGCCAGCACCCACACAAGCTGGGCATCCTGCACACGCCTATAATCCCTGCCATGATTGAGTAGAGATTGGAGAGTTGCTTGATCTGACTTCTAGCCTAGCCAAGGGAACATGAGCTCCATAGGGGTTGACCCTACCTCAAAGAATAATGCAGACAGACAAAAGATGCCCAACATCTGGCTTCCATGTGCAGCTAGAGGCACATGTGTACACAGCACGTACACACACAAACACACAAATACATAGATAAAATGGGATCGTAAAACTTAACTCCTGTGCAAATATTTAAAGGTTAACTATTACCAGTCACTTTTGGTTTTTCATATAAAGTTAATGTATTGCCTGCCTTGCTGCCACATCAAAACAGTGAGCTTTTCTGATAGACCTGCATTGAGTTCATACTTGTCTGCATTTTTGATTGACTACATACTAGTAATGGAACCAGCATTTTCCCTGGAATTCTAGAATGCAGGAAAACTGCACCCGTTTTAAACTTTACCCAATCACATCATAAATTTTAAATCCATCCTCTGAGGAGTTTCAGGAGAGGAGATGAGGCGGCACTCTCATTATTTTCTAGAGCAATCAGATATGTTCCCAGGAGCAGTTCTGTTGATTTACAGTTCAGATGTTTACCTAAAAAAAACTCTCTGTGCCTGACTCTCAGTTTTGTGTATTTTCCCATTGTGACCATCACATAGTCCACAGCATTCCCACTGTCGGTTGCTCTTAGCTTTTGTCTTCACATTAATAATCGCTTTTGCTACTTACACTGATGATCTTATGGCAGGTGTCATGCAAGAAGAGTTATAGCGGGCAAGTGAGCTTCCTGGGAACAGTCTACTGTCTCGGTCGACTGCGATGGGTGCACGGCCCTGGGTCTTCATCCCAGGATGGCTTCTTGCTAGTGAAATGCTTTCTCATCTCATGTTTGTCATTGTTATATTCCTCATTAATTTGGCTTGGTGTGAATGAACACCAGGAGACCCTCTCTGCCTATGGCCTGCTGTGTGTGATTCCTTCCTGGGTAACAGCCCACTCTGCTGGGCGAGTTTCCTGCAGATCAACATCAGGATGAACATTTTTTGAGATAATGCTGTTTGGATGGATGAATGCTTTTGTGGAATTTCTGATTTAAGTAGTTTAGGAAGATAGCTTGATTTACATCATTTTGAAACATGTAGGTGGCTGATAGAAAGTTTAAAGTTAGGGTCAAGAATAGGATGTGCCCCCTCCTAGAATGACAGGAGCTGCATGAGTTAGAGAAAGGAGCAGAGTGAAACTTCATGCTTTGCAAGCACATGATTGTAGCAGCAAGAAAAATATAGGCTTGGGACAATTAATGATCAAAGAGAGCATTCACTCTAGGTAAGGCCTGAGTTTCTTGATCTTGTGATCTAGGAATGTGGTGGCAGGTTTTCAGTATGCACCATGAAATAGGAAGGCCATGAATAAAAAGCAAACAATCCTATTGTGAGTATAAGGACAGAGAACAGAAGATTAGCTAGACTTCAAAAACAAAATGTAAGACAGATGACCTATTCCTTAGGAAATACAGATTGTCCTCAGCCAAGCATAGGGAGAAACTTGCTACTATACACTTGGCCTGCTTAAACGTTGTTAATCTATGACAAAAGAATTATTGCTTTGGACTTACAATGAGATTGTGGAGAGAAAGATAGATGAGACATGTTTAGTTAGGTATGAGTTTCAAAAGAATACATAATCAGTAATTCTGTTGTAAGTTCCTTTTATGTAATGATTTTTATCCGTTTTTGAAGACTATCTTTTTGTGGTGACTGTTCTTAGAAAATGTGTAACTTTTGGTTATGAGGTAACTTTCATCTTACTTTGTCTTAGAGGGTATAAAAAGGGTTAAGAAAATAAAACACTGGAGCCTGATTTTTTTCAACCACTCTGTGTGTGTGTGTGTGTGTGTGTGTGTGTGTGTGTGTGTGTGTGTGATTTACCTCCCTGTTTCTTTTCTCTAATGCTGGTTTTCACCGGCAGAAGCTCCCATAAGTTGCTATCTGAACCAAGCCCCATCAGCTGCTATAAGCCCTGACCTGGATCGCCGATGCCACATCTCACTGCCTGACTCAGTTTACCCTGTGCTGTCAAAGCTGGTCTTTGATAGTCTTAATTATTATTTTCTCTCAGAATCTTCTGTTATTATTCGTTTTGATGAAAGAGTGACAAATATTTTTGTAACTAATTTTTATATTTTTATGTTAAACATCTCAAGTTGAAGCCAAGACACTCACTAGATTCAAATGTAATTCCTGAGCCAAAGATTTTGCTGATCAAAAAAAGTATGCAGCTGCATCTATTGTATTGCTAGTTCCTCAACCTAGAACTGACCTTAATACTTGCAGGTAATTAAAATGGTATAAAAGCAAAATGAAGGAGGGGGGGATGGGAAAGGAGGTTTCTAGGGAGGGGAAATGGGGAAAGGGGATGTCATCTGAAATGTAAATAAATTAAAAAAAAATTTAAAAAGGAATGTATAGTCAAAAAAAGTATGCAGCATAGAATTGAAATAGCAAGGAACTAAAATAAGCATTGTAAGCTGGATGTGATGCTGTCGTCCCGGTGCTGAGGAAGCGGTAGGAGGAGCACGAGTTATAGGCCTTTATGGGAAACACTAGAAGATTCTGTAACAAAACAAACACATGTTAGAAAGAGAAGAAATATTTCAATAATAATGCCAAAAAATACAGCAGAAAGAAACAAAAGGGTTTGGGGGATGGCTCAGTCATTAAGAACTTATCTTAGTTCTTATCACTAGCACATGAGTGAAAAGCCAGGCCAGGCCACACCTGCACATAAGCCTCACGTTGTGCACAGAGAGGATGATGACTGGAAACTAAAGGATCACTGGGGCTGCCAACTGCCACCTCAGCCACAGGTTCAGTGGGACACCATGTATTAAGGGACTAAGGTAGAAAGTGGAAGAACAGGGCACCATGTGCCCTCCACATGTGCATGGGTGTGTACCTAACACACACATAGGTAGATGCATGTACTTTTAAAGTTTAAAATGTGGTAATAAAGCCATAGCTGGTGGCTTGGATGAGAATGGCCTCCATAGGCTCATATGTTTGAATGTTTGGTCCCCAGTTAGTGGAAGTATTTGGGAAGGATTAGGAGGTGTGGCCTTGTTGGAGGTTTGTAACTGGAGGTGGGCTTTGAGGTTTCCATAGTCTATTCCTGGTCCTGTCTCCTCTCTGTCTGTCTCTGTCTGTCTCTGTCTGTCTCTGTCTCTGTCTCTCTGTCTCTTTGTCTCTCTGTCTGTCTCTGTCTCTCTGTCTCTCTCTGTCTCTCTGTCTGTCTCTGTCTTTCTGTCTTTCTCTGTCTTTCTCTGCCTCTCTGTCTCTCTGCCTCTCTCTGTCTCCCTGCCTCTCTCTGTCTCTCTGCCTCTCTCTCTCTCTCTCTCTCTCTCTCTCTTTCTCTCTCTCTCTCTCCCTCCCTCCCTCCCTCCCTCCCTCCTTGCAACTTGTGGATCACTAAGTGCTCAGCTGCTGCTCCAGGTTCATGCCTGCCTGCTTGCTGCCATTCCCCTTGCCATGATGATCACAAACTACCTCTTTGAAACTGTAAGCAAGCTCTCAGTTAAATGCTTTCTTTGAACAGTTGCTTTGGTCATGGTGTCTCCATGCAGCAAGAGAGCAGTAACCAAGACACCATATGTGTTTGGAAACAGGTTATAAAAAAAAATAAGAGTAAGGAAAAAGAAATTACAGTGGAAATGAGAAAACGACAACTTCTGAGTTAAAAATAAAACAGGGTTTTCGGAGAGATTTATTCCCACCAGGGGCAATTTTTAAAGAAAGAAATCTATTCCCTGATAAAACAGACAGGAAACTCTTGTCTCTGTTTTGTCATAAATGGTGAAACTTCAGTTCATGGGACTTATAGTAATTTCCTTAAGTCATGGTTTTCAGAATCAATCCACCGGAGGAACCAAACCTTCTCACTCACAACATGGGCTCATTTTGGTCAGAATCATGTTAACTTGTACGAAAAAAAAAATAGCTACTGTCTGTAAGAATGTATGTGAAATATTTATGAACATTTTAAATTCTTTATACACAGTGGTAGCTACACAATACAAGCATTAAGAGTCCTTTTATATTTTTGGTTGTGAGCCAAGCCTTTATCCACTGAGACATCTCTCCAACATGCCCGATAACTACACATTCTGTTTGTTGATTGGGAGGAAAAAAATATCTATTGAGATTAAAACAAAAAGTAACAGTCATGGTTTATTCTTTCAAAGATTTTGGTCTCCTGCCCAAGTCTGCATAAACTGAGATCACAAGGAGAAATTTCTATTGACTTAAGTTGGGGGTGTGGGTGAAAGAGTCACTCTCCAGAGGCAAAGAGGAGGGGGGAAGGGGGAGGGGTGAAGAACTCTGAGAGGGGGGACCAGGAGGAAAGGCAACACTTGGAATATAAATAAATAAAATAATTTTTAAAATTAATAAACGAAGACATTCCATTTTTTTTAAAAAAAGAATAAACTAAGAGACAGAAGACATCCAGATTTATGAGCCAGTGAAAAACATCCCAGACTAGAGTGGATTTCTTCAAGATTCTTCTGGATGATCTGGACTCGTCATCCAGCTGACTCCATCCCAGATGAACTCTGAGCCCTTCAACATCTGCATCACCACCTATAATTTCTCTCTCTCTCATCTGTCTGGATGTTAGGCATGATAAAGCTAACTTGATGTCTCCCTCAATATTATCAGAAACAGTCTAATTTACAAAATTCTATCTCTATTATTCATTCTTGCTTAAAACTTCAAATTGGATATTAGGCAGCCTCTTCTAACAGGCACCCATTGACAATTTGCTCCTTAGACCTCATACCTCAGTGACTTATTTTGCCACCTGTAAATTTTATCATATCAAATTAAAATGAATATTGGAAATTATATTTTACTCCTGTTGTTTATTCTGTGCTATATAAAAATTTTTACAATAGCATTTTTTGCAATATGATTTTTAAATAGCATTCTAAATCTTTTTAAAAGTAGCACTAGTCTGTTGATGCAAATAAACACAAAATAATAGTGTATATATTTTGATTTATTTAATTGAAAGAACACAGACTGGAGCCAGAATGTCTGCTGCTATTGGGTCCCACTTGTCCCTGTTTATTAGCTGTGTTCCTTGCACATAAGTTTCCTCATGTGAGAAATGAAGGTGAAATACTGTTGCCTTGGATGGAGTGCTTCTGCGAGCAGTAAATGGGTCAAAGCTGGTAAGGTCCTCTGAGAAAGTACAAATCTCCTGTAGCTGGTCGTTAAGGAAAAGAAGCTCCCAACCAGGAGCTGATAACAATCATTAACACATCTTAATTTATCTCAATTGGTTTTGTGGACCATAACAGAGTTTCAGTGGAAAATTAGTGGAAAGAATTCTAAGAATATAAAAATAAATTCTATGTCAAGTCACATTCAATTACCCTCAGGACCATCAAGTTAGCAAGAAACTAAAAAACTCATGTTCCTTTTCCTTATAAGCAGAGTAGCACCAAAGGGCTCTTCAATGCCTAGTCAAAAGGAGTAAATGATAATGTGTATCTTACACAGAAAAAAAATGAATATATGAATTAATTAAACAAACTCTTTTCCTAGGACTTTAAAAAAACACATTTTGAATGTTTTGCCTTTTAATACTGTATTTTAGTTTATCTGGTGCTGAAATTCTCCAAGTTGAGACCTTTATATAACTAGTTTAATTTTGTGGAGCTTTAATTTTATCAGAACATGTAATTGCTCAGAAGATAGGTAGATTACATGCTTGTAGCAATAGCACATGACAAAGAATGCATTGTTTCTTGGCTCTACTGCCTATGTCTGTCACGAAATGAGCATACACGTGCTGGAGCAAATTTTAAAAACATGTAAATGGTTAATAAATGTTCGGGTTTTGTTTTTAATATAATGTAGTTACTACAGAAGCAATTCAACTTCTAGTGAGAACGGAGTCTCACAGTTTAGTCAATATACAATTTTAGTGATCTGGATAGGATTCAGAAACTGAAAATGTAGTTTAATTTCCTAATAAGAAGTGACTATGGTTTTGTTGACTTATGTGCATAGTAGGCACCTTATTCCTTTAAAGTTCCTCAAAATTCTGGTCCCTGTTGTTTAATTCTTGAGTACTGTGCAACCAGAGTATCTCTCCGGCCTTTCTAGATGAAAAACATGTGTACATTTTCCTACATAGCCAACAGGGTTACGTCCTAAATTATAAATTAAGACAGGTGTCCAATTTAAAGCCTTGTAATGGCATATAAAATGAAGAAAATATAAAATTAGGGATAAAACTTTGACAGAGGCCAACAGGAATTTTTTGTAATTACATCACTTTGTAATGCAATATGTCAGGTTAGCTTTAAAAATGAGTTTTGAAGCTTTCGTGGATTATGAAACAATAGAATTTTCAAGTATTCTTTGTATCTCATTTCCTCTAAAATGACAATGCTGTAATTATCTCAGATGTTGAGAAAGCAGAAAGAACATTTTTAGCAGAGAGTTTTTCAGCTTGAGGCGTGAGATATGCCTTCAGCCTTTGTAAAGTTAGTTATAACAAATAACTCCTGTCCCCAGAGAAGGTCATGTTAGGTTGGACACAGGCTCAGAGTTTTCCTTGTATACTTCAAAGCCAAGGGCATCCAATATTCAGAAAATTGTCACTCTTAATCTTACCTTGAAACCATTATGGAACCTGAAATGGTCTTCTGTTCCTCACACTGTTAGATTCCAATGTCATACCTATCAAAGATTTAGCAAGTGACAGACATATTCTTGATCACAAAGTACCAATTTCTCAAAAAAAAAAAAAAAAAAAAGACCAAAACCTGTTTATCTCACAGGACTGAGGCCTGATAGGAAAATGCTAACATGTGAATAAGAATGGTTCAGTTGCTGCTTATTTACATTAAATTTATGAATGTATGGATTCCATTCAGTAGCTTAGTCATACCCACAGACCATCTTGGGGTATAGTCTATACACAATAAGATAGTAGAAACTATGAAGCCAAAACTTTGGTTATTTACATCATTTTTAACTGCTTTAAAATTCTTCAAACTATAACCTCAGCTGAAAATGGAAGCTAAATAGCTGTGAGTAGATCAAGATTCTGTTACAGGAGAACAGCTGTTAGCAGAACCTGGGGAGACAGAGCAGTGGGGAGAAGAGTGAGCTCTGAGTAGGTACCGAAGTGTACTTGGCCTGGGAATACCTGTCAGTGTTCTAGAACCCAGCAAAATAACAATAGTTGAGAGCAATTAATTTCATTTCAAATGATTTCAAAAAGATTTTGCTCGGCACCAAGGCTTGTATGTGAGGTAGTGGATTCTGCAGTGTCCTGATGGATCTTTATATCATAGCTCTGTACTGAAATTCCACCGTAATGTCAGAAATGTATGTCTCTATTATGCATCAATCAAAAATAAAGGTGCCCAGCTAGAAATGGCTATTAAATATATTTCTCTAATCGAAATGAAAGCATCTAGTTTGTCTCTTTAAAATTATGAATAAAGCTCACTAATTCCTATGCCTAAACAGATAAATTATTCCTCAGGAGAAAGAAATATATTTGGAAAAATAAAATGTATCAAATTAGTCTTGAGTATCAATTTGAATTTGTAGCTATGTAAATTTTTTTTCAAAACTATGGCTAGTGTCTTAAATGTCCCAAATAAAACTATACCTGGCAAGGTTAACTGCTGGGTGTTTGTGAACTAGCAGCCTATGTATTTGTGGACTTATAAATTTATGGTTAATCTCACCACAAATGAGTTGGGACTTCCATGAATCAACAAGTATTAAAAATTATGAATGAAAATATTTATTCTTTGAACTTTCACCTCTTTCTTTCTACAACTCTTTCTTTAGTGTGCCCTGAAACTTTAAAATGTATTTGGTATATGCTCAAGTTGTCATGAAAACATGGAATTCTTCCAGAACAATTTTTGATAGATTTCATTGTGACTGTATAAGATCTAATATAAGCTACTGCATTGTTAAATGATATGATACTACTGAAATGAAGTGGATGTAATGGCTTTCTACACTAATAAATCATTTTTTTGTTTTTCCAATTATTTGTAATTAGAAAGACAAATGAATACATGTCAACAAGACGGAATTATCTTATTGCCTAATGTAGCATATTAGCAACCAAACATAGCTTGCTATTGTTGCCAAAAATTCCACTGGTGGGGCCAATGACATTTTCCATTAAAACATCTAGTGGAGCATAAATTAGATTAGAGCACTGCACTCCTGTCCTAGTGTGCTATGATTAACAGCGAATCCCCACTAATTGCAAATGATTTAGAACATATTAAGTGGGTTGTTTTCCGTGATCCCTGGAACCTCAATTGTTTTAACTATTTCTAGTGCCTTGTCTTGCACTTTTGAGATGATGTGGCAGACAAGCAATTTATCTTCAAATCATATTATTTATAAAAAAATATATAATAAACTTTGTACAATGAGCTGTAACATCAGAGCTCAAAGAAAGAGATACTGTGGCTTCCATCTCAGGGTCATTCGGGAACATAACCTGCCATTTTTATTTAAAATTATAAACTGGTAGCATTAACTAGTATCAACATCTGGGCTGCTGAGAGAACTCAGTGGGTAAAGGCACTTCCTTGACGTCTAAGAACATGAGCCTGATCCCCTGGATCCATGGGCAGAAGGGTTTTAAGCTTCTAAGAGAGTGTGGAAGTAAAGACTCCCATAGAGTTAGTTGTCCTCTGACCTCCATATGCCTACTGAATGCCACAGAGATGCTGTACACAATGGATTAAAATCAAATGTAAAACATTGTTCCAGAGATCTAAAAAGCAATCTGCACTGGGACTGGGCTTCACAAATCAGCATTTAGATTGGTTTGGGTTATCTATAATGGTCTCCATCTATTGCAAAGAAAAGTTTCTTTGATGTGGGATGCGAACTCATCCCACATCATCTGTAGGTATAAGGACAGATATTTAGAATGTAGTTAGAGACTGCAGGTTTGGTAAAGTAGCGGTTGTAGGTTCTTCTCCAAGATCCATGACTTCACTAGCCCTGGGTAGTTGACGAGGTTTCCAGTCAGGCTTGACTTCCCTTTTGTGCTGTGTTGGTCCTTGTGGTTCATAGTTATCATAGCTGGGTAGGACTGCTGTTTGCTTCCCTCCTTTGGAAGCGTGCATGGTACTTTCTGGCACCATGAAAGCTAGCCGTCAGGAAGGAGGTTTTCAGGTCAGCTACAGCTCAGAGGTCTCTGGTATCTCAACCTAAAGCTCAGGGATCATTGCAGAAAAATGGGCAGAAGGATTTTAAGGATCTAAGGAACTGGGAGCTTGCTGTGGGGTTGTGTCAACTAGGAATGTCAGAAACTACACCTCATAAAATCTCACCAATATAACTGCCTAAACATGAGCTGAACAAAGATAACAACAATAGTTGTGTTAATATAGTTGGGGGAGATCCCAGAAAGCCTCAACCCTGCACAAAGAACTCCAGGCAAGTAAGCAAGGGATGCTGAGAGTGGGAGAGACAGTCTGTAGGAAAGAGAGATAGTCATGTAGGATACATGGCTATCCAATAGCAAATGGTCAGTCCTGAAAACATATGCATATAATTAACATTATACAGGCTGACAGGTCAGACTGATGTATTTAGGAATACACACACACACACACACACACACACACAACAACAACAACAACAACAATAACAATTAAAGAAATAAGAGGCCATGAATTTGAAAAAACCAAGGGAAGGTTATACAAAAAAAAAATTGAAGATAATTATATTGTCTCAAAAAAATAAAGAACGATTTTAAAGAAATCTCAAGTGTTGATTTCAAGCTAGTGTGATGAGGACATTTTTCTCCTAAAGCATCACCTAATGAGATGCTATCTGGAAGTTGAAAATCAGTGTGCAGAGAAAGAATAATTGAGGAAGAAAGGAGAGTGCAGGCATGGCTACATTGAGCTGATGGATGCACTGAGAGACTAACAGAAGAAGCAATAAGGAGCTTACTACCGTTCATAGGAGAGAAACATTTGCAGATGGCGAGATGACAGACAGAGAAGGCAGCTGACTGTCATGGAGTCAGCTGATAAAGTGCAAGCAATCTGCCACTGCTGGGAGAAAGCAGCAAGCCTATACAGGTCTTACGGTCCCCATTTGTCCAACTGGTGTGACTTTATCTTATTGTCCTTTTGCTTAAAAATTCCTAGGTTTTAAACTTTTATTCTTTTCCTTGCATTTATAAAGTTTGGTTTTCCAGCTGTGTCATTATCAGGGAATTTTGTTTTCTTCCTTTATCTTTTTCTTGTTCTCTCTGCCCCACCCGCTGCATTCGCTCTTGTTCCCCTTGACCTTATTTCTTTCCTTCCTTTGTTTCTTCCCTGTCTTCCTCTTCCCTGTGTCCTTTGGTCTCAGGCACTTACTGCTTCCTCATTCATCCTAAATAATTGTGACTTCATGGTATACCCTCTTTAGTCTCTCCGTGTTCAGCTCTCCTCCCTCCGGCCATACAGTAGTGAATACTCACTGGGTGCATTGCTATATCTTGTGTGTTCTGATGTCATTACAGTCACAGTTCATCTTCTCCTCTCTGAATCATACCAGCCGCTGAATCCTCAAGGGAAAGCATCACATAAGAATGTCCCCAAATGAGACCGGAAGAGTTATCCAATAGATGTGTAAATGACAACACAGAAACACCAGCTACAGGAAAAGAAAAGGCAGCATGACTCCAGCAAAACATCCTAGTGCTTCAGCTAGGCTTCTGAGTTTAACTAGGTAAAAATCCCACGTGAACATTTCAAAAGTGTAATAGCAAAAGTCAGCCCTGGCCTCAAGGGAGATTCAAGCAAGCAAATGAATTCAACTCAGGACAAGGGAGTCAACAATGTATAAACTGAGTAACGTGAATTTGGAAAGTTAGCAACACAGAAAAATTAGCAAACATAAGATGTTAATGGGATAAAGGCAGATGAAACTGTTGAAGCTAAAAATGTCAGTGAAGCAAATAAAAGAGATTTCACCAATCACAAGCAAGAACATCAAGTGCAGAGAAGGCTGAATAAACACTACACTCAAACAACAGTAAAGAAAAGCAAAGAACAAGCACGACCACATGCCCCAAAGGACCTGGAATCAATTTCTAGAGCCCACATGGCAGTTCACAACTATCTCTAATTCCAGTCCTAGGGGATCAAATGCCTACATCTTACCACAACAGGCACCAGGCATGCATGTGGTACACATACATACATGTAGGCAAAACACTAATACACAGAAAGTAAACTTAAAAAAGCAAAGCCATTATTTTTAAAATTCTAGTGAAGTTGTCTGTGGAACTTACGTGGGTTTAAAACAAAAAGTGCAATTAGCAAAAAAAAAAAATTGTGAAGAATTGGAATAAGGTTTTATAAGGTTTTTTAAATAAACCTCGTCACACCAGATGTCAAGGTTTGTTACAAAATTGATTGCTAATAGTCAACTAGTAGCTCAGAGAGAGGAAAAATAGAACAGAACAGAGACTAGAAACAGGCCTGATCATGTGCTATGACTTACATTGTCTTCATGTGCATCTCCCAAAGGCTCATGCTCTGGAAGCTTGGTCCCTGGTGTGAAGTATTGAAAGGTGACAAGACCTTTAAGAACAGAGTCAAATGGGAAGGTGAGTGAACCACTGGCAGCGCTGTTAGGGTGAAGGGCTAATATCGTTTCCACCAGATCTTGGTCAGTTCCAGGTTCTTAGCAAAAATGCAAAGATGGCCACTGCATCTCTCTGGCTTCCTATCACCATATGACAGCTCATTCTCACCCATGTTCCCACCAGGATGCTCTCGACCTCGGTTTGACTCAGCCAAGGGAGCCGTCACCAGAAATCCCACAAATTCAGCCACCAGATCTTGGACTTTCAGCATCCAGAAATAGGAACTAAATAACCTTTTTAAATTAAGTGCCAGCCTTAGATATTTTGTTGCAGCAACAGAAGATGCATAAAAGCCAGCACATATGTCATTTGATGTACAGTAAAGCTAACTACACAGAAATGAGGAGGGCTTAATAAATGGCTCTGGGACAAGTGGCTGTTCACATATGAAAATCATAAAGTGGATCACTAATTTACATCATTCACACATTCAATTATGACTTAAATGGAAAAGTCACAATTTTAAAGCGTTTAGAGGAAAAAGAAAGGGGGTGTCTTTGTGATGTCAAGTAAGGGCTTCTTAAGCAAGAGTCACAGCTTTAACCCTGTAGGTGAATTCTAAATCAGTTTGCCTGATTGAAGTTAAAAGCTGCTTCTCTGTATAGTGGCAAGCCACCTCAGGGTGACAATCACACAGGGCAAACATCCTACCAACTGAGCTGCATCCACAGCCTCAGTTGTTCTCCTGTCCCCATTCTTAATATCCATTACATCCAAAGTCCTCTTGCCTGAGCTTCTAAAATACATCTGTACCGATGCACAGTGGTGAGCATCAATAATTTCAGCATCCAGAAAGCTGAGGCAAGAGGATCAGGACCTCAAGATGACGAGCCTGAATTATACAGAGAAATTTGAGGCCAATCCAAACCATATACAATTGGACTCTTCATTTTAAAAATGAGTAAAAATTAATATTATTAAAGATGAAAGGAAGCTTTCATACTAAAGAAAAGCCCATGGATGAGATTCCTATTAAATTCCAAGATCTTATGGAAGATAACATCAGTTCTCACAAACTGTTCCACGAAATAGAAGAGGGGAGGGACAAGGCTGAAGGGGAGAGACATTATTGAAGAATAGTTATAAGGCATTCTTATTCATTCTTATTAAGCAGTCAGCACAAAACCAAGGTCAGAAAGTGACAGAACACATGCTAGTTTGACTCAACAAATTTTCAAATTTGTGGTGGTGCAAAGCAGCACACATCAAGAATCAAGAAGCAGCTGTGTAGACTGAAAACAAAGAAGTACTCCATTGGTTTGGAGTGTGGGAGGGACTGTGAGACAAAAGAAACTCAAGGGAAGGTCTCCTGTACTCTGAGGTACCAGACTCCACCTCGGCAGATTCCAAGCCTTAGAAAGGAGGTTTGTTTCTGAAAAAAAAAATTGGATAAAAGCTTCAAGCTTAAATTTCAACAATAAAAAGAATTATAAAGTCTAAATTGAAATTGTGGGGAATTCAACTCTCATGTTCAAGAGGAGGTGTTTTATATATATTCATACTTCAAGTTAGCATCCAGCTCTCTGTGGTTAAAGCGGAGTAACAGTAAGCATATTTATAGTCAGAAAAGGAATGTGCTTTACAGATGGAGAACCCTTGATCCTGTGCTTGTTTTTACTACACTTGATGAATTGCTGATTGCAAAGAAATAGCCGTAGTATATCATTCGTGATTAAATCCCCATAAGGTCATTTCCATTCTCATTTCTAGTTCTGAGTATGCTGTTGCACCAAGTTAATTAACTACAAACCTTTCAAAAGATCTATCATAGAATTTAAAAGCGCCTGAAGCCACTCACTGCTGTGCAGTGTGACCATGGGGCCAGGAGAGCTGATAAAGTATACAGTGAGTCGCTCAGGTAACAGAGACATGACCCAATGTAGGGGACAAGTGTGATTCTTAGCGTTAACTGCCAACTTGATGAGATCTAGAATGACCTGGGAGATGGTCCTTTGGGCATGCCCATGAGGAACTGTACTGGTTGCTTAAATGATGTGTCGAAGAACCCATCTTTTTTTTTTTTTTTTTTTTGGTTATTTTATTTATTTACATTTCAAATATTATCCCCCTTCCCAGTTTCCCCTCCAAACAACCCCCCATCCCACCTTCTCATCTCTACCTCCACGAGGGTATTCCCTCATCCACCCACCCCCTCCCGCCTCACCACCCTAGCATTCCCTACGCTGGGGCATCAAGCCTTCACAGGACCAAGGACCTCCCTCCCACTGATGCCAAACAAGGCCATCCTCTGTTACATATGCTGCTGGAGCCATGGGTTCCTCCATGTGTGTTCTTTGGTTGGTGGTTTGGTCCCTGGGAGCTGGGGGGAGGGGTCTGGTTGGTTGATATTGTTGCTCTTCCTATGGAGTTGCAAATCTCTTCAGCTCCTTCAGTCCTTCCCCTAACTCCTCCATTGGGGACCCCGTGCTCACTGCAATGGTGGCTGCAAACATCCACATGGGTAGGATCATTCCTTGAGCCAGGGATTCTGACTGCAACAGTGAGGATGGTGAGCTGAGTGATAAGCATATTTGTGACTCTCTTACCCTGATTGTGAACATAAGCTGTTTCCCGGTCCTGCTGCCTTAGCTTCCCTGTCGATATGGACTGTGCCCTGAACTGTGACCTCAAATAAACCCACTTTCCTCTAAGACGCTTTCATCAGAGCATTTTGTCATAGGAACAAGACAAGATGGGAGGCTATCCACCAACCAGTAGCGAAATTTATTTATCAGGCTAGAGAGATGCTCCTTCCAGTTTCTCGGCAGTGGTGAAAGGGCAGGAGTGTTTGACTTCAGATCCCAGGACAAGGAATGGAGTTGCATATTTTACATACAAAACAGACCTGGCCTCCAGGTTCTCCCGACATCCCTGGCCCCAGTCCCTAACTCTGAACTTTTTAGCCCAGGGGTTGGGCTGCTGTTCTCCCAGAGGCTCTTCCCTGTATAAGCCACATTTTGGTCTCTCTTCTTCCCTCTCTTCTTCTTCTTCTTCTTCTTCTTCTTCTTCTTCTTCTTCTTCTTCTTCTTCTTCTTCTTCTTCTTCTTCTTCTTCTTCTTCTTCTTCTTCTTCTTCTTCTTCTTCTTCTTCTTCTTCCTCTTCCTCTTCCTCTTCCTCTTCCTCTTCCTCTTCCTCTTCCTGCTCGCTCTCTCTTTCTCGCCTTTCTCTCTTTCTTTTCCTTCTTCTCCCTCCTCAAAACTTGCATGTAATATAATATAATCTGCCTTGAATTGGCTCATTTCATTGATAGAGAAATAACTTATCATGGAGGAATAAGTCTTACAGCACACGTTTAACAGAAGGAATCGGGACAGCCCACACTTCTCGACCCTCAGGCTAGCACTTAGTCTAAGCTTCATCCATATTTTTTTTTTATGGGCAGACTGTGCAATGCTGTTATTGTTCCATATCGAGGTGAACATTTGTGTGATGAACAAAACAAGAGACCAGAGACAAAAGCAAGCTTGGAAATGTCATAAAGAAACTAATTTTTTTCTGAAGTATAAACATTGGAAACTGATTTCATTTCAAATCTGCAACTGCTGTTCAGTTGTTTCATTTAGGAAACAGTGCAGGAGGGAACTAGCTACCTTTGGGTGATCCAAAGATAGAATTTTCAATTCTGAGGGTCAGGCAGGAATACTTTGCCTCGCAGCGAAGATGTTCAGTTGACATCATCAATAAGCAGCGGTAATTTTATTCTTACCTTTTCATTCTATTATGCTATTCTACTTCAAGTCCATTCTTTTCTTTTACAGAAAGTAGAAATATCTCCATCATCGTCTTGAGGGTACAACCTTCATGTAATTACGTTATAAGCTAAAGCAAATCCTCTCAGGATTTATACTGAAATTCTAATCTTCTGTATTTCAGAATCCAGCTGCATTTGCAGGCAGGGTCTATAAGAGAGGAATTAAGTTAAAAGAAGACCTTAAGACTGAGATGCTCTAAAGTATTTGTTTCATATTCCTATACGGAGAAGAAACAGTATACAGAGTCTATGAACCAACCTACAGACAGGGATGACCTCTGCAAACCAGGACAAGAGCCTTAAAGGAAGACACTCACTCTCGTTACCATGAGAAAACACACCCCCATTGTTTAAGCCCCAGTCAGTGTTATGTTGTCATGAAACAAATACTGAAGAAACAAATACTGAAACAAATACTGCCCCCTCTCCTGTCACATTCAATTGGCTAGCTGGACTCCATTTCTGTTCATACCCAAATTTTTGAACCTTGATGGGTTGCCAGATAGAGCTTCCAAATTTAAATAATCATACAGTAGGATGTAAATTTCTACATCTTCTAAACCAAGATATGCCCTGGACCTCACCTCCCATACTCCATAATCTTAAAGACGCATGGGACCTCCTGCTTTACTGAACTTTCTGAATGGCAGCAATCTACAACATGCCCATTAATCTAAGCAGACTGTGATTAAGAGTCTGCTAGCATTCTTCTTGATTCCGATTTTGTATCTCCTTCACACTTCCAAGTGGGCATCGGAGAGCTCTTTAATGAAACAGGAGCCTAACATGTATAATGCAGCCAGTGGCATGTGTTTGTTTCCTCAGGTTTTTGGAGCTAAGTGCCACAAATTGGGCAGATTTAGACAACTCTCTGACATCCAGTGTCAGTTAGGCCACATCCTCTGAGGGGGGGTGGGGAAGTAGGGAGAATCTGGTCCATGCTTACCAAAATCTTTTCCATTGGTCTGTGTTGTGGTTTGAATAAGAATGATCCCCATAGGCTCATAGATTTGAATACTTAGTCATTAGGGAGTGGCACTACTTGACAAAGATTAGGAGATGTGACCTTGTTAGATAGAGCCTTGTTAGAGCAGAGTAACCTTGTTGGAAGAAGTGTGTCACTGGGGGGTGAGCTTTGGAGTTAACAAGCCTGGTTTCTCTCTCTCTCTCTCTCTCTCTCTCTCTCTCTCTCTCTCTCTCTCTCTCTCTCTCTCTCTCTCTGCTGTCACCTCCAATCCAATCCAGCTATTTCTCCAGTACCATACCTGCTTATGTGTCTCCTTGCTTCCTGCCATGAAGATAATGGACTAAACCTCTGAAACTGTAATACAGCCCCAATTGAATCGTTTCCTTTATAAAAGTTGTCTCTTCTCAACAATGGAACATTGGCTAACACAGTCTATCAGTATCACTGAATAACTTCTAATTTTAATGCAACCTTTTCTTAAAGTAACATCTATATTTAACAACAGATGTCAAGGCTCTTAGGAAATCTTAACAGGCTCCTACTACCAAACACACACCAGGGCTTCCTGATTGCACACACCAAAGAGCTGTCAATAGTTTCCATTTTCAAAATATTTTTCTCAAGCTAAGTTAAGGTTTGTTTCTTGAATTCCATTATCCAGTCTGCTTTGTCAGCTTGTGGTCCTTTTCTCTTCTGTTACCCACTTCTATCTAGTCTCCAAGCCATTCTTACAGGCAATCCCTGTATCACTAGTGTGTTAGTTGTTTTTCTCACTGTTTGACAGAAAAACATGATGAAAGTCACTTAAAGAAAACCTTGAAGAACCTATACATATCAACAGGAAAATAGGAAGCTTGTTGCGGGAATATGTGATAAAAAGAATTGATCAGAATGTCAGTAACTAGAAGCAACAAGTAGTTGTATTGGGGGGGGGGGCAGGACATTCAATGTCATGAATGATCAGAGAAATATAAATTAAAGCACAGATTATTATATTTTATACTGCATTACTTTAGCAAAGTATTTAGCCAAGTCAATTCCAAAAATCAATAGGTAGTAGTATTAATTGGTTTAACAACATAAAAGAAAATATCCTAGAAAAGTTGACCAGATAATCTACCTACATTGGCCACTCTACAGCTAGATGTTTCTGGAGCTCTTAGGATCAAGCTTAGTGTTGTTTGTTTAAATTTGACACAACCCAAATGTGTATAAATGTGCAGTAATGAAACCCTGAGAGCTGTGGAATATCCTCACAAGAACATTTTGCTCCTTGCAATGCATCCTTACAAAATTTCTCAGTTTCTTTCTCTACGGCTGTGAGAAAGTACTCGGGACAAAACAGCTTAAGGGAGAAAGGATTTACTCTGACTCACAGTACAAGCTACAGCGCATCATGACGGGGAAGCCAACCCAGCAGGATCTAGAAGCAGCTGGTCCCACTATAGCTGCCATCAAGAAGCAAGGAGCAATCTCAGCTCGCTCTCACCATTTACACCATTCAGGATCCCCATCCTAGGAATAATACTACCTCAGAGTTAAAACAGATCTTCTCACATCAATAAGATAATCAAGATAACCCCTCCCTCCACCTGCAAGCCCAAAGGCTCATCTACCAGACGATTCTAGATTCTGTCAAGTTGCCAACACTAAAAAATCCCTACTTGAAACATACTAATTTTCAATTAAAATTAGGGGGTGGCTGTAGTTAGACAAAGACAGTTGGGAGTGCCTAGTGTATGTAATTTCCATCCCGTTGTTACTTAACTTGCAAACATATGGTTGCACAGAATTTTATATCAATGGCATTTCTCAGTGTTTGCTGTTACTCTAGCATTCATAGCCTAGGCCTGGTCCAGCACCACCGTATACATTCTCTTCTCACACACTCTCTTTCCATAGCTCTCCAAAGCTTGGCAATATTATGTTTTTCCACTGCCCCCAAAACCATGTTCTTTGAAACGCCTTTGATTTTCTACCTGCTACACCTTTTTCTTAGAATGCCTCTTCCTCTCCTTTGTTCACTGCTGGAGCTAAATGACTTTATCTTTTCATAATTTTTGATACCCAACAGACGGTGAGTCATTTCCCCTCCCGACAGTACAGTCTGCTTAGCCAACTCTTCCTGTTTTCTTCAAATCATGTAAAACTTACTCATGGGGCTTCTGCTCTGTCTCTTCTGTACTGTGAGTCCAGAGTTAGTAACTCTTTAACTTCTTGATTCTGTTCTGGAAAATAATAAGTGTTCGCCAAATTATTTATTCCTTTTAAACAAATAAAGAATGAAGGGTCTTGGTACGAGGTCCAACCTGGCCTTATACTCATAATCCTCCTGCCTCACCTCCTGCAATACTAAGAACCCCAAGAGCTGTGCCACCATGCCCAGCTTCAATTTATTTAATGAAGAAATACGAAAATGCAAGGCTTATTGGTATTCTTGAAGCATATTATGAAGCTTTCTGTTAACAATGACAGGAAATCATCCCTAATTGCTATAAAAAAAATGAGGAGGACATAAAGTAATATGCTTAGAGCTCCAAAGAGATGCTCACATGAAGAATTAAGTGTCAGAGACCAGAAATCTTTGCCACCCCTCAAAATGAGTCATTTAAAAGATAAATGATAATATTCTTACTCAGAAGACAGACACCTTGAAAAGGTCAGAGATCCAATACATTCCAGCAGGCAATTATCTTTTAAAATGATAGATCCAAAATATTTTTAATTAAGGCTCAACTTTTTTTTTTTTTTTTTTTTTTTTGTCCTGGAGACAGCAAAATCAAAAACATGCAAAGAAAAAGAAGTGTTCCAAAGGAGCAGAGCAATGTTACTTATCATTTAGTGCCTGGGGGTACATCAGTCCCATTGGGAATAGAGAGAATAATTTTCCCAATACCAAAAAGCCAGTTGTTGCCGCTCACAAAAGCAGGCATTCTAAAGAGATTCTACACATGTGCACTAACACAGCTGGTGCTCTGGTCATCATGAACAATCAGTTTCATCATAAGGAAAATAGGAAAGCTTCCCTATAATATGGAACTAGAAAATTACACTTGTCTTCCATACTCATATCTAAACTATGCTATAAAGCCAAATATCATATATATTTAATTTCAAAAAGTATATTTCAAAACAAGTATTGTCGAAGATGCTGGGAAAAGATCCCTTATCCATGCTGATAGAATGTAAACCATTCTGCCCACTGTGGAAATCAGTGCAAACTTACATCAGAAGACTAAAACCAGAAGTACCATATGATTCAGCATTCCACTTGTAGAAACAAGTTTAAAAAGAAGCTCCAATTTTGGTTTTAAACTCAAACATTAACTTCCCCCAGGGACACATCCTGGGAAGAGCACATTCCAAAGACTCAAACAAACATTCCAGGAAGAAAGGCCCAAGATAAGAGTTTATGAGGGAGAGGAGCCCTCAACACAGTACAACTGGGTAAACAGAAGCCACTTAAGCTCACCCTCATGATTGTAAAGATAAGGTGCAAATTTGAGTTACCTAGAAACTGGGCCTGGGAACAGCTGTTGGAGTTTAGCCTCTGTGGTCATTGTTTAAGAGGTAATTGTATAACTGTCCTTGTGAATCTGTGAGAATGGTATATAAACTGCCCTTAACTTTAGTTCGGGGTTCCTCTTGCCTGCATGCAGGAGAACCCCAGTGCACTGGTTATCATTATCAATAAACCTCATGTTATTGCAGTGAATCCCATCTGTGGGTGTTTCTGTGGGAGCGCATTCCCCCCGGTTTTTGGATCTTTAGATCCAACACATTCAAGGTATCCACTGGAGGGACTCCTAGTCTGAATGCCACAGAGATGCTGCACACTATAGCAATGGTTGCTACTCAACTCTTCACAATAGCCAGGACATGGTACTAGCCCAGAATCAAGAGGTGAATGAACAAAGAAAATCTCTCTTTCTCTCTCTCTCTTTCTCTCTGTCTCTCTCTGTCTCTGTCTCTCTGTCTCTGTCTCTGTCTCTGTCTCTCTCTCTCTCTCACACACACACACACATACACACACACTCACACTCATATGCACAGAGTGGAATTTTATATGTCTAAAAATAATATTTACACTTTATCATTTTCAGGGAAATAAATAAATTAGAGACTATCAAACAGCAATAGAGGCAAATATAAGCAAAACACATGATATACTTATATAACACATCAAAACACCAATTAATTTACATCTAATTTAAAAAATAAAAAGAAATTAGTAATCAAAAGCCCCTCATTAAAAGTAACTTTAAGCAAATTTGAAGCCTGAAGATTTGCTATAGTGAAGAATTGTCACTTTAATGCACATTTATCATAGCAATTAAAATGTGGGAGAGTCCCCTCCCTTCTACCTTTGTGAGAGCTGAATTTTAACACACTCTTTTCATAGGAAACTATTATTATTATGTTTGTTTCAAAGCCATACATTTTGTGAATTAATACGACTTTAACCAAAGACAACCCAGGAGTTACAAAACATAGCACAGACTCTTGGCCGTCTGTTTCCCCATCCTTTTGCCAGCATATTCTTCCAAATGGACCATATTCTTCTGTGCTGAAGAGAAGAGAAGCCATAAATAAGGTCCACTGTTCTCCATTGACTTTCTCTACATATTTTCCAGTTGTTTCTTTATATCACGGCACACATTTGCTATAAATGACAACCTGGGCACATGCAGTGGTTCACAGCATGAGCTGTGCCTCTGTGGGATCCCTCGGTGTAGCAAAGCCTCATAAAATGAACCTTTACTGCTCCTTAGGGCTTTAGTCCATGGCCTCTCAGAACTGCATCTGCACTTCAAACATCTTTATAGCTTCTCTGTGGAAGCCAACAATACCCAGAGGGAACCATTTTTATTTTGTTTTTTAGTAGGAGACATGAAACCAGGTTCACCAAAACTCTGAGACCTTGGCTAGAAAGCTGACTGGGAAAGAGCATTGAATGTTTCTCATTGTCTTGTTAAAATGGCTGTTAGGGAATGTACCCACAATATTTTTTCTCTTTTTCTTTCTGATGTTTGTTTGTCTGCTTGCTTACTTTAATTTTGCCACCAGAGAACCAGAGACAACAAATCACTTTGCGCCACCAATCTGAACTCCAGCATTAGTTCCTAACATTTGTTCTAGAATGTCTATAACAGCAGTGGCCATGAGCAATTGATGTAACTACTTGTGTACTCAAAGCCCCCTAAAGGCGCACTAGAACGACTCTGCAAGATGTGACATATAAAACAATCTGCCTGGGTGCTGCACCGTGGTGTGTTGACACTAACAAAATGGGAGATGGGCTCATTCCAAAACCCATTCCCGGGCTACACATGGCAATCCTGAGCTCTGTGTGCCATAGACTCACTAAAAGAATGTCCTAGGGGCTGGACGAACCAGAAATAATGAACATTCCTCAGTGTTGTACAACTTTCAGTTGCCTGATAAACTGTGTCTGTGCACATAAAAAAAATACTGAAATGTGAAGTATGCTGAAAACCTGACCTATCATGACTTCTTCACGATTAGTTTGTGTTAGATTCACTCATTGCTTCTTATGAAAAATTTGTCTTGGATGAAGGACAGAAGAGAGTTTATCTGGTTATTTTCACCCTGCAATACCATTGTCTCCTCTAGGCAAAAATATAGACAGTTAACATTTATTAGTGTGCCTGTGTGTGTGTGTGCACAAGCATGCATGCACACTCACTCACATGCACACAGGAGAGGGAGAGAGAGAGAGAGAGAGAGAGAGAGAGAGAGAGAGAGAGAGAGAGAGAGAGAGAGAGTTGACACAGCATGCATGTGGAGGTCAGAGGACAACCTACAGAAGTTGGTTCTCTCCTTCCACTCTATGGGTCCTAAGAATTAATTAAAGCCATCAGGCTTGGCAGAAAATACTTTTAACCTGAGAAGCTATCTCACTGGCTCTACAGACACAGTGAAATTGATGTCTAGCTGATCCAGCCTCACTGTGTTTAGACTAGTTCAGATATGTTTTATACCTGCTGAGATAGAAAGCACTAATAAGATTTTACAGGATCAAACGGCAATGTAAAAATTATCCTAAGATGGCACCAATTTAGTATAATAAATTTAGAGTGATTTTTCTCTCTGTTATGGAAGGATCTGCACTACAAGTTATTATATAAAATACATATTTTACTAGCTTTACTTCAGAAATGTTCATTTACTTCAAAATGTGTTCATTTTTCTGGATATGTACACAAATACCAAGTATTCAAATAATGTTTTCATATTATTTATAATTCTTGTTTCCCTTTTTAAAAGATGGATAAGTGACCTTTTCCCCCTACATTTTCCACTAAGTACAAGTAAAAAATTCCGGATATATGCATAACAAAGAGAATGTTGTTTCAGTGAGATGATCTCTCAGGTAAAGGGGCTTGCAGCCAAGACTGACACACTAAAGTCAATACTTAGAAGCCACATGGTGGGAAGAGAAAACCAGTCTCCTCTGAGCCCTCCACGTATAGACATACGCAGAGTACACATAAGCAAATGTACAAGCAACAATTTGTTTAAAAGAATAAAAAAATGGGAAGTTGACAGGTTAGCTAGGGAAAGAGCAATGTGGGGCCAAACATGTCATGTGCTGAATTTTCTGGGGTTTCTTTTTGCCTCACAGATTCCATATTTGGACCCAGAAAAGTTAGCAACCCAGAAATATGATTGGGCAGAGTCAGGCAAGAAAAGCCACCAGTTAAAGAATCAGAAAAGGGGCAGCCAATAAATAAATAAATAAATCAATAAATAAATCTTTTAAAACTGCTTTACTGGAAGTAAAATACAGAAGAAATATACATTAAGGCTCCCTCCACCCAGTGGCAACAAAGTAGCCTCTGCCCTTTACTACCATGGTATAAAAAGAGGCCTGGGAAAAAGTCAAGACTCTCCATCACTTAGACCAATAAAGCCCAGCCTGCCTACCCCAGCCTGTGTGCTCTCAGAGAGACCCCATAAGGCGCAGAACCTTCAGACTGTCTAGTAACGAGGAAGAGACTCTGCCCTATCCCACCTCAAACCTCAACTTGGCAGAGATGGGTAGACTCTGGACCTCCCCTCTCACCAACAGTGACAAGATGGATACTCTTGTCTGTGCTGAAGTGACACCCAAGGAAGCAAGCCGGGAAAATCAGGACTTGGACAAACAGACGAACAAACAAACAAACAAACAAACAAACAAAAAACCCCAATTCATAGATGTTAACTCGAAGACAGCAGAAACGCCAGAATTGTTTGACATTTTGATGCTGCTTTTTCAAAAGTCCTTGAGAGACTGTGAAGAGACTTGAAACAAATTTACAAGTAGTGTAGGCAAAGAAATAAAGACTATCAAGAAACAACTGGAAATTTGGAGAACTTCGGAGGTGTAATAACCAAAAGCTCACGGGATAAGTCCAACAGTAGAATGAGGATCAGGTGGGGTGGAAGGCAGGGTCAATGAACATGGAATGTAAGCCTCTTCCACTCTGAACAGCGAAGAAAAGGGAAGTGGGGAGGTGTGGAAGAATGGAGCCTCATGGACTTTTGGGACTCAGAAAATAGCTGACATTCATCAGGACAATAGAAGGAGAGAAAGAGTTCAGGACTGGAATGAAATAAGCCATAACTAAGAAGTTCCCAATTTAAAATTCTATAAACACTTTGCTCTTACATGACGAACAGCTGATTGGACTTGATTGTGCTAATTTGATCTGTTTCTGTTGGTGTTTGTGTCAGCTGGGTATAGTCAGATTGCTGGTGATAGCTGTTCTTATGAGTTATGACTCAAGGTGGTCTATATTTATGCAAAGAAGAAAACATGTTGTTGACAACGATATTCTAATAGACATCTGAATGGATTCTGAGATAAGGAGAAATGAAAACAACTTAAACAAGACAATGCAAAGTGATTGTTTAGAGACAGTATGGTTTGATATATGTCAAAGAAAAGCCCAGGTTGAGGTGTTGATAAAATATAAATTAGGCTTTTACTTTCTCCTGCCTCAGATGGTTCTGGATAGTTCTCTTTTCTACTGGCCAAACTCAAAGAGAGCCCTTACCACACTTTCACATTTGTCAGATAGTGTCTTCTTATTCTATTTTTATGTGGATGGGCATTGGATTTTCTGAGCCTGGAGTTACAGAAAGCTGTGAGCTGCCATCTGTGCACTGGGAATCAGTCCTGGTCCCCTGCAATAGTTGCAGTACTCTTAACTGCTAGACCATCTCTTCAGCCCCCAGAGAGTCTTAAGCACATTTAATCTTTTAATCTTTAAAACAACTTATGAATGAATAAAGTGAAGCCAAGGGTTAAAAATCTCACCCTTAATCATGTATTTATTAAGGGGCACATCTAGTAATTCAGACAATCTGACTTCTGTTTTACTTGTCTTGAAAGAAGGACTATGGAACATTGAAGAACACTTCACTTATAGAGACAAGGAAGTTAATATATCATTGTTGCCAAATGACAAAAATACGGTTGCAAGTGTTTTATACTAAGCTAATTGAAAAACATACTTGCAGATGTGAAACCCCAGTAGTGTCAATTATTGAACTACAAAATACCCAGGAGATAA
The DNA here is from genome assembly GCF_011762505.2 of Arvicanthis niloticus. Classification (NCBI taxonomy): domain Eukaryota; kingdom Metazoa; phylum Chordata; class Mammalia; order Rodentia; family Muridae; genus Arvicanthis; species Arvicanthis niloticus. Next base: position 22,336,746 of record NC_047671.1, read on the forward strand.
ATGCTTTCTTACCTTTACTCTCAGATAATGCACCAGAATTCACTAGAAATTTCTAGTGTGCTAGAAATTCAGATTGTAACAAAGAACAAAGGAGTCTTCCCCTCCCCCCCCACCCCCGCCAAAGAACTGTTGATCATTTCTCAAATGATGGAAGAAAATGACAGAGGCCTTCTCTTTTGGGGAAATCCCTATTAGTGATTGTAGATTCACCTTATGTGGTCATTACATCATTCTGGTACAAGAAGAAAAATCTACTCCATTCGTTTTCACATTCAGGGAGCATGCACTTTCAGAAGCTAGCACAGCAGCACAGGAATGTTCTTAACACCATGTGACAAAGTCTGGTTGTTTTCCAGGCAGTACAGTTATTCAAGCCCTGGAGGGTATAGAATATTCATGGCTTCATAACCCTCTGCATATAATTTCTTTGATCCTCTAGTCCATAGTAACATACACATGAATAACAGAAATGGAATGCATTGCATCTGTACAATACAGCTTCCTTCAATTAGGATAGTTTTTGAGGAGGGGCTTCAGTTAAAAGGATAATATGCCACAGTTAAGTATAATATGTCTCCCAGAAGCTAATAGAAAGATTGGAGCATTTCCCAAGAGGCTGCCACATCTCAGTTGTCAAAGGGTGCTTCGTTTTCTATGCAAGATCAGCAGCATGTGTACCAGATTTATTGAACTAAAGGATTATTTTCTGAGAAAGAGACAGCAAGAAGAATAAATTCACAGGACAAAGTAACTATAATAAGGTTTTCTAAACTTAAATGCGCTGTATCACTCTGAGTCCTGTGTTGTGATTATACAAAAATTGTTTTTGTCCATGCACAAAGTGTAAATTAATGACAGTGATATTGACTTATCAACAATGGATAATTTGGAGAAATCATCTCTTTATTCCTGAAGCATTTATTGAACATTTTATCTGTGTGCCCAGAAGCTCATTGTAAGAAGACTGAAGTGATTTAAGAAAAAAAATTAATGTGGCAATTCTGTGGGAAAAAAATGTGCTTAAAGTACCACTCAAATGCAAATGAAGAGGATTCTATTGTTGAGTTGCAAAGAAGATTATACTAAACATAGGACACTTGATGTGTGGCTTATGGCAGTCTCCTAATTAAGCACATTATAGGCAATGATTTTAGCCCATATGACAACATGGAGAGAGGCACCAACATAAAGGTGTTAACATCTTTGGATTGTTTTCACACTAACAAAGGATAATCTAATGTTACATGGGGGTCTTCTGACTCGTGGAAGAGGATGGAGGTGAGAATGGCCATGGAGGTTTTGGACCAGTATTAAATAAAACATAGGAGGCTCTGCTGAGCAATGAGAAGTTAGCCTTTGCTACAGTTGTTAGACAGGTCATGCAGAACAAGAGAGAGAGAGAGAGAGAGAGAGAGAGAGAGAGAGAGAGAGAGAGAGAGAGAGAGAGAGAGAGAGAAACTGACTCAGTGCTGCAGCCCACAAGTCATATCTGACTCATCACAAGGTTTTATGAAACCTGTGAGCAAGAAAGTTCCAGAGAACCATCATGTAATCAAATAGTGTGAGTCTCAGGGGTGTTAGAACTGAGTGAGCAGATACATACAGAACGTAGGCAGTGTGATACTAACAGTCATTTTACCAATGTTTGTAATCCAAGAAAAACTCTGGCTCCAGCTTGCTTTTTACTGTTCACCCCAATATATTCCTCTTCCCTTGTATGTCTCTCCCACTAGACTTCATACCTTGTTAGAACAAACAATTCTCTCCTCCGAACACCCATGGATCTTTGGAAATCAATGGTTTGAGTTTATTTCATTATACTACTCTGAATTAACAATGGAGGGCTACTGATTTTTTTGATTTGATTTTGTAGCCAGCCACTTTGCTGAAGTTATCAGCTAGAGAAACTCCCTGGTAGAGTGTCGGGGGTCGCTTATGTCTGCTATCACACCATTCGTGACTAGTGATACCTTGACTTCTTCCTTTCCAATTTGTATCCCCTTGAGCTCCTTTTGTTGTCTAATCACTCTAGTTAGAACTTCAACTACTATATTGAATAAATAAGGAGAGAGTAGGCAGCCTTGTCTTGTCTGTGATTTTAGTGGGATTGCTTTAAGTTTCCCTTCATTTAATTTGATAGTGGTTATTGGTATATTTATTATGTTTAGATATGTGCCTTGTATCCATGAAGGGGTATTAGATTCTGTCAAAGGCTTTTTCTGCATCTAATAAGATGATCATGTGTTTTTATTTTCTTTCACTTTTGTCTTAGTCAGGGTTTCTATTCCTGCACAAACATCAAGACCAAGAAGCAAGTTGGGGAAGAAAGGGTTTATTCAGCTTACACTTCCACACTGCTGTTCATCACCAAAGAAAGTCAGGACTGGGACTCAAGCAAGTCAGAAAGCAGGTGCTGATGCAGAGGCCATGGAGGGATGTTACTTACTGGCTTACTTGAGTTCCAGTCCTGACTCCCTTTGGTGATGAACAGCAGTGTGGAAGTGTAAGCTGAGTAAACCCTTTCCTCCCCTACTTGCTTCTTGGTCATGATGTTTGTGCAGGAATAGAAACCCTGACTGAGACAACTTTGTTTATATATTGGATTATGTTGATAGATTTTTGTATGTTGAACCATCCCTGGGATGAAGCCTAATTGATCATGGTGAATATTTTTGATGTGTTCTTGGATTTGGTTTGTGAAAATTTTATTAAGTATTTTTGTGTCAATATTCATATGCAAAATTTTTTCGGAAATTTTCTCTCTTGAGTCTTTGTATGGTTTAGATATCAGGGTAATTCTAGCCTCATTGGATGAATTTGGCACTGTTCTTCTGTTTTTCTTTTGTGGAATAGTTTGAAAAGTATTGGTATTAGTGCTTCTTTGAGAGTCTGATAGAATTCTGTGCTAAAATCAACTGACCCTGAGCTTTTTTTAGTTGGGAGATTTTTAACGACTGCTTCTATTTCCTTAGGGGTTATAGAGCTGTTTATATAGTTTAGCTGATCTTGATTTAACTTTGGTAAGTGGTATCTGTCTAGAAAATCATCCACTTTATTTAGATTTTCCAGTTTGTGGAATACAGACTATTGAGATAAGACCTGATGAGTTTTTAAATGTACTCCTTTTCTGTTGTTATGTCTCCCTTTTTATTTCTGATTTTGCTCATTTGGACACTGCCTCTGTGCCTTTTAGTTAGTTTGACTAAGGATTTGTCTATCTTGTTGATGTTCCCAAAGGGAAGAAATAAAGAAACTAAAGACTTTCTAGAATTCAATGAAAATGAAGGCACAACATACCCAAACTTATGGAACACAATGAAAACAGTGCTAAGAGGAAAGTTCATAGCACTAAGTGCCTCCGTATAGAAATTGAAGAGATCTCACAGAATCAACTTAAAAGCACACCAGAAAGCGCTATAACAAAAGGAAGCAAAAACACCCAAGAAGAGTAGATGACAGAAAACAGTCAAACTCAGGGCTGAAATCAATCAATTAGAAACAAAGAAAACAATACTAAGTGATCATTGAGTACAGAGTTGCTCAGTTTCCATGAATATGTGGGATTTCTGTTGCTTCTGTTGTTGAAGTCCATGGTGATCTGATAAGATGCAACAGGTTATTTCAATCTTCTTGTATCTTTTGAGGCTTGCTTTGTGCTTGACTGTATCATCAATTTTAGAGAAAGTTCCATGAGGTCCTCAGGTGAATATATTTTCTTTTGTTTTGGGGTGAAAGGTGCTGTAAATATGTTAGGTCCATTTGGTTCATAACATCTGTTAGTTTCATTGTTTTTCTGTTTAGTTTCTGTTTCAATGACAGTAAGAGTGGGGTATTGAAGTCCCCCACTATTATGTGAACTTTTGTAAAGTGTCTTTTATGAATGTATGTGTTCTTGTATTTGGGACATAGATGTTCAGAACTGAGGCGTCATCTTGGTAGATTTTTCCTTTAATGAGTATGAAGTGTCCTTCCCTATCTTTTTTGATTACTTGCTGGAAGTTTATTAGATACTAGAATGGCTACTCCAGCTTGTTTCTTGGATCCATTTACTTAGAAAACCTTTTTCCAGCTCTTTACTCCAGGGTAGTCTATTTTTGTTTTTGAGGTGTGATTCTTGTATGGAGCAGAACGATGGATTCTGTTTACATATCCAGTCTGTTAGCCTGTGTCTTTTTATTGGTGAATTGAGTCACTTGATGTTGAGAGATATTAATGACCAGTGATTATTAATTCCTGTTATTTTTATGGTGTTGGTGGTACATGTATGATTCTTTTCTTTTGGTTTGCCGTGAGGCAATTAATTTCTTGTGTTTTCTTGGGTATAGTTACCCTCCTTGTGTTGGAGGTTTCCTTCTGGTATCCTTTGTAAGAGTGGATTAGTAGAAAGATAATTTTAAATTATCGTGGAATTTCTTGGTTTCTCCATTTGTGGTGATTGAAAGTTCTGCTGGGTTTAGTAGTCTGGGCTGGCATCTGGGACCACATGAGGTCTGGAATACATCTGGCTTTTAGAATCTCTTTTGAGAAGTTAGGTGTAGTTCTGGTAGGTCTGCCTTTATGTGTGTGTGTATATATATATATATATATACACTCCTCTCTTCCTTGCATCTTTTTATATTCTTTCTTTATTCTGTACATTTAGTGTTTTAATTATTATGTGATGGAAGGGTTTTTTTGGTGTCAATCTGGAATACATCTGGCTTTTAGAATCTCTTTTGAGAAGTTAGGTGTAGTTCTGATAGGTCTGCCTTTATGTGTGTGTGTGTGTGTGTGTGTGTGTGTGTATATATATATATATATATATATATATATATATATATATATTCCTTTCTTCCTTGCATCTTTTTATATTCTTTCTTTATTCTGTACATTTAGTGTTTTAATTATTATGTGATGGAAGGGTTTTTTTGGTGTCAATCTGGTGTTCCGTAAGTTTCTTGTATGTTTATAGTCATCTCTTTCTTTGGGTTACAGAAGTTTTCTTCTATGATCTTGTTGAAGATATTTTCTATCTCTTTGAACCAGAAATCTTTACCTTCTTCATTTTCTATTATTCTTAGGTTTGGTCTTTTATAGTGTCCCAAATTTCCTGGATGTTTTGAGATATAAACTTTTTACATTTGGCATTTTCTTTGACCAATGAATTACTTTCTTCTACTATATTATCAGTGCCTAAAATTCTCTCTTCCATCTCTTCTATTTTGTTGGTGATGGTTGTATCTATAATTCTTTTTTCCCCTAGGTTTTCTGTCTCCAGGATTCCCTCGGTTTATGTTTTCTTTATTGCTTTTATTTTCATTTTTAGGTCTTAGACTGTTTTATTAATTTCCTTTACCTATTTAAATGTATTTCCCTGTATTTCTTTAACAGATTTGTTTCCTCTTTATGGGCTTTTACCTGTTTGATTGTATTTTCCTATATTTCTTTAAGAAAATTAGTTATATCCTCCTTAAAGGCCTTTATCATCTTGATAAAATGAGATTTAAGATTCATAGTCTTCTTTAGGTATATTAGGATATTCAGGGCTTGCTGTTCTAGGAGAGCTGGCTTTTGTTGATTATGTTCTTGCACTTGCCTTTAGCCATCTGGTTGTCTCTGGTGTTGGCTGGCTGAGTAAACCCTGGGAGTAGTAAACCTCTGAAACTGGTTGTCCTGGGTAGCAGCAGGCCTTCCAAAAAGCAGCAGAGCTTTGAGCTGGGGTATGAGGTGCAGATTCTTGATTGCAGGTGGAAATGTGGGTCAGAAGAAAAATGGAGCTCCAGTAGGTCTGGACAGAGCTCACAGCTGTTGGGCTTGCTGGGGTCCCAGCAGGCAGGTAGATTGAGGCATGGGTGTCTCACCAGGACATCCAAGGAGCAGAACTCCTGGGAGTCAGGCAGAACTGTAAGGTGGGGAATGGAGTGCCGATCTGAGATTCTTGCTACTACTTTTGAACATTAAAAGCAGAGATGTCATCAGAAGAATGGAAAATGTGGAGACACTTTAGTTCCTACCAAGGGATAAGATGTGGTTTTAGCTCTCAAAGGACCGAAAATACATAAATGGACAACTGAAATCCAAATTTTTTTCTGAGTAGGAAGGCAAAGCTTAAGCAGAGGTAAGAGAGTAGAAATCTAATCTCAGATCATGTGGGGTTTTGATTTTCCTCCAAAAAAAAAAAAAAAAAAAAACCAAACAAACAAAAAAAAACAGTTGTCACTGCTCCAAATACTTAAAAATGTGCCTTTGTAATAGAAAATGATTAATTTATAAGCCAGAGATTTACTGTATAAATAGAATACAATGTACTAAGTCATCAGAGATGTATGATAAGAAAGAAATGTAGTATTTGTATGAGTCCATTTGGCTCTTAATTTGCAATTGGTGATGAAATGGCATATTTTAATTTTATAATATTATTTTAATTTCAGAAAACTCCATCATTAAGTACCATTTATAGTCTTGTTCTAGAATGTATTTGTTTAGTCAAATTATGATCACAAAGAATCGTATCTTTTCATTAACCTAAAAATAAAAAGATATTTGCATAAACAAACTGGAAGCACAATATAATAACAAGTATATAACATCCATACAGATATACATTTAACAATTTTAAAAATATTTTTATAAATACAATTCTTAACAATGCTCCAAGTTATTTATCAGTCTCTCAAAATTCTCCCAAGAATGTCTAGGCAAGAGATATCTACATTTTCCAACAAGAATACTAGGCACTAGATTATTTCAAAACTACAAAACCACTTGTTTTTATTTCTGGAGCTCCTGTTCAGAGTAAACGAGTCAGAAGTATCTCACTTGTTTCTGTAACATCTTCTAGGTTTGCACAGTCCTCAGAGTAAAGCAAACTATCACTAATTCATCAGATAATACAAATTTAGTTTAACTACATTTTCTAACTCAAGACTAGAAGTGTGTGTGTGTGTGTGTGTGTGTGTGTGTGTGTGTGTGTGTGTGTATTCCAATTGGTAGAGTGTACACAAAGCTCTGGTTTCAAACTCCAACATCATATAAACTGGTCATAGTAGCATATGCATACTATGCTATTATTATACTATTCTATTATTATAGAATTCCAGGCACTAGGATGTAGAAGCTAGACACTCAGAACTTCAAAGTCATAGTTTGCTGCATACATACTACAGTTTGGAATACAGGAGATGCTATATCAAAAACTATAGCTCCTGGGAGGGATATTACACCCATGTGAGGTTGCCAAATCAAACCTAACATTAGTCGTGGGATGCCTCCCTCTGAGTTAGTTGGGGGACCTGAGATTCCTCAAAGCAATGCAGGCTATTGCCATTGTTCTTGATTGCCCACTATAACTTGATTATGTTGCTTAAAGACAACACATAGTTGGGTTACAAGACTTAAAGAAATCAAATGAACACTGACCTGGGATCTTTCTCCTTGTTACCTAGCTTTCATAGTACCAGAAAATTCTGTGCAGACTACTGGAGGAGAAAAGTCATCAATAATTTTATCCAGCTGTGAACTCTAATAATAAGTGGCCAGGCAAAATGCATGTATGGGTGAGATAGAGGCATCTATGTTACATTGGTAATCAATCACTATGCACTGGACTTACAGATTGCTCTACAAGAGGAAACCCATGCCTGGTACTATAAACCTGGCCAAGAACCCATTGGAAGTGCATAAACCCTAAGGGTGAACCTACTACTACTGTTAGTACCTACTACTAGTAGTAGTACCTACTACTGTTATTTTGTTAAGACACATTACAAGCTGAATCGGTACATCTGTATCCATAAATTAGTGTATCTCTTAGTCCTTATCCAAGAAGCATCTTTGTATAGTAAATAACTGTTAATACTGAGATTCACAACTGGTCAATGTTTAGAATACATGTGTCTGTGGAAAGCTCAGCCATAAATGAAACATCTGTATCGCATCTATATCACACAACTGTTTCTTTTTGAGGCCTGGTCTCTCACTGAACTGTGGCAAGTCCCCAGCCCTACCTCCACCCCATTAGCGCTAGGATGACAAATGTATGATGTCATCATTGGCTTTTAGAATGCTTTCTGGGATCAAACTCAGGTCATCATGCTTGAGAAGCAAGCACTTTACCAACCAAGCCACCTCCAGAGCCTCCTTAACAGCTATTTTATTTAAGTTGCAAAAAAGCATTTGACACGATTTGTTAGTTACCTACAGAAGAGGAAACTATATCCTCTAAAGCACTGGCTTTAAACAGAGCATGATAATTAATTTTAATTCTTTCAATTATGTCCCATTGCAGGGAGATCAGCATTTTTAGCTGGTAATAAAGAAAGGAAGACATAGGCTGGATTAGGCAAGAAAAATGAATATAACTGTAACTTTAATTATTCCAAATCCAATTTTTAATGCTGGCTCTTAAATGCTTTAACCTCCCTTTAGCCCACCACTCACCAGAGGGAGAGGAAAAGAGAGGATTGGAGGTTGAGGGGTAGACCTGTTTAGAAAGGTTCTTTGGAGCAACTCCTGTGCTGTCTGGAAATTGGCGGTTCAGTTCATGGGTTAGCAGCAACAGCTCGATTCACTTACAAACACCTCACAGAAATACTTGGTCAGCAGCAGCAGTGGTACAACCTAGCAGGAACAGCCATGGCTCAGCTGGGCTTGAATCAGCAGGAGGGAACAGGAGGGATGCCAGGAGAAGTTCTCCACTATGCCTTTTTTAGGGAAGTGAAGATCAGCCGAGACACAAGACCCACAAACGTCACACATCTAGCTCTATAAGCAAGCCAAGCTCCACCTTTGTCACTGTTGTGTTCTGTTTATACTCTTTCCAAGCATCACGTGTCTTTCGTGTGTCTTGCCTCAACACATGTCTTGCCACAGCACGTGCATCTGTCTCAGCTGACATCACTCTGACAATCAGCCCACATCTGAGGAAGTGGCACACCACTTAGCACACCACCAGAAGTTTCTTGGTGAGGTCCTCTCTATGGAGTCCCAAAAAATGTATCTCAACTCTACAGCATAAGGTAGACCAATACATGTGTGTTGTTAGCCAAGAATCCATTATATCACGTGTCCTTTCATGTGCTTGTTTTAGCAGAATATCCTTTCACCTATGTCTGCTTTAGCTAAACATTCCTCCATGAGTCTGCCTATTCTTCCACCTGTGTCCACTTCAGGAAAACACCCCTCCACATGTTTGCCCCAGCAAAACACCATCCAACTGACTTTCCAAAGAACCCTTAAATTTCCACTTCATGCAACTACTACAAAAATCCAAAATTGGGAAGAAATCTTTCAAAAAGAATCATCATCCTAAATTTCACGTTCTAACTAATACATCCTGTGATAAAAAGAGCCATTGTTCCATAGCAGGGAAATCTTGCCACTAAAACATCATGATGTTGGGGATAGGAAGAAAGTGAATATAAAGATCAAACAGACCTACCAAGGCCAAAGGAAAATGTGGAAGTGATTTTTTAAAAGGCCTTTTACAATGTTTATTATCATTACCTTAGTGTGTGTGTGCCCATGGAATTCTGAAGAGGGCATTGGATGTCCTGGAGATGGAGTTACAGGCAGTAGCAAGGCATCCAACATGGGCACTGGAAGCCAAGCTCTGGTCCACTGGAAGAGCAGCAAGTACTCTTAACAATGAACCAACTATTCAGCCCAGAAATAGTCATTTTGACGTAGACATTTTTTTCTTTTTAAATAGCAATCAAATAAATAGCATGTTGCGGGTAATATTTAATAAACGGCACCAGTCCAGGATGTTCCCAGACAGCTGCCATTTTCCTATGGCTCCAGCTCTGGACCACTGCTCTGTCTATCTAGAAACACTGATCCTGTCACCCATGAGATGCCAGTGTGGCTGGCTCTGCCAATCTACTATGCTGTCCACAATGCTTGGCTGAGCCTAAACCATCCCGCTATGACTGTGGTACCCGGTTGAAATGAGACTCTCAATGCTTAAAGATTATCTAATATTTATATATTTGGAAATGCTCAATTAACAAGGTGCCCACACAATCAGAGTTGTTACCCATCAGCTAACCTTAGATATAAATTGTTACCCAGGACTGCTCTTGATGCATCCGTAGTTCTCCATGGCTGCTACCTCTCTCCTCTTTCTTGTTAACCTCTCCTTTTCCTCTCCTTCTCTCTCTTCCTTCCTCCCACATTAGCTCCTCCTACATTAGCTCCTCCCACATTAGCTCCTCCCCAATTACCAAGCTTATTGCAAATAATGTAGCAGTAGTAGGAAATTATCCTGCTACATAGTAAATATAAACTTCAGTAACAAGAAAATAGCAAAAGCCAGTTTCTTTTTATAACAGAAAAAAAAACAGTGGTTTTCCTAATCTTTTTCATGACGATATAAAACTATCATACCATAAAAATCTGTTGACAATTCCCATTTGTCTACATTTGAATTATTTTATACACACTATCCAATTAAATGTTAAACTAATAGAGTGGAATCTTTCTGAAGTCTATACAACATCTGGATTGCTTTACCTTCAAATCAATAGATTCTCTAGGAATGTTAGGTAAGTCAAGCATTTGCCTAAACATGAGTAGGAAGGCGAAGCACACATAGGGAATGTGTTCCAAAGCAATATATTGTTTTGCATTACTATTCAATTTCTGTAGATTAAAAAAAAATGCCTTCATTGAAAGTACTGTTTTTTGAAAGTAACAAGTGAGGGGGAGAGAGAGGGAGAGGGAGAGGGAGAGAGAGAGGGAGGGAGGGAGGGAGAGAGAGAGAGAGAGAGAGAGAGAGAGAGAGAGAGAGAGAGAGAGAATGATTGACTACACCATTTACAGCTCCCAAATAGCAAATAGAAGAGACTTAAGAGGCAAATAATGACAATCCTTTAAAAATGGTTTTCTGTTTTCAAAATGCTAAAGATAGACATATTGAAGAAAAACCCGAGGCTGGAACTGAAGCACTAGGAACACAGCGGAGAGAACAAGGTGAGCTTAAAAGGCTCTTGTCACCGTCATGTCTGATTTAGCCAGGGTCTTGCAGAGAAATGAAAGCAGTGGATGTACTTGCAAGAAGGGCGAGTTAGGAGCACAGTTTCTCACCATCCACACTGGCCACCAATCTAACCCCATATTTCCTTCATTTCCTCCACTCTGTGTGCCTCAACACAGAGCTGGGCATTCCGATCACCGTGCCAATTGGTGAACGCACAGCAGGTAGAAATGACTCTTGCACATCAAAATTCTTGGGCTTGTCAAGTTACATACTTTTACCCTTTCAAAGATTGGTGTGGGTGGTTTTTTTTTTTTTTTTGGCCCCTTAAAGTAGAAATATGATCTTAGTATTAGTGACTTAACATCTCTTTTGCTAACATTTGAGTGCTGCGATCTAAAAGTACTGCGGCACATACTGGCTGGTACGCAGTTCCCTAATGCGGCTTTTCATGGAAAGGCAGTCAGTTTAGATGAGAATCCCTTTTCCTTTATGCAGCAGAGTAAGGGGTGGCTAGGGCAACAAAGACTCTAGAAATTCCCTGTCGAAAGTAAGAATGCACTCCAAAATACATTGTTGAACCTTGCTCACTTTTTTAGTTCAGGAATGTTATGTCCCTGGGTTTCTGAGAAAAGCCGAAGTATGTTTGTGGTGGTGCAGAGCGTAAGATTCGCTGAGTAAAGTTGACAGCGTAGAAAAACAGCATTCTCACCCTGCTGCCTCAGTACTGGGACTGTAGCTGGCTCGGCTTTAGTAGATGTTGGCACCAAGCTGTAGTTTTTAACAATATGAGCTTCTAAACGCTGACTTGGAAATCTGGTAACAGGAATTTTAAGTTAGATTTTTTTTTTTTTTTAAATAGACATTCCAATGGAGAATAGTCTTACCTGGGAATGGTGCTGAAGAAATAAGATAAAGTCCTAAGTATTCTTCTTTCCATGGATGTGATGCTCTCTCTCAAGCACCAGGACGTCTGCCTCTAACATCAAAGAAGAAACGGATTGCTCTCTGCTCCTGGCCAGCAGGCCTAGGTCCATCTGGGTAAGGGGCTGGCACTGAGTTGTCAGTCAGTAAATAGTTTTGAATAAGTGAATGGGCATCTGATAAACAAATACCCTGACCAGATACGATTTATAATACAAATTCTGGAGATTAGGGACTCTCTAGGAATTAGAACAAATGAAACTGGAATCTAGCCCAACAGCCTGCCCATTGTTTCCTTTCTTGTTTAAAGTCTTCATTAAAAGTTTCAGTCACTCAACACCCCAAGCAGACAGAGTCGTGAATACTGAAACATATGACACTGCAAAGAATTTGAATGTTTAGGCTATTTACAAATTAATAAGTTACTAGGTTAAATGATTAGGTTACCTAAAGTTTTCATAGAGATAAAAAATATAGGTGTGAATTAATCATCAATGAGGAATGGATACAATTATTAATGAAAATGCAAAATCTGGGGGAGGTCTCTGATCAATTTTCCCATCAACATTTCATGTTCTAAGCCATGTGACCTACACTAATTAGGGCCACTGCGTCACAGGAAGTAAATCTGCCACTTTCTTTAGCAGTGATGTTGGACATAAGGAATAAATGACCAGGGCTACAGTTATGTGTTAATAAAGAGAATTAGACTGTTTTTCCTGAATGCAGAACTATCCACATTAGATATTTGGCTTCTTCTTTCTTGGTTCTCTTCTCAGTAATTTGTTATTTAAGATCTTACCCAGAGTAGTGTGTCCACTTCACTCATGTATTATTTTTTATTTTACTGAAAATGAACCACAAATTTATTTTAAAGCAATGTTTTGGTACATGTATAATTTTAACCATTTATTAAAGATAAAAAAATTTACATACTAATGAGATGGGTGTGATTATTTATTTTTTACACAAAGATTTAAATCTTGGCTGAATATTTAATACTGTGGAACATGGTTTTTTTATTCTGCATTTTTCATAATTGATTTGGTTTGTGTTTTTAAATATTTTTTTTTCATGCAGTATTTTCTGATCACCATTTTTCTCCCCAATTCCTTCCAGATCCTCCTCACTTTCCCAGCCTTCCAACTCGGTGCCTATTTTACCTCTTAAAGAAAAAAAAAACACAAGAACAAGTAAATAAATGTTAAAAACAAAACAAAAACAAACAGAATAAGACAAAGAAAAAATGCAAGAAACATATACTTATGCAGACACACACGTAACACATAAAAAACACAAAATCATGTATAAGCAAAAGCCCAGAAAGGTGAAAAAAATTATAGTGTTTCAAACAAAATACTATGAGATAAAAATCTTCAAAAGCATTCTTAAGTTCAATTCATGTTGGTTATCCACTGCTAGAGAGAAGGCCTCACTGTAAATGTGGTTTGTATACCCAGTTAAGAACAGGGGCTCATGTCCATGTCACCTCTGAGCACTGGAACTACATCTGACTTGGAACTGTACAGGTCCTGTGCATTCTGCCAGTCTCTATGAGTTCATAGGCGTGTCAGTACCTTCGTGTCTGAAAGGCCTTCTTTCCCTGGTGTCTCCCATCCTACCTGGCTCTTACTATCTGTCCACTTCCTCTTCTGCAGCGCTCCATAAGCCTTGCAGGAGGAGGTTGATGAAGATAGACCATTTAGGACAGAATGTTCTAAGGTGTGTCTCACTCTCTGTACCTTCCCCAGTTGTGAGTCTCTGCCTGTCTTCCCATCTGCTGCAGGAGGAAGCTTCTCTGATGATGGCTGAACTAGCCACTATAGGTATAGCAGAATGTCATAAGGAGACACTTTATTCCTATGCTCTCTTATCAGAACAATAGTATTTTGTTTTCCTTTGGGTTCTTGTTCTATTCAGTCTCGGGTTGTTGGCCACCTAAGGAGTGTCAGACATAGGCTCCCTTTCATGTAGTGAGCCTTAAATCCTATCAGAAAGTGATTGGTTGCTCCCACAATACCACTAATAGACCATTGTATCATTCAGACATGACGTGTGTGTGTGTGTGTGTGTGTGTGTGTGTTTCCATATGATGTTATCTTTTCAAGATCTATGAAGAGTTGTTTAGGTGACTGAATTATAGATTGTTTTTGGTAGGACAGCCATTTTCCCAGCAATGATCCTAGCAAGCCATAAGTATAGGAGATCTTTCCATATTGTACTATTTCTTCAAATTCTTTCTTCCATGTCCCAAAATATTTATTATATAAGTCTTTCACTTGCTTGGTTAAAGTTCCCCAAAGCTATCTTAATTTTTATGAGACTATTGTGAAAGGTGATGTCTTCCTGATTACTTTCTCAGTCCATTTTTTACTTATATATAGAAAGGAACACATACTTTTATTAGGCACCTTATTCACAAGTATAATGGCCAACACTGCAAAATATCCCCTGGTATCACTAGATTCTCTGTCTACTTTTTAAAAATAAAATGTATTTTGTCAGAGAGCCTTGTCAACATGAAAAAAATAACGAAGGGGAAGCGATCGGGAACTCAAGAGGAAGGGTAGTGGTTTGAATAATAAAGTACGGGAAGGGTCACTGAAGGGGACTCTGAGATTAGAGTCCTATAAGGTAAGCCTGTTAACCATGCAGTCAGCCAGAGGATGAATACATCAGGAAGATGGGACAGATTTGTAGAGGCACAAATTCATCTGCTCTATGTTGATGATGCTGTAAGGAAGCAAGCCCGAGACCGCATAGAGATGGTTTGAGAAGAGTTCTATAAATAGATCAGGAGCTGAAGGTCGATGATGGTTGAGTTGCCTGTGTGGTCCTGATGAGCCCTTGCACGGACTTGAGCTTTGACTCTGAGCAGTGTATACCACTGCTAGAGAGTACAGCACTTGTTCCAAGTTACAGTCAAAGAGTGATCAGTCTCTCTCTGTGTGCAACAGGTTTCACATGCTCCCCAACCACTGAGCCTCACATTCCTCTCAAGGCACTAGGTGAGTTAAAGCTTAACCCAGAACAAGCAAGTCACTTAGCAGCACGTAGACTCCTTTCTACAACGTGAAGTGTGCTGATAACACATTAAGAAATGAGAAGGAAGCAACTTCCTCTTGAAGTACTTTGACAAAGAGCAAGCCCAGATTAGAATTCTCCTCCTCTCTCCTCTGTCTTCTGTCTGAAGGGAACCAAGGGATTTGCTCTGTATTTATAGGATGGGAGAGCGGTGGAGATTACCTTATTACAAAAATGTTCAACAGGTTTTGACTCACCAAAGTAAAAGTGACTGTTAGCAGGAAGGCATGCATGTTCAAGTGTTTAAAATGAGATATCCAGGGGTCTCAGAGGGAGAATATGGTGGAGCCATTCTCTCGGTCTCTTTTGCTCAACACGCCATTGGCAAGTGTCAATTTTTGAGTGTCTCTCCTCCAATATAATTTCATGTTTCTGATCATAGAAATAGTTTGGTTGTTCCTATC
Organism: Arvicanthis niloticus; assembly: GCF_011762505.2. Classification (NCBI taxonomy): domain Eukaryota; kingdom Metazoa; phylum Chordata; class Mammalia; order Rodentia; family Muridae; genus Arvicanthis; species Arvicanthis niloticus. The sequence goes on from NC_047671.1 coordinate 22,352,112, forward strand.
ACTTGATGTATTATTCATGGCTAAAACATGATACTTCAGACTGAAAGGCTTAAACAGAAAAAAAAAGTATTTCTCATTGTTTTGGAGGGTGAAAGTATTTCTCATTGTTTTGGAGGGTAAAAGGCCAAACTGAAGAAGCTAGCAGCAGGTTTGGCTTCTCTTGAGGCTTCCTCCACTGTGTCTAATCTCGCCAATCCTGTGTCTTTGTGTCCAAGTCTCTTCTAATAATTATGTCCTACGTTATCTTGAATCAGAGATTCCCGTGACAGCTTTGCTTTGACTTAGTTGCCAGGTTAGCTGCCATGTTAGTGCAACTTTGCTCTGACAAATAACAAATCAACAAGTAGAAAATCAGCTTAAGGAGGGAAGATTTCATTAGGCTCCTATGATTTCAGAGGTTACAGCCAGAGTTAGATGGCTTCATTGTTTTGGAGTCTGTGGTGAGGCAGACAGGTCATCACAGTGAAGGGACACAGTGGACTAGGCTTGCTCAACTGATGGCAGCTGGGAAGCAGATAGCAAGACAAGAGACCAGGGATGTGATACATTCCAAAGGCATGCGACCAGTGACATCATATCCTCCAACCAGGTCCCACACCCACCCTCCTCAATAATGGCATCATATTATAAATCTGTTATCGAATTAATCCATTGGTTAGATCGGAAACATGTGGCATGCTTGGATTGTCTCTAATTCATAAAATACCCATCACTTCTCAGTGATTGTTATCATTGAACTGGGAACCATACCTTCAACATCACAAGCATTTAGGATGGACATTTTACAACCAATCTGCACAACCAACATATATTGTTTATATAAAGCTTTAGCAATTTGATTCGAGACAGAGTATGCCACGTAAGAATGGAAATTCAGATGGTGAAACTATATTTTTTAGAAGAAAACCATCGCATGATGGTTATAACATCAAGTTATAGATATGAAATGGAGGTGGGATATGATGAAAAGACTGGGTTCTTCATTAGCCAGATGCATTGATTCCTAACCTGTGTGGTTTGAGCACAGTTTGTAGCCTTCCATCACATCATAGCCCAAGTCTGTTTTTCATATATTAAACTTGACATAGAACTTTAAAAACAAATAAACAGATTCTTAGCCTCCTCCAAAATCACAGAAATGCAAATATCTCCAAAGCTTCATTAGCTAAAACATATTTATGTTGGAGCTTGTAGTCTCTGCGGCATTTCTATCTCCAATCTGATGAAGTAAATCACCATTTGTACTTCACAAAGGTTTTGATACATAGAATCCTAATTTGCAAAGATTAATTTTGCATTAATAAAAAATTAATTAATTCTGCTGATAAAGTTAATTGCTAGTCTGTTCATGGAAGCTTTACCAGTCTCTGATGGGAGGGAACACAGCACTGAATTCGCACAATGTTTTTCAGAAAATGTAAAAATGTAATTTGATGTGCTAATTATTTATCCAATCAATTAAAACCCAGATTTTACTGTGCACTATATTAAACTGAAATATTCACTGATTCTTATTTCAGTGTTGTATTGGATAGCCAGCTGTTTCAGTTTAAACAAACCATAAAACTTAACGAAAAAAGTTCTACTGCTGTGGATTTAATGGACTAATTTTTTTGACTCAAACAGAAATGTGAGGGGATTTTTTTTGCCTGATTTTAGGACTAGATGTAGACACCGCACCCACAAATGTCTATGTCATTTATCACTTCTGAGTTCCAGTTCTTCTTTGTCTTCAGTAGTATCATGCTATTCTTTTATGCCAAAGTGGGATAAAAGTGGGGTTGGAAATGAGATCTTGACACAAGAAATATGACAGTAGAATTTTTAGGGCTCTATTTACAATAACAGAAAAGAAAAACATAAATATAGAAGAATAAATCTGACACAGTTCCCATGTCTGTAGATGGTTGCTTACATTGGCCAGGATGAAAAATAGAGGGATACAATTATATCCTGTGGTGTGGAAAGATGACAGATAAAGTTTGGGCCATATCAAATTGATGGTGTCTCATAATTTGAGCTCCCTCTAGACTTCAGCAAGGGGTTAGCAATACCACCATCTTTCATTAGCAGACATACCAGGATCTACTGCATCATATAACACAAAGCCCTTTTCTTCATAGGATAGCACTTGAGAGAAAGCTGTAAAGTCAAAGAAACCCATTGCAATTATTTGGAAGCTCAAGGGATCCCTGAATGTCCCTAGCTATACCAAGACTACATCATAAAAGTAATAACTGATCTACCTTGAAATATGTGTTACTCTTTGAAAGTAAAAGTTTCAAGGGCTTCCTTTTAGATTTGATACATTCCAGGATTGCTGTGCATAGCAAGCAAACACACGAGAATGTTTATTAAATGCATGTGAGTTACTAGGAATCAAACCCAGGTCTTTGTACATGCTAGGCCAGTTTCCTACCATTCAGGTACACACCTGGCTCTTTAATTCCAAATAAAGAAGGAATTGTTTTCTAATATAATTATTGTTAATCTGAAATAAAAATTGAATAGAAAATTTTGTGGTTTTCTAACAATCCTAATGACATTCATATCATTCAACAGGTCAAACAATGTTAATTAAGCAATAACGTAATCCGTTATTGTTTGTACTAAAAAATTAAAAATAATTTAAAAGCATCGACGGCATATATCATAAACATTTCATTTCCAAATTGTAGCAGAATTAAAGCAGTTTAGCTGTTCTTCAAAATAGCTGTAAAGTATTTGTCAGGGAAAACAAAAACATACATTAAACTTTTTGACATTGGCATTATGGGCACTGACTAGATCTCTGCTTGACCTTCAGAGCATACTTAGACAATACTACAATTATATTCTCAGGAGGGTCACCTGCTAGTCAGTTAAGACAGCTGATACCAGCCTAAGAAGACATCGTCAGTGTTGATCGAATGTGTGTTGTATTCACAGCTGACACTATCAGGAATCATAAACAGTGCTGGGACAGAAATCCTGACACCACTGTGACAATTTAAAAACTCGCCTTTTAACAACTGACCTCACACATTTACAGTGTAACCCAAAGATCAACGAATGCCCCTGGAACTGTTTACCTTACCAATGAAAGGAGACCACTGAAATGAATGCTTCCTTTTTTAGATTTACCTTACTTCCTGTTTATTTGTGAATAATTTAACATTTGAGTACTTACAAACTAGTGTATTGGTAAATAGATATAGCAAGATAACAATTGATTAGCAGCAGTTCATGACAAATATTTGTGAAAGGGTCAACTTGTTTACTAACAATGGACTAGTCAAACGGCGCACTTGTCGTTGCAAGGGTTATGTACTAAGTTCTTTGGTTGAGACTCAGAAGTTAAATACAATGGCTAGTGATTAAGAGCCATAAACTGTATCTTTTAAACTACACTACTAAAATATTATTTTTAAAATATGATTTTTTACCTTTTTTTTTAAAAAAAAGATTTCCATTCTATATGGAATGAGTTTCTATGAATATCTCCTTCCCACTCTATCCCACAAATACATGATTCTTAAAGGCTGAAAATCTGTACTTCTGTGACTCCTCTTTAAGGGGTCAGAAATAAAAATAGCCAATACAATATGATGAATATTAAGACACATATGATAATTAAATAAATAAAGTTGTGTATAAGAAATCTTGTCATTCCCTTTACTGATTTTCAGTACTGAGGGACATATCAGGCACTTGGCAAGACATAGTTACCTTGTTTGTTTATCATTGAAAAATTGGAAGAAAAAAAACACCTAAAATATCATAAAAATATCAAACTTAATCACATTAGTATCAATTCTAATTGATACTAATTTTTTTTACCAATACTAATTTTTTAAAATATTGATACTAGTTTTTTTTACTAAAGTAAAACAAAAAAAAACCCCAAAAGTACAAATAACTTTCACTTCCTGCTTAGTAGGCACCAGGATCTTTTCTTAACATTTTATTCTTAACTCTAGTATATTTCAGACTACTAAGGGTGAGACCACTAGTGGCCTAGAGAGATCCAATACCGTCCCTATCACCACATTAACTAGAGCAGGAGCAGGATTCGATTCCAAGTAATTTGGCTCTAGAACAACAATACTCTTGGCCATAATGAAAATGTTGAGGGCATTAATTTACAAGCGGACTCAGGAGAACCTAGAAACTATTATATCTGCCATCTGCATGTTATTCATTCCAATTCTGAACTAAATACACCCTTTTCAATAATTTTTAGTTTAACCACTTCACCTACATACAGATGAAACACGAAATGTGTTTTTGAAAGAATCCTAGGGAAAATTAAGACTATGAAGAGTAAAATAAGAGAAAATCAAAATAATATTTTGATTTGAGTAGAAGAAATAACCAAGGACTAACTGAATGTTTTATTTCATATCTAAAAACATTAATATGTAACAGTGGGGAAATGTCCTATAAAAAAGTAAGACACATACACACACACACACACACGTATCTGTATTTACATATTTATAATCTTAAAACCAGCAACAAGATTGGCTCTATTTTGAGGTGGTACCTAAATACACATACATGTACATACATGCACAAACACGCACACACACACACACACACACACACACTAAAATGAAAGCTGTGTCCTGTAAGTTTGATTTTAGGTGAACTTTGGTTTGAGAATCATACATTTCCTTGAAGCTAAATCGATTGGTTGGAACTGTGAGGAAAAAAATATGGAGGCAATTTCTGTCTTTAAAGGTCGTATATCATATTAGGAAAGATAAATACATACAAATACTATTAGAAAGAATGCAAAGAAAGGAATAAAGAAAGTTTCTTAATGCTGATTAAATAGAAAACAACATAGAATTCTAGTTTTGACTGGTTGCCAGTCTCACTTTGGTAAGTCATTTAAAACTGCCATTTAAAGCTGTATCTATATTAGAATCTTCTGAGAAGTGAAAACCCAAGACCTGGTCATAAAGAGGAACCCCTGCATTACAGCCCAGACCATCTCACCAAAACACTGTGCTTGCAACAACAACAATAAAAGAGAGAACAACTATCATTAAAGAGCTCAGAGACTTAGTCGCCTCCCTCCCTTGGCAGCTCTGATGCCTATGAACCACAACACTGACCAGCAAGGCAAGATATCACTAAGGGTACAATAGTGTCGCTCATGTCTTGACAGAAACCAAAAGCTGTCTGGCTGGAAGTGTCCACTCGACAGAAGGAAAATCATATCCTGTACTATAAACCTAGCTAACTACCCAAGGGTTGGCTGGGAAGTCATAGATGTTAAATGAGAACTTACTATGGCCACTGTATTAAACCCACGTCATTCCTAACTGCGTTCTAAATGCGTATCCTTATACCTACAGATAAGGGTATACCTCATCCTTCATCAAAGACGCTTCTCTCTGCAGCAAGTGCAGACCATTAAAAACAGCTACAACCACCATGACTGGCAAATCGGGTAATAAGGGACAGAAAGGAGGTGGCACAGGAGTCTATGGAAGACCGCCGCCATTTCCAGAAAAGCCATGGATTCCCGTCTCCATCATTAGCCTTCTCCTCCCTTATGTATTATTCATATTCCACAGTTAAATCCTCAACAGACTGCAGAGGTAGGCTGAGTTGTGAGCATACTGAGGTCCCTAGGTCTTTATTCTTTGGCCATTGAATACAAGCTCTTTCTTTTCTCATCAGAAACAAAAAAAAACCAAAACCAATAATACCACTACAAATAAAAATACAGAAAACAAGTGATCAGGTAGTACCCAGCCCCAGCTCATCCATCTACAGCACAGCTACACCCAAGGCTCCCAGAACAGCAAGAAAGAAGAAAGCAAAAGATTGTAAGAACCAGAATTCTAGGAATCTGCTACCAGATTGCATCTCTAAGAAATGACAGGGAAGCCTCATCCATGATAACCCAATGCAATGACAACCTTAACAAGACCTGAACAAGGGCAAAACCAACAGATATGTTAATGTCAGAGGAGGATATCCACAGGCCTCACTGCTAAACAAAGAACCAAGGAGAGCCGAGGGTGGGAGAATTTGTCTTCCACCGGATTAGCCTCCTAATTGGTTATATATTATTGTAGTATCAAGAAAGTATTCGTGAATCCCCCAAAACCAGTCAGAAGCCAATCTGATGCAATCACACTAGGGTCAAAAGAGCTACCTCGGGCTCATCCCCCTACCCCCAACCCCACCCCCACCCGCCGACCTGCAGGATGATTTTGCTGGAGAAGAGCCCTGAACACTCATCTGGGCAAGGATTTATAGAAAGCACCAAGTAAGGGATGAGTGATTCTAGCCTGACAAGCATCTAATTGGTGAGCTACTGTGGCTTTTAGCATAATTGGCTGGTTCTGAGAATCAAACCACAAACTTAACTGTTGATTTCTTCTTAATTGGTGGTTGTTAGGCAGGGATGGGCTTGTAACCTGGAGGTGCAAATTTGTTGGGAGAAATAACCTGGAGACTGGTGTTAGATGTAGGTTTGTTGGGAGAGATTCATCTGGAAATGCAGATCTTAGGTTACCCTAGGAACTGAAGCTAGGCTCCGGTTTTGTTGGGGGGTAACTTGGAAACTAAAGCTAGGTACCAGCCTTGAGTTTAAACTTAGGTCAGTGTCTTAGTCAGGGTTTCTATTCCTGCACAAAATATCATGACCAAGAAGCAAATTGGGCAGGAAAGGGTTTATTCAGTTTACACTTCCACATTGCTGTCCATCACCAAAGGAAGTCAGGACCGGAACTCACACAGGGCAGGATCTTGGAGGCAGGAGCTGATGCAGAGGCCATGGAGGGGTGCTGCTTACTGGCTTGTTTCTCATGGCTTGCTCAGCCTGCTTTCTTATAGAACCCAGGACCACCAGCCCAGGGATGGCACCACCCACAATGCCCCCCCACCCTTGATCACTAATTAAGAAAATGCCTTACAGTTGGATCTCAGTGAATCATTTCCTCAGGGAGGCTCCTTCTCTGTGATAACTCCAGCTTAAGTCAAGTTGACACACAAAACCAGTCAGTACAGTCTGATTCTCTAAGATGGAGTCTCAACCCAAAACTTGGTTTTTCACTACTAACTGATTATGCCTGAAATCCTATATATACAGCAACATAAATGATCTCAGCTAGTTGAGGGGGTTGGGGGTGTCTGTGGGGTGTGTGTGTATGTGTGTGTGTGTGTGTGTTCGTGTATGTATGGTGTATATGTGTGGGGTGTGTGTATATATGTGTGTTGAGAGTGTATGTGTGTGTGGTATGTGTGTATATGTGGTATGTGTGTATGTGTAGTGTGTGTGTATGTGTGTGGTGTATGTGTTTGTATATGTGTGTGTGTGTGTGATATGTGGGGTATGTGTGGGGTGTGGGTGTTGAGTTGTATGTGTGTGATGTGGGGGGTATGTGTGTTGAGTGTGTATGTGTGTGTTAAGTGTGTATATGTGTATGTGTGGTGTGTGTGTGACAATGACAAAGAAAAAGAAGCATTAATTTGAGAGTGACTGAGGTGGCAGCATGAGAGGAAGAAGGGGAAATAATGTAATTATGTGTTTTTATCCATTTAATATAATATATATAACTATATTCTGCATGTTAGTAAATTAAATATGTTTTGTGTTCTTTTAAGGGGGAAGGGTCACATAGGATAACCTAGTTCAAAACAAACATGGTTGAAGTTAGCAATCCAAGTAGAGCTCACCGATGTTTTAAAATAGGTGGAGCATGGAAGTATTATATTTAATATTAAAATAATAAAATACTACATTTAAAGAAGCAAAGAAAGCAGATGGAAGAGGAAAATACTCTAATTCAGACTAGAAGAGTTTAAATATAGATATCCCAAGATGAAAAAGTGCCAAGGTATACAAACAGGTTATTCAAGAAAGATCTAAAAATTGTCTTTGCCAGTATATTTATTGGAATTAAAGTTAATCATTTTTATCACTAGGAAATATCTCAGTAAGATTTTTAACATCTCTAAATATATCTGAATTTAAGAAATATAACACTGCCATCATTTCCCCTTAGTGACAATTCATTAGTGGCAATTGTTTATTTAATTATTAATCTAGAAAACAAAAGATTATTAACATGATGAAATTCAGTATAGTGGACCAAATTTATAAAATGATTTGATTTTGTCCAGTATGATAAGCTCTATGCTCACTCTGTAAACACCCAAGGGGAAAACATAAAAGCAGTATTTAGAGAAATATAGTTACAGGTTTTTAAATATCTCATTTAATAAAAGGCTGAAACAAAAGCCCTGTTTTTGTAAGCCAAGTTTTGTAAACATTTCTAAGATTTGGCAAACAGTAAGAACAGATCAATACTTGAAAAACCTCACTGTGTGTCAGTTTGCTCTTCATCTTAGAAGTTATAATTAATTAATTAGAATGCTTACTATAGCCATCTTTTACAAAATTTTATATAAAAATCTTTTTCTCTATAACAAATAAGTCAAAGAAGCTCCCAAGTGTTTCACCTGAGGGAATGACTCCTGTGCCCGTGGACTGTTGAGCGGCCTCTTCCACTAAGTCTAACCGCAGTACTTGACAACGTTAGTCTGACATTTTGCTGTGACCAGGAGGGATAAATAAAGTCCATGCTGAAATAATGAACGCAACCCGTGACCTTTCTAAAAGCAGTGAGAACCATGGAAGCACGCTGGAGATCCCTACCCGACCTTGTGAATGACAGAGTAAATCTGGGACACATGATGATGTTGGCTCTAACTCAGCTTCCCCGCCTGCTGCTTTGTGCCACCAACTTGAAAACAGCATTCGGGAAAGACATTTGTGAGTAGGCGAAGCGGATGTAAACGCAAATGCGGGAACGGTATATGTGACCTTTCAGAAGAGGTGCGTTGAAACATCCACAAGCTGTATATTGACTGAGAGGATTAATTTTCTACACCACATTTCATCAAAATTGCCTACCAACTGTGATTAGCACGGCAAGAAAGCAGTTCTGGCTGCTTGTAAAGCTGCTTTTAAGGGATTTCTGTCTGTACAAGGTATTAATCTGTTTTAGCAGACTAGAGCCAAAAATTCTGGTCTGTTTGGATCTCTGTCTGCTACCACAGATTGCAGTGTTGTAAAAACAGCTGGTTATCAATATCATCACCAGATCCAGAAGTGTTGAACTTTTCGCACATTTGATCACTCTTTGGAGAGTGTTTTCCAGAAGTGGAAAAATGGGAAAGTCTTCAGGCAATAGTAAATCATTTAAAGTAGGCTATGCTGTAACAGCAATAGTTCACTTTCTATTGCTATGAGGAAACACCATAACTAAAAGCAACTTGAGAGGAAAGAGTTTATTTCATCTTACACTTCCAGGTAATGATCCATCAGTCAGGGAAGTCGGGGCAGGGTCTCAGGGCAGGAACTGAAGCAGAGGCTATGGAGGAACGCTGTTCTCCATGGCTTACGCAGCTTTGAGCATGTACAACCTGCTCGTTCATGGCTGGTACTTCCACATCAGTTATCAATCAAAAAAGTTCTCCACAGCCTTGCCTACAGACCAATTTGTATCAAGTTGACAAAAACCAACCAGCCCATGATGTGGGTGGGATTATGTTCTAGTTTTATTCTTTGCTGCTGTGACCAAGACCATGACCAAAAGAAACTTAGGGGAGAAAAGAATTTATTTCAGCTTACAAGTAGTGGTAGTCTGATTAAGGATGACCCTCATAGGCTCATATATTTTAATCTTGTTCCATTGGTGGAACTGCTTGGGCAGGATTAGGAGGTGTGGCCTCATTGGAGGAGGTATCATGGCGGGGGGTGGGGGTGGGGAGTGGACTTTAGGGTTTCAAAAGCCAATGCCATTCCTAATTAGCCTCTCTCTCTCTCTGCTTTGTGGTAGTCTTGACATGTCAGCCACTGCTCCAGTGCTATGCTTGCATGCCTGCTACCATGCTGCCCATCATGAAAGTCATGGATTCCCTCTCTGAAGCTATGATCCATGCAGCAACACCTCTGACCAAGGATCTCATTTCATAGCCAAAGCAATACAGCATGAATGATGAAATGCTCCTGGCAGGCTGGACCAAAGACTGGCTTATATACTCAGCCACCTTTCTTGTACAGTTCAGAACTACAGACCTTGAGATAGTACAGCTCACAGTGGGCTGGGCCCTCTCACATTGACTAACAATAAAGGCAATCTTAGTAGGATGCTCACAGGCCAATCTGGTCTAGGCAGTTCCTCAGCTCTCTAGGCTGTGTCAAGTTGACCGTTAAAGCCAACCAGAACAAATGAATAAAAGCTGCAGAATAAAAATGAAGAGATGTGTACTTCTCTATTGGCTCTAAAAACTCTTATAAAGTTATATGATATGCCCTTTGGTCTCAGCTTCTCTACCTGAAGAAAGAGTGCCTAAATCATCTGTAGTCCCTTTGCCTCCAACATTCTAAAGTTTTCAAAGAACATCATGCACTACTCCTTTAATTTTGGCTCAGTAAATCACCTAGCTTTAGAAGACATCAATGCAAACATCTAATACATGTTCACGAGAGAGGGAACTCTTTAAAGCTCAGAGATAATGGAACCAAATTACTTAGTGTAACTCGTGATGTGCGCACAAATCAAGATATTGTATCATCTCTCCGATTGCTCATCATTTAGAGACAAAAAAAGCTGCCAGGCTTGGTGGTACATGCCTATACTCCCATTTATTTGGAAGGTATGAAACAGAAAGTTGGAAAATTCAGGATCACAAGAGGCTATAGATTGAGTTCAATGGAATCTTAGACTCAGACTCAACCCAAAATCTGTAAAGAAGTACAGGGTTATAGCTCAGTGGTCAAGCTTTTGCCAAGCATATGGAAAGTCTTGGGTTCAAATCCAAGTGCTTCCAGTGACAGATAGATAGATAGATAGATAGATAGATAGATAGAGTAAAATTAAAGAAAAATAAAGTAGTTGATTGTTCACAAGGAAGGAAAGAAGGAAGGAAAGAAGGAAGGAAAGAAGGAAGGAAGGAAGGAAGGAAGGAAGGAAGGAAGGAAGGAAAGAAGGAAGTCCAGAGCATGGATCACACTTGTTGTTGAGGGACTCAGTTTATCATTACAGGCTGCAGCATATATGGAGGTTTCCTGACTCCATCTAAAGACATTTGTCTTTATTCCCAGTCCAGCCCTCTAACATTATTCTGAAATGAATTATGAAGCCTGAGATGACATCGCAATCCCTTTTGTCATTTTTACAACCGTTTCTTCTGCCCTACACTCTTCTTGAGGCAACCAAGCTTTTCTTTTGACTAGTCCTTTCTTTTTAATTCATCAGATCTCAGCTCCAGTGACAACCATGTGGAACCCATTCTAAGGTTGCCATTTGGGAACCATTTAGTTCCCAAATCTTGGCACATGCAGTAGTTCAAAACTTTTCTCTGTAATGTGTCATGACAGCATCTTAAATCTGACACTGCTTCTAGTGAGACTGTCAACATAAGGAGAGCACAGATAGGAAAGCACAGTACGGGTTTCTAACACAAGACTTTTTCTATCATTAATGCTACTATTAAAATATAATACAATAGAAAATTTAAATTATAATACCACTGTCACTATTCTATTTAGTTCCTCCTACAAGCCCTGCATAAAACTACACTAAATTGGAACTTTAAAATACCTTAGGAGTTACATAAATGCTGCAATTGGCAGAGGTATGATTCTAACAAAAATATTCAACTTTTAATCATATTCTTGAAGTCTTCACTTCAAGATTCTTTTCTCATTGCTTATTAGTATGATTAAAACGACAACAGCAACAAGAAAGATGACATGTCACACTGTGGATAGAAATTGAACTAAGCCCAAAGTCACTAAAAATTGCCAGTCTATACAGGGACTGAGCACTGCCAGTTACTACTGAGAACTCCAGGTTAAAAGTCGGTATGAGAGACTAAGCATTGCCAGTCTACACAGAGGTCTGAATAGTGTCAGTCTATAGAGAAATCTGAGCATTGCAGGCCTATGCAGGGACTGAACACTGCAGTCTATACAGAGGACTAGATATTGTCAGTCTACAGAGATCTAAGCACTGTCTGTCCATACAGGACACTAGATATTGACAATCTATAAAGAGATCTGAGCAGTGAAGTCTACACAGAGATCTGAATACTCTCAGTTTATACAGAGATCCAAGCATTGCTGAATTATACAGAGCTGAGTACATCCAGTCTATACAGGGTACTAGATATTATCCGTCTACAATGGGACTAAACACTAGAAGTGTATAAATTCAAGGGTGCCAAAATCAGAAAATATCCTTTTGAAAAAATGCACTAAAATATAAAATACATCTTTAGGGCAATTTTGACATGTATGTAAATAAAAGGAAATACCTATTTAGGCATGAAATAAAGTGCTTCTTGTAAGTTAAAAAGTCTAATCTTCAATTTGTTATCTATTTTTAAAGTCTCACACCAGTGCAGAATAAATGCAAAGTGCCATCCCATTGCATACACATACTGTAATTTGGCTGGAGTCATGAATGCTTTTGATATAATAACACCAGCAATCTAATGACAGAGAGAAATATTAATGACATGGACATTTTCAGTTTCTGTTATTTTATAAAAAAAAAAAAAAAAAAAAAAAAAAAAAAGAGCTTCTCTCTCTCTTATAAAGTCCTTGCCTTTTCCTCTTTCTTGCCACAGCAGCTGAAAGTGTTATACAGCTTCTGTGACTTTTCTGTAGCACTCACATTCTCCATTTAACGGGCACTGTTAAGAGGTAGAATTAAAATCAATTGGACACTATCTCATGTTTCCAAAGATCTTGTTTGTGCAACATTGATAATGTAAACTGAATTTCAATGGGAACATTATTTTGGAGTGCACATCACTGAGAGTTCCATGTGAAATGATGACAAAATAAATATAAAATCATTTCCAGACATTATTGAAGAGAGCCCAGTGGCTCTCTCATCCTGCTGATCTGGATCCAGATATAGAACACTCAGCTACAATTCAGCCACCAGGGTTCCCACTCTGAGGATGATGGACTAAATCTCTGAAACTGTAAGCAAGCCTCCAATTAAATGCTTTCTTTTATTAGAGTTGCCATGGTCATGGTGTCTCCTCACAGCAATAGAACACCAACCAAGACAGAAGTTGGTACCAGGGAGTGAGGCACTGCTGTGACAGCCCTGACTATGCTGCTTATTGGCAAAATTTTGACTTTGGTACTTTGGATTAGGAAAAGAGTTGAATAATTTAAGTAGGGATTAATGGGCCATGCCAGTAGGAGAACAGGAGTCAATGATGCTGAGAGCAAAGTTTATCATGGTGGCCAAGCTCAAGAGACTCCAGAAGAGAAGAATATTAATCAGTAGCTTGGAAACTGATCTTGTGATATTTTAGTGATGAATGTGGCTACTTTCTGCCCTTGTTCAAAAAAGTCTGCCTACCACTAAACGGATGAGTTTTAGACTAATGGTATTGGCAGAGGAGATTTCAAGACAGCCTAGTATTAACTGTTACTCGGTTATTAATGGTTATTAATTGTATGCAGGTCTATAATGAAAAATATCTAGCTGAGCAAGAAAAGAAATACAAAATGTACACTTTAAGGAAAAAAGGAGCAACAGGAAGTGTAAAAGAGCTACGTCCAATGCTCAAGGAGATAAAACATTAAAAGGCCTGATAGAATAAGGGAGTGGTAACCTCAGAGCAAGACCTCACCCAGCTAAGCGGCAAACTTGTGGAGAGGAATTAAAGAAAAAGCTTAATCAGGGAAGGAACCATCAAAACCAGAGTGCTAGTGAAAATGTATTCATATTTGACTGAAAGAAAAAAAATGAAGGACTTCTAAGTTTCTTACTGTTAATTTGCTAGAATTTGCCTGAGGCAATTCCACAGAGTTGGTAACTTAAGACACATTTCCAGAGAGTTTGATTTCTTTCTGCAGCCTCTGGCCTGTAGACTGCGTATTTCTACTTTTTAACCATGTGTCTTCTTTTCTCTGTGCCCTGGGCATATTTGGTATCTCACTGTGACACTAAACTTCCTCTTCTTTTAAAGAGACCAATCATATTGGATTGTGGCTTATCTTAAAAGCCTCATCTTGATTTAACTGCCTCATGGGGAGCCCAACTTCTAACGTAGAGTGTATGTATGCATTCTAAAGTATAAGGCCATAAGCTATCCAAATGTGAATTTAAGAGGACGCAATCCAGCCTGTACCATCCCTCTTCAGTATGAGGAGTTCCAGGTTGGAACCTGTCTCACTCAACACTATAAGCTGTACCATGACTCTTCCCACTTTATAGATAAGGAAATAGAGGTTCAGGTTGGTTCAGTGACATCTCCAGGTCAGCTCACAGAAGTAGTCAGAAGCTACTGTAGCTCCAGAGTGCCTGTGTGCAGCCATGCCCTTTCGAAATATGTCTTTATTGGAAGTACATGTGTCCTAAATGGCAGAGTGGTTTTTTTTGGGGGGGAGGGGATCTTTACATAGGCAGTGGAGCTAGAGTGTTTTTCCTCTCTGGACTACAGCTGAAAGCTGTGATTGGGTAGATACTATCTGAAAAAAAAAATATTGTTTGGGTGGATAATATCTGGGAAAACTTGCCTCCAAGAAATAAATGCTCATAATGAAGATAGACAGAAAGCAGACACAGTGCTCGACATCTAGGTCTAGGCTAGCCTTGTCTCAGAATTTACTAGTTTCAGCCTTAAATGTGTGCACTAAGGTGCATCTTCCTGGAACATCATTTTGTTTATTTCCCCCTTGCTTTGCTTAGCCACAGTTGATGTCTGTGAAAACCCAAATAATCTTGAGTAATATCCAGATAGTGCCAAGAATATATTTTTTATCAGCCTCAGGTGGTCCAGTTCCAGAGTAAGTGACTGTACCATGTCCTTCTGTAGCAGAATGTTCTGACCAATGATATTTCTCCAATCTTTAGCTGCAGGCACCAAATCTAAATCAACCCAAAAGGCCAGAAGAACTAAAAGTATGCCAATGGCGGGGCAGCATGGGCCTGTCTTAAAAGCCAGCAAATATTCACTTTTCTTTCCGGTCTGTTTTATCATTGCTGTATGGCATGCTGAGACTTTGTGGAAGGTTCATTAGGCTATACTCTATCACTTGACAAGAAAGAGTGAAAAGCATTCTATGAATATCATTAGTATTTCTAGGCAAAAAAAAAAAAAAAAAAAAAAAAAAAAAAAAAAAAAAAAAAAGCAAACTTTGAGCTGTTTATTCTGAAGATTGCCATTATCTGCTGGAAGAGGGAGGCCTGACAGCAATAAAAACCAATTAAGTAGTAGGGATACAAATCTTGGCGAGATGTCGTTCAAATCCTAAAAAGTAATTCTAAATGAAAATGTCACTAACGGAGGCTGCACATTATTAGCTGGAGTCAGTCAATCGAGACAGAATTATCAACCTGGCTGAAGTGGAGACACAGCCTTAATTAAAATACTTGGATGTGGTAACGCCAGTCATGCTAAATAAATGACTCAAAGTTTTCAAGAAAAAAAATATTGATTCCTATTTATTTTACCTTCTTATTTGAATTAATGTTTGTTATACATTCTCCATCACCAATACAGTGCTCTGTATCACTAACGCACATGAGTACCAGTGTGGTATACTCCATCATTAGGGAATGTGGATGAATAGGTGGTACCAGTATGGTACACTCCTTCAATACAGAATGTGATTGACTAGGCATTTTCAGCTCCTTAAACATACATTTAGATTTGGAATAATCACAATATTTCTTAGAGATAATAATAATAATAGTAATATTTGGATTGTCATACAAAATTTAAATTTATATGAAACTTTGTTTTCACCAGTTCCTATGAACACCTGTAGGATCATGATGACAAGAACTATGGGGCTCCATTAAGGCTCAACTTGGTCCTGGCTCTGCCACATGATAGCTGTTTGAGCTTAGTCAGATGACTTACCATGCCTGCACCAAACTAACTCCAGTGGCTGGAGACACAGCTCAGTGTAGGGCATTTAACCAGTATGCATAGTGTTCTAGGTTTAATCTTCAGCACTGGAAAAGGGGGCGGGCCATAAATGCTCATGAGTGAGAGATGGCTCAGTAAGAATCTTGCCACCAAGCCTGACAAACCTTAGTTTAACTCTGGAGATTCACATGAAGGAAGAAAAGAACCAACTCTCCATAAGTTTTCCTCTGATGTCTGTATGCACACAGTGGCACACATGTACACTCACATAACAGATAGATGATAGATAGATAGATAGTCAGACAGATAGAGAGATACATAGATAGATGATAGATAAATAGACGATGGACTCAGATCGTGATCATAATGATAGGACTTACAAACATAACAATATTGTATCTTTCCCCAATGGGATTATATGGTTTCATCTAAATAGTCTTCTAGTGACATGTCAGAAAATAATATAGGGACTTAAACTAAGCCTTAACAAATATGTTTACATTCATGTCAACCCCTGCTTTCCTTTAAACCCTATCCTGCATGCTGAGATACAGCAAACATTAACAAACGTGGATTTAATGAGTGAGTGAGTGAGTGAGTGAGTGAGTGGAGAAAATGTCCTTATTGCCCACTTAAATCAATCTCAAAATCAAGACTGGCACATTTAAGGGAATTTTAAGTCAAGAAGAGAAGCCCCCTCTCCCAAGGGCAGCAGAGCAGTATTTCCCTTCAGGTAATCAATGAACCCTGGTTGCCTATAAGCATGCCTGATTTGCTGACTTCCCGACCACTTCCCTTTAGGCTGTGTGACTTTGACTTTCTCCTCACAACTTTTCAGGTTATACTTTTTGTTTATTATTTATGTGTTTATTTATTTTAGTTTATCAGAACTACTTGAAAACATTTATATCCCTACTGCACGTCTAGTGAGATATAATCAATATTTTAAGCCATCAAGTCTCTTCAACAGAAGAAAAAAAAGAAGAAAACCATCATTCATGTTCCAGACCCATCTGGAAGTTTCTACTAAGCAAAATATTCCCCCTTAAGAAAGATTAGTATTGCATTTTGTTTATAAAGTAAATTTTACCATATATACCTTTTCTGTGGCATTCCCATGAACAGATAGATATTCATTAATAAAAACAGGAAAGCACTGTATAATTTTTTTCACACTAAGGTGAAAACAGCTAGCAGTACACGTTCTGTCACCACCATAAAGGGACTTCACAGAGGCCAAGGAGAGAAGGCACGTGGACTGTACAGCCATGGTGTTTGGTTTGGGTTTTTTTGTGTTTTAAGTTTTTTTTTTTTTTTCCTACAAGCTTACCTTTGAAATAAAACACGTTGCTTACAACCATTTAGACAATCTTCTGTATTTGCAAATATTTTACAAGCAAATCAGATGATTAGTATTCTGAATCCCCAACAGTGATATTTCTACCAGTTAAGCCTCACAAAGTTGTGATTAATTTATGCACACGCAGTCCCAATGACTATTTCTATCAGGCAGGCATCTCTAAGCCAAAGCTATGACTCGTCTATATTCATTACAGTACTAAATTACAGAGATTAAAAATGCATAAACCATGATGCCGCATGGTGGTGTTTCTGTGTAACACTTCCCAACTGAATCAAATAGGCTGTGTTTATACATCCGATTAGAGAATTGAAAAAATAAAAAAAAACAGAAACACACAACACCTGATACCAATAAAGAGGCGACATTGCTGTATTTTTATGTGGCATGGTTTATTCATTTTCCATGTTTAGATAGGTAAAAGTAAGTCAAATTTGGAAACAATAATTGTCAAGGTTTTTCACAACAGGAAAATACAAAATAAACTCACTTTTACCTTGTCTTTTCTTGGATAACATAATTTATAGTATTTCTTAAATAACCAGATTTCAAAGTAAGATCTTTATATACTATTAGCTTTATGTTTTTCTTCTAACGATTATATCGGCACCAGGCACAGTGGCACATACCTTTAATCTCATCTTTCAGGAAGCAGAGGCAGGTGGATCTCTATGAGTTCAAAGCTAGTCTAATCTACATAGTGAGTTCTAGGACAGCCAGCACTACAAAGAACTTTGTCTTTAAAATAAAATAAAAAAAGAAGGAATTAAATTTGCTTGGGTTTTATATTAAATTCTGTGCTTACACAGTATCATTATTTTTTTAAAGAAAACTCATTAGCAGTTTAAATTATTAAAATGAAATACTTAAGATTCACTGGAGTTGCTTTCTGCCCCCAAGCCACATAAGAAACCTCACTACCAACTTCGTTAGGCGAGTACATTATAGCCTTCTCAGTATTAATCTTGACTTTCACAGAATACACAGCTAACTCGGAAGCTGCTTCCCACCTTTGTACCAGTGTTCTCTGCTTTTCTTTAAGCATGCCTTTCCTTGCACCACTGTGAATTAGAATTGCTGAATAAAAGCAGCCCAAGTTCAAGATCACTGGTTTTAGTCAAGGTGATACTGAAGACTCTCAACCTTGAAGCTATCTGTCTTGTTCCTATAAGAGAAGATTCCAATAAATTTTAAGCAAGTGTGTACAATTCTTGTACAATCGAGTTATTTAATATGGGTTTAAATACTAGCATGCTCTTCAAAGTGAAATGCCAAGCAAGGAAACATTTAGTAGAGCCACATTTTTAAAAAGCTTAAGTCAAAGTTCGTACCCAGGTAGCTTCAAAATGAGTACTTCCATTTTCTCTTGTAGAGAAGAGAGACCAGAGGTTTTCAGGAGTGAAAACTAGTGTTCTGATTCTCACAGGCCTTCAGCTGTGGCATGCATATAGCTGTCATTATATTCTTAATGAGTCTTATCAAATTTCCTATTGAAATTTAACCTTCGAGATGGTGATATTAACAAGTAAACCTTTTGAGATGTGTTTAAGTGAGGAGACCTTTGTCTTCCTGCTTAAGATTAGATGCTTATCACAGAGAGAGGGTGGAGGTCTTTCTTCCATCACACCAGACAAAACAATAAAGGGTCACTCAGGAGCAAGGAGCACATCCTAACCTGGCACCAAGCCTGTTGACATCCTGATCTAGACACCCTGAGCATCTAGAACAGAAATACTTTTTTATTATTTAGGAAGAACCAGTCTAAGGTATTTTATAGCATCCTAAATACACCGTGACTTAATCTTGGTGTCCTTGTCTGTCATGGAAAATGACTTATTCATGGTTTAGCCATGAGAGGCCAGATGAGGCTGGCAAAGCAAACCAACTAAAGTATAGCATTGGTCCCCAGCAGAGACTTTCTAATACAGACTTTCCTCATTTCATAATTTGCCTTAAGATAATAGGAAAGAAGAAGAGGAATGTTATATGCAATTTCAAACCAATAAACTTTTAATTAAAATTTCATGTCATGTTAAAATATCACAAGATTAAATCATGTATTTTCTTACATTTCTTTTTACATTTATTTATTTTGTACACTTGCTATGGCCAAAGACAAAACTACAAAGCCTGTTCTTTCCTTCCGGCATGTGATTTCTGGTGATCAAACTCAAATTGTCAGGCTTGGCAGCAAGAACCTTTATTAACTTCTGAGCCTTCTGACAAGACCAAGATAACTTCTGAGAAATTCATAGCGAGAACCTGATATTAAGCAAACGTTCATAAAACATTCTTTCCCTGCTTTGAGAGAGAGAGACAGAGAGACAGAGAGACAGAACATTTTTTAAAATGTACAGTACCTACATAACATTGAAAACTTCACAGATATATGTTAACATGTGTTTGAATTAATAAAAGATACAGAAAACAAGGCACAAGAGCATGAATATTTCAAATCATAAAATCAAACATTCAAGTACAGTCTGGAATTCTAAGGCTTCCCTGTGCTTGGCTGTCACATTTAGTATTTGTCACGGTCCTTTCACTTGGTATTGGGAGGATTATAACACTTTATCTTCTCTCCCCCTGAGTCAATGGTTCACAGATTTCATAGTCCTTATCAGCTAAACATCACCAGTTCAGCCTTATGCCATCTATGTCACATTTATTTATTCGAGTTTTAAATGCCCAGTCCCTCATGTCTTAAATGGAACTGAAGCATGTGCTTTGTGCACTAGAAGATAACTTCCTTTATTTCAGTATCATTTCAGGTCCCTCTGTCTTTTTATAGTATGAAAATGAAAACATTGAAACCCGATGTCTTTAAAAGAAATTATAGAATTAGTCTCACACTTTCAATGTGCAGTAAAAAAAAAAAAAAAAAAAACTAACATGATTACATGCTTAGATAGTGTGCTGGCTAATTTTATATCAACTTAACCCAAGTTAGACTCATCAGAAAGGGAAGAGATTCAATTGAGAAAATGTCTCAATAAGATGGAGCTATAGGCAAGCATGAAGGGCATT
Source organism: Arvicanthis niloticus (assembly GCF_011762505.2). NCBI lineage: Eukaryota > Metazoa > Chordata > Mammalia > Rodentia > Muridae > Arvicanthis > Arvicanthis niloticus. The sequence continues at coordinate 22,372,417 of NC_047671.1, forward strand.
TTCTTAATTAGTGATTGTTGGGAGGAGCCCAGCCCACTGTGGGTGGCACCATCCCTAGGCTGATGGTTTGGGGTCTATAAGAAGGCAGGCTGAGTAAGTCTATAAGCAACACTCCTCCATAGCCTCTGCAGCAATTCCTGCCTCCAGAATCTAGCCCTGCCTGAGCTCCTGTCTATTTTTCTGTGGTAAACTATGATGTGGAAGTGTAAACCAAATAAACCCTTTCCTACCCAACTTGCTTTTGGTCATGGCATTTCATCACAGCAATAGTAACCCTAACTAGGACACATAGTAATTAAAATATTAATGTTGGGATGGTCTTTATTTTGTTGTCAACTAAATTAATTATATTTCTCTCATGTATCTACTCATTTCAAGAGAGCCTTGTCCTTAATTTCTTGTCTCTAAGATTCTGGAGTACATAGAGATTTTTAAGGTCTAAATAGGTAGAAAAGTCATTTTTTATTAATTTAGGGTATCTTTTGTGTAAATGTTATTTTGTATTAAAGATAAGGAGGTACCAGTAAAGTTTTATAAAGAAGGAAGAGATACACCCAGGGACACCACAGAACCCCAAGTCTAAGGCTGAAAGATCTCAGGGAGTTTCCACAGAATTCTAGATTTATGTTTTGCTACCAACTCTGACTCCCATGAGAGATAAAACTTCAGTATGCCTCTATGGAGTTCCCAGGAGCATTGCAGACATGAGCTCACCGTGCCTGTGCCTACATGCACAAGAAGTACACAAGATCAATCCCCAATCCCAGCACAGAGAGGAGAGGGGCTCAGGAAGTCCCACCTTTATCAAGGAACTATTGGCAATTGATGGTTGCTAGGAGATGGTGAATCTGATTCAGAAATAAGCCACAACCCCAATATAACCTACATTCTTCAGAGGCTGCCATGCTCCAGTTGATAGTCCTATCTATACCCATGAGCATGCTGACAGCATTAAGTGTACTTGGTAGGTTTAAACTGAGAACATGAAATTGGCAGGAAAGAGCAGTCCAGGAATAGGGGAGAAATAGGGGAGGGCATAGAATTGATCAAAATACATTTCATAAATGTATGACATTCCCAAACATGTTTTTAAGATTTAAAAAAAAAAATCAATGGTGCAGGGCAGCTGGACTCCTAGTCAAATGGCTTGGGTTCTTCCTTCACAACTCATGTGTTGAGAGTTTAATCCCTGAAGTCATAAGATAAATAATTTATGGTAGTTAGAGGTGGTACCTTTGGGAAAACATCCGTATTAGACAAAGCTGTGAGAGCAGGAGCCCCAGGAAGACATGTTGATTTCTGAGGAGGTGGAGACCTGAGACAATGTGATCCCCACCCAGCTCACCATGTGATGCTCTTCACCGAGAAATGATGCAAGAAGACTTTACCCTACACCATCCATACACCCACACCATGCTCTTGGACTTCACAGCCACAAGGTCCATAATCTGAGTAAGTTTCTTCCCGATAAGCTTAGCCACAGAGGAGGTCACACAATTTAAGCAACATCCCACAGTTCACAGCTTCTGCGTGGACAGAGCTTAGAAAAGGTATGTGTTGCCAGCATTATACATTGTTAAGAATTTTAAGTAATTCCTTGAAGAAGAAATTAATGCTTAGATTATCTAACAGAATATAAAAATAATAAATAAAGACATAAATGCTTGCTAATGGTATAAATTATAAGCGTGCTTCCCACCAGTGATTCTCCACTGTCTTTTGCAGGGATTCATGATATAGTATTTCTAGATAACAAATTAATGAAAAAATTAATGGACTCAAGAAAACCCTAATGGAAAAAGAAATTTAAAAATCAGAGACATAGCTCAGTCAGTAAAGTGCTCTCCATGCAAGTCTGAAGCTCTGAGTTTGATTCCCAGCATAAAAAGCTGAATGCAGATGTGTGCACTTATAACCCCAGGACTGGGATGAGAGAGACAAGAAGATCGCTGAGGCTCACTGGCCAGAGCTCCAGACCAATCAGTGTGCACTAATCTCCAGTGGGGACTTCCTCTCAGAAAACAAAGTGAGAGAGACTCCTGATCAACAACTGGAAGAAAGCAAAGGAGATTGGGCTTAAAGGCCAGCCCCTGGAACCAGCAGCTAGTCACATAAGGATTCCTTTTTTATATAATTTCTCTTTTGCTGAGCATTCCATATCACTAGACAAAAAGATGTTGAAGGAAGGGAAATATTATATTGCAGTAGCGTCTTTTAAAGGAAAACCAATTAAATGAGTAAGGTTTTGCCGTAGCTATTGTATCCTGGCTATTGTCTTAATGACAATACTCAATTTCAACTTTTCATTTTCTGGCTATTCTGTTTTCTTTCTTCCCCGCTTTTCAAACTGTGATGGCAGACCCATGCTCTCATTGTCCAGTTGCTATGCAAAAACACACACTGTTTTGGCATGGCTTTTCCTTCGACACCTAGCAACTGCTAAATAAGCAAATTGCCTTTGTATCCCACAGTAGTCCCACAGTGCTTCACTCTTCCTCTGCAGAGAATTGGCTCCTCACTATGACACTGATGTCAGGACAGAGGAAATGGTAGTAGAAAGTGACTCAGGATCTGACGTAAATTGAGAAAAGTCTCCAGACAAAAGTGATGTATTCACTCACTTGTGTAAACATTAACTTATTCACATGTAGGTTTGGAGGGAGGGTTGATGAGCCACCGACAGGTCTTCGTGACCTGGGAACAATCTCTGATAGTAGCATGTTGACGAAAATGAGTATTTCTCTTAACTTGGTTCATGGGACTTATTCGAACTTATTCTTTATTTTGATAATAGCCTTATAAGTACTAATTATATGTTCATTTAGCATAGATAAATTATGTAAGTACAAATAGGAAGTTAAACAAGTAAATAGGTGTGTGCCTGTGTACATACAATTTTATTCACAAACATATCTCAGCTGGACATAAAAATGCATCTTGGTAATGCTAATGGCTATTGGAAGGGTCACATGGAAACCTATTGTGGAACCTTCCTAAAATAAATACATATATGAAAGAAATCCAGATGAAGTCACCAAGTGAGTGAGACTGTGCTCCAACTAAACATCTTTCTCCATCAAATGAAACTTCCAGTGCCAGGAATAACTTACATCTAGTTGAGTCATTGCCAAAAGGGCCCCATGGAAACCCTAAACATCTTAAGCTATTGCCAATGTTTTAGGTTGCTTTCCACAAACTGATGATAAGGCCCCATTGCTGAACACTCACATATCTCATTAAACACAGAGAAGTCAAACTGATGCCCATGTACAGCCTAGTACTGACTAGTATTCGTGGTACTAGAAGGTTCTCTGAATGCTACCAGAGGAGGAAGGTAGTCATCAACCCAGCTACAAATCCTGTGACCTACAATGGTACCCTGCTTGCATGATATGCTGGTTCAATAGTGGCACAGATACTGTGGGAGTCACCAACCACTCTATGATTGGATATAAGGCCCAATCATAAAATGGAGCCTATGTCTGATACTTGAGTGGCCAAGAACCTGAAACTACATAGGCCATAAGCCTAAGAGAAAACCAGACTATTGTTTAGCTGAAGGAATATAGCAATAAAATGTCTTCTACCCACAGATCAGTGACTCACTCAACCATCATCAGAAAAGCTCCTTTTTGTGTTATATGTGAACTAACCAAGACCTACAACTGGACAAAGTGTAGCAAGTGAGAGAGCTTCCTAGGAACACTCAGTGCTAATGTGGCACTGACTCCTGAGAAATGTTTGCGACGGTCAGTTTTGTGTGTCTATTAGCTAGGCTACAGTATACAGTATACATTAGTGGAAAGGAATGGTCTACTAGTGGTCATTATCAAAAATGGGTTAAGTTTAAGTAAGCTTTTATAACACCAGCCCACCTATGAGTGTTGGACACACCAGCTATTATAATATCATAAGTCAAGTCCTTAAAACTAACCTCTGAAATAAGAGGAGATACAGATATTGGGTGCATGGGAGATGTAACTTAGCAGTTAAGAACACTGGCTGTTATTCTAAAGGGCAGCTTTGATTCCCAGCACACATATGGCAGCTCACAACCATCTGTAACTCCAGCCTTGGGGGAATGGATGCTCTCTATTGGCCTTTGGGGCCTCTGCATGCACGTAGTACATAGTCATATATGCAGGCAAAACACTCACACACAAAAAAATTAAAACGGTAGTGGTGGTGGTGGTAAATTATAGAGACTAGGATATTATTACAACTTGATTATAACAGTAGTTTATGTCTAGGTATCAGACCTGCATCCATCGTGCTTCAGGGGACTTTGCCTCCTACCAGAGGATCAAAAGGAATCCTCATTATTACCCAGCTACAAACCCTGAGACCTACAGCAGTAGCCTGTCTGAAAGACATAGCAGTCCAGGAGTGACACAAATGTTGTAGAAATAATCAATCACTTTTTAAAAACTAGATCTTAGGTCCACTCTATGAAACAGACTCCATCATTGATACTGTGAAAATGGCTTCTAACCTGGGACTACATAGGTCATGGGCCCAGGATACCAGCTAACATTATTACACTAAAAGAGCATAGCGGTAAAAGGACTCCTGATTACATATTGCTAAATCCATAACCACAGCTTCACTCAGCCCGAATGAAAGAAGCTTTTTCTTCCAATAGTTGAAATTAACATAGAGGCCCCAACTACATATTATGCAGACAGGGAGAGGCTTCGGAGCATTCAACCTTAAATGGGATGCCATTATCAACACGCTCCACCCCTTAGAGCTCAGGTATCTGTGCAGAAAGGAAGGCACAAAGACTGTATGAGCCGGAGAGGTTTGGGGGAGGAATGGGTTTATTTCATGTCACGACATGTAGTACATCATCTGAGAAAGTTACACAGGAACTCACACAGGATAGGAACCTGGAGGCAAGACGTGATTCTGAGGTCATGAAATGTTTCTGTCTAGCTTACTCCTGATGGCCTTTTCATCTGTGGACCACTAGCCAGGGGCGCTATCACCCACAGTGAGGGGGCCTGTCATGCTCCACAGGCAGTGAGAGAATGAACCTGGTAAGTGAGGCTGACTAAAGTCTCATGCCATAGCCAACTTTTTTCAGTCTCATAGAATTTATACTCAGAGGGTTAAGAAAGGTCACATGACTAAAGTTCTCATGAGTTCAAGTTGTATCCAATCACAAAGACAGACACGCATAGCAAAACTATTTATTCATAGAGGCATATAAAGGATAGTTTTAAACATTTAGGTAGTAATCTGAAATAAATTCACTCCTGCCTGCTACACCTGGGAAGAGCATGAAAACACATTCCAAGAACAATTCCTTGTTTTGAAGAAACTGAGCTCGCCAGACTTGTTTTCTTAGAAGTGTTCACGAGCACTCAGAATTCTCATATGACTTCATTCCTGGACCATGTTCTAACAGGAGCCCACTAACCTCACTCATCAATCAAGAGAGTTTGCATCATAGGCTCACCCAGAGGCCAATCTAGTGTGGGTATTTTCTCAGTTGAAGTTTCCTCTTCTAAAATGACTCTTGCTTGTGTTGAGTTGACATAAAGTAGGCAGCACACTGAGTCCATAAGAACGGCATCTTCTAGAAACAATGAAGCTGATACATATACAAACTCCCTCAGACTGCACGAGTTCCAACCAGACAAAACTCCAGCACTGAGAAGGGGCGGTGAACACAAAGTCTCATGATTGCCAATTAATATCTGCTGGGAAAGGGAAAATACCTGTTGTCCAATGGACATATCAACCACACTCTAGGGCACGTCCCATGCCCAAGGGTACTTGGCCAAGACAAAGCAGACTCCATGTTTCTTATGTCCTGTTTGTTTATTTTGGTTCTTTTTTCTTTGCTTGTTTTGATTTTTTGGTTGGCTTTTTTTTTTTTCCTTGAGAGAAAAACCATGAAGTTGGGTGGGCAAAAAGTGGGAAGGGGTTAAGGGAAAAGAAAGAATATGATCAAAGTATATTTTAGGAAAAAAAAATTTAAAAAGAACGTATTTGTGAAGTTTTAAAGAATATAGTTGTAAAGTTTTGTCTTGTTGATACACTTCAAGGTATACATTTGAAAATTAAAAGAAGTTTATTATCATTTTAAACATATGGAAATTATGCTTAATAAATGAGCATTCCTATCATCTCAGTAAGACCAGAGTCAACCAACCTGTACCCTTGGGGGCTCTCAGAGACTGAGTCACCAACCAAAAAACATACACAGGCTGGACCTAGGCCTCCTCCACTTATGTAGCAGATGCTCAGTTTGATCTTCATGTGGGTCCCGAACAACAGGAACTGGGGCTATCCCCAATACTGTTGCCTGGATGTGGAATATGATCTTCTAACTGGGCTCCTAGTCTGGCCTCAGTGGGAGAGGAAGCGCCTAGTTTTGCAGATCCTTGAAGTGCCAGGGTGGGGGGATACCCAGAGAGGCCGGCACCTGCTCAGAGGAAGGTGAGGGTGGATGGGGGAAGGATTATGGGAGGAAGTGACTGAGAGAGGGCAGTGAGTGTGATGTAAAATGAACAAATAAAAAATTAAATTAAAAATAAAATCAAATAAAATCCCACACCAAGGCTTTGTAATGAAAACTCTCAAGAAATTAGGGTTTGGGGGTCTATATCTCAACATAATAAAAACTATGTAGGGAGAAGCCTCTGAGCTCACAGCAGATGAGAAATGGCTGAGCCCACTGAAGATCTGGAGATCCATTTCCACTGTTGCTACTCCGCACAGCATTGTCAGTCCTAACTAGGGCTGTTAGACAAGAAAACAAAAGAAAGGCCATCTGAGTCAGAAAGGAGAACACCATTGTTATTTACAAATGACACCAACATCTGAGTTGACATCCTAAAGATGGCAGTGCAAGTCTGTGAGAACCAAGACACCAGCTCAGAGAAGTGTCAGGAAACAAAATCAGTGCAAAAAAAAAAAAAAAGTGCATGTTAAGAGTTTGTATGTTTATTTTATGTGGGTGTGGAGGGGAGGGAGGGGCACATACGAGGCATGGTGTGTAGAAGAAGGACAGAGGAAATCAGTTTTTTCTTTCCTCCATATGGGAGAGATCTAAGGATTGAACTCAGATTGGAAGGTTGGTGACCAGTGTCTTTACCTACCAAGTCATCTCAGTGACTGCTCCCCAAATGCATTTTGATACTGAAAAGGAGAAAGAAAAGGAGAAAGAACATGGTAGAAAGGATATTCCCCTCTGTCCACAAAAAGAAAAAATACATTGCAATTAAAGTAGTAAAAATGAGTAATAATTACAGATTATTATAGTCTCCATGTAAAAAAAAGATAAGGTGAGAATTCAAGCGTCAGAGCTGAAGATCATGGCATGAAGAGAGAGTGTGTAATTGCTTCTATTGGAGTTTTTCCACGAAATTATTGAAATATATATATATATATATATATATATATATATATATATATATCCAACTGAACTGAAGGACATGTTGAAGCTGACATATTAGATTCTAATCTCATTCTCCAGCTTTTCCTTGAGCCAACTTAAAAGTTATTAACCTTTCCAAAAGGAATCATTTCCATGTCTCTTCTCTGCTTAAAAACATACAGTTTCATTTTTGGCTCATGCTGCATGGAATTCAAGTGTCCACATCATTTCTCCTCACAGTAACCCATTCAGACAACACTGAGCCTTCCCAGTGCCTCGAAAGGAAGTGCTCTGGTTTGGTCAGAGAATTTTTCCTAAATCCTAACTGATGCTGGGTCATCTTAGTCAGCAGCCTTTTATCCCTCTACCATTGTTTGCAAGGGTTCATCTGTTCAAGCTTTTTATTTTCACACATTTTAAATTTATGTTTTAATTTAGTTAAAATATAACAACATCATTTTTCTCCTTCCTCTTCTCCCTCCTACCCCTAATGCTCCCTACACACTCCCAAAATCATGGAATTCTCATTTTTAACCACTGTTCATCTATGTATATGCATACAACATATACGTATGTACATTTTTCTAGGGACACTCGGTATTGGAGAACCAATCAAGTGGCTCACCTTTGAGGAAAACTTATTCTCCCTCTTTTTGAATGTCATTAATTAATTGTAGCTCTTCGTCTGAGGATGAGACCCCTAACATTTCCCCACATTTATGCCAGGGTGTCAACATAAAGGATGTTGTAACTGCTCCAGTCTTCTTTAGGCCGCCATGCTGTTGAGATTTCATGGGTGTGGCTTCCTCGACACAACTAGAAGGCACAGTGCCACAGCAGACTACTTGTTCTCTGGCTTTTGCAATTCTTCTTTCCCCTCTGCTGAAATGTTCCCTGGGCTTTGGGTTCAGGAATTGTGTTGTAGATGTCCCAAGTTGCCAAGGGGGAGGACGATTGGTCACCCTATCCAGCTATAAAACCTATGAATCACAAAAATGACTGAGCGAGCAAGGTGTTTCACAATGATGGAATAGTGGCCTTTGAATCTTTGGGGGTTACCTGCACCTATTTGAATCAGATTTAAGGCTTGTTTAACAGAAAAGAAATCATGCTTGGTACTGTAAACCAAGCCAATTGTCCATAGCTAGAAAGGACAGAGACCCAAGTGGAGAACCTACTATCACCAATATCCTGAACCTATTAACATTTAATGACATTCTAAGTACTTACCCTTATACCCGTAGATAAATGTAGATCTTAGCCATTATCACAGAAACTTCTTTTCACAGAAGAAAGAGACCATTACAGAAAGACACAAGTAGTCAAAATTCAGAAACAATTCACCATGGGGTATCCAACCCAAAATGGTACATCCAGAATACTGAGTTTTCTTAAATAACAAGCGTCCTTCAAGATCAAAAGGAATCACAAATGATGTCATACTGACAGCAGCCTGCTGAACATCTAAGTCCATCCCTTCATACCATACCTAGGATTGTGATATCACTGGGTAATCAGCATTGACAATCTGCTACCATGTCAGTCATTGTCAACTGTGGGATTAGCATGTCAGCCATTGTCAACGTGTTCCACAGCTTTCTCTAGAACTGATAGCAGGTACGATGCACTTAGCCATCAGGGTGAAAAACATTAGGACTTTGACATCACTAAAGAACCAGGCAAACACATAATAAGAAAATTCTTCTCATAATGTCTTCCTCCCACATTTTTAAATAGCATTGAGTTTCATTTTAAACTTAAATGAAATAAATTAAATGCTAATGCCTAAGAAAAAAACACAAGTATGCCTTTGAGAAAAAGGCTGATAGGAATATTTGTGATGGTGCCAAAATTTTTCTTTCTTGGTAATTTTGAAGGTTTTAGAAATTGGAGCTTATTTTCTATGTTTGATTTTATTTCAGAATAATATCCCCTTTGTCAATCCTCACACCATTCTTGCCCATATATGCCATGCTGTGGGGAAAGTGCATTATTAATACACATAAGAAACACATCCTCTGACTTCCTTCATTTGGTCAGAAAGTTAGAAAATGTCACTGGGCACCAGAATCACAGAGCAGCATGTGAACCCCCAACTCGCTGACCACTTCCCTCAGGGACTCCCCTCTTTTGGCCTGTAATTCTTCCTGAAAAACTTCAACGCCAAGAGATGAGAACTATGTCCAGAGTCACGTGTGGCTCCTGTGGAATGCTGAAAGATTGCTTTTCTGACCAAACAGAATGGAAAAGAGCCTACCAAGGAGCTACATCCACAGCCTGTTCTTTTATTAGAACATTACATTAAGTTATCACAGAGAAAGGAGCCTCCCTTGATGAAATGCCTGCTTGAGATCCAGCTGTAAGACATTTTCTAAGGTAGTCCTGGGTTATATAAGAAAGCAAGCTGAGCAAGCCAAGGGAAGCAAGCCAGTAAATAACATCCCTCCATGGCCTCTGCATCAGCTTCCTGACCTGTCCTGACTTCCTTTGGTGATGAACAGCAATGTGGAGGTGTAAGTTGAATAAACCCTTTCCTCCCCCAACTTTCTTCTTGGTCATGGTGTTTTGTGCAGGAATAGACACACTGACTAAGACACATGCCCATCCAAGCCCTTCTCTTTTTAAAAACTAACACACTGAATCCAACTTGTACTGCCTATATACTCACAGGTGTGAGGCCATCCACTGACATGTGCCTGAACTACCAGGGACCACATCCTTAAAGAAAATTCACTCTCCCTCTCCTGTAAGCCATCCATCACCGGTACCTCATTTAGGGGCAGGAGTCTTGAGTGCTTCTCTGTCCTATGCTGTAATGTTGACTGCCATGAACATGTACAACAGCCACAGCTGCTATGAGTACATGACTGTAACAGTCCTGTCTGTCCAGAAGGCACGGTTTTAATCTGGGCCTCCCTGTCTCTGTCTGTTACAGTCTCTCCACCTCATCTTCCCAGATGATAAGTCAGGATTCAGAGGATGTAGATATCCCAATTAGAGATGAGCAGTCCACACTCTTTCATTCTTCATGCTGACCAGTTGTGTGTTTCTATGACACTTGCTATCTATTGCCAAAAAAGTAAAAAATAAATAAGCTTTTCTGATTAGGGTTGAGAGATGCACAAATCTTGAGGTATAACACTTTTCTCTACCATCAAAATATGCATGGCATCAAAATACATAGGACTCAACATTAGTGTCCATCACAGCTCAAGTCACAGTGAGCAACTGAGGGAACTAATCTGCATGTCAATCATTATATGAAAGATAATAAAAATTCACTGTAGTGCTGGTGAAAGGTTTGACCAAGTAAAGACTTTTGCTGTCAAGCTGAGTGGTCTGTGTTTGATCTTCAGAACCCAAACAATAGAAGGAGAGAAATGATTCTAGCGAGTTGTCCTATCTGCACACACACACTAAATGAATGTAGTTTAAATTTTTCAATAAAAGAAAATGTATTGTATATGTGATAGCTATTCTTGGTTGTTAACTTGACTACATCTAGAATTAACTAAAACCCAAGTGACTGAGTATACCTGTGAGGGATTTTTCTTGAAATGAGAAGACCTGCCTTTAATCTGGATCTTTTGAGGTGGGAAGATGCACCTTAAAGCCAGGCCACACCTTCTGATAGTAGCCTATATAAAAGACAGGGATGAAGGAAGCCCTTGCTCTCTGCCTGCTTGCCTCACTCTCAGTGGCAAGTTCATTCCTTCACTGGCATTAGAGACAACCTCTTTGGGACTCTGGTATATGCTGAAGAGCAACTGAGACATCCAGCCTCATAGACTGAACAATTGCTAAATTTTTGGACTTTCCCATTGTTGATAGCCATTGTTGGACTAACTGGACCACAGTCTATAAACCACTCTAATATATATATATATATATATATATATATATATATATATATATATATATCATATACATATATGCATGGATTCATTATATCTTTCAGTTCTGTACATTCTATCAGCTCTAATCCTCTAGAGAACCCTGACTAATACAGTATGCATAATAATGTTTTCTTAGTCTTCTCCTTGAAGAAATGAAGAGAAGAGAGAAGAAAAGAAAAAAAGAAAATTGTTTGTCAGGAGAAATGTGGAGATGGTATTTAAGGGATACAAAGCCCCAGTTAGGTAGTAATGAAGTTGATATTTTCATTTTGGGGGCCTGGTTAATTTGTTTGTAGTGAGGTAAGTTTTGCTTCAGATCCCATGGAGACCTCATCATAAAGCAGGTTCTCCTCAGACTCATACCAGTCTTCTTGTCTCAGCCTCTTAAGTGACAGGAGTACAGAAATATGCCACAGTGTCCCAGCTTAATTAAAAAAAAACTTATTTGTTGTCTAGCATAGGAAAACACTGCTATTCTTATGAGGATGAATGAAAAAAATCCAGAGGGATCTTTTCTGCTCATTCATTTTTTCCTAAGATAGCTGCAGTGTGCACTTGTGTTGGGTTGGTGATGCCAAGAGCTGCCACTCATACCCAGCTCCTGTGGTATACAGGTTGTTCCTTCCCAGCACAGGACAGCTTCCACCCTAGGTCTCCTTGTGTCACCTTATGTACTCTGAGTAATTTTATAAATACCGATGTGGAAAGGTCAGTTGAGAAAGAGACACCAAGTAAAAACATTTATTTTTTAATTGGAGTGAACTTTTCCTAAAAGCAACATTAGTGAGTAATAAGTATAAATCTATTTTCCTTGGTAAATATTATTACTTGTGATGACCCATTTTCTTTCCTTTGCAGAAAAAAAAACTTATTTAATGATGAAAAAATCTAAATGACAGAAATGAAATACCCTTGCATCTGTATCCTTCTTCAATCCGGGGTGCAGTTGCCACATGTCATTTATGTGAAACAAATCTATTGCTGTATTAAAGTCACTGTACTTATGTTAGATTCCCAGAATGTTCAAATCGTATGAGTGGTAGCTTGGTAAGTAACCAACACTCTACAAGGTACTTGTTCAAGATACTGTGTTCAAGACATTAGCAGGAGACATTCCGACAGACTTTGTAGAAGATGGCATAGCCAACTTCAGGGCAATGGCAGTGTTCAAAGTATGTCTAAGAAAAGCTAGACTAAGCTGTAGTCAGACTTATGAAATGTGTTTTTGACTTAGGACTACTTTCCTGAATTGTGACCTCATCATAAAGGGGCAACTGAATATACTGAGAGTTTTTGTCTAAAAATCTGTAAATGTAAGTCAGTAGTATGGAAACAAATATATGAATGAAGAAACAATATATGGCTTATAAGCACTAAGAAAAGATACTCAATATCATTAGTTATTGGAAAAATGCACAAGAAAAAACTTAAAAGATGATACTGCACCCCTATTAGAATGGCTAAAACTTTCCAATTTGACAGGCAAGCATGAAATTCACAGGTTGCTTAGGAATGAAAAAACGCACAGTCACTTAACACAGTGACATGTCCTAAAAAAGTTAAATACACAACTTCTATGCTGACCACAACCTCATCTCTAGTAATTAACTAAGAGAAATAAAAATGAATATTCATAGACCAATACAAAATCCATGGCGTCTTTGCTCATAGCATCTGAAATTAAGAAATAAAAATGTGAAATGGAGAACTGAGGAGACATGGAAGACAAAGCTACTTAGCAGCGTCACCAAATGAATTGCTGATATGTCTTAATGCAAATCCCAAAAAGCTTATGCTAATGGAGATCACTGACAAAAACCCCCGCATTTCACTGATGACAGCCACAAGCAGGGAGGGCTCCAGTGGCGGAGAGCCCATCAGCAGAGAGCCCATCAGCGTTGCAAGGAAGCATTATCTACAAAGAGCAGAGAAGAGCTCTGGGGATGCTGGGAAGTTTTTGTCCTGCTTATGTGTACGCTTGTCTAAATTCACTGAAGTGATTCAAAGAATAATTTGCTCTGCCTGAAAATCATACATTAAATGTCACGTTCTAAAAACAAATAACTTGGGCGGTGAAAGACAAACTCTGAATAAGTGTTTAAGCTTAAAAACAAAACTCAAAAAAATCACTGGGCCTGATCAGCCCAAGGCTTTGCAGCCGCTACCCTGCTGAGCTTGCATAGGCTCAGTGTCTGCCTTGAGAACACTCTGAGGGGGCGGAGGGAAGCAGTAAGAAATCGCGGTGTTTCATACAATTTTCTATACCTTAAAGGAAAGTTTCTTGAGGCCTATACATAAAATATCCTAGTTAGATATCACTAGTAATTACTCTAAATTATACTAATTATAAAAACTTTACAAGTTACACTAAAAAAATTTATATTTTATAATAAGGGGCTCTAATTTCCTTCTGTGGCTGTGATTTTAAAAAAAAAATCCTCCTAAAATGACCACTTCCTGTAACCAGGTAGGATTGCCAGTGGAGGGATAAGGACAGCAACCCACCCACAAAGCCTTTGACCCAAAATATATCCTGCCTACGAGATGTACAAGAACAAAGACAGAGCAGAGATAGAGGGAACGGCCAACCAATAACTGCCCCAAATTGAGACTCATCCCGTGGGCAAAAACCAATCCCTGACATTATTAATAATACTCTTGTTATGTTTGCAGACAGGAACCTAGCATAACTGAATTCTGAGAGGCTCCACCCAGCAGCCAATGGAAAGAAATGCAGAGACTCACACCCAAACAGTAGAGCTCAGAGAGTCTTACAGAAGAGTTGGGAGAAAGATTGAGGGAACTGAAGAGGTTAGGGACTTGCAGGAAGATCAACAGAGTCAACTAAACTGGACCCTTAGGGGCTCCCATAGACTGAATCACCAACCAAAGAGCACAGGCTGGACCTAGGCCCCCTGCACATAGCTGGCTGATAAGCAGTTTGGTCTTCATGGCAGGTCCCCCAAACAACTGGAGCAAGAGCCTTGAGTTTGTTGCCTGCCTGCCTGCCTGCCTGTCTGCCTGTGGATCCCAGGTTCTTAAATGGACAGCCTTGTCTGGCCTCAGTGGGAGAGGATGCACCTAGTCCCGTAGCAACTTGATGTGCAGGAGTATTGACTTCCAGATATGGGGCATCCCCTTCTCAAAAGAAGAGAAGGAACAATGGGGAGTACTGGGAGGAGATGAAGGGCTAACATTGGGTTATAAAGGGAGTAAATAAAAAAATAAATTTAATTATAAAAATCCTGATAAAAATCACCTTGGGGGGAAGAAGGGATTATTTTACAGTTTGCCATTAAGGGAAGATAGGCAACATCTCAAATAATAAGCCTAAAAGTTGGTAAATGTGAATATCAACATTAATCTAACAGCCGGAATAATGTTAGCAAACCATGAGCAGATCAAGTTGATATATCAAAGGCTCTGTCATAATTATGGAAAAATCAGGGCTGTGCAAAGTAGCACATGGCTTTAAAACCAGCACTCAGGGGCCAGAGGCAGGACGAGCTTTGTGAGTTTGAGGCTAACAAGAACTACACAGTGAGCTCCAGGACAGCCTGGGTTACATAGTGAAACCCTGTCTCAAAAATTAAAAATAAAATTAAAAAGTCATTATAGGAGTGTTATTAAGAACCCTTGTGGTTCTACCAGAGGACACAACTGGTTCTCATCACCCTGTAACTGCAGCCTCAGGGGACCTGTCATCCTTCTGGCTTCCTCCTGTACCTTCATGCATGTGACAAACATAAACACATAAATAAAAAACATTTATTTTTCTTTAAAAATGCATATAATAGGGTCATTTGGTTATTTCCCGACAAATCTACACTTCCAGGTTACAAGCCTGCCTCTGACTAACAACCACCAATCAGGAGGAAAACAGAAGTGAAGTTTATGGTTTGGCTCCCAGCACCAGTCAATTATGTTAAAGGCCAAAATGGTCCCCCAATCCAATGTGTACCAGGCCAGCTACCCCTTCTTGCCTCTATAAAGTCTTATCACAAACTGAGCTAGGGGTCCCCTCCCATTCTCCTGCATCAGAGACAGTGGAATGGCTCAAGCTTGAGCTTGAATAAAGAGACCCTAATGTGATTGCACTGAATTTGGCTTCTTGATGGTCTTTTGGGGGATTCACAAATGCTTCAGGGCACAAAAGTCTCATATATATGAATATTTTAGATGAACTTGATTATGTATATTTTATATAGAGAAGCAAATTTTTACTAAGATTATAATCAAAGAAAGCCTACCATGAGTGGCTGATAACTTTTAGAGACATGGTAGTTCATGATAGTGTGTAGCTGTAAAGTTCTTGTGGTTGGAAAATCCAGCGCCCATGTGAGCAAAGGGCCTTGGTGTAGTACATACACATTTGAATGTTATAAAAAAAATATAGAATATGTCTTAAGCACAGTAAAAACAAAACAAGCTGAAGAACATTTTTTTACAGGCTCCAGAAGGAGACTGTCCCTCTCAAAATTGAATCATGGAAATCCTCCTCCCAGAAGTGGTGGTGTGAGGAGGTGGAGCTATGGGAGGCTAGAACTTGAGGGTGAAGATTCAGAACGTACATCATTTGGAACTAGATCATTGCAGAGGTGATTAATGAAGATGTAGTGTGGTGGGTGTTCCTTTAAAAGGTGTAATCTGAGCTGAAGAGATGGCTCAGCGGTTAAGAGCACTGGCTGCTCTTCCAGAGGTCATGAGTTCGATTCACAGCAACTACAACCGTCTGTAATGGAATCCAATGCCTTCTTCTGGAGGTGTCTGAAGATACTGTGTGCTTAAAATAAAATAAAATGGTGTTATCCATAGCATCTATATCACATACCCCTAAAGCTCAGGGATCATCATGGAAGATGATAAAGGTTGTAAGAGCCAGAGGTTGTGGAAGACTGCTGCGAAACAGTGTTCTCATATTCAAGGTGAGCCAGGTTGCACAAATGAACACAGAAGTTGTGGGTTCGTACACCTGCAGATCAAATTCCAACACGGTTTAGGGAAGAGGCTCATGGATTTCTCGTATAGCTGAACAGTTATTTGTGGCTGCTGAAGGAATGAACTTCTGTCTCCTTCAGGGATGTGGCCCCTGAGATGCTGTTATTGTTTCAGAATTTGGTCTTATGACCACGCGCATGGTTACTTTAATGGGTACATGAAGTTGAGAGGGGAGTGGAAAGAGTAGGGTAGATTTGATCAAAACACATGTATGTACATAGTTCTTAAAGAAGAAATAAAATGTATCCTTTCTTTCTTTCTTTCTTTCTTTCTTTCTTTCTTTCTTTCTTTCTTTCTTTCTTTCTTTTAAATAAATGGAGGGGAAATCTGGGAAACTATGTGCACTTGGGTAAAATGCCATGTACGGATGAGAGCAGAGATCCAGACTGTGGTTCTTTCTACAGGAATAGCAAAGGCAGCGGCAGCTTTACAGAGCTGGAGAAGAAGCCTGGCCATAGTCTCCTACCCGGTGCTCAGAAGGAGCTGTGGGCTTGTTTTTCTAACGCTATCTTATTGGGTTGTATTATCTGCTACTCTTCCAACCCTTATTCCATCCTAATACCTTCCAAGCCCCCAACCCGATACTAGGCAGAAGACAAAGAAAGTTAGAGGGGAAAGGGGTATAATCTAAAAGGGTCTATGTCTTCCTTCTGATTAGGGACATCCGGTTCCTTGGAGCAGTTCAATCTCCACCCTCAGGATATCCAATTTCTTCGTCTCGTCGCTTTGCTCATGACCACTTGACAAACTGCAACAAGAAGATCTGGCAGTAGTGGGGTCCACAGTGGCAGCTGGGGATGGGGAAGGAGGAGGAGGGCAGCAACTCGGGCAACAGTGGGGGTGGAGGGGCAGCAGTGGGGCACAGTCACCACCACAGGCCCTCTCTGGGCTCTCCCACTTATATTCTCTCACGAGTCCCCAGAATGCCAAACATAAGCTGTCTGCAGCTGGCAAAAAATAACGCCCCGCTACAGCATGAGACAATTATAGTGGACAATCTGAAGCAGCACCGCATCCCAGACCTAGGTTTAAAACAAAAATATATTCACACAACCTAGCTGGGTTTTCTAAGAAACCGAAGTGCTCACTATACAACGCATCTTGGATTCCCAGTTGTCTAGGATGGAGAAACAACAAACTTTCATGATTTAAGTTTCTCATTTGGGATATTTAGCTGTGGCTTCTCTAACAAGTTAGTCGAGTTTCTCTTTCTTATTTATGTTTCCTTATGTGTAAAACTGTACATGGCACCAATAACTATAATCAGTGTAAAACATAACCAAATTATTAAAAGGTTGAGCCATTTTATATAGACTAAACGATTTTTCCATATTTTAATGATTTTGAAAAGATTATGGAGACAGGCTGGAATATATTTCTAAATTACCATTTAGCTTTAAATTATGCTAATTTCTTGCAAATATTTTAAGGGAAAGCATAATAAATGAAATTGCTTTAACTGTAAAAGTATTATTTTACAAGTTACTAAAGAAGCCTCAAGCTAACCTTAAGATGTCACTTATGGAAGATGATTCATTTCTCCAAAAGCTAAAATCTTGTATTTATAACTTGTAAAATTTCACTATATTTATCTCAGAACTTTTGTTATTTTAGGGTTTCCTTAATTTTCTATCTATGAATCTTTTGCTTTATTTTTACACATGCAAATAAAGTCACAAGAGGTACTAAGACTGTTATGAAAAATATAAGTTAAGCCATGGATGTTTGAAAAAGAAATAAAGAAACACATATTATTCTTACTTAAATATATATATAACATATTATATATTTTATATATTATGAATTAATTATATGTTTTTATATTGTATATCATACATTATTTATTATTATACTATTTTTATACTATTATACTATTACACTATTATTATACTATTTCATATTTTATATAATTATATATTGCATTATATATTATAGTATATAATATATCATATGTAATATGTAGTATATAGTATGTAACATATAGTATATATTGTATATTAATTATATATCATATACCATGTGTTATATATTATATACCATATATCATATATTAATCATGTTTATATACTATATATTATGTATATATTATATAATATGTATTGTGCATTATATATTATACTATATACATTATATTATATATAATATTATACATAATATTATAGTATATATACATACACACACACAGATGTGTATATATATATATATATATATACACATCTGTGTGTGTGTGTGTGTGTGTGTGTGTGTGTGTGTGTGTGGTTTAAATGAAGTTATGCTACCTGGGCTACCTGGGATGATAATGCTTCCCCCAAGAGCTATTATTTATTTAACAACAACAAAAGAAACCAGTGCCAGGCATAGAAAATCACCCTTCAAGTTGTTGGTCATGGAAGAAGAGATTCCTAAAATAATACAGGCTATTGCCAGTTGCCCTTTGTTGTCTCCTAGAACTTGGAGGTGAAACTCTATTGCTGAATACAACACACACTTTGAACACAGGACTTGGAGGAATCAGGCTGAAACTGACCTGGAAGCCTCCTCCTGTAGGACTAGATCTCATAGTCCCTGGAGGAGCCATACAAGTTTCCAAAGAAGTAAAATAATCAACAATGCTCCATATCTGTGACACCTAAACCCAAATGCGGCGTGCACACAAGGGTGTGGTAGTGGCACTTATACCTTAGCGGTAATCAAAAGCTGACTAATTGAACTTAAGGCCCATGTAATAGGAGGAAATTCATGCCTGGAAGTGTGAGCCTATTAACCACCCATGGCTGTGGAGATCCTGGACGGAAAGCTACTATTGCTACTTTCCTACTCCAGTATAATTGCTCACGGCATCCTATACATTTATCCTTATACCCTGACACTTCCGAAGCTCTCACACCTCATTAAAGGAGCTTCCTTTTGCAGTTGATGGAAGCCATTACAGAAATTCACAACTGGTCAAAATGCAGAGAACAACCGTGTCCAGCCTTAACTGATATATCTACAACCCAACCCTCACATCTAAGACTCAAGAAACATTGGCGGAAGAGGGGCTGGAAAGACTAGAAGAGCCAGAGGGCCAGGATTTCTACTGTGAAATAGCATCTTCTGTGTATGACTGGGAAGCTGCACCCTTGAAATCTCCCCATGGTTGTCTAAACAAGACCTGTACAATGACAATACCAGTTGACACACCAATGTGGATAGAGAAAACTTTATGAGGGTTGAAGAGCTGAGGCATTTAAAGGCTACTGAGAGAAAGAGAATCAATCTTCTCCAGGCATGAGCCCACTGATAGAAGGTCTAGAATTTCTGCTCAATGGACCTGTATTGATAAACTCAGCCTGACTCAGTTTTATATTTCTTCCATCATTATATCATACCCTAAGAAGCCATCCCCACACATACTTCACAGACTTTTGCTTGAATGAATTTTATTTTAAATCTCATTAAGCACTTTAATGGTACTTCCTTCCAGACCATACTTCCTACCTTGTTCTTTTGGCCCTTCTTAGTGTTAAGTCTAGTTATAGGTCTAAAGTTAAAGATAGATGCTCCCCGAGTGACATCTGGATTGTCTTGTCTGTCTGACATATTCTTTAAAGAAAGTCATTTTCTAGTCTGCAGATGAAGCAGGATTAATTCCCTCAGGCAGGGACAGAGAAGACAACACCACCGGAGGTGAGGGTGGGGTTGTATCCTCTGCCATGGATGGATGAGAAGACTGTTTCCTCAAGCTGATGATTCAACACCCTCAGGCTCCTGAGAGTCCTCCCACACACTGCCATCTCAAGTCACAGTATCCCATTTTCCCCAACCAGCTCCCTCATTTTAACTGCTGACACCCTCAAGGCTAGGAATTGAACCTGTGTTGTAAGTCAGCTAATTGTGAAATGGTGGTGGGCGGGTTGGCTTTGATCCTCTGTAGCTCAAGCTGGAGAAAAAATTCTCTTCGAGGGCATACTTAGAAATCTTTAAATTGTCAGTTCTATCACTCAGCTTTGTTGGCGATGCCACTGATGTTGTTACTTTCTCTAATTATGCCAAAAAGATCTAGCCAAGAGCCTTATTTTCCCACGTATGTTCAAAGGTTTTATACATATAGGGTCACTACATTCTCAAAATAGGTAAATCAGGAGCATCATCAAATTACATCCATCATTGCTCTTTAGTTCACATCGGGGATGTTCAGTGTTCTCCGTGCTACCAAAGGAGTCTCTAGTCCATAGGTTTCATTCAGTTGGAGAACCAGCTCCAGATACTACAAAGGTCACTAGAGAAATTCATCTCTATGACTTTTCTCTAGAACCACTCCTGACACCACAATTTGTAATCAGCTGCGGTTCTCTAAGGGAAAAGGAACCAACAGGATGAATATATACATGAAGACAATTTGCTAAATAAGCCTACATTAAAAAACAAAAAACAGTGTCTTACACCTGAGAGCTGAGCACACAGTAGTTCCTCACTGCCTGAGGCTGGGCTCTCAGCAGTTAGAGTAGTTCCATTGCGGCTGGCTCACACTGGAGACACCAACAACCCAGTACTTTCTCAGCCCACAGGACTGGGTTCCTCAGCAATCCCAATCTATGTCCAAAACCTGAAAGGTTCTCAAAGAGCCACTGGTCCTTAGTCCATGATGGAACCCTGGACACATTGGTTCCGATATCCGAGACAGATGCAGAAGCAGTGGCAATGGGGGTAATGGGGGTAAATCAGCATGGCTAAAAAATGTAAAGGCAAGAGGGCAAGTGGGAAAGCCACCTGAGGAGAGGGGATCACTCTTTCTTCTACTTTTTGTTATCTAGGTTGCTACCAAAAGGTGCTGCCCACAGTGGGGTGACTCATCCTATATCAAGGCAGTTCATGAGAAGGGCTCCCTCCTTGGGTGGATCATATTTGTGGCAAGCTGACATTGAAACCAATCATCTCATAAGGACTGTGAAAAGGCGTTTCTAACATTGTGTTGAAGTTGACTATAAGATGTTCCTGGCTTCTCTGCATGTCGTTTTAGTGTTTCTAAAAGATGCAAGACTGGGGCTGTACAATGACAGAAGCTCACCACTTAAAATAAAATTCAGGACTGACTACAGTACTGTAGAAATGAAAGAATTGATTCACGTGGCTGTTTACTCTGACTTTATATATACAGAGCCTAAATCCCAAACCATGCTTACATAATCATTTCATAAAGAACAGATAAGTATGGACCTGAGCATAGTGACACACATGTCATTCCAGCATCCAGGTGATGGAGGCGTGAGGGCAGCAACTTTGAGGCCATCCTGGGCTGTATTATAAGACCTTGTTTCAAAAAAACAGATACATAAATAGATAGATAGATAGATAGATAGATAGATAGATAGATAGATAGATAGATAGATAATGAATACGTTGGGAGAAACAGATACCATAATTTTATACTAAATCCAGAAACTCATTTAACTTAAAAATAAAAGTTGATTGATACAGTGTTATATGCCTTTAATCCCAGAATTTAGGAGGTAGAGGCAAGTGGGTCTCTATTAAGTCAAAGCTAGTCTAGTCTATACAGTGAGTTCCAGGGCAGCCAGAGCTACATAGTGAGAAAAAAAAGAAAGTTACTTAATATGTCAGACTCTATCTTACAGAGACAGACAGTGACTTTTGCATGTAAGTCAATGATAAACACTACACTTGATTCAAATGTGTGTGGATGGGGGGGGGTCATGAAGTTCCACCCCGATCTGAGGATCTATTAGCAATTGATGGCTGCCAGAGAAAAGGGCTGAGAGACTGCCCAAGCTGCAGTAGACACTCCCACACCTAGAGGCAGCACTACATGGAGTCCATTGAAAGAGAGAGGGAGAGAGAGAAGGAGAGAAGAAAAGAGGGAGGGAGGGAAGGAGAGAGAAAAAACACATAGAGACATAAAGCTGGAAGGAAAAGTGGTAAAGGAATAAAAATCAGAAAAGAAGGAATTTAATTAAACAAATTATATATGTGAATGGATATTAAATAAGATATTTTTTGAATAAATGGCTCCAAAATTGTTGCAATTTAAAGACATATAATGACATAATAGACACATTTTCCTTTTTCTCTTTTAGCAATGCAGACTCCTAAAACTAAGCATGTACCAACCTATCTATAAAAATGTATATTAAGTAAAATAGTTTAGAAGAGTGTAAAATGAAAATTATCCACACAATAAACATTCACTTGCTTGGATGTGTTTGAGATCTCTGGGTTGGTTTCTAAGGTTCTCAGAAGAGAACCAAACATGAGTGAGTCCTGGTAGAAGGAAAGCCTTCTGTGGGATGTCTTCCATTTACTTTGCTATTTTATAATGAATCGTGTATCTTGTTCAAAGGCCCAATGAAGTGAAATAATTTTAAAATTACATCCAGTGAAATATGATTGTCCTGAAAATTTGAACATGGGAAATGTCTGCATTATTCCTGGACCTTATTTGCAAACACTGTGACAAAATAAGATGCAGGTGTCTCTCAGAGAGCTTGGGAAATTCTTTTGAAACAAAACACACACATACACAGCATGCACACAGGCACACACCCATGCAACAGACAGGGACACACATACACATGCACACACTTACATACATGTACACACACACACACACAATTATTTTTAAAAGCTTCTTAGGACATTCACAAGAATCTACATTTAAAATCTCCTACTTATAGTTTTGTAACAGGAGATTTTCATGAAGCTTGCTCCCATCTGAGGCTCCTGGATTTGGCTACATGAAAATGCAACCACTTCTTCATACACTATAGTCAAATGGATTCCAGATTCTTTTCCTTTGCTTAGAACCTGAGTTAACCAAAATACTCAGACTTATGGGATTTAGGAACAAGTTTTTACAAAATTAAGTTATAGTCCAATTGTCAGAATTCTAATTGGCCATTTTAAGTTGTTTAATATTTATTTTATGTTTGTGCATTTATGTCTGTGTGTATGTGTGCAGGCATCTGGGTCATTCACCAGAACACACTGGATCCCCTGGGACTGGAGTTATAAAGTGGATACTGGGAAACAAACTCTGATTCTACCAAATGCAGCCAGCGCTCTTAGCCACTGAGCTACCACTCCAGGCTCTAGTTTGAGTTCTTGAATAGACTTTTTGTTTTTATTTATTTTTATGGTTTCAAATTTCAAACTACGTGATGTTTATCTCTTTATCCACATTGTCCTGTCTGACCCTGTGGCTTCAGGTATTGTCATCGTGTTGTAATACTGTGACAACTAGTTATAGAGAAACTTTCCATCCCCCAAAAAAACTGATTCAGCTCTGAGCTCCTGCATTTCTCGGTAGCCCCATCTTCACCCCAGTCCCTAGCTACCTCCTGGCTACCTTCTAGACTGTGGATTTACCCATTCTGGATATTTTATAGAAATAGTATTGTAACATACTTAGTTTTCTTGTGTGTATGTGTGTGCCTATTGGGTTAGCAAAGTCTTTTCCAGTAAAAGCTGTGTTGAAACTTGGTATGAAACGTCATTTCTCTCCCAGATGAACAATCGTCTATGCCACTGACAGATTATACCTTTGGACTTGTTTGCTTGGAGATCTGAGGTGGAGTATCCATTTCATTACTGTTATTTTTCAATGTATATTAGCACATATTAATTGTACGTGTTGGTACACAATACACACATGCATGTAATTTATTTCAGTCAAGTGCGCACACCGTGGTTACCCTCTCTTGTCCCCCACCATCTTATTAATCCCTTCCTTTCTCCCATCTAGCCTCCCTCACTCCAACTTCTACTTTCATGTCATGGTTTCTTTTTTTCTCTTTTTGAGAGCTGCTTACAGGGGCACAGATGAGGGTTGCTTACAGAGGCATGGGCACCTTCCCAGTGGCTACACCAATAAAGAAAATCTCTTCCCCTTCGACAATATAGTATCTTTTTCCTTCTTATCTTAATATTTTTATTATTTTTTCTTTAACAATGTCATACATGTATATAACAGTGTTCCCATATATGTAACATTGTGTTTACATGTATGTAACATTGCATTCACATGTATATAACATTGTGTTCACATATATGTAATGTTGTGTTCACACTTGTGACTCTCCCTTCTCTTTCCCTCCTTCCCTCAATAAACTTCCCCCAAAGTCTCCATTCCACTTTCATCTCTTTTCATGGTTTTTGCTTTTCCTTTGTGACTCACTTGATTTAACCACTCACATTAGGCCTCTCATGTGGAGACAGGTATGGCGCTCCCCATTGGACCCTGAGTAACTCCCATCACTGAACACAATGACTTCCTCCCCTGCAGACGCCCTTCACTGCCTTAACTCCCTTATCTATGAATGAACGTTTCCTAGCTCTGCCTTGGAAAGGAAGGCTTTATGAAGGGAATGATGGCTGTGGTGAGTCCGGGAGAGCTGTGGCCATGTGGTGCCCACAGGACAGCTTTTCAGAGCTTCCTCCCCGATTCCTGGCTTTTGCATTCCTTCTGGCTGCTGTATTACCTTGTGTTTAATTCATGCGTAATGTAGTGAACTTCTGCATTCTGTCCACCTTTTTGGCTGGTGTGAATAGAGCTGCTATAAACATAAATTTGTGTATAAATTTTTGATGGAGCACCTGTTTTTAATATTGTCTAGGATAATATTGTCTAGGAAGTGGGATGACTGGATCATGTCATAACTAGGATCAGAACTTTGAGAAATCAACTATTTTCCATATTTCCACCCTATTACTTTCCCAGTGGCAATATGCAAGGTTGCCCCTTACTTTACCCACCCCGGTTGTGTCATTGTTACAGCAGTTTAAATGGAGGACCGTGTTGGTTGCTTTCCTAGTCACTGTGACAGGACACTTTGAAGGTAGCAAAGGAAGTACTGATTGAGTGCAGTCCTGTGTGAATGTAAGTATCCTGACATGAGCACAGCCATGTTGAAAATTTCCAAAGTCTTAAGTCCCATTGCCATTATCCATATGGTCCAGGCTGAAGATGGTTGCCAAATCTTTCCTTGGGAATCTGACTAAGAGTGTCTTTGAATAATTGAGCGATGTATGTAGACTAAAAACTGTGGGGTTTTTTCTCCCCAACCCCTCCGGATGTTACAGTCTGACCCTGCTGGCCTTCCAAGACTAGCTAACCACACCCCCTGGGCTCTACCTAATAAACATGCTAGGTCCAGGGTTGCAGGGCTGGCAGTAGCAGAATCCCACCTGATCCCAACTTCCTTGTTCTCTTGTCTCTGTGCCTTTCTTTTCTTCATCCCCTCACCTCTAGCCAGGGTTGACTTTGGCTCTCGGTTTAAGACAGGACACAGGCAATATGGACAAAAGGCACAGCAATGCAAGCATGAGGCAGCAAGCCACACTGAGTTCAATCATTACCCACAAAAAAAAGAGAATATTCATACTGAGCTTGCTTCTTTGTATTCAGCACTGCACCCCAGACCACGGGAAGGTGTCATGCATGTTTAAAGTAGGTCTTTCTTCCTCAGTTAAGCCTCTCTGGAAATACATTCACAGACAGGTCCAGAAACATGTCTCCTATGTAACTCCAAATCCAGTAATGTTAACTATGAAGAATAACCACAGGTGCACCTTAGTGTAGCCTGGATTTGCATTTCCTCAGTGACAACAGAGAGCTCATGTTCACACACTCCTGGATATTGGCATATATTCTTTTAGGAAAATCTGAGCCTTCAGTCCATTTTTTTAAACTAGGTTGTCTTGTTTATTTTTTATTGGAGTTTATACTGAGTACCTGAGCATTATTGGATGCATCACTTTAAAGGCCTGGTCACATAACAGCAGTGGTTTGGGAGGGGGCCAGAGACAGACAGATCCTGGAGGCTTTGGTTTTGCTCTTTTGTTTGCTTTATGGTTTGGGGTTTTGTTGTCTTGTTTGGTTGAAGCAGCTTGTCATCATGTAGCTTAGGCTGGCCTTGAACTTCCAGTCCTCTTTCCCCACCTCTGGCCTTCTGGGATTCCAGGCAGACATTCAACAAGCTCAGCTCCTGTTTTCCTGATCCTGTCCTTTCATACACGGTGCATTTTAATTGTGTTCAAGGTTTGGTCTGTCTATTCTTGTTCATTATGGTGATGTAATGTCATCACTTAAGTCTACTGTGCGATCTGAGGTCATGAAACTTCATTCATACTGATTTTCTTCTAAGAAACTGACAGTTTCAACATTTGTGTTTTTGCTTTTTGATCCCATTTAAGTTAATTGTATATTGTATGTGGTAAGAATCTAGATTTATGCTGGGCAGTGGTGGTGCACGCCTTTAATCCCATCACTTGGGAGGCAGAGGCAGGCGAATTTCTGAGTTCGAGGCAAGCCTGGTCTACAGAGTGAGTTCCAGGATAGCCAGGGCTACACAGAGAAACCCTGTCTCAAAAAAAAAAAACAAAAAACAAAACAAAAAAACAAAAAAATCTAGATTTATTATTTTATGTGTGGATATTCAGATATTTAAACTTTGGCTTAATTATGAAAGGTCAAGAGACTGGAGAGACCGCTCAGCGGGTAAAGAACGGACCTGAGTTTGTATCTGCAGCACAGGCCTTCAGGCCCTGATCGTGGCAACAGTGAGTTGGAAGGGGCCAGAGCCAGACAGACCCTGGAGGCTTGATGGCCAGCCAGTCTAGCTAAAAATGGGTAAGCTTCAGATCCAGTGATAAATCTTGTCTCAAAAAGTAACATAAAAAGCAGTAGGGGGTGGGGGGGAATCCAACAGCAACCTCAGGCCTCCACATGCACAGGCCTAAAACAGAGCACACAGATGGGGGAGCGAGGGGCACTGGAGAGAGGTGGGAGGAGGGAAGGAAGGGAAAGGGGAGGTGGAGGAGGAAGAGGAGGAGGAGGAGGAGGGGGAAGAGGAGGAGGAGGGGGAAGAGGAGGAGGAGGAAAAAGAAGAAGAAGAAGAAGAAGAAGAAGAAGAAGAAGAAGAAGAAGAAGAAGAAGAAGAAGAAGAAGAACAACAACAACAACAACAACAACAACAACAACAACAGTAGCAACAACAAAAAGAACAAGAACATAAAACAACAGCAGCAGCAGCAGCAGCTGAAAGCAGCGCTCACGTCTATGGCAGCACTTGGAAAGGAAGGCAAGATTATCACAAATTCTAGGCCAGCCTAGCCTAAGGCAAGACTCTCAAAACATCAAACGCACACAAGAAAGGAAACCGATGTCAATATATACAATGTTTTTATTTATATTTTTATGAGTGTTATAATTTTAGAGGGTAAGTTTTTAAGATAATCTAGAATATGAACTAAGTTAGACTAATAGAAGAATACAATTCATACAAATCCATTCCATATTGGGCATCTATGCTTTTATTATTGTTAGAAGGCTGAAGAAAAGTTTCACAGCCTCTATGTGAGAACAGCTTCCACTGGTCACGTTGAGATTCCTGTGGAGCAGTCACACTGGGACTTACATAACATGTAACTTTAAAGGCAGTTCGATGGCATTTAGTTCAGTGGGAAAATAGCAACTCTGTGTCGCAGAAGTCACAACGACCTTGTTTACCTGCTCCTTGAATAACTCTTCAATACAAACTAAATGTTTTAAATTGGGATTCGTTCCTTTGGAGAAGACATTCACTCCACTTCTTTAGAGTTTCTTCCGAACTGATGAGTCACGGGCCTGTGCCAAAGTGAATGGCCTGTCCCACACATTGTCCGGCACACGCGCTATTGGAGACTGTCTTAAGGAGGAAATTCACGATTATTTGACTTTCCAGTTACCATGACAATGTGATCAGATTATGATGTTAGCGATAGAGGTCTTGGGGGTTCTGTTGAATTTTTTCGGGGTGGGGAGGCAGGTTCTGTGATCTCTGTTTTCTAAGTCTCATATTGCACTAAGTTTGTGATTTGTGGTTCCAGAAACACCGGGATGTGTCACTAATCGGGTGTGTTATTGTTTTATTAGAGTACATTTTCAAAGACAGTGATAACAGCTTTAGTGGCAGGACAAGGCCACATCTTAAAATCCCTTTTACTTCCATAGAGAGTGGACTGAGGAGGGAAGAACTCAGAGCTTGACTCGTGCAAGCATGCCTGAGGTGCTACAGTGAGCTCGGAAAGTTCACTGTAGGCTTGTTGCAGGTTCATTACCTAGCTCCTCCGTTCACATAAAAAAAAAATCTGTGTCTTTGTATATGACATTTAATTTTCTATGAGAATTATCCACTCAATAGTAATAAGAAATCTAGGGGCTGGAGCGATGCTTCAGCAGCGTAGAGCATTTGTTGCTCTAGGTTTGCTTCCCAGCACCCATGTGTTGACGACTAACCATCTGCAGCTCCAGTTTCAGAATATCCACACCCTCTTCTGACCTCCTCATGCGCCAGGCACACACACAGTGCACATGCAAACATGCAGGCAGAACATTCATACACATAAAATAAATAAGGCTTTAAATAAAATAGAAACTTAATCATGATAAATAGGCATTCTAGGGAGTTTTAAAGATGCCTACCATTAAATAGAACTAAAATTTAAGTGAACGGTGGAAGAGGCCTCCATGTCCCTACCTTCAGTTTGCCTCAAGACACCCGCCATGCCACTGAAGCAGCAGAGCCTGGCAGATCTCTAAGGAAGACCCATTGCTTTTTTTCTGTCTCACTTTGTCTTCCAGCTACTCACAGACCATATCCAACAACAGCTGAAATTTCCCCAGATCTACTTAGGGAAGTATTGGCCAGCAACAGGTTGCAACAGCCTTAGAGAGCCAGGTGAGCATCAGACAGCACCAGCCCATTAACATGGTGCAGGAACAGCATCCAGTGACATTCATAGGTATAGTCAGCGTATAAGTATGAAAATGCCTACTTGAGGATAGGCAGGCAAAAAAAAAAAAAAAAAAAAAAAAAAAAAAAAAAACCTGATTTTCTCTGGTTCCACTGGGCATCCCAGAGACAAGGTAGATGTATACAAAAGCGGGCCAGCCCTCTAAGACACAGGAGCGAGAGTACTGGACATAGTTGGCTAGGATACAGGACATTTGTAGAGATTGACTTCTCTTAACCAATCAGAGCACAGCATTACAGTGGCCTGTTTCCTGATGGCTTGTCAACTTGACATTGTTAAAATGATCTGGGAAGGGAACCTCAGTTGAGAAAGTGACTCCATCAGATTGCTCTATAGGCAAGTCCGTGGCACATTAATCTTGATCAATGATCGCTATGGGTGTGCCCAGCCCACTGTGGGCAGTGCCATCCTTGGGTAGGTGGTCCTGGATGGTATAAGAAAGCTGGCTGAGCAAGTTATGAGGAGCAGGCCAATGGGCAATTTTCTTTTACCATCTCTTCTTCAGTTCTTGCCTCCAGGTTTCTCCCCGACTTCCCTCAGTGACAGAGTGAGACGTGATCTGAGAATTGATTGTAAATAGAAATAAACTCTTTCCTTGCCAAGTTCCCTTTGGTTGTAGTATTTTTATCACAGCAATAAAAACCCTAAGATTTCTAGAGTCCCGCTCAGACCTAAACATCACCTTTTTACTTGCAGACTAGCATCATAGGAAAGGACCGGGGTGGCCATGTTGGTAAAGGACGGTGGCTACTTGCCAATTAGTGCAGTCTAATGCTGTAACAACTTTCTCTGGAACACAGTAAGTGTTTGACAAACATTAGTCAGGACATATTACTGTAATCAAAACTTGGGTTGTTGTGCCCTCCACCCAGCCCTGAGCAGGCCCAAAAGAAAGAAAGACCTTGCTTACCACAATAGACCTAATAATAGAACCTAGGTAGAGTTAGCCATCTTGGCTGCACATACAACCTCCTACAGGAACTTAGAAGAATAAACTGCCCGCTGAGCTTGCCTTGAGACTGCCTTGAGACATCTCCGGCTGTAACAGAGGATGGGTTCTCCCACCCATCTCTGGCTGAAACAAGAATGAGTTCAGTGGGGTTTTACTTTTAAATAGAAAAGCTGAATATTAAAATTTGAGCCTTGATCAGAAAACTTTGTCTTGGCTTCATGCTTCTCTCGCCTCTCCATCTCCCTTTTTCATGTCCAGCCCCACTTTCAGGTGAACCCAATTTGTCCATGGTAGCAGCTGGCTACGGGTTGTAGTATAAATGTGTTTTGCTTTGCTTTTGTTTTATGTAGTGTATTATACTCTGTAACATTGCAGGGCACTGTCTGTGTTTCGACATTTGCTTTAAATTGTATCATTGTTTTAACTGGCAAGGTGAGGTACACAGTTACTGTCATCACTTTCGATTATGGCTGACAAGGTTAAATAATTGATTTAAATGTGTATAGTTAAATGTAGTCATACCTGTTCATCCATGCATCAATGTACCTTTTCAGCCATCATCACTGCAGTAGAACATGAAGGCAGTGGGAAGCTACTACATATGTGCAGGCCTGGGGCAGGTGGAATGGAAAGAGTATGGTACTTGAAACGAATACAAATCTAAACTGGATTAAGGAAGTGAAATCAATTCTAATAGAGAAAGAAAATTAGAGCTGGCAAGGTTCAGTGGCCAAGGGAAATTAAGACTATTCATGATATTTGTAAAGATACATCAAAACTTCATAGCTGTTTTGGAAGTTAAATAGCCAATTTTTTGTTGGAAAAATCAATTCTCAATTTTGTGTGACATCCCAGTTAAAAAACCAGTGGCACAGTGCCATGTTAAATAAAGATTTCTTTTTACTTTGAACTTTGTCCTGACTTACACAATAGATTTTACACTGCCTCTTTTATACTTAAATAAATTATGGTTTGTCCCATAGAAGGACTATCATTTCTGCATGGCCATGTTCACTAGACTATTTATAATTCTAAATACTAACAATTTTGATAACAAATCAGCCTGAAAATGGGCAAGACTCACAATTAGTACAGATAAAGAGCTACTGCAGTTCATGAGATAGAAAATCCTTGAGATTGTTGAGAAATGAACAAAGAAATCCTGTGGGGGTGAAAAAGACCACTGACAAGAACAATTCCTTTCCTGAGGAGGACATTACCCTACACTGAGGACAAAACAAGTCACTGGCATCCTGCTCCCCACCCCCAACCCCACAACCCTGACCTCACTCCATGTGAGAACATTAAAATATTGGAAGCAGAGAACTTTGATGAGGGGTCTGAGATGTTAGTGAATGAGTTACATAGAAGAAACTTATGATCATTATGATGAAAGAAGAACCAGGAAGTCAAATCTAGCTCCTCAGTGCAATAAGAAATGAGCCATTTCTTGGAAACACAATTAGTATTATGTGTAAGAAGAATATGCTTTTATTGAATGACTACAAACTGCACTGTCTTTAAGAGACTTGCCCCTATCAAAGCCATCCATCCTTCATCACTCTTTCCTAGAAGCTCTTCCTTTGTTCCATATAAAGATTGAAATCTTGATCCACATGGTGTTGGTAAGATTGCACCCCTGGAGAGCCCTGGACAACAATTACAATATCAAAGAACTCTCATCCTCTCTCCACCAGATCCTTCTTGCTTCCTGGGGCCAAGAGAATATAAATGATTTAAGGTCAGCCAGTTGAATGTACTTTCTCTCCTCCTATGTGAGCCTTCAGAGGGGTGACACAGGTTAGTTGTATTTATTCAGTATAAATTCCTAGGTGAGATTATCTGTAAATTTCGGGCAAAAAAAAGTTTGCAGAGGAGCTGGTAAGATTTCCCAATGGGTAGTTCTTCAATACAGGCAGACCTGAAGGCCTAAGTGTACTCTCTGGATCCCACAGGATTGTGGAGAACTGATTCCTGAGTTGTACTCTGACATCCACATGTGCCCTGTGGTACATGTGTACCCGGAAACACACACACACACACACATGCATACACACACACCACACATGCACACACACACACACATAAACACCACATACACACATGCATACACACACACAAACACCACACACACACACATGCATACACACACACAAACACCACACACACACATGCATACACACACACAAACACACACATGCATACACACACAAGCATACACACATACAAACACCACACACACATGCATACACTCACACAAACACCACACACAAACACCACACACACATGCACACACACACACAAACACCACACACACACAATACTTTTTAAAGGTAGCTGATCTTGTTTCTATGTCTTCCGGGACTGTGGAATCACTCACTTTAAAGCAAAGAAACCTGGAGTTGGAGAGAAGACTCAATGGTTAAGGACCCTGAACATTCTTTCAGAAGACCCAGGTTTGATTCTTAGCATCCCACTCTAGTTCTAGGGGATCCAATGCCCTCTTCTGGCCTCTCCGGGCACCAGGTTTACAAATAGTGCATAGACACATATGCAGGTAAATATGCATATACATAAAAATGAAATAATACTTTTTAAAAAACCAAAAAAGGCTAATACATCCTCAAAAACATATTCTGGATTGATCTTAATCAAGGAGAACTCTTTCTGGCATCATTACTGGGTAAAGAATCTGCATGGCCTTGAAGATAGCCTTCCCTTTTCTACCTCATGAAACAAGAGCCCACTGCTTCGTCGGCAGCAGGTAGAGATAATATCTTCTCCAACATCATTTCAGTGCCAGTGATGAGACCTTATAGAATGCCTCTTACATGTGGAAGAGTACTCCAAAGAATGGGAACAGGTACTTCTGAGGCAGAATAGAGAAAGGCGGGAAAAGCCTAGAGCAAGCTCTGGAGAATGAAGGTACCACTGCCATGAGTGCCAGTGCCCAAGAAGAGAAGCACATTTTCAAGCTTACTTAATTAGTTAAGGTGACAGTAAAGCAGAATCCCACCTAGAATACAGATCTGAGAGTTTGGTATCCAGCCCACTTTAGTTTGTGATCATCTAGCAAGGCTTCCTGTTGCTACAGGGACGCCATGGCCCCATCATATATATTACTAGATAAGACCACATATCTTCATATGTGCAGGGCTCTTTGCCTGATGGGTTTTCAATCCCAACAGGACAGATGGGCAGCCTCCCTTTCGTGGGACAAGCAGGAAAGACGTAGCCACCACTAAATGAACTCTGTCCTTTGGAATTGCTTGCAGGAATCATATATTTGACTAAGTCATTTGGGAATTTGTTTCTCTTTGAGATCCTAGAAACTCTCAAAAGATAAGGATTTAAAGATTTGGTCTTAGAGCAAGCAACTATAGATTAAAGGAAGATGTAGATCTAGATTGTAGGCATGAGGCCAAAGAAAACTGAAGGCTTCTTTTTTGTCTGGTCAACGAGGTAGAAACCCAGGAAGAGACGGAGATAGTTGGCCTGATAGATAATGTGACATTCTCCACTTATTTCCATGGTGGCTCCCAGTGTTGGATGGGGCAACCAGAAGACTACAGAACCCAGAAAAGGAAAGAATGGACAACGTGTCATGATTTAAAAAGAAACTCCTTAAACCACTGGGCTAGATACCAAACTCTCAGATATTTATTCTAGGCAGGATTCTGCTTCCATACATGTATATACATATACATACACATATACATACATATACACATATACACATATATATGTATAGATAGATGTAGATGATGTAGATGTATATATATACATATATATATACATCTACATCATCTACTCTCATATATATACATACTTGTTATTAAAACCTAAACTAAATTATTCAGTTTCCTAATGACATCATGCCATTATTACATTTGAGACCATGTGATTTCTTCCACTGTCTTCTTATCCGAGCTAGTCTGTACTTGTCTGGACATATTTATTATTACAAATAATGTCCTCCTAAAGCAAAAGGGGCTCTCAGTCAGGTATTGCTAATGTGGTTTTCCCCCCTCTTGTCATGTAGTAATTCTATTTTCTGGGGAGGATGTTCTACTGTGCACTTAGAGAAATGCTCCTCTCTTGGGCTACAGGGCTGTTTTATTAGCTCTGATCTGATTTTCTCAATTGACTCATTTCTGAGCAGAATGCAATTTTGTCAAGCTTAGTGTTAGGATGCAGTAAGAAATCTCAAGTTTTCCTGCTTAGACACATCTACTTCCCAATACAGATACTCTGATGACTTAAAATGTCTAAGATCTTCCCAGCAAAATAAAAGTCCTTAACAAAATTGTCTTTCTTTTGTGTGTACAGTCTCTGAATTGAAAGATACCACCTAACACATTCTAATAGTGAAAAGTGTCTCCTTGGTGCTTGGGATTTGTCAATATGATGTCTGTTCTAAGATCTGAAATGGAGAACATTTCTTTTTCTGAAAAGTTTGAAGTTTGATTGACAGCTTGGACATGAGTGGGCAGTTGGGAACTTGATAAAATATCATAGTGAATCATCCCTTGAAAAGAAAATAATAGCCTATTGTTGCCCTGTGTTATGGTGATCTTACAGCTTTGGTTCTGCGGGACCAAACTTCACCCACTCCAGCAGTTCATACTTGGGGTAGATGTTGGAGTGAACCAACTCAAAGACCTGGATATGGACCTGAGTGATAGCTGAGTTGCTCAGCCCACCAGTTCTCCAACACTCGGTCTGGCTTTTCTGCACCCACACTATCAGGGGTAGCTCTACTGTGCTGCCCAGGCAAGGTACAGGCCTGCTTTCCTATGTGCTATAGCCAGTGAAGGGTGGGGCCTGCTAGTCTACTCTCATGCCCTGAGGGCCAGCTCACTGGAGCTACCCAGGCAAGGGGCGGGTCCAGTTCTTTGATCACATCCTCAAGGCTAGTTCATCTTCAGTCCCTGAAACTGGGACCAGCTCTTCTGTGTTGCTCAGGTGAGGTATGGGGCCTCACTCTCCTGAGTGCTGCAGCTGGCTAGTGGCAGGGCCAGCACTGTGAAACCCTTGGACATCAACATGGCCCCAGGTAGAAGCCTAGACCAGGGATGTCTGCATTGCCTTTGGTAGTAGCATGGACCAGGGGCATCAACACAGTGCTGCCGCCCCTGCCTCCCACAACCCCCGCCGATGTTGCAGGGTCTTGAACCTAGACATGTCTTTTGGTGGCAGCATAGGCTAAGACCTTACCATGGTCTGTGGTGACAGAACAAGTTACTCTCATCAGTCTGTTCCTCACTACCCTCGAGTCTTCAGTTCTGCCTCTCTTCACTGTGCACACACAGTTCTGCTTCTTCTCTCCCATTTCTCCACTACTTACTTGTTCATCTTAGTGGCACCTGGACCTCTGGGAGTCTTTTGCCTCACCCACGCCATATGGTGGTAGGCGGGAGTCATCTCAGGCATCCAAGAGGAGTCCCAGTGAAGATTCAGTATCGATAGTGTAGCAAGAGCCAGAGGCCTCAAACAAGACCAATGGCTCACTGCAATGAACAATACAAGTAAAGCTGTTTGGGCAAAGGGTATAGTCTGTGACATACCTCAATGTCCACATCAAGATTTTTGTTGTTGTTGGCAGTAGTGGTGGTGGTGGTGGTGGTGGTGGTTGTGGTGGTGGTTTGATTTGGTTTGGTTTGGCTTTATTTTTATTTTTGTTTTTTTTTTGTTTTGTTTTTTGTTTTATTTTGGGGAGAGAGGTTGCAAGAGCAGAGGGTGGGTGTGAAGGGATGGGAAGCTGAGTGGAATTGGGAGCATTATGTAAAATTCATAAAGAATCAATAAAAAGTTTTTTTAAAAAAAAAACATTAAAGAAGAAAAGAACAATAAAAGCAAAGGAAGCAGACACGAGCTTCCAGTGATGCCCAGGCTTGGTTTGCTTCTGTCATTGTTCCTCCTCTCCTCCAGTTCTCTCCTGGTGAGAGTCACAGAATGGCAGGGACACCTTTGCATAGTCAGGAGTGACTGGCAGGTTGACTGGTGGTCCCTCTTCAACTTCTCTTAAAGGGCAACTGTGTCAAAAATAAAATAGCTCTGAAAAATAACCTCTTGAAATGTTTATATTAAGAAGTTCATAGGAAATGTTAAGATAGCCACAGTGCACACTTACTGACTTCTGGTCCCCATTTTGTTTTTAACAAATAGAGTGAACAATGAAATATTTTCTATTTTTATGGATATATTTTTTTCCCAAAACTTTCATATTGAATATGGAACTTACCTTTCTTAAGTTATAAGCTAAATCTACTGACTACCTTAGACCTGCATGCTGGTGTTGATAAAGGTAGTTTTAAAGGTTTTCTTAAAGCAACAAAGTGTGGATGTAGGGGTTGTTTAATTTGATTTTTTAAAGAGATTTAAGATAATTTCTTAGTTAAGGTTACTGTTGCTGTCATGAAACACCATGACCAAAGCAACTCGGGGAGGAAAGGGTTTATTTGGCTTACATGTCCCTAGCACTGTTCATCACTGAAGCAATTCAAGACAAGAACTCAAACAGGGCAGGAACCTGGAGACAGGATCTGATACAGAGGCCATGGTGGGCACTGACTTGCTCCTTATGTCTTGCTCAGTTTACTTTCTTAAAGAAACAAGGACCATTAGCCCAGGGATGGCAACACCCACAAGGGGCTGGGCCTTCCCACATCTATCACCCTGCTGGATAGTTTTATGTCAACTTGACACAAGCTAAAGTCATCTGAGAGGAAGGAACTTCAGTGAAGAAAATGTCTCCATAAGATTTGCTGTATGAAAGGCTGTGGAGCATTTTCTTAATTCACGATTGATGCAGGGAGGGCTCAGCCCACTGTGGGTGGTGCTGTTCCAGGTTGTTGGTCCTGGGTTCTATAAGAGAGCATGCCGAGCAAGCCATGAGGAGCAAGCCAATAAGCAGCATCTCTCCATGTCCTCTGCATCAGCTCCTGCCTCCAGGTTCCTGCCATGTCTGAGCTCCTGTGCTGACCTCCCTTGATGGTGGAAAGTGATATGGAAGTGTAAGTCAAACAAACTCTTTCCTCCTCAACTTGCTTTTTGGTCATGATGTTTTATCAGAGCACTAGAAACCCTGGCTAAGACAGTCACTAATAAAGAAAAAAATACCTACAGGCTTGCCTACAGCCAGATCTTACTGAGACATCTCAGCCAAAGTTTCCTCCTCTCAGACGTCTCTAACTTGTGACAAGTTGACATAAAACTCGTCAGCACAGATGAACTTCCTAAAATGGAGCCAAAGATAAGCCTCCAGCATGACGCTGTACATGCTCTGCTGCCAATGGACCAAGTTCTTACTTTTCCAATCTATATTATCAATTAGGCTAATCAACACCTCACCAGTTTTATGAGATCACAGCATTCAAGAAAACTAGAAACATCAACTCTCCATCACAAAGCCATTTCTGGTCCTCTCAGGAAACCATCCTGAACAAAGAACAGCTTGGACATGCTCTGTGTGGGAACCCGTACTTGCAGACATTGACAGCTGAAAGGAAAGTGAGGAAGATGGGAGAGCCCACTGACGAGGAGTTTTCCTGCTCCCTGGGAGAGCTTTGCCTAGAACTCAGCCTCCTTGATCCAAGTAATTGTCTACACATACAGCCCAAAATGTAATTCTCATTCAGCTGCAGTATTATTTAATATCATAGTAATACGAACTATCATGTCCCAGCTGCCCATCACTTATGATAGCATGGCTCAGTGCTTTCTTGAGGGTTTCTTTGGAGATTCTAGCAG
Source organism: Arvicanthis niloticus (assembly GCF_011762505.2). Taxonomy (NCBI): domain Eukaryota; kingdom Metazoa; phylum Chordata; class Mammalia; order Rodentia; family Muridae; genus Arvicanthis; species Arvicanthis niloticus. The sequence continues at coordinate 22,410,194 of NC_047671.1, forward strand.
GAGAACACAACTGCTCTTTCCTGATGACAGAATGGCCTCCCCCACCAGCGAAGGCTGTCTTTATCAACTGAGCAGTCAGTTTCAGGAAGAAGATGCACAAGTGGTGTGGTGTGGTGGTGGAAGGCCACACCCACTGGGTCATCTAGAGCAGCTGAATGAAGCATGGTGATCAATGGGATGATAGATAACGGTAGCCAGATCCTCCTTAAATCCCAATGTGCACTTCTGGAAAAGCACATGCTCTGCGTGATGCTACTAAGGCATTCATTATTTAAAATGTTAATCCAGAGGATATAATTCACTAATATTATTTCTGTAAGCAATGGTAAAAGCACACTTAGTAGACACTCATATTCAGTGCTTCTTGCATAGCCACACGAAGTACTATGACATGTCACCAAAAACATAATAATTACACTTATTCATCACACTTGACGTTACACACAGGAACATAAAGAATCTTACATCTCGTGATGTATCCATATATTTCCTGTGGTAAATACTGCACTTTCAAAACAAACCTTAGGCCAATGTGATAGTGCGCTGACTGTCCAGCATGGGGAGGTAGAAGCAGAAGGACCACAGCCAGTCAGCCTGAGTCACGTAGTGAGATTCTGTCTCAAAACCAAAAAATGCTTTAGAGCAGGAAACACACCTCAGTTGGTAACGTGCTTCTGTGCAAGCATGGGGGTTCTGAGCACAACCTTCAGAACTCATTTGAAAAGTTCTGGGCATGGTGTTGCCTGCTCATATTTTCACCCCTGGGGAAGCATAGACGGGTAAAACCATGGAGGCCTCCTGGCCAGCCAACTTAGCCTGCCAGCAGATTCTAAGATAACTGACAGGCCCTGTCTCAAAAAGAGCCTGTCTCAATAGAAGGGAAGGTACCTGATGAACACCCAACATAAACTCCTGGCCTCCCTGTTGTGGTGAATATTATTCTGGTTTTGTTTTTTTGTTTTTTTTTGTTTTGTTTTGTTTTGTTTTTTTTTGTTTTGTTTTTTTGTTTTTTTTTTTTACTCCACTTATAGTCCCCAAATAAAAAACACGAAAACCTTTCGAGTTATAAAGTCTTAAAGCACTAGCCCTGAGATATCACTAGCCATGTTCCACCTGGCTGTTTCTACCCCCAACAGGCCAGCCCTCATGGCCAGTGCTCATGATCCACCTACCTCGTGGCTACTTCTTCCTTCTTCCCTCTTCTCCTTCCTCATGGTCCCTGCCTGACACCCCAAGCCTGGGACCTTTGCTCCATCCCATCTCTTCTGCCCAGCCCAGACTGTAGGCATTTTTATTAACCAATCAGGGATAACTTGGGCGACAGGTTTTACACAATGAATGCTGATTAATGTCTAAGACCAATTGTCCTATCAAGCTTCTATGCTTCCTTGACTACAAAGGAAATGTACAGAAAAGCACAAAGCAGCCTGAACATTTCTCTGCCTGAGGAAGGGCATTGGTGTCTCAGGAACTGGAAGGCACATTCACCTCAGGATCCATGGACTCTAACCTGAAAAACCTATGACAAATGCCTCTCAAGGCAGCTAGGCTAGGTCAACTTTATGGTTGCCTACAAGGCACATTACTTGAGTGCAAATGCATACTACAGTTTAGTCATTCCCCCGTGTTCCCTTGATATCCTGTTAGTTACAAAGTGTTTCCTCCTCACATGTTTTGGGAAAATGTTGCTATGAATAATATTTCTAGTTTAGAAAGGGAGAGGGGGAGTGGGGAAGGAGAGAGGGGAGAGGTGAAAAGGGGAGGGGGCGCGGGAAGGGGAGAGGGAGAGAGAAAGAGGGAGAGAGAGAGAGAAAGAGGGAGAGAGGGGAAAAAGAGAGAAAGAGGGAGAGGGAGAGAAATAGAGGAATCTTGTTAGAATCTACACAAAGCAACATAACTAAGCTGATCAATAGCTCCCCACCCCACCGTTTCTGCACCTGATTCACCTGCAGGGAGAAGACTGAGCCATCCCCCTCTGCTTCATAGTTACTGCTGTTGTTTAGAGAGAGCTAAAATACTCAATTCACTCTTTCAAAAACTTTACAGTACTCCCTGTTTCTGCTTTTAGTCTCTGCTGTCGTCTGTCCGTAGCCACCTGCTGCTCAGTGAACTCTATGGGCGATATCTGTTCTCATTAAAGAAGATGCAAGGAGACAGGATGCCCTGGACTCAGTCACAGCAGAGGTGAGCCAGCTGGTACGGAACCCCTGTGCTGCCATTACTCTGAACCCCAAGTTGGCTCTGGTGGAACACAGATCTCTGTAATGGTGCCCTCAAGGAGGACAAGACCGATAAACAGGGTGATGGAGACTGAGTATAAATGTAAGGAGATAAAATATTCAAGATCTTGTAAAGAAAAGGAGTACTCTGGAGGAACTTGAAAGGGTATAAGTGTTCTGTCAAAGAAGATCTGAGAAAGAAATTGTTTGGTATCACTGTAGAATGGGGAACACGGGCAAGATCTCAGATCTAAGAGCCAGTTTGGGAGACATTATGTATCGAAAGCATAGATGACTTTTTGTTTGTTTGTTGTTTCTGAGAAAAAATTAGACAGACTCTTGGGATAAGAAACAAACATTCTGGAAAAATGACTAACAGGGACTCTTAAGATGACCAATTATAAATTTATTTATTCTTGGGATAAAGAGTGATGCCATCCCGAGTTAGGAAGCTGATGACGTAGAATGAGATGGACTTTTTTCATCCCTGAGTTGCTCCTTTATACACTACAAGCTCTGTGTCCACCAGAACCGGAACAGTCTGCCCAGCAGGGATCTCACAGCCCTCTCAGCTCAAGGTCCCTCCCCACTGTATGTCCCCACACACTCCAGAATGCATAAGCATGTGAATGATGCATGGTATTGGTACAGAGACAGGCAGGAAAATCGATGAAATAGAATTGAAGATCCAGAAATGAACCCATAAACCTATGGTCAGTTTATCTTTGACAAAGGAGCTAAAACCGTCCAGTGAAAAAAAGGACAGCATTTTCAACAAATGGTGCTGGTTCAACTGGAAGTCAGCATGTAGAAGCATGCAAATCAATCCATTCTTATCTCCTGTACAAAGCTCAAGTCCAAGTAGATAAAGGACCTTCACATAAAACCAGATACACTGAAACTAATAGAAGAGAATGTGGGGAAGAGCCTCAAGTACTTGGACACAGGGGAAAAGTTTCTGAACAGAACACCAATGGCTTATGCTCTAAGATCAAGAATTGACAAATGGGACCTCATAAAATTGCAAAGCTTCCGTAAAGCAAAGGACACTGTCAATAGGGCAAAACGGCAACCAACAGATTGGGAAAAGATCTTTGTCAGTCCTATATCCTATAGAGGGCTAATATTCAATATATACAAAGAACTCAAGAAATTAGACTCCAGACAACCAAATAACCCTATTAAAAATGGGGTACAGAGCTAAACAAAGAATTCTCAACTGAGGAAACTCAAATGGCTGAGAAGCACCTAAAGAAAAGTTCAACATCCTTAGTCATCAGGGAAATGCAAATCAAAAACTCCTTTGAGATTAAACAAATAACACCTCATGCTGATGAGGATGTGAGGACAAGGGGTCCACTTGTTTATTTCTGGTGGGAATGCAAACTTATACAGTTATGGAAACCAGAGTGATGATTCCTCAGGAAGCATCCTGAGGAATGCTTCCTGAGGAATAGATATACCTCAAGATTCAGCTATTCCCATCTTGAGCATACACCCAAAGCTCTTTATATTCTCCTACAGTTATTCTTTCTCATCCTTGTTCATTGCTGCTCTATTCATGATAGCCAAATATTAGAAACAGCCTAGATATCCATTGACTCAAGAATGGAAAATAAGAATGCAGTACACTTATACAATAATATATTTAGCTAAAATATTAAGTAAAATAGAATTGTTAGATTGGCAGGTAAATAGAACTGGAAACAATCATCCTGAGTGAAATATGGTATGTATGATATGTGGGTGTTAGTTTTTAAACTTTCAATGTATATGCTATAACCCATATAACTATGGGGGTTGAGTCTATAGTGAGGGACTAGAGAAGAGGATACTCCAAGAAAAGGAAAATAGAATATATAGTTATGAAGAGATTGAGTGGTGGAGACTGAAACAGGAGAATCACATGGAGAGGGAGATTAAAGAGGTTGGTAAGAGAGGGAATACAGGGAGATATAACTCATCTCAAGGGTGATTTCATAGGTCCTATGGAAACCCGCTTCTGGGTTTTAAGCTTCTTAAAATATGTACTTAAAATACGTTCTTAAAATATATGAAAAACATCTAAATGGAACCACCAAAGACTGGTGTGGCAATTCTCCTGCTAGATATCACTCACCAAGTGAAATGTCCAAGCTGGGAATGAATTACATCACCAAATGAACCTCATGGAAACCCCTAAGCAACTCAGGCTATTGCCAAGGCTATTGGTTGCTCCCCACAAGCTAATACTAAGGCATGTTGCTAAAGACAACACTGACATCTGATTGCACATGGAAAACTCAAGATGTTGCCTAACCAGAGCCTTCACCTCTACTGACTAGTATTCATGGCACTGAAAGGTACTCTGCACACTACCAGAGGAGAAAAGTAAACATAAACCCAGGTACAAACCCTGTGATCTACAGTGATGCACTGCCTGTAAGATACGCTGAGGTACTAGTGGCATGAATGTGGGAGTAACCAACCACTCTGATTGGTTTAAGGCTCACTCCAAGAGATGAAACCAATGCCAGCACTCCTCAGGTGGCTAAGATCCTGAGACTAGATAGAGGACTGAGGAGGGAACCAAACACTACTGTTCTGCTAAAGGGACACAGAATAAATCGACTGCTAACAACATTCTGTTATATCCAGTGTCTCAGCCATCCTATTGCAGCAGATAGGAACTAAGGCAGAGACCCACAACAGAACAGTGTGCAAAGAGTGAGAGACTTTAGAGCACTCAACCTTCATCAACCCACCTCCCTCAGGGCCCAGGGAGCTATGTGGAAGAGGAGACAGAAAAATTGTTAAGAACCGGAGAGTGTGAATAACATTCCATTCCAGATACAATGAGACTGAGGCACATATGAGATTGTGGCAATATACCCAGGGGCTGCACAGGTTCAAGGCAGACAAGGTTACAGCTCTTAGAATGGAAGTAAACAGGCTCTCCGATTCCAAAAGAAGAAGCTTTCTCCTATTGACAACTGTTTCCAAAAAAGAAAAAAAAAAGTTAGCTTTCTCTAATGGAGTCTCCCTGGGTATATAACCCACTCTTTAGGGTTGGTCCCAAGCCCAACAGTAAATGGCAACACAAAGCAAACTCAATGATATTTTTGTAGCTTTTAAAGTCTTGTGTTGCTTTGTTTGGGAAAAAAAAAAAACCTTTCTGGACTTTTGCTTGTTTATTGTGGTTTCTGATTTTGTTTTTCTAGGGTGTGTGTGGGGGGGTTATTGTTGTTATTATTATTACTTTTTTCTGGTTTCTTTGGTGTGTGTGTTGTTATTTTTATTTTTTCTGGTTTCTTTGATGTATTTGTTACTGTTATTTTTTCTGGTTTCTTTGGGGTGTGTGTGTGTGTGTGTGTGTGTGTGTGTGTATGCATTTGTGTATATAAGACATTCTGTAACCCTGATGAACCATTGGAATAAAGAGATGAAAATTATGGGTGAGGTCAGAGCAAGGGGGAAATTTTTTTTAATTGAGTCATAAATGTTGGAGTTTGAAAATTACTGCTTGTATAGAACTAGATCTCAATAAACAAATGAAAGCCAAAGACTGAGACTTAGACATCATAAATGCACTAAGAAAATACAATAAGCCCTCCTTTTTGCTTGGATGAATATATCTTAAGATCCCTAGATGATGCCTAAATCCACAGGCTGTTCCACGGAATTCTACACATGTCATGTTTTTTTCCTATACAAGCCTACAATTAAGATTAATTTATAAATTAAACATAGTAAGAGAGTGACAATATTATTAACAAAATGACAATTGTAAACTATATCACCTAGTTAACTTCGGTTGCCAAATTAACACAGCCAAGAGTTATCTGAGGGAGTCTTAAATGGGAATCACTTTGATCAAATTGGCCTGCAGATCATTTCCTTGAGTGCTAATTATTATAGGAGGGACCAGCCCACTGTTATCGTATCATCCCCAGGCAGGTGGGCCTGAGTTGCCTAAAAATTTTAGCTGAGCAAGCCAGAAAGAGCAAGCCAATAAGTAGCTTTCCTCAATAGTTTCTCCCATGGGTTTTTTTCTTGGTTTTCTTCAATGAAAGACTATAACCCACTAGGTGAAGCAAACCCTTTTCTCCTCAACTTGCTTTGGTCCTGATATTTTATCGCAGTAACCGAAAATACCATAAATATAATATACTGTGCTAAATTTATGTTAATCTGGTCTCTGTTTCTTAGAAAGGATTTCTTGCAAAGAAGCACTGCTAGCCTGTGACAGCCTGAGGACCACAGTGTCTATTAAGGGGTTAACTGGTAGGTACTGTATACAGCACAGACGTGATAAATAACAGTAAGACTCCTAACTAGGTCAAGATGAAGCTGATCATTGTATTTTACCACTCTACTCGGGACTCAAAACTTAAAATTCATGATTATTTTTACAATTTTCTGTTTAATTCATTATTCTGGAAGATAATATACAAGCTATCAGAAAAGAAAAGTAAGTAGCAGTCTCACCCAGCTACAAACCCTGTGACCAATAACAGTGACCTGCCCACAAGATACATTGGTGCAAAGTGACACAGATGTTATGAGAATAACCAATCAGTAACTAAACTGGATTTAAGGCTTACTCCGTGAGATGGAACCCGTACTTGATGCTGTTAATGAGATCAAGACCCTGAGATTAGATAGGTCATGGGCCCTGTTGGAAAAATCTGATACTAGTATTCTTCCCAAGTGAATATGACAAAAAAAATGACTCCTAGTAACATAGAGCTACACCTATAGATCAGTGCACCTCTCAGTCCTCATAAGTGAAGCTTCTTCTTGTAGTAGATGGTAATAAACACGGGGATCCATAACTCCACAATTTGCAGAGGGTGAGAGATCTTGGAACCTCTAACCCTAAGTGGGATGTCTTTGTGAAACCCCTTTCCTTAGGACTCAGATCTACTCAGCAGAGGAGGAGAAAAGATTGGAAGAGCCAGTGGTGGTGGATGACTCCAAAGAAATAGTGTTTCACAGACACAACAGGGCTGATGTGTAGCTTGTAGTTCCTACTACACAGCTTTAAGCTCCAGGCAGACCATGATACCAGCCCTGCCCAGGTTCCCTTGGATCTGCAGTTAAAACATGCACATGCACACGTGTGCATACACACACACACACACACACACACAATCTTATTTTGATATCCTTTAGCTCAATGGCTGTTCTCTTCTAACCCTTCCTTGGCTATCATGCCCTTCTTTTCACTCCCAGCTCAGCACCCTAAATCTGCCCTCAACTTTAGTTCGTTTCTAATCTCTGGCCTGTTCCTCCAGGCCTAGTCAGAGAAGCAGCCAATATCCACCCTAGATATTACAAGGCTGGTAGCTCTCTCTCCCTCCGAAGCATGGCAAATCTTTTTCTCTTCCCTTGCATCTGCTAACCTGCCTGTGGGAAAACTGGAAGACCTGCCTATTCTGCCCAGGTCATTGGCCACTAGCACCTCTATTGATTGATCAAGAACCAATTGGAGAACAGAACCTTCAGGGTTTACACTCAGATTCCTGATCAGAGCATCAGAACCATTCCCTACACTGATGCACATATAAACTCACAGAGACTGTGACAGCATGCCCAGGGCCTGCACAGGTTCGATACAGACAAAATCCCAGAACAGAGAAGGTGAAAGTCCTGCCCCATCTAAAAAGCCATTCACCATTGATTGCTAGGAAAAGGAAAGTTGCTTTTTTTTTCTCCAATGCCACAACACTGGGTATCTCAAACATACTCCAGAGCAAGGCTCAGGCTCAGGATTAATTAGCTAATACAAATAGATTCCATGGGTTTTTTTTTTTTTTTTTTTTTGTATGCGTTTTGTTTTGTTAGGGTTTGGGTTTTAGTTTTATTTGAGGGAGGCCCAGATACATCCCTGATGAGAGGAGAGTATCTGGGAGAAGTTTGAGAGAATCAAAATATAATGTATGAAAAAAAATGTTAAATACAAAATATATTTTAAAAAAGAATAGTACCCTAAAGGGCATAGGGCAGATAACATTGGCTAGAGTTATGCCCAAAAGCCTTTCTTCCATATAAGATGGGCCAGATTTCAGAGACAAGTTAAAATGTCTGGCACCCATTTCCCCAGCTTTTCCTATACTAGAGGGGCAGCCCATAAAGATCATCATATGATAGGAGAGTTCTCTTGCTACATATTCTCTGTAAGAGAGGGGAGTCAAGCATGAGGAAACCTCTTTGCTTCCAACCCTACCCCATTCATCACACATTTCTTTCTGACTATGGTACTGCTGCAACCTGTCATAAATCATCCTGAGGGTATATATGCAGACATCCCCATCATGATAGGGATGCCACAGTGCACAGGCATGAGCGGATTCTGTGTCATGACATACAAACCTCAGCCTGAGCACACAACCTTTGCATCCCTTGCTATGTAGGAAGATGTTTCAGGCATAGTTTGAAATGTGTTCATATCAATTGTTTTATTGCTCGTGGTGTGGGGCTTTCTAGAAGATAATCCTGCATGCTCAAGGATCTAAATTGCAGGTTTAAACACAAAAGGAGAAAATTCACTTTCTTCAAAGGAAAATACCATACAACTTCTTCTAGAGGGAAAAAAAAAACACTCCACAAAGTGTCTAACAAGTATGATGATGTATCTGCCCATTATAATGGAAATGCATATTTTGACAAAGGCAGTGGCAAGTACAGCGGGAAGTACCATTCATGTTCATGAAAATGAAAGATTAACGATTCTGAGAAATCAGAGCTAAAATACAACAAATTAGTAATCCTCACAAGTCTGCTTTTAGGCTTCTTCAGATAAGACAGAAACCAAGGAACTTCATATGTCAGAACTGGTTAGGATTTACAAACAAATTACTCTCAGAAGCCTTCACTTGAGTCTTAAGGCTAAGTGAGTTTGTTGGTTTGCTGTTAAAGGTTTCCGGAGACAGTTCCTTGGAGTAATGAATGGGATAGATTCTTGTAATGATGCCTTATATGTAGTGGCAAATGCAAGTGTTATACCAGAAATAAAATAAGCATAGAAAGACATCGATCAGATGCACACTGGGATCACCAACGCCCGCCTTTGACAGGCATATCACATAAGCAATCCATAAAACCAGGAGCTGCTCTTCTGCATTCCCACGCTGTTAGGTACTTTTACAAGAATGGTCAGAGTCTGTAGTTTCCAAGGTCACCTAAGAAGACTGTTTATAATAATCATCTTTGTTCTTACAACATACAGAATTACCAAGATTGGTACATGGAAAAGTATCTCTGATTCTATTACCTCAAAATCAACAAAGAATTTTCCTAAAAGGGGTTGGCTTTTTCCTTTCCTTTCTTTGAGGCTAAAGGTCTGATGTTAAAGGAATGTACATTCTTGTGGTGGCTTCAGTAATTTTTTGTTTATTTGTTTGTTTTTTGTTTGTTTGGGTATTTTTTTGTAACTGGAATAGTCCCTTCTTTTTTGCTGTGGTGCAAACTGATTCCAGTACGTGTGCTCTCAGACCATAGGAAGACCTCTTGGTTTCCTTCAGTCCCATTGCAATCCAGTGGTCAGAGACACTCAGCAATATCATGCATGTACCTAAAACAATCCATGTGACTTTAGTCAAGAGATTGAGGCTCTTCCTGAAGGCCAAAGTTTGCATCAATTGCGTTGAAATTTTCCATTTGTTCAGTAATTATCTGTCTCTGTCTGGCTCCTGAGACTCATGGTGGCAGTAGCTGGAAGGGTCTTTAAAGGTCATTAGGATCAACAGGAGACTTTATGTACCTATGAGAGATGAAGGACAAGCCAATCTGTAGGTGTTATCTAGAGCCAGGGCTTTTCTTCCTAGAAATATATTACTGGTTGGCTTTCTAGGAGATGGTCGTTCTGTCTGGAGTTACAGATATTGTCAGTCAGCAGACAATACTTTTAAGGAATGCAGAAAAGGAAATATTCCACAATGGTGAATACCATCCTGAATTCTGTGACCCAAAGTAGCCCTTTCGAGAAATCTGGAGTGTTCAATTAAGTTTCGTGTACTGCTCTCTCTTAGACTATAATTCATTAGTCTGGAGAGACAGAGTGGAAAGCCAATTAGTTTTTTTTTTTTTTTCATGAAGCATAATCACAGAGAATTAGGCGGGTTATTGTTCAAGGACACTGGAGCATCGTCATTTAAACTACAGCTCATCCCTCAATAGCTAAAATAATTTGCCTGGCATCTTTTAATGCCAAGTGCTAAACATGTTTCAAGGTCTCCATCTTGTGACTCTGCTAATAACAATTTTCCTTATTTTGATGGTCATGACCCCTCACTCTCCCTTCTCCTAGGTCACCAGGCCCAGGTCAGTTTTCTCTCACAGTTTGGGTCTTTTTATTTATGTTTGAACCTTTGGTTCAGCTATCGAGCTATGTCTTGATGGGGATTTAAACAACATAGGCACTGTTTTTATTGAGGCATGCCGAACAGGAGAGAGCCTGCTTACAATCCACCTTTTCAGCATGGACATACTGACCCTCTAGAAACCCGGGGCTATTGCTGCACAGACAAAGTGTTGTCTAACCAGGGCAGGAGAGGTGTGACCCTGAGAACCGTCGTGTTCTTCACAGAAGTGTGGCTACAACTGCCACTTGCAGTAACTCCCACCCAGCCAGCAGTGAGGTGGGTTTCCAGAAGCTCTCTTCAAATGGAAGCACATTATTTTTGACCTCAGTAAATGTATCATATGAGCCCATGAGTAGTCAGTAAAACTAGTATATCTGATGATAGAACTGAAAAGCCCTGGGAATATAGGCAGAAATGCTGAGACAATCTAAAGACAGTGGATGTGGGGGGTGCATCAGAACATGAGAAAAAAATGGTGGCGTATGTGAGAGACTGAGGTGCACCCCTGCTGAATTCACATGAAGAAACCCTAATTTCCAATGTGACTGGATTTATAAATAGGAACTCCAGGTAGATCATTAAATTAAGCTTAAAATAAAGGTAAATGAGTGAGGCCCTAATCAGGATGAATTGGAGTCTTTATAAAATCGGGAGGTATCAAAGCTTGCCCTTACTCCCCCATTCTGCATGTATGTACAGAGGAAAGGACCATGTGGGGCCAAAACAAGAAGGCAGTTGTCCAGGATCTAGGAAGAGAGGCCTCACCGGAAACACGCCCTTCAGCACCCTCTTCTTCAACATCTAGCCTCCTTATTCTCAAAAGCACCTGCTGTTTAAGCTGCTGGGCATTATTTTGGCGTGGGGGCCAAGCAAAGGACAAGTCAGAAAGACCAGAAAGCAACAACAAACCCCTAGCTTCACAGAACAAGAAAGTGACATGAAAAAGTGATGTGGACTCAAGGAAAAGGTGAATTCCCCTGACACACACCTCTTGCATGACAGGCGCACTTACAGTCTAGATTCTGGGTTGAAAGATAGAAATGATCCAGAGGTACTAGAACCTTCCGTGTTTCAGACCAGTAAGCTATTGTGAAATGAATTGCCCGGGACTTAGATAAGAACCATCTGAAATCTTTGATTTTTAGCTCAGAAATTTGAACAGAATTCTAAAAATGGAGGCGCCAAACTCTAAATGAAACAAAACCCATGTGGCACTAATCTCATCCAGCTGGGGGTGTTCTGAAGTATCATCTCCCTTTCAAGAAAACAGCAGCAGACCTAGAAACAAAAGGTGCTTTCAGCACAGCCCTCCCTCCTCTCAGGCATCCATACACCTGATCTCACACCACCAAATCATTTCACATACTAAAATTGTCAAACAGCTGTTGGCTGTTGGCTTGAGGTCATTATCATGATGATATTATAATGCATTTAGGCATTGTCTTAGTTAGGGTTTTACTGCTGTGAGCAGACACCATGACCAAGGCAACTCTTATAAGGACAACATTTCATTGGGGCTGGCTTACAGGTGAAGAGATTCAGTCCAGTATCATCAAGGCAGGCATGATGCAAGAGGAGATGAGAGTTCTACATGTTCATCTGAAGGCTGATAGCAGAAGAATGGCTTTCAGGCAGCTAGGATGAGGGTCCTACACCCACAGTGACACACCTACTCCAACAAGGCCACACCTCCTAATAGTGCCATTTTCTGGGCCAAGCATATACAAACCATCACAGGAGGATAGACTTTGCTTTAAAATTATTGGTTCCTAAAAAAAAAAAAAAAAAAGACAGGATTCTAACCTATAAATCTCTTCACTTACAATTAATTGCTTTCCAAGCTACGGGTGAAAATTTAAGTTATTTAAGCATCTGCCTAGTGGACAACATAGATTGTGATGCAGGCATAGAAAGACAGATGCAGACGGATTCCTGGTAGAGGCTTCTACAGGCTCCTTTGTGGACCCTGGTACTATGGAGAAGCTCTCTTCTGTCCTTCAGTCCCTCCTATGTTAGCCCCTTTGGAAGTGCCAAGAATACCACAGGAGTTGTTCCTGGTCCCCACGTGCCTCACAGCTAAGGTGATAAATGACTGTTATATAGCAGTTTTTAGCTACTTTCTCTTAAAACCTGTATTGGGGTCAGGGAAATACATTAGCTCATTCTTGGGAACTAAATCTGATTCCAACATCATCTCACTTTTAAGGAAGTAAAGTCACTAAGGTCTTGAATGCTTAAATGTGCTTTTAAACTGTTTTGTTGTTTCTCTCTTTTGTACATCCAGACATGTTAAGAAAACTTGTATGTTTATAATTATATATATATATATATATATATATATATATATATATATATATATCAGAAATAATATTTTGAAACATATCAAAAGATGTATCCCCTATTCAGCCACTACCCCTAAAAGAACTAGGATCTCTAAGTATGAAAACATGCCCGATGTGTTAGCTGCAGCTTTTGACTTATAACACAGCATGAAGACCCAAAGCCATGCTACAACCTTCAGAAGGAAGACTATGGTGAAAGAACTATATTTCCTGGCCAAGCTGCAATGGCTACATGGGACTGTTAACTGACTCAAGCCCTTCCAGCCTATTACTGACCAGGAGATGTCCACCTTCTGGACGGTCCCTCTAGTGCCTACTCGCTAATCAGGCTTAGACCGAGGCAAAGGAGTTCCTTAAACGAGTGGCCACCACACTGGCATCTGCCTCTCTGGAGCATCAGAGTTTCTTCAAAACTCTATTGGCTATAATCCTGTGGACCTTTAATGGTATATCAGGGGCACTTCGACAGGATGGCCCTCTATGTGGCTACACCAAGCCTATTCTGCCCACCACAAAATTAATTCCAAATTTGAATTGACCTTCTGCCTTGCTCTGAAGGCACAGGCAGTGGCCAGGAGGATCTACAATGTAAAGCCAGATAAAATCATTTTGCCTTTCTCGCTGAGGCACTCAAAGCCCTCTGGTCGGATTCAATTAGCTTTCACAAGATGGTGACTGGATTTCCCAGTTGCATTAGACAACCACCTGTCCCAGGACAGGCAACAGTCCTTTTTACCCCTACTCTCCTCCATAATTAAGCCTCATAGCACCCCCTCGTCTTCCCCAGTGGTGGGGGACCACCATTGCTTTCTCTGACTCTAACAAGCTTAGAAATGGCATCTTGATACAACACCCCGATAAAGAGGAAGTCACCAAGGTAGTGCTCAACCCTGGGTCGGTTCAGCTGGGAGAGCTAATGATAATAGTAAAGGTTCTTGAGCTGTGCCAGGATGAGGCTGTTAACATGTTTTTTTCTGAGAGCCAGTATGCAGTTCAGGCTGCCCGTGTACTACCCTTCTCCCAGATTAAAGAGTGCCTGTACCCTCTCTATCTGACAATGACCACACTCCAGGAGCTTCTACGACAAAGAGGGCGTCATCCTTGCAACATTTCCCATGTTAGGTCACATCAGGGCCCCTGGTGCCTTGGCTCTGGGAGAATGATCACATAGACCACATGATTAAGATTGTGGATCTTATAACTCCTGGAGCAGACCCTGACACTGCACCAACAATTGCACCTGTCTCCACAGAGTCTTCACAAACTTGTCTCAGGGCTTGCAATGCTTCAGTGCAAACATCTGGCTCATTCCTGTGCCACTTGTGTGCCTCTGATGCTCCTGGGCCCCCTCAATCAGGGCAAGGGGAATGAATCCTAGAAGCCTACTACTCAGTGCCATAGGGCAGATGGACGTTACCCACTACCCTTCACTACATGCATCTATTAAAGATACCGTCTCTTCTTATGTCTATGCTTTGGTATTTGCCAGAGAAAATGCTTCCCATGTGATTAAAGCCCTTAAGTCAGCCATGCTAGTAATAGGAGTGGATTAGGTCCTAAAAACTGATAACGCCTGCCTACTCCTCTAACAGACTGCTGATTTCCTGACCTCATGGAAAACTGATCACACCTTTGGCACTCCCTACAACCCACAAGGACAGACCACTGTGGACAGGACCAACAGATCTCTAAGAGCCCTACTGGCAAAGGTCATGTCATCTGAGGCTAAGCCTTGGTGGAAGCCCTCTTCCACATGAATTTTCTTACTTTTGATGATAAGGGGCCTGGATGCCCCGCAGTACTCCTCTCCCCCTGGTTAGGTAGAGAAGATCCCCTTGGTTCACAGTGGTAACCACCATCCCCCCTTCTGACACGGGGGCAAGATTATACTTGTATTTTTCCCTAGGGATACACAACACTGATATGGGTGCCATTGAGGGACGTGAGACCTGCCACAGAGGACCTCAAAGAATCTCCCATAGATGCCAGGGGAATCTGATTCTTCTCATTCAACTCTTGGTATTGGTGAGGACTTGCAGGCCCTTGTGCCTTTGCTACTGTTATTATTCCCTATTGACTCAGGTTCCCCTGCATGCCCTGCACTTTTATGACTAATGGCACACTGGGACTCTATAGATGCAACTCAAACAATTACAGGCACTTGGCCTATCATTACCACCATTTGCTTTGTGATCAATATCAAGGGGCCACCTTGTATCCTACTTAGGAACCTCACAACAGAGAACTTTCATGGCAATAAAACATCAGGAAGATGATAGGAATAGAGATACTTGCCCCCACCATTTGGCCTTATGCCAACCCTGACTTCTCCCTACCTCAGTGGGGTATCATCACCCCATAGCTCCTCGCTGTCCCCCTACAAGTAGAATGCTCACCATAGTCAAACTCCCAATCCTGTGGGAACATTGTCAACCTGACACCCCCTCTCTCTCAGCCCAAGAATATGGAATACATATTGCTAACATCAATGATCTTGATTTGATCCCTTACACCTTAGAACTGTGGTGCTTCCTATCGCCTGAGAACCAGCCCTATTGCCACAGAACATCCACCCAGACTAGATATGATACCTTTCTGAGAAACTAGGACCTTTGTGTGGCCCTTGGATGTATCAACTTGCACCCCCTACTCCTACTAAGCAGTGGTAGTATCTTTAATAGGACTTTTACCTATCCAGTTGGCTATGGTATGAATGTTGAGATAATTACGGCCTCTCGGATTAATTGGGCCCCTACCTCATGTGTGCTCTTCCCTCCTCCTTCTTCTTTCTTCTCACAAACACTTTTGACACCCAAGAAGAACCTAAACTGTTCTAACATGCCATCTAGCGGACTGCTGGTCCCACCACACCAAATTGGCTATCCTACATGAACTTGCAGTGATATAAATACCTGTGATGAATACAACTCATTTCCATAATATCACTTTGATGTCTAAAACTGATCTGTAATCCCTAAGGTGGGTCAAAAATGATTTTGACATCACTGCAGATGTCATTACCACCATACTGGTGGCTGTATCAGGGGCAACTACAGTGGCAGTGGCCTTGACAGAAACTGTGACAATAGCAAAAATGTTAGACAGAGTTAATCAACATCTTTATTGGGTCATCCATATTTTGCCAACGGGCTGGCCTATTGTCAGAAGAACTCGAGATGGTGCAGGATATCTCTTCTTGTGTGTGACCATAGGTTTAGGTCCTTCTGCTGTTTAGGTCTGATCTGCTACCAGGTATGTAATTCTACCTCAGAGAGGCTGAAGTTGGCCCATCACATCAAGGGCCACCAAGTTTCTCAACTATTCTATACTCCTCAGAGAACAAATACATAAGTTAAACTTCATTAGACCTCTGCCTATGTCCTTTGAAGTGAGCTTTATCACCAAAGTATGGAACAACATTAAAAGGCTCTTTGATCCCTCTTGGATGGTCACTTATGCTATGTTAGGGGGTGTTCTACTGTTAGTCATTCTCTTTAATGGTCTTATGCAGAATATGTCACTCCAGCATTCCATTAATAAGACTATGCTTCAAGTGCTGCCCTGAACCATGCCCTCCTTCTAAGGTTATACAGGCCTCTCAATAGGCCGACCTATTCCACTCGGGCATGCTCTCCAGGGAGGCTGACCCTCCACAGCTGGTAGTCAATGATGGGTAAGACCCCAATAGTCAGGGGGCAACCTAAGACAGGCACAGTTTACTATGCTGGTCATCCCCTGAGGTGGGGTCAACAAGGTCAGAGCACAGAACTCTGGCTCCCACTGCGCTGTCAACTTCTAAATTAAAAAGGGTGACTATGTAGGAGTGATTTGGCATGTTCTGACTACAGGCCAACAATGGCCCACACATGCGCAGCAGCCGCTTCCATATTTACTAAGCCTCGGAACCTGCCGGATACCCAGAGAAGAACAAAGAAAGCATCTCTCTTCATGTAAGTCAGAAGGAAGGTGAAGGTGATGTGCCTCCCAATGGATCGCCTCCAAGGATGTCACACTAAGAGTCAAGAATAAGATGTGCTGTTATCTTGCTTGCAAGCTAATAGATTATATTGTTCCTGTTTCATAGATGCTGGAAAAAAATATCAGTCTCCCAGAACAGACAAGAAATGAGCTTGTGAATCACAGCAACAGAAGAAGGCTGGATATTAGCATGCCTTGTGCTGCCAACATCCCTCAGGGAGACCAGAAGAGCCATGATGACTGCACTCTCTAATGAAGCCAACATTTTTATAAGGTGCAGAAAGCATGGCCTGCTCTTTACTTCACCCAGCAACAGTCTCCTTTGTGAACCTGTCCCATTGCAAACTACCTCCCAGCATTATCCCAGAACAGACAACAAATGGTACCCTGCAAAAAAAAAAAAAAAAAAAAAAAAAAAAAATGGAAATACCTGTGCCCTATCTGAATTCTCTCTCCCAACAGAGTGAAAAGAGATGTTAGTTGAATAAAGCAATGAAAGCCAGTCAGACTATGGTCACAACCTAATCTAGGACACATATTAATACTTCATTCAGTTAGGTTTGTGGGGATCCATAGAGTGGCTAATAGCAGGTAAAGGGACCTGGTTTAAGACCTTGAAATAGTCACTGCCCATGTGCTGCAAGTGAGATCAGAGGCTTATATACATGGTAAGCCAAATGAGACAGCTCGATGTAGGTGGACCGTGTATCCTCACAGATGCCTCAGGGATAGCTGTGATCTCCCCGAACCTGAGTGTCTTCCATCTGGAAGCATCTGATAGAAGCAGAAACAAGAGAGAGTGCCACGGCACAGGGAAGAGATTTGCCTGGCAGGAATTAAATTCCTAATTGCCTATTATTACCTCCGCCTCAAGTAACACTGGCTATTTGGAAACAGACTTCCTTATGTGGAAGGAGAGCTGAACCATCGCCTCTAAACAGGATGCTTAATGGCACTGCTGGTCAGTTCTACCAGTGCTTCAATAGGAATTGAGATCTCAGAACAAAATGAGGTAAGTGACAGGAAGTGACCAGTCCATGACTGTAGTGTGCAAAATTTGGCCCAGTGCCTACATATTAAGTTTTCACTTCACTATCTAGCCTGTCACAGCAACAAGATATTATATGTATATATAGATATTATATGTCTATATCTGTCTATGTCTGTGTGTGTGTGTGTGTGTGTGTATATATATATATATATATATATATATATATATATATATATATATTATCATTAGGTTTGAGAATGATATTTTAGGGGATATTTTAGTGAGAAGACTCAGCAGTAAAGGTGCTTGCCACCATGCCTGATGATCTAAATTCCATCCTTGGAATCCACAGAGTAAAAACAGAGAATCAACTCCCATAAGCTGTGCTCTGACTTCCACACACGCTGGGGTGCATGTGTACAGCAAAATTTGAAGGTGGAGGTGTGCTAAGACATTGGAACACTTTCAGATGTTCTCAAATTTTTCCATGTGAATTGCTGAAGTCCGGAAAGGCAATGCATATGAATTAGCATCCATTCTCTGGGTTTTCACACAGTAATGCCTGCTGAGAGGCAGTAACAGAGCCAAGCCTCCTGGACATGGGGTGCATTCAATGCCTGGGAGGACGGGCAGCTGAGCAAGAGTTATGATAACCATGCTGATGAATCTTGGGTTTTTTTGCCTGGCTGTTTCTATGGTAACGAAGGAAGAGCAAGTCGGCTATAAAATCATTGATGTTTTCCCCGTAAAGACTTTCTGAAACTTTCTATTTGTTATCATGGATACCCAGTTTACCTCCAGAACATTTTCTAAATATCTTTCTCTTCGGATTTTATGATTCCATCTTCAAATTTCTGGGAACATATCACCTATAAAGGACAAAATTGTTTTTATGGTTCCAGGAACTGAGTGTTCTCAAAAGTTTTAAATATATATATTACCACACAAAAGAAAGAAGGAAAATGTGGTACATTCCAGATGATGAAGTTCTTCTCAGATCCCATAGTGGACAAATTTGTAAGATTTTAAATAAAGTATAAATAGTCCTCACTTTTCTGGACCAGAAGGAATATTAAGTAAATTCTAGAAAAAAAAAAATCACTTCCCACACCAAGATTCTGCCCATGCTTTGTCCATTGAAAACCTGTGTTGAAGCCAAGCTGTGGTGGCGCACGCCTATAATCCCAGCACTTGGGAGGCAGAGGCAGGTGGATTTCTAAGTTCGAGGCCAGCCTGGTCTACAGAGTGAGTTCCAGGACAGCCAGGGGCTACACAGAGAAATCCTGTCTCTAAAAAACAAAACAAAAAAAAAAAAAAAAAAAAGAAGAAGAAGAAGAAGAAGAAGAAGAAGAAGAAGAAGAAGAAGAAGAAGAAGAAGAAGAAGAAGAGGAAGAAGAAGAAGAAGAAGAAGAAAAGAAAACCTGTGTTGATCCAGGGGTTACATAAATTATACCTTTTCCTTTATATCACTAAGTGATAGTGATAGTTAATCATTTTACATGCTCAAAATGTTATTAATAAAGGAAAAGAAAAGGCTAGAGCTAAAGTGTATGCAATATCTGATGTTTTATTTTTAGCTAAAGAAATGGGGATACATAGGTTCTACTTATATTTTTAAAAGACATTTGAGAGTTCAAAAGACTTCTTTTTCATTGAAAAAGGTTTTCTACTTTTCATTGACTACTTTTGCTGATAGTTTCATACACATGCATAATGTGTTCTGATTACTTCCCCCCACCCATCTTATCTCCCTCCCATCCCTACCAGCCTTCCCACCCCATCATCCCTACCTGTCCCTTTCCAAAACCCTTTGGGTTTTGTTTTGAGACCCATTCCGCTTAATCAGGGCCATCATTATGACCACTATATTGGTACTCTCCATTGGAGCCTGGTGAGGTCACCAGTGAGTGCACAACCACAGGCAGTGACACCCCCTTTACCTGAATTTATCATAGCAAATGGCTCAGGAGTGAAGGATGGGGCCTCTGAGCTCTCCCCAATCCATGCCTCATGGTTGGTTGACAGGACAGCTAAGTCTTTACTAGAACATTAGCATCTGTCAATATTCATCCTAAGTGATATACATATTAGTTCATTTAAGCCTTGCCACAAGGCAGGGATGCTAGAATAATCACTTGATCTCCTATATACCAAGATACAATATAAATATTTCACTTGAGGATGAGTTTGAAGGGAGCAACACCAATTTCTCAAGCAACATGCTATGATTCACAAATGAGAAACCTAAGGAAACAGAGGAGTCTCTTGGGGCTGGGAAAGAGAGGAAATCGTCCATGTTAGAGTGAGCGTCAGGAGCTGGCAAAGATGCTTCTAGAAGGAGCAAACAGATGTTTTAATCAACGTAGCAGTAGCCACTATGCAAAACTATCTGCAAAAGCTGCAGAGTGTCAAGTGATAAATTTTTACTTCTTATGCAAAATAATCTCAAGGCGTGTGTTTGGCCTGGTGGGTAGCTGTCCCACAAATGTCACAGAGAGCCAGACTCGCCCCAGCTGGTGTTTCCAACATTTTTAGGCATGTCAATTCAAAGCTGAAGTGCTCATTAATTTCCTGTTACTGCTATAATAACAAACTGGCATTGGCTTAATGGCGTAAAGCAATATGAATATATTATCCATATAGTTGTGGATAAGATACAGCATTCTGATCAATGATCGGGTGTTGCGGCTCTCTCCACTGCACGCTTGGCAGCCACTGTGTCCCCGCCCAAGCTTCCACTCCGGTCTGCGGGTCAGGGTCTAGAGAGAGAGAGAGAGAGAGAGAGAGAGAGAGAGAGAGAGAGAGAGAGAGAGAGGATAAAAGGGAAGAGACTCGAAGAATGAAGACGTGCCTTGCAGGTGTGGATATGACGTAAGCCTTACAGGCGTCTATAGTGTGGATAGCACGTGAACCGCATGCCTTGCAGGCGTGGATACCACATGCACCTTGCAGCTGGGGGCAGTAAACAGCAAAACAAAATATGTGGGATATTAGAGTGTGCTTCGGCTGTTGTAGGCTGTTGAAAAGAAAGTCTCATGCAAGGTATATGGCTCCAGATGGCTGCAAAGATGATAGCTGCTTTCTAGCTGCTTTCTGCTAAAAGTCGGCTCCCAACAGTTGGGTGTTGCTGGGCTGTATTTTGCAGTGTGGGTTCTCATGAAGAGTCTGTTTCTCCTCCTGCTGCAACATTGCAAAGTCTTCCTGCTTTCTTAGGCTAATGGCCACCTTATAACTTAAACCTAGTGGTTCAGGGCAGCTTTCCTCAGGTTGCTATCTCTCTGGTTCTCTCTTTTCCCTCTCTCTTCTTCATGGAAGGACTCTGCTTTACCCAGATGACTCAGGACATTCTCTCCAACTCAGTGTAGCTCATCTACAAATGTGATTCCCCTTTGCTATGTAGCATGACATATACAGGGCTCTGAGGATCAAGATACAGAGTCCGATCAGGGGCCCAAACCCTACTTACTATAAGCTCATATATGGAGAAAAGCTGCTATATGGAGAAAGATGATGAGTCAGCTATACTCGACATGTATGGACCAGGTCTGCCTAGGGTGCGCACCTCTCCTGTTCACAGCCTACTAGTGAAACTCAGCTACACAGCCACACTAAGGCCATCTGCCTGCCCAGGAAGGGGAAATAGGTCAGGACAAGAATAATTTGAGCTATGGAGTTTCCACTCCACTCTGAGCACTTTACACTTCCTTCTCTGCACGCTCTTAGCATCTCTTCCTTTTGAAAGCCTGCCTGTCTCTCCAGATGTACACAATTTCCACCTAGTAATTACACCATTTTCATATGCTTTCCACGCCAGGAGAGCAGGAACCCTTGGGTGCTTGTCCTCCAGGTCGCCTATGACATCTGTTTGCTCCTGCTAGAAGCATCTTCGCTAGCTTCTGACCCTCATTCTAACACGGACCATTTCCTCTCTTTCCCAACCCCAAGAGGCTCCTCTGTTCTCTACCCCAAAGGCAGAACAATGTCTTCCTGGAGTTCCTTCACATCGACCTACCGCAATGCTGCATTCTGCATTTACTCTAAATTTACTTATGTTGACTAACTATCTAAGAATACAGTGTGTGAGTAAACAGATGTCTTAGGTAGCTTGGCATTACTCATGGTGGTTACAACCTATAAAGTTAATATGGGGCTGGATTCCTACAGCCTCCCCAGATATTACATTTTAATAAATTATTGTGCAGCTTTCCAGTCATATGAATGTGAACACCTGCCTCCAACCGGGAAGGCACTGACATCCCAAAGCGTGACTCACACAAGTTCATTTTGGTGAGTCTAGCAGGGGTTATGATGGAGCTATAGACTACGGGACAGCTATGTTTTTCCAAACTCACCAACTTTTCAACTGTGCAGTCTTGTTTTAGATGGCTCTATGTCTATAAAATTAATGTAAACCTGGGCTTAGAGTTCTGCTTCAGGTCAAGGCTACAAAAGGCTCAGATAAAATACTTCATGAACAAAGTCAGTGAAGTTATGTGTTTACACACACTCCATCCTTGCTCTTATTGGGTTATGCCAGCATTGCCAAAAATCTGTCCAAC
This sequence comes from Arvicanthis niloticus, assembly GCF_011762505.2. Classification (NCBI taxonomy): domain Eukaryota; kingdom Metazoa; phylum Chordata; class Mammalia; order Rodentia; family Muridae; genus Arvicanthis; species Arvicanthis niloticus. Next base: position 22,432,628 of record NC_047671.1, read on the forward strand.
AATGAAAAGAATATCCTAAAGTTTGTCACCTAGAACAGGTAAATAGCAGCTTCTGGTGGGTTGCAAGTGTTCTGGGTAGGAATCAAAGGATTAGTCTCACTGCAACAACTGATCTACAACTCTGGTTTCTTTGTTTAAAGTTACTTAGTTTAACCGGTGGTGTTGATTCATTAGCAATGAACTCATTCTGTGGAGGATGTCAGAAGATGCCTCTATGTAATATAGAGTTCCTGTTTGCTTTCTATTGCTGTGATAAACCTTATGACCAAAAACAACTGGGAGAGAGAAGACTTTATTTAGCATAGATTAGTTATAGCTCATCACTGAAGGAAGACAAGGCATGAACTCAAGATTGGAACCTGGAGGTAGTGCTGACGCAACGACTATGAAGGAATACTGCTCACTGCCTTGCTCGCATGGCCTGCTCAGCTTGCTTTCTTATATAGCCCAGGACCACCTGCCCAAGTATGTCACTACCCATGATGGTCTGGACCCTCCCACAGCAATCATTCAATCAAGAAAATGCCTCCAAAATAATGCCCATGGGATAATCTGATGGAGGAAATTTCTCAACTGAAACTCCCTCTTCCTAGGTATGTGTAGGTTTGTGCCAAGGAGACAAAAACCAACTAGTACACATAAGCTCAGTAGAATAAAGAAATAACTCTGTTCCAGCATGGGAATGAAGAAGACCTTCCAGGATTTGCAAAAACAATGACTGAGCAGCTAAAAAATCCTGAGGGAGAGCTGACCACACACTGGAAGTGTCCAGGCCGGCTGGACAATCAAGTGGGACCCTTAGACCCTGTGGAGAGGACTGAGATGCGAGAGAAAATAAAGAGGCACAGCACATCAAGAAGTCTGATCAAGCTGGTAAAGATTTTATTGTTCACACAGGTTATATACTCTGAAAACAGGATCTGGGGAGGGGTAGGAAAGGAAAGAGGGCTTTGCAGGTGGAGGAAGCTAGCTGCAGCTCTGGGGTCTAAGTTATTCTCACAAAGCCTTTCCATTACCAGGGGTTCTAAAAACATCTATCTAGCAGGATGTTGTCTAAATCTAGAGATCAGGAGGAAGGGTTACTAAGGTGGGTTGCTATGAGGCCTTGTTTGAAGTTCTGAGAACTGACAAGTGAATCATGAAAGGTAAGCAGAAAGAATAATAGTAGATAGGAGAGCCAAGGATGAGTGTTTGCCAAGAGTAAGGCCTTGCCATGGCCTCAAACCAGCTCCAGACACTAGGCTTCCTGGTACAGGGAGAAAAGACAGAACTCCCACCTAAAAGTTAAGCTGGGTAGCCCTGACGAAAAGAAACTGGTAGGCACACAGTTAGGACAAGGACACAGCTCTCAGGGATGATAATAAGGTCAAGGCAATATTACATTCAAATAGCAATAAAGAAAAATAAATAAATAAATAAATAAATAAGCAAGAATAAACACAATCTTCAGGAACTCTGAAATATAAACAAGAAATTAAACTTAAGAATCCATAAGATCTAAGTCATTCCCCCACCCAGCCCCCACACCCCTTCCAGAAGTCACCAGCTATGGAGAGCTAGCGTCAGCATCCTTATCACACTTTTTAAGAGTTCCCTTCAATGGCTTCCTGTCTAGGCTGCTACTTTTGGGGGGCTTGGGGGGGCTGGGGAAGACTTACAGGTCTCTCTTTCTCAACTGTGTATCTGCAATCATCAATACCACTGCAAAAATATCTTCCTTGTTCTTTATAGTTAATGGAGCCACAGATCATGGGCTTCCACATGGTTTCTGGTGACAGCACAGAACACAAACATGGCCTTTAGCTACAGTAGGCCTACTGACCCAGTCAAGGCCCTTGGAGAAAGCTTGGACTCCAGACATCAACATGGCCTCAGTGCAGGCCCTGGTATCAGCATGACCCATGGATATCAACATGGTTTCAAGTTGCAAAACAGATCACAGATATTCAAATGGCCTTTGGTGCTAACACAAGCCATGGGCATCAACATAGACCCTGACTTTAGTAGGATCATGGACCCAGACATCCTTTGGAGGCAGCACAGGCCCAGACATCACCATGGCCTCAGGTGGCAGTGCAGGCCACTCAGATCAGTATGGCTCCCAGAGGCAGGATGGCCCACAGACATCAACATGGCTTTAGGCTTCAACACAGACCAAAGATGTCCACATGGCCTTCAGTGGTAAAACAGACCACAGACATCATCACAGACTCTGACTGAGGTAGGATTATGAGTCCAGACATGGTCCTTGGCAGCAGTACCAGAGGGGAATGATTCAGTTCTATTTAAGGAATCAGCCACTGGCAGTCTGACCATGCTCCAGTGAGTATATAGATAACACAAATTAGACTTGGCTTTGTTTTGTTTGTTTGTTTGTTTGTTTGTTTGTTTGTTTGTTTTTCCTTTTTTGGTGGGAGAGAGGGTGAGGCAGAATGTCACAAGGGTTGGGGGCAGACACGGAAGGACTTGGAAATGTGTGTGACCAGAGTGCAGGATACAAAATTCCAAAAAAGTAAAATCAACAAAAATATCATGTTGAAAAAAAAAAATTTGAAAAAATTCCATGAGATTTTTTTTTCAAAAGAGCTGTGATTAAGACTAAAAGCATAGAAAATACTTGATAAAAATTTTAGCAGAAAAATCTCCCAAATCTAGGCAAAGAAATGGATATCCAAATGCAAGATACAGCTAGAAACTCAAATGGATGTGTCCAGAAAGAGATACTCTAGTGACATATTTTAGTCAAGATGTATAATCTTGACTAATATATAAATAGTCTTGTATAACCTTGACACAAAACAAAGAAAACGTTTCTCTGTATATATAAAACAGAGAAATAATCTTCCACTTTATAGCAATTATAAAGTATACCTGTTAAAATTTTCTAGACAATGCCAGCATTTGTGTTTTTTTTAAGTAAGTGAATATCTTATTGACAGCAACTAAGTACATTTGTAGCATTTTTATCATACAATAGATTCCATTCACTCACTACACTTTTCTGAGTTGCCCAACATGTAAGTACATGTTTTTTAATGCTGTCTGTATTGTGTGCTGTTCCTGTAAGTTTGCTCAGAAAATACATTAAACTATCTTTAAAAAAAAATGTTGCAAGGGAAAAACACCAACTGACCTGCAAAGGCAAACGCAGTATAAGAGCGGCATCAGTGTGTCATCATTTTAAAAGCCAGGACAGCATGGAACACTGTGTTTCAAGCCCTAAAAGTGCATAATTGCTGTCCAAGACTGATGTGTCCAGAAAAGCTATCTTTTAAAATTGCCGGTGAAGGAAGGGCATTTCAACACAACTGCAAATGGAGGCCATTCGTGACCACTAAGGCAGCACTGTAGACGATGCTTAAAGGAACACTATACAGAGAGGATAAAGGAAGCACCTGAATATATGTGCAGAAAAGAGTAAAAAGAATGAAAGAAAAGGATGGATAAGCAAAGAGAACTGGAAAGGAATCCAGCCTGCCTGTCAGACAGCAAAGCCCTAATACTGGTAGGAAAGGAGGAAAAGAACAAAGCATTAGGACCCTGAAATGTCCGATAGTGATTTACAGTGAACACAAGCATCGCTCTCCTGCATCCCCATCGATCTGCAAGAAAAGTGATCTGTGACTTAGTTGTCTGATGCAGAGTAGGCAGCCTTGAAATCATGTATACACAAACAACATAAATGGACTCAGCAGGTTCTTTTTATGTGTGTGTATATATAACTAAGATATAATATATGATTGATGTATGATAGATGGCATATGATATAGTAAATATATAATATATTGTCAGGGGCAGCTTTGCTTATACACTGAAGGCCTAAAATCAGCCATAGGCCTAAGTCAGCCTGCTAACATAAAGTCTCTGGTCTCTGTGGAAAAACATTGAAACAGATAACTATAAGATATTGTAAAGAGGCAGCTTTGGTGGAAATTTACCAGCCTAGATAGGAACAAGTAGTCAGAGGTCTTGTGGATAGTCATAGACCTTGGGTAGCCTTGATAGACAGTACCAACTTAGATAAGGACAAGTGAATCATAGGCGGAGTCATAGTGACCTGTCTCCTGAACCTTCACCCAGCTGACACTCTGTTCTGGAAGATATCTGTACTCCTCCTGAACACCTACGCTCCTGTGTCATCCCCTTCCCCCACATCCTGCTTTTTTGTGTATATAACCCCTGTGTGAAAAAGCAAAAATTGCTATTTGATCAGACTATAGACAAATCGCCATCCTTTGCGTCTTTACCTGTTCCCCCTCCCCCGCTCTCTTTCAGGTGACCTCCCCAGACCCCTGTTTAATGCCCTGCTAGACAAGACAATATATATTATATAATTAGTATATAGCATATAATATATAATATATACTACATGATACATGATCAATATATAATATAGTATATAATCTATAATATATTATATAATATATAGTGTATATAGTATATCTAGTATAAATGTGTAATGTATATAAAGTAGTATATAATGTGTAATGTATAATAGATAATATATAAAATATATTACATACTATAGTATATATTATAGTAATTTTTTTTTAAAAGTGGATTAATATAGGAAGGCAAGGGGGAAATCTCAATCAACAACAGACTGCAAATAAAAACAGAAATCTTGAAAGTGAGCTTTATAAAGAAAATAACAGACTACAACCTACAGGAAGGGGAACACTCCTACTTCCTAGCCATTATGTATCAAACAAAAACAAAAGAAAAAATTCCAGGAGCTAGAGAGAAGCTCCATGGTTAATAACCCTTGGAGCCCCTGCTTTGGTTTGCTCCATGTTGGACACCTGTAAGCCAAAGGACACCGTTCCTCCCAATCTGGGTTTTGGTCATGGTGTTTATCACAACAAAAAACAAACTAGGACAAAGTGTGGGTAGCAATCCTGAAAGAGAGAGAGAGAGAGAGACTGTCTGTGCTTGTGCTTTGTCTTCTCGGTGTTGATTGATTTATAGAAATACACAAACACTATTTGAAGCCTAGACTGGTAAACAGAGTAGTTGATCGAAATGGTTAAGTACTTTTTCTTTTACCAAAAAAATAAACTATAAAATATATATGTTTTTAAAAATCAATCTGAGTTTTGTGCAGTTCACAAACAATTTCTAAAAGGCAATTTCAAAATAAATGTTTCTCAAATATTCTGAGCAGTGACTGCTTCATTAGTAAACATGTAAAACCCAATCAAAGAAACGTTCGGCTTGCATGCTTGAACTTCGGTAGGCATGCTGAGTTTTTATATGCACCAGCTTCTTTTATGTAGAGAGAAGTATTCATAAGTCACATCAGTTGGGGCTTTTGTGCTTGCTCTTTCCATTCAGCCATCAAAATTCATGAAACTCACATTTGTGGAAACATGAATGGACTTAAAGGTCATTATGTAAACTGAAATAAGTTATGTGTACTTGCTGGCTTTGGGTCAGCTTAACACAGAGAGGAAGGAGCCTCAGTTGAGGAAATGCTTCCATGAGATCCAGCTGTAAGACATTAATTAATGGGGGAGTGCCCAGCCCATTGTGGGTGGCGCCATCCCTGGACTGGTCTTGGGTTCGGTAAGAAAGCAGGTTGAGCAAGCCAGGGAAACAAGTCAATAAGCTTCCATGGCCTTTGCATCAGCCCCTGCCTCCAGCTCCCTGTCCTGTGTAAGTTCCAGTCTTGACTTCCTTTGATGATGAACAGCAACATGGAAACATTAAGTTGAATAAATTCTTTCCTCCCCAACTTGCTTTTTGGTCATGGTGTTTCATCGAAGCCATAGAAACTCTGACTGAGACATCAAGCATCCAAAGACACTGCATGATTACATGACCTCATTCATGTGTATGAGATCTGTCTTAGTCAGGGATTCTATTCCTGCACAAAACACCATGACCAAGAAGAAAGTTGGGGAGGAAAAGGTTTATTCAGCTTACATTTCCACATTGTTGTTCATCACCAAAGGAAGTCAGGACTGGAACTCAAGCAGGTCAAGAAGCAGGAGCTGATGCAGAGGCCATGGAGGGATGTTATTTACTGGCTTGCTTCCTCTGGCTTGCTCAGCTTGCTTTCTTATAGAACCCAGGACCACCACCCCAAGAATGGCACCACCCACAGTGGGCCCTCCTACCCTTGATTACTAATTGAGAAAATGCCTTACAGCTGGATCTCATGGAGGCATTTCCTCAAGGGAGGCTCCTTTCTCTGTGATAACTCCAATTTGTGTCAAGTTGACATACAAAACCAGCCAGTACAAGCTCTAAAAGAGCTGATCTTGCAGAAGTCTAAAATAGAGGGATAGTTACCAGAGACTAGGGAGAAAGAGGTATGTGAGTAAATGTGCCCCAAAGTGTACAGTGGAGAGAAATCAGCCCTGGTGTTTTAAGGCTCAGTAGAGCAAGCATGGCCAACTCTAGACCATTCTGTACCTCATGATGATAGTTCCAAGAAGTTTAGTATGTTCTCCACATAAAGAAATGATCAACATTTAACATGTCATACAGGCTAATTCCCCTGAGATGTACATTGAGCAATATGTCCACAGACCAAAACATTGCCTTGTATCTCATAAGTAAGTATAAAGATCACATCCATGAAAAAATAAATAAATAAAAACAAGCATGGCAGCACGTGTCTGTAATGTCAGGACTTAGGAGGGAGGAGAATTGCCATGAATTCAAAGCCGTCTTGAGTGATTTAAAAGGACCTTTTTAGACAAACAAAAAAAATGTAAAGAAAATATTTGATACTAAGTCAACAAAATTATGGCCACTCAATACTCTCTATATAGGTAGAAAGATACACACACAAATATGGTGGGAAGGGGGCAGTGTAGACGTTGGTTCAGGTAAGAGTTGGAGGAACTCAGAAATATGTAAGGATAAGTAGATAGAGGTAGGTGGAAAAGATAAAGAGACTTGGGTGACCTTTTTTTTTCAGGGTCAAAGCCAGGACACAGATAGAAGCTCAACACTTTCTGGGCTGCTGAGCCAACAGGATCTGGATCAATGACTGAGATCGATGACAAGAACTACTTATGATGAATTGGAGTTTGAAATGCCAATAGTAAGATCAAAGATTGCCCATATCTGACAAGTATATGTCAGAACAGCCATCCTGAAGGTAAGCTGTCAACAGTAGACAGCTAATCGCGCACAGGCTCATTCCAGCTCTTCTCTCTGTAGCATTTCTTCACCTACGTGAACCTACTTCACTGTAGTGGCGCCGGAGGTACATCAATTCACCTCTTCCTTGCCAGGAATCTATTAGCCAGAGGTGCTGTCTCTGTCATCTACATCCCCATAGCCAGGCAGCAAATGGCTTTAGTGCTGGAGATGATGGGTTATTTCCAAGGATGTTTACAGTACAGAGAAGTTTGAGGTTTTCTCTAAAAACCTGAAGACCGCATGCTGTAGTTTCACTGACTTCTAATGGTCTGGTTTTGATTTTTAAACACTTCACAAAGTGGAATAGCCAGGAAGTGATAGATTTTTTTAAATGATGTTCATGACTAGTTCCAAATTACCTTTGATGAGGCCCAAGATAATTTCTCACAAAGTACTTAACAATTCTCAACCACATTATATTATGGTTTAATGATTTTGTTCTCTTAATAGCTGTAACACAAAATGCACGTAATGGGTATTGTCTGAAAGAAAGAATGAAATACAAAGAGGAAGATTCAGTAATGACATGTCAGAGCTTCAACTGTAATGTCCTCAAAATGAAGACTTTTGTCTAAAATATCAATCATAATTGATAAGGGAGATATATGTATTACATATTACATATTACATATTACATATTACATATTACATATTACATATTACATATTACATATTACTAGCTCCTGGATGATAGTGGCCCATGCCTTTAATTCCAGGGAGGCAGAGACAGGAGGAAACTCTGACTTCAAGGTCATTCTAATCTACAGAGTTCCAGGACAGTCATAGCTCCACAGAGAAACCTTGTTTCAAAAGAAAAAATAAGAAAGAAAGAAAGAAAGAAAGAAAGAAGGAAAAGAAAGGAAAAAAGAAAGAGATTATTGTAATCAGTAAAATATTATAGTAATCAGTATAGTAAAATGTTTCACTTATGGAGTTGATGGAAGAAAACTTAAAAAGTAATGAATTTGAATGAGTGTGAAAGTTCAAAAAAATACAACAGTTTAGATAATAAATTTATTTAAATGACGTGATTTCATCACTAGTCAACATTAAAGAACATGTTCACAAGGAGAGAATGGCCACTCTGGTGCCCCCAGGAGAATGTGTATACACATCCTGGTTCCCCCTAGTGGGAGTGTGTATACATGTTCACAAGTAGACAGTGACCACTCTGGTGCCCCCTAGTGGGAGTGTGTATATAGACATTTAGAAAAAGTGAGATAAGAACATATATTTATTCATTCACAATTAGAGTGACAGAAAATGTGCCCTTTGGGCAGCAAAGAGCAGGGCTCACTTCAAAGACAGTGAAATGAATGGTCATTTAGTTCCAGCTTACATAACCACAGAAGGCTGTTGCAACCGCCTCCGCTCTACCTGGCTTGAGACAAAAGACTTAACAAGCCTGAATAGTTACTATGTTGCGGCCTGCTCTGCTCTGCCTGGCTTTAAACTGCCACTCCGGTCTTCAGGTCAGGGTATATAGAGAGAGAGTGTGTGCTCTAGAGAGAGAGAGAGTGAGGATACGGAGAAAAGACACAAGGAATGGAGACAAGACAGAGGTTCTGATCAAGTCTCTTTATTTGAAGGGAAATCTAGGGTATTTATACACTTTTGCCACACCCCTTGTAGGCACATGGATATGATGTAAGCCTTGGAGGCGTGGCTAGCATGTGGATAGCTGCTTTCTAGCTGCTTTCTGCTAAAGGTTGGCTCCCAACAGGTCCCCCTTTTTAATTTTTTTTCAAAAGGGAAGGCTGGGAAAACTTACGGAGTGCCTGTCATAGGTTAGAACAAAGGACCCCAGCCTCCCTTTCCCGTCCTTGGATACTCAACAGCCATTGGTTGAGCTCCTGTCTTAGGATGGTGAGGTCTCCCTTCTTTTAGGGGCAAGGGTCTCGATATGTTCTCTTACCCGTCATTGACTATCCGGCTTAGTGCATAAATTAGGGGTTAATCCTCATCAGTCTTGATTACAGAGGTTTCAGAGTCCCCTAATTCCAGCCTGTAATAATGGACCTGTATGGATTTCATTTGAATAGCATCTATATGTTGCCATACAAAAGCCATCAGTCTGTTGAACAGCATAAACCCGAGAGACAAGAAACTTAATGCCTAAATAGTCGGTATAACAGCAACACTCTTTTTAAAGGCAACACACAGAAATACAGAACTGATCATAGCTTTGATCTTAACAAAACAAGTAAGGAATTTCCCTGTCCCTGCTCAGTCAATCTCAAACCCCCAAAACAACTATAACAACTGTGGTAGTGGGTTTAAACAATGTACCCCAATAAATCATAAGTCAGAGAATTAAGAGTCCAATAGAGCCACCCTGGAGATTCAGGTGGTGATGTCTCTCCTTCAGCATTGAGAACTTCCCAAGTCAGGTTTGCTCGTTGATCTGTTCCAGTTTGAAGGCAATTGTGAAGCATCTTCATGTTTCCTTCATATTTTCTGCAAAGAAAAAATACGATTCTCAGGGGGTTTCTCCTCCCTGGATTTGTTATTGGTGTCTATTTGTTTAATCAGTCTCTCTGGCAGCCAACGTGCAGCATCTGCAGTTTGGGAATATATTCAAACAGAACCTCTTCCCCAGATAAACACTGGATCTGGCCCATTCCAGGTTCCAGTTAATGGGTCTTTCCAGAGGACTGTTGCAAAATTCTTTTTTTGGTATCAGGATGCCAGAATCCTTTTTTAGGATTTTTATATTTGTCATTAGTAGGGAACAATGGAAGTAACAATAGTTGAGCTATCCTCCTTCCTGTAGGAATAGTGACTATCTTCTGATGCCTGTGCCATTACCTTAATCTCACCTTGATAATCATTGTCTATAACTCCAGGAAAAATTTGTAGTCCCTGCATAGTAGTACTGCTTCTTCCCACTATCAGGCCAAACACATTTGGATAGAGTGGTCCAAACACTCCAGTGGGTAAGGCCTGAGGTCCCATTTCTGGGGTTAATACTGTGTGGGTGGCAGAACTGAGGTCCAGTCCTACGCTTCCTGGTGTTGCTCGACTAATTCAGAAAGGGATTGGTGTTTGCTGGTATGACACTGACTGCTCCATAGGCTAGTTTTGGCTTGCATTGGGTCAGGGCCTGGAGCTGGCCCCTGTTCCCGTTTCCCTGATTATGGGAAAGGGTGTTTCCTTGTGCATCTCTTTTGGACCTACATTCACTAGCCCAATGCCTTCCACGTTTGCAACGTGGGCAGAGCCCAGGCTGTTTGCTGGGCTGTCTCTGGGTTAACTCATTTTCTGCCTTTCAATCTCTTGCAAAGTGTCTAGGCTTGCCACATTTAAAACATGCCTTTCTGTCTCTACTTGCCAAAAATTTTCTTACTGATTGTCCTTGCATAGCAGCCACCATAGCTAAGCCCTGTTGGTAGGAGGGACCTATGTCAGAACAGAGTCTGATATACTCTGTAAGATCTGTCTTTTTCCTGTAGGGTCTAATGGCCACTTGGCAGGCAGAATTGGCATTTTCATATGCAAGTTGTTTCACATAATCTACACCTGCCTCTGCATTACCAAAAATCCTCCCTGCTGTTGTCATTAATCGATGAACAAAGTCAGAAAATCATTCATCAGGCCCTTGCCTGACTGTTGTTAAAGATGAACCAGGGTCTCCCTTTACCAGGAGTTTACGCTAAGCCTTCATGGCTGCATTCTGAATTTGAGCATATAAACCTGGATCATATTGCATCTGGTTATCCCTGAAGCAAATTGTCCTTCTCCTACTAAGGCATCAAAGGACCAACCATTGCCTGCCTGAATGTTTCTACTAGCTGTCTCTTTACAATTCTCATGATACTCTGATTTCCAAATAAGATAGTCTCCACCACTAAGAACTGCTCTCACTAATGTATTCCAATCACTAGGAGTCAGCCACTCTGCCACAAACTCTAAAATTGCAAGAATAAAGGGAGCAGTGGCACCGTATTGAGATACGGCATTTTTAAATTCTTTAATAATTTGAAAATTAAACCCTGTGTGATGTCTCCAAGCAACCCCTTGAGCGTCTCTGGTCTCTGATACAGGAAAAGCCTCAGCTTCTCCCTCCTCTGGCTGATCTGCAGCTGAACTAAAGCTAGAGGATAGGGACTGCCTTTGAACTCCGGGTTGAGGAATGCAAGGAGTCGGGGGATTTTTGCAGTTGGTCTCTTGAGACCTCTTCCCTGTCCTTAATTTTTGTAACTGGTTACTTAAGTCCTGATACTCTTTTTCCAACTCTATTAGTTGTTTAAGAATAGAAATTTTATCCTATAACTCCTTTCTGGGATCTACAACCACTGTCTCCACAATGGGAACCTCTGGAAGTGGAGGTGCACTGGGAGAGGGCCTTTCAGAGTCATAATATTTAACTGCCAATTCCTCTATGTTGGCACAATCTGGCTCTGACAAATTGTCATCAACCTTTGGTTGTTTTTTGGATTCTAATTTCTGATATATACGTTTCTTTTTATTTTGAACCTGAAAGACAGCATTTAAACAGTGAAACAAAAGCAGGCAATTAACACACGTGAGCAGCAAACAACAAAACAAAAACAGAGAGTTAAGTTCAGGCTGACTTACTTCTTGCCCCATTTTCACTATACCTTTCTCGACGCAGCAGATTCCTGCGGCAATCAGCAGATCCTTCTAATGTCCTAACTGGGTCTCTAGTGCCTAACGTCCTAACGTTCTCCTAACATCCTTCACTGGGTCTCTGGTTCCCTCTGCCTCTCGTTGAGCACCAAAAATGTTGCAACCAGCTCCGCTCTACCTGGCTTGAGACAAAAGACTTAACAAGCCTGAATAGTTACTATGTTGCGGCCTGCTCCGCTCTGCCTGGCTTCAAACTGCCACTCTGGTCTTCGGGTCAGGGGAGAGAGAGAGAGAGAGAGAGAGAGAGAGAGAGAGAGAGAGAGAGAGAGAGAGAGAGAGAGAGAGAGAGAGAGAGACAGAGAGACAGAGAGACAGACAGAGAGAGAGACAGAGAGAGACAGAGAGAGAGACAGAGAGAGAGAGACAGAGAGAGACAGAGAGAGGGGGGGTCTAGAGAGAGAGAGTGAGGATAAGGAGAAAAGACGCAAGGAATGGAGACAAGACAGAGGTTCTGATCAAGTCTCTTTATTTGAAAGGAAATCTATGGTATTTATACACTTTTGCCACACCCCTTGTAGGCATGTGGATATGCCATAAGCCTTGGAGGCGTGGCTAGCATGTGGATAACTGCTTTCTAGCCGCTTTCTGCTAAAGGTTGGCTCCCAACAGAAGGCGTTATATATGGAGAGATACATGTGCAAAAAGAGACTGACACATTGAAAGACTTATGATGAAATTGATTCACATGATTATGGAGGTCAAGAAGTCTCAGGTGATCCATCACCTGTCTCTGAGTTAATCTTGATTCATGGAATACTTACTAGTTTAAATGGGAGGTGTGAATTACTGGTTTCAAAGAAATTGCTTTAGCCAAATAAAGTATAGGGTAGTCTAAAAGTTTCTGTCACCTTTATTTTGTATTACAGTTATTTTTTTATGTGCATGCACATGCACCTGTGCATTGTAAAAGTCCTCATAAGAGTTTCCTTGACCATGGTGTCTGTTCAGAGCAGTAAAACCCTAACTAAGACACTATGTCTCTGTGTGGTTTCCAGCATGCTGAGTTACTCTGGCTTGATGGTAGACATCTCCAAATCCAGGACTAACTCAGTTTGTTTTAAGTTCCAGTTTGAGGCTTGATACTTTTGGACACTTCTAAATCATCTAAGGAAGCTCAAATAGTATTTTCTTCTTCAAGCTTTGCAATGAAGCCTAACTCTCATTAAGCCCAAAAGGTGCTCAGTAGATGGTGGGGCAGAGATAGCTGTCCTATTTGAAATAGGAAGACAAAAGACACTAAATGTCAGGCTGTGTACATGACGCCTTCTCCATCTGGAAAGGCTTATTCAGAAGGAAGGAATCAGTCACAACTGCCTGTCAGTGGAGGATCATCTAGCTGAAAATGCTATTCATAAAAGAAAATTACAAAACCGTCTGTGGGAGATAAAAGAGTTACTGAAATCATTTGCATAAATAACACTCTACTTTCCTGCTTTATATTTCAACAGACTCTAGACAAGAAGCTGTTGTCTTTTCAAATCTATAATGCAGGCTAGTCTACACAGAATCATTTTAAGGCAGTCATCAAGTATCTATTCTCTCTCTCTCTCTCTCTCTCTCTCTCTCTCTCTCTCTCTCTCTGTGTGTGTGTGTGTGTGTGTGTGTGTATGTGTGTGTCTTTGTCTCTCTATCTCTTTCTCTCTCACATACACATTCATAAATGTGTATATACAGTTGTGTATATGAGCACACAGATGTGACTGTCAAACCTACAAATATTTATATTAAAATATTTTAAATTGCAGAAGTGTGGTTAGGAGTCCACAAACTCAATACTAACTCAGTACTCAGTGCTTACTAAATTTAATGGCTCTCTCCTCCTCCTCCTCCTCCTCCTCCTCCTCCTCCTCCTCCTCCTCCTCCTCTCCTCTCCTCTCCTCTCCTCTCCTCTCCTCTCCTCTCCTCTCCTCTCCTCTCCTCTCCTCTCCTCTCCTCTCCTCTCCTCTCCTTTTAGAGAGTTGACTTTAAAACACAGGATACTCCCTTAAAGTCAAATTTCTGCTGAGCCGCTCATGATCTTTTATAAGTGAGTACCAAGTATTGCATGGATTTGCATTTGATAAATCAGACAGCACTGCCCTCCAAAAGCCAAAAACAAAAACAAAACCATGCAGCACAGCATAACAGGAACAGTGAAACCATGAATGACAAACCTGAGATCATCCCCAGTCCAGCGCCATGGAAGTGGGTGCAGGGGAGCACAGAGGTGAGCAGTCGTCTAGGGAGAGAACCAAGAATGCCCAAGTGAAAAAGAACTACGATGAGGTTCACATGAAGTCTGGAAAGGGTAAGGAACACATAGGCTTCAAATAAATCACAAATCAGCCATCCAACAAAAGGGACCAAGAGCCTTTACCTCTCACTGTGATGGTTAAGACCATGGCAGAACAAAAAAGAGCAAATCAGATCCCCTAGAACTGGATCTACAGGTGGTTGTGAGCCACCATGTTGATGCTGCGAACAGAACCTCTGGTTTTCTCCAAGAGCAGCAAGTGCTTTTAACCACTGAGCCACATTGCCAGCAAACTAATTTATAGTGGTGCCAAAAAGAAACATAATTTCTACTGCTATCATGTCTCTATGCACAGCATCCATACACTCACAGTGGGGATACAAAGACAAGTGCAGTTCTGCTTCAGTGAAACCGTCAAGTGGAGGAGACACACCATACCCACATGACAATGTGAGCATGAAGTGTGAGTGGGACCCTGCATAAACGGAGGGTCTCCAGAGACCTAAGGGGTCAGAGAGGTCATCACAGAAATGGAAGCACATCTAGAGAGGTTCCCCAGCTAGCTCACCCAATGCCACAGCCAGCAGGAGACAAAGCCAGCTTTTCTGCTCAAATGTCTTCAGGGCCAGCTATCCCAAGATGCCCACGTGAGAGATGGGGCCAGTTTTGCACAGCCCTCAGACATCAACATGGCTCCAGGTAGCAGCTCAGACCAAGACATTCATCTGGCCTTTGGTGGCAACAGACCTCTGCCACAGTAGGGCCATGGACCTAGAGATGGCCCTAGGTGGCAGCACAGGCCAGGACCTCCCCATGACCTTGGGTGTCATCAGTTTCTCACGTCAGGCTGTTCCTCACTAGTCTTCAGCTCCACCTCTCTTCCTTGTGCCCACATCCTTCTCTTTCTCTTCCGTCTCCCCATCACCTTAGTGGTCCATGGGCCTCTGGGTATCTGAGGTTGTCTCAGGAGTGCTATGCCTCCTACACACCACACCCCCCCCCCCTTTCCATGCAGCACCGGACAGGGTCGTCTCAGGTGTGGTCTGCTATGGGGCTGGACTGGGGATAGCCTCAGGCTTATTCTACTCACTGGGGTGTGTGGTGCCAGGCTGGGCGGGGCATGTTTTTGATTGCTAATTAAAGTAGAAGGACCCATTTGACTGTGGGTGGTGCCATCCTTCAATAAGTGGGCCTGGGCTAAGTAGCTGAACATGAGCCTGGAAGCAGGGCAGGAAGAAGTGCTTCTTCATGTCTCTGCTTCAAGGTTTGGCTTTGAATTCCTGCCTTGGCTTCTCCGCATGATGGACGCTAATCTGTAACATGAAATATGCCTTTTCTTCCTCATTTCGCATTTGCTCATGGTGTTTATGACAGCAATAAAAAAGTAAACAAGAATGGTTGTAAATATATATAATATAGATGTACACAAAGGAAGTAAAAGGCCTATTAATCCCCCTCCCCCAGTGTATTTTGGTGCTTCTGATTTTTGTTTATTTAATTAGTTGGTTTTCATTATTGTGCATGCTATAACATAAAACAACCTTGCCTGCATATTTGATAAAAAAAAAAAACCTTTGCTTCTTGTTTGTAGAAAGTTGAAAAAAATAGTATTTTCTACACATTTTGATGGCTGCTACAAAATTGCCCTTCAAGATTGATGCCATAGTTTAGGTTTTGTCAACATGTAGGGATGGTTTAAGTCACAGGGGTGTCTTAAATAACACTGTGAAGTTACAAAACCCACAAAGACAACTTCTTCCTCTCTGGTAAGTGAAGCTAGCTGCACAGACCAGAACCATCACCACCCCGTTGATAAAGGTTGCATTCACTTAAAGTTTTCAATATGTGTGGATATGAGTTAGTTGTGGCTCCCACATTGGAGTGAGCTCAGATTAGAGGGACAATCCAAAGAACAAAATACCTTGTATGCGACCTGAGACCAGACAGGGCATGGACCTAGGGGAAACCCAATACTATTGCTCTGCTAAAAGAAGCCAGCAGTAGCATGGCTCCCAATGGCATACTGCTCTCCCCACAGATCAGTGCCTTGCTCAACCCACATCAGAGACGAGTCTTCCTGCAGAAGATGGGAACTAACACAGAGACCCACTATTAGACAATGAAACACTGATAGGTCCTGGAGCAGTCAGTCCAGATGAGATGTTTTTATCCAAGCCCTTAGGGGTCTATATAGAAAAGGAAGCAGAAAGATTATAAGACCAAGCTGGTGGGTGACTCCAAGGAAACAGTGTCTTCTAGACACAAGACCGATGTCCACATTAACTCATAGAGACTGTGACAGCATGCATAGGACCTAGAACCTCCACAAATTCAAGCAAAAAAAAAGGGTCCCAGCACCAAGAAGGAGAAGTGGACACGGGGTCCCACCCCTAACCAAGAAGCTGTTTGCAATTGAGACCTCCTGGGAAAAGGAAAATCCAGTTTCTCCAATCAAGAGCCGCTGGGTATATCAACTGCACTCTATGAAAGTCCCAATGCCCAGAATTAATTGACCAACACAAAACAATCTCATTTTGTTTCGTTTCGTTTCGTTTCGTTTCGTTTTGTTTTGTTTTGTTTTTCATGAGCTTTTGCTTGTTTGGAATTTTTTATTGTGTTTGTTCATTTGTTTTTTGTTTTGGGGGGCGTTGTTTGTTTGGTTGGTTTTTTTGCCTAATTGATTTTTTTGTTTGAGAGAGAAAGGACAGGAATTGGGTGAGTAGGAAGATTGGGAAAGTCTGGGAAGAGTTATAAGGGAAAATATATTGTCAAAAAATTTTTTTGGAAAAATTTTTAATTAAAAAAAAGATCCAATTCGAGATAGAGATGCCTTCCTCCACTCCTTCGTCCCTCAACATCTATGACAGGCAGAAGAACTGGCCCTGGGGTCATGAGAATGGGAGAGCTGGCCCTGTCCCTCACCAGCTGCACCACTAAGAAGAGCAGGCCCAGCACCTCACCTAAGCAGCAAGGTACAGCTGGCCTTCGTATTGGGTCAGCTGGTGAACCAGCTCCGAGGGCACAAGAGCAGTTGGTCTAACCAGCTCAGACACCTCTCAGGCCCAGATCCAGGGCTTTGAATTGGCTCACCCCAACATCCACCCCATCGACTAACTGCTCAAGTGCATGAAGGGACAGTCGAACATACCCAAAACTACAGGATCTCCATGACACAGGGTAACGATAGGATATCCAAGAGGAATCCCAGTAAGGTTCCAGTGATAGAGTATCAGAAAACAGAGAACATGTAATAGGCCAGGGAATCATTGCAGTGAACATTTACGAGCAAAGAAGTGTGGACAAAAGGGTATACTGTGGGACACACCACAGCTTCC